>NC_046285.1:63421014-64071569 GCF_004115265.2 Rhinolophus ferrumequinum
TCAGAATAGTAATATTTAGAACCAAGAAGAAAGGGGTGGGGTGATTACGGAGAACAGTCTCCTTATATCAGAAGCTTGGCATCCCGTTATGAATGATTCAGAGAAACCTTTATTCCAGAACTCATTTAATCTCAATACTAAGGCATGACACTCCTGAGGACGGAGTCTACCCAATGGCATGTGTATTAAGTGTCCTCGCCACTCAAACTGGTAAGAACATAAACTTTTCTCAGCCTTTCATCAATTCCTGGAAGAGTTTGGCCTATTGCTTTCTGGATTTCCCTTCCCTGGCCGCGGTGGGTTTCCTTTAGGGAATGTACACATTAGTGCTCAGCCAAAGACTTGAGTCTATGTCTCTGCACATCCCTGGAGCTGTCTCTCAGTGCTGCTCCCTTCTCTCCAATACTCTGCCCACAAATTCTAGTTTTCTTCAACTGATCTATCTCTTCAATGCAATAAACTCACCAGTCTTAGCTTTGGTTTCCCCTCCCTGCACTGTGACCTGGAAACTGCCTCTAGGAAGAAAATTGGTATAACCACAAACCTTACCTCATTTGTTTACCTTCTGTTAGAGTTTACGGTCTAGGACTACCTGTTGTTCAATATCTGAAAACAGTTGTTCTATAGATTTTGTTTGTTTTTCTACTTCTTTATGATGGAAAGGCAATTTGTGTAGCAGTTCATTCTTGTAGGAAAAAGTGGAAGTCTTAACACATTTTAACAAGTCAGTCTTCACATTTTATAGCCTGTATTCATGGGGAGAGAAAACTGGTTTTCAAAGCCAGAGGTGATGACATTAAGGTATTTTTCTTGACCCCTTCTACAGAGCCAAGCTTATGTGTACTGTAAGCATCCAGAAGCTCTGATCCAGCTTGGTGTGCTTACGTGTTTTCCTCCCACCTGTAAAAACTGCCCCTCAACTTGAATAATTTCTCCCAGCTCTAATCCCTCCTGTGCAAAATTTTAAACTCTCCTGACTCTATGTTAATGTCCCCAGTTCCTGTCCTGTCTCCACTTCTTAGACTTTCCTAGTCTCCACTTCTCAGACCAACTCTATCAAGATGATATACAATTTGACCTATCTTCCTAGCCTAAGCTCTTTCCTTACCCCTTGTTTCAGACGGCATGTATTCCGTTACAAGCAACATAAAATCCAATTCATATTAACTTTCATAAAACAGAGAGCTTATTAACTCTGCTTATTGACTAGAAGTCTGGTGGGGGGTGGTCAGGATTTTGAGTTACTTGATTCAGTGGTTATAAGACGTCCCCAATTTTTTTCCTAGCTTTATGAGGTGTAATAAACTAATAAAAATTGTATATATTTAAGGTGTACAACATGATGGTTTGGTTTGATATATGCATACAGTGTGAAATCATTACCACCATCAAGCTAATTAACATATCACCTCATATAGGCACCTTTTGTTTTTGCTTTTGTATTTGGTGTAGTGAGAATACTTAAGATCTACTCACATTCTTTGCTTCCTATTTATTCTAAACCAACTTCACTCATAGGAGCAATATGGCTACAGGTTTCTTATTTTAACAAAACAGCCCAGAAGATGAGAAAAATAAAGAGAGCTTCTTCTTAGATGTTGCCAGAAATATCTTTTCCAGTATCTCTGGCCCAAATCAGATCATATGTCACCTCTAACCCAAAATCGTGGCCAGGCTATATATGCAGCTATATGTTGCTATATATGCAGCCCCTTCCCTAGAGACAAGGGGTGAAGTGAGGTTCCCACAAACACATGGGCTGAGTCAAAGAGAAGTAGATACTCAAATGATAATTAAGCAGTGAGCAAGAGAAGGGGGAATGGATGTGGTGGAAGCAACCACAATGTCACTACACCATGAATCTTGCTTTTCAGTGCTCCCTGGCTCCATGTTTTGAAATCCGATGGCCATAGTCAAGCCTCTCTCATCCAAGTTCAGTCTGACCCCTACCCCAGGAAGCCACCATAGCCCTCACTTATCTAGGAGGAGAGTTTTGGAATCAATAATATCTTGGAAGTAAGTTTATTTTGTGACATTATTTCTTTATATGAAGCTATGCATTTCTGTAATGTACTAGGTTTGTATCTTCACTGAGCTGAAATAATTTCAAATACTTAAATCAGCACTTAAGTATTTTACCCTACGCTTGCTAGGTATGTGACCTCAGGTAATTTATGTTCTTTATACTTCACTTCCCTCATTAGTAAGATGGGTATTGTAATTGTACTTATTTATGGAATTTCAGAATAAAATAAGCCTAAATGTACTTACACATAAGCACTTGAAACATCTCTGAATGTAGGAAACATTCAATAAATGTTCATTATTTCTTTGTTATTTTTACATTATTTTTAGTAGTAGTAATACTATGAATATCTGTGTTTAAATATGTGACAATATACAGGTCCATTCATGATGTGATTCAATTAAAACCAATTTTCCTTTGTGTGGTTATCCCTTAGGCCCATCATCCCTTTATCATCTCAAAGCATATACATACTACTGTCCCAAAGCATATATATCCATGCCAGCTTTGTCTCCCTAGAAATTTATAAGTTAAATTATGGTGATATGGACAATACATAAAAGAGTCTTTTTGGTTAAACAAAATTGTGAAAACATTTAAAAAAGTCTTCATTGTACAAACTACAATAATTATTGAATATTAATTTTAATGTTACAGAAAATTAATAATAAAATATATAACTGGTACATCCGAAACAGGTCATGATAATGGGAACTGCCCAACTTGTTTCCAGTATTTAAAGTAAGGATTCCTAAGTTGGGTTTCAAAAGAACTGAGGTGATGGAGAGGAGGCAGCTTAATAAGTAATCAGGCGATCAGATGAGCCAAATTTGGACAAAGATGGTAAGCCCAAATAAAAAAAATAAAAAAATAAAAAAAGATGAAAAGGTAGAAAAAGAGAGGAAAGACAATAGAAAACATCTAGGGGGAAAGATCTGGGTTTGTTGCCTGAATCTGCTACCTACCATGTTTCCCTGAAAATAAGACCTAGCTAGACAATCATCTCTAATGAGTCTTTTGAAGCAAAAATTAATATAAGACCTGGTATTATATTATATTATATTATATTATATTATATTATATTATATTATATTATACCCAGTCTTATGTTATAGTAAAATAAGACCGGGTCTTATATTAATTTTTACTCCAAAAGACTCCATTAGAGCTGATTGTCCGGCTAGGTCTTATTTTTGGGGAAACACAGTACTAGCTATGTACTCTTGAGCAAATAACCTTTCTGATTCCATTGATTCATCTTTAAAACAACAAATAATAGTACCTATATAACATTGTGATTCATCAGTTCCAACATTTTAACATCTCTGAAGTAAGAAAGAGCATATCTTATAATCTATAGAATCTTAGATTCAATGAAATGTGGTTGTACAATGATGAGCATTGAATAATATAATGCATATAACGCAACTAGCACATTGTCAGGACAATCTTTTTATTTAACTTCTTTGGCTACACTTGTATTCACTTTCTTAAATTAGAAACTCCAAAACCCAGGATATAAAACAAAAATTCTAAAGAAGGAATATCAAAAAGTCTACTAATCATAAATAAAAGTAAATGAGGAAGAATTAGGGAAACAAATTGACTTTAAAGAGAAAGAAGAATCTCCCTCCATTTGAAATGAATAACCTCAAAATGAAAAGAAAAAAAAAAAGAATCCAAGTAATTGGGGTTAGATGTCTTCATTCTAAAGGCAAAATGTATTGAAAAAGTAAAATTTCCAAGTAATTTTACAATCCAAGTTTGTTACAACTATGTTACAACTAAGTTACAACTATCGCTCACTGGCCAAATATAGATAACTACATGCTTTTTGCACATAAAATTTTATTGGAATACAGTCATGCTTTTTCCCTATATATTGTCTATGGTTGATTTCTTGCTACACCAAAAAACTGTAACAACTAATAAATGAAATCAGTAAAGGAAACAAAATTAATATGCAAAAATCTATTGTATTTCTATACACTAATAAGAAACAAACACAATGTAATTTATAGATGATGTGATACAGAATTGCACACCTGAAATCTATGTAATTTTACTAACAATTGTCACCCCAATAAATTTAAATTAAAAAAAAAAGAAAAAAAAGAAACAAACAGAGAAATTAAGAAAACAATACCATTTACAAAAGCATCAAAAAGGAATAAAATACCTAGGAATAAATTTAACCAAGGAGGTAAAAGATCTGTACTCTGAAAACTGTAACAAAGTAATGAAAGAAATTGAATACAACATAAATAAATGGAAACATATACCTTGCTTGTGGGTGGGAAAAAATAATATAGTTAAAATGTCCATCCTACCCAAAGCAATCCACATGTTCAATGCAATCCCTATCAAAATACCAACAGCATTTTTCACAGAACTAGAAAAAATAATTCTAAAATTTGTATGGAATCACAAAAGACCCCTTAGCCAAAGCAATACCGAGAAAGAACAATCAAGCTGGAGTTATTAAACTACCTGATATCAGACTATACTCCAAGTCTATAGTAATCAAAACAGCATGGTACTGGAATAAAACCAGACATAGATCTATGGAACAGAATAGAGAGCCCAGAAATAAATCCACACCTCTGTGGTCAATTAATCTATGACAAAAGAGACAAGAATATACAAAGGGGTAAAGACAGTCTCTTCAATAAATGATGCTTGGAAAACTGGAAAGATAAATGTAAAAAAATAAAATTAGATCATTTTCTTATACCAGATACAAAAATACACTCAGGGTAGATCAAAGACTTAAATGTGCAAGTAAGACCTGAAACCGTAAAACTTCTAGAAGAAAACATAGGCAGTAAACTCTCTGACATCAATTTTAGCAATATTTTTTTGGATATGTCACCTCAGGCAAGAAAAGAAAAAAGAAAAAAATAGAATCACATCAAACTAAGAAGTTTTTGCACAGTGAAAGAACCCATCAACAAAATGAAAAGACAACTTACTGAATGGGAGATGATATTCACCATTGATACATCCAAAAAGGATTAATATCCAAAATATATAAGGAACTAGTACAACTTAACACCAAAAAAAAAAAAGAAAAAGAAAAAAGAATCCAATAAAAAAATGGGTAGAAAACCCAAATAGACATTTCTCCCAAGAGGACATACAGATGGCCAATAGACATATGAAAAGATGTTCAACATCACTAATCACCAGGGAAATGCAAATTAAAACCACAATGAGATGTCACCTCACATCTGTTAGAATGGCTATTATCAATAAATCTACAAAAACAAGTGTTGGCCAGGATGCAGAGAAAAGGGAACCCTCATGCACTGTTGGTGGGATTGCAGATTGGTTCAGCCACTATGGAAAACAGCAGAGAGGTTCCTTAAAACATTAAAAATAGAACTACCTTATGACCCAGCAATTCCACTTCTGGGTATTTATCTGAAGAAAGCCAAAACACTCATTTGAAAAGATATATCCGCCCTTACGTTCATTGCAGCATTATTTACAATAGCCAAGATATAGAAAGAACCTAAGTGTCCATCGATAGACAATTGGATAAAGAGAAGGTACATATGTACAATGGACTATTACTTGGCCATAAAAAAGAAATGAAATCTTACCATGATGACAACATGGATGGATCTAGAAGATATTACACTAAGTGAAATAAGTCAGAGAAAAGCAAATGCCATATGATTTCACTTATATGTGGAATCTAAAAAACAAAATAAATGAACAAACAAAACAGAAACAAAATCATAGATACAGAGAACAAATTGATTGTTGCCACATGGGAGGGGCGTTGGGAAGAATGGATGAAAGAGATTAAGAAGTACAAATCACCAGTTATAAAAATAATCATGAGGATGTAAAGTACAGCATAGGGAATATAGTCGGTACTATTGTAATAACTATGTACGGAGTCAGATGGGTACTAGACGTAAGGTGATCACTTTGCAATGTATATAAATGTCTAATCATTATGATGTATACCTGGAACTAATATAATATTGTATGTCAACTGTAATTTTAAAATAAATTTTAAAAAATGTAAAAAGATATTCCAAAGAGTTAAGTGTGAGAATGTTCACTGTAGCATTATTTATAATAGCTGAAATTTTGGAAATAATCTAAATGCCTGCATTCAGAGTTCTTTAGGTTGCAAGTCCAAGAATTCAACTTAAAAGGGTATAACAAAAACAAAATATAATTGGCTCTTTTGCCTGAAAAATCCCCAAGAGAGGCAGGATTTAGGGCTGTTTTTGGTTCCAACAATGTCACCAGAATCCATCTTTTGAGTTGCCTTACTCTGAGGGTCAGCTTCATCTTCTAACTGGCCCACTTAATGGTTCTCATTTGACCATCACCAAGATCCAGAGCATGAAAATATTCTCTTCCCAGAAGTTCTGACATATATCTTCTTGCATCATACTAGTCCTAACTTGGTGACATATCCATCCTGAACCTAACCATATGGCTTTGCTAGAGCAATCTCACCCAAAATCTGAGGCTAAAAATTGGGTAATGGGAGTTTGCCAAAGAAATGTGGGATACAATTACCACTAAGAGGGAAAATTGATTCTAGGCAATAGACATAATTATCTACTATGATGTCCAGTGATAAGCCATTGCTTAAATATATTATGATAAATTTATTAAGATTACGTTGAAGGATATTTTTACATGGAAAGTTTTCATAATATATTGTTAAGATAGGGGAAAAGCAGTCACTAATAGCAAATACTTACGACAAAATATTATTGTAGTTACCTTGGCAGGGGTTCATAAATCTTCTGAACTTGTAAGCAAAATTTTGTGTATAGTCATTCAATATGCATAGCCTGCATAGCATTCATCTGGTTCTCAAAGGGTTATAATTCCCAAAACAGGGTAATAATGAATGAACAGGCCCCTTTGTAATTTTCAAGATGTGGAAACTAAGGTTCAGAGACGTTAAGTGCCCTCCTCAAGGTCACAGCAGTCTGCTAATGACAAAACATGGCAAGAATCCCAGTCTTCTGGGTACATATATCTTTATGGATAAATGTTTTCAGAAATTTGGGGTAGAAAGATACCCAGGAGAGGAATTGCTGGCTCATATGGTAATTCTATTCTTATATTTTGAGGAAACTCCATACTGTTTGCCATAGCAGCTGTACTAATTTATCTTCCTACAAACAGTGTATAAGCATTCCTTTTTCTCCACAACTTCTCCAACACTTGTTATTATTTGTCTTGAAGACAGCCATTCTAACAGGTGTGAGGTGCTATCTCATTGCAGCATTATTTACAGTGTCCAAGACATGGAAACAACAAAGTGTCCTTTGATAGATGCTTGGATAAAGAAGATGTGATATATATACACAATGGAACACTACTCTGCCATAAGAAAACATGAAATACTGCCATGTGGGACAACATGGATGAATCTTGAGATAATTATGTTTAGTGAAAACAGTCAGACAGTAAAAGTCGAGAACCATATGGTTTCACTGATATGTTGGATATAAAACTGAAAGCAACAAAGGAACAAGACAAACAAATAAACAAAAACTCATAGACACAGACAACAGTTTAGTGGTTACTAGAGAGTAAGGGGGTCAGGGGGTGGTGGTAGAAGAGGGTAAAGGTGATGGAAGGAGAACTGACTCTGAGTAGTCAACACAAAATGCCACATATAGATGATGTATTATAGAATTGTACACTTGAAACCTATGTAGTTTTATTAATCATTGTCACCTCAATAAATTTTAATTAAAAAAAAAAAGAATCCCAGTTTTCTGATCTCTGAACAGATGTTCTTTCCACTTTGCCATGCTGCCTTAACTTAGCTTGCTGGGCAGTATGGCCCAGGTTGCAAATCCTTGCAAATTAAAATTATAGAAGTTGAGAACTGGATAAATTAATCTATGTTCAATGTATTACAGAAGTTAAGAAGCTCATAACACAAAAAAACTTTCTCAAAGTTGGATCCATGAACCTCTTAGAAATGTGCCACAGACTTATTCCCAAGGGTCAACAAGTTCTTTATAGGAGTGTTTTCTTTTATAACAATCTAAAATTAATATTCTAAATCATCTTGATGACTCCTAGTAGAATATAAGCTCTGTGAGGGCAGAGCCTTTTGCTTTTTTATTCACTCTGCCTAGAACAGGGCCTGATACATAGAAGTACTGGAATCTGAATTATTAATGAACAAACCAGTGACTAATTTCTGTAACATGACTTTAGTGTACATGCTTGTGTTACAGTCACACTGTAGTTTTTTTGCTACAGCACTAAGTTTTACTGCTTTAATTGTTAAAAGCTAAGGAGAAAAGAGAAAGGTAGGTTAAGTAAGTAAACTATATACTTGTACTTAGTAGGGGCCAAATAACATCCCAGTTTGCTCTACAAATGAATAAAGGAAATTGGTTAAATAGTTGAGTCATGACATGGTCCTATTAACTAGGTATGCCAAGTTCAAAGAAACCAACCCCATAACAGATAAGATTAAATGAGACTATAAATAGATTATTTGGTTTCAGCAAAATATCATTCAGCTTACTAAATTAAATTTTTGGTTTTGTTTATGTTTAATTTATCAATTTCCTTCAATACTATAGAAGTTACAAGCATTAGAAATCTATGCCTATTTTTTTTTGTTGTTTTTTTTTTTCATGCAAAAATGTATTTCCATGCCTTGTACCTTCCTTGAAAACACACATCATTTTCTTTTGTATTAAATACAATCCATAACCTTCATAACCTTAACTTTTACTGACAACTAAAAGCAAGCAATTAGCATTTCCACTGGCAAATCCAGGAACATATTTTGCAATCTTCAAAAGTATGGGCTTTTGTTAGCAATGTATCTACCAATTTTTCAATAAAGTACAAAATATTTATTGACAGATCTTAATTTCTTTTCTCTTTCCTGTGACAAGAAACCAAAAGTAGGTGACCTCAGACTTATCCAATAATTAATATTTCAGTATTTCATTATTTTGAAATACCTAGATATTTAATAAATTTCATTATTTGGCACAACGGAACAAAACCAAGATCTTAAGTTACCAATAGATGCTGAGAAACCACATCCCAACATCCACACTGTATAATTATTACTGAAAGTTTCACTTAATACCTTACTTTAGCTAATATTTTATTAGTTCTTAATTCTATGAGATTTCAAAGTTAATTACCCAAGCTATTTTCTTGACAAATTTATTTTTTGCAAACTCTGGTAAAACAAGAGTTACCATATTTATTTTTATTTATTTATTTTTTTTTATTTATTTTTAATTTATTGGGGTGACAATTGTTAGTAGAATTACATAGATTTCAGTTGTGCAATTCTGTATCACATCATCCATAAATCACACTGTGTGTTCACCACCCAGAGTCAGCTCCCCTTCCATCACCGTACATTTGATCCCCCTCACCCTCATCCCCCACCCCCCAACCCCCTTACGCTCTGGTAACCACCAAATTACGTTCCCCAGATTAATTTTCAAACCCCGTGGCCATCCTGTGGTCACCGACTGCCCTCCAATCCCCTCACCCTCCCCCCCACCCCCCACCCCCCACCCCCCGCGCCCATCTAGCAACCCTCAGTTTTTCCTCATTGTCTCCCAAACAGTTTCTGATTAGTTCATTCACTTATTCTTTTCTTTAGAATCCGCAAATAAGTGAGATCATATGGAACTTATCTTTCTCTGTCTGACTTATTTCACTTAACATAATGTTCTCTAGATCCATCCATGTTGTTGCAAATGGTAAGATTTCTTTCTTCCTTATGGCTGCATAATACTCCATTGTATAAATGTACCACAGTTTCTTAATCCAGTCATCTACCGATGGGCATTTTGGTTGTTTCCATGTCTTAGCTATTGTGTATAGTGCTGCAATAAACATAGGAGTGCATAGAGATTTTTGAATTGAAGTTCTGGATTTCTCCGGATAGATACCTAGGAGTGGAATTACTGGATCATAAGGTAGTTCCATTTTCAGAATTTTGAGATACCTCCATACTGTTTTCCATAGCGGCTGCACCAGTCTGCAATCCACCAACAGTGCACAAGCGTTCCCTTTTCTCCACATCCGCGCCAGTACTTGTTGTTTGTTGATTTATTGATGATAGCCATTCTGACTGGGGTGAGGTGGTATCTCATTGTGGTTTTTATTTGCATTTCTCTGATGGTTAGCGAGGTTGAGCCTAATTTTATGTTCTTAAGTATTTACATAATTTATAGTAAATAAAATTTAAGTCAACATCAGGAGTCTGAAATAGTTTTTCCTCTAAAAGTTGTCTTTATATTATTGAAGTTTTTAAAACCCAGTAAATGTGGATCAAGAATTAGGAATTCAAATCAGTTTGGTAAAAGACTTACTGTATAACCCTCACTGAGTTTTATGGAACTACTGTGGTTCCATTTTCATTCATAAAAGTGGGATTAACTTGAAAAGTATTCAGCAGAATAATTTATTAATCATAAATTTAAGAATCTGAAATAACCTGGAAAAACATTCAGTCTGACAAATGAGGTAGCTCAGAGGCATTACAGTGATTTGCCCAAGGTCACTTAATAAGTCATGGTAGAAGTGGGTTGAGAATCTAGATCTAATCCTTGCCTCCACTGAAAAATGCCACACACTGTAAAAATACCTTTTAATGGTAATGATGCTTTAACTCAACAGCCTATTGTTCTTAAATTGATTCCTGGGCACTATTCTTGTTACGTTTTTTAAGTACAAAGAAAAGCAGCATACCATTCTGGATTTATACAATCAGATTTGAGGGCTGACATTATTGTAATTGCTTGGTCCTTGAGTCAACTGGCAGTGAATCAACCATTAACATGAAAAGCATGCAAGGAAGCAGGAAGATCTTGGCAATGCACAAATGTACTTAGGAAGAAAAGTCAAATTTGAACCTATCAACCTTGGCAGTTTTCCTTTAGAGAGCACAGAAAAGCCACAGTGGCCTTGGAAATTAAAACTGTGTCCTAAATAAATGAGGAAGGCTGCAAATATGAGGAGCTGAGGAAAGAATAATAAGCAGTTGAAGCCTCTATATACCAGTCAGGGTTTTAAGATACATTTGGGATTCTATGTAATAGATGAAGCATTGGAATGAATAATAAGACTAAACTATAAGAATAATTCTCTTCTCCTTGTCCTAGACTCAGATCAATCAGTGTGACAGTGCACAATTCATATTTAAATGTAAATTTCAAAACTAATTTTGATTTCCAAATAGCAGATGGTAATTCAGTTAGAAACACAATCAAAAGAAAGATCCATTTAGTTTGCTTAAAAGGTTTTAGCAAAACAGGTGAAAAACAAAGTTCATACTGGTCATGGGTTTCAAAAAGTACAGTGGAAACTGTGGACTTCCCCTGGACATTCTAATCAATTCAACTCAATCAAAGTCCTAACGGAACCAGAATCCTCTGGTTTCTTGCTGAAATTGTTCTGAAGACTTACAGGACACCCAGTATCAACCCATTCCCATAGGGGTTCCTCTCTAGGAACAGTTCAACCAGTAGACAGGACACTATACTCGGGCTTTCTTTACTGGGCATTTCAGGCCTCTCCTTATAGTTGTCATGTACCCTCGATTTGCTGGAATGGTCTCAATCTCAATTTTTCTATCCCATTATCGAATCATAAGTCCCCATATTTTGGCTAGGGAAATATGATCTCCCTGACTTGGCACAAAAGTGAACCAAAAAGCCCCCTTAGGGGACTCCCAAATCTTTGAAGCAGGCCTAAAATTTGGCATTTAAGATGAGTTCCTGGTTACCATCATGCGGAAGCCAGTTTCTTAGAAAGAGGATCAACAGACAGCAAGGTAACATCTTATTATGAATTTACTGGCCATGGAGTGAAGAATACACTCCCATTTCTGAAGACACTGCTACAGAATGACAATTCTGACACCACTGTCTAAAATACTTGTGTTCAAAGAACATTCCCTAATTGAGGAACTATGGGCACCCACAAACACCATTTATAAGGAAACTGATATTTATAAAACAATTTCATTTCTCCCTGTAAAATAACTCCTATGCATTCTGGATTCTTCATTGCTAACAGAACTTATATTTGTTTCACTTAGGAAGAGAGGTACAAAATCTATAAACTTTAACTTTTTCATCATTTCTTTGTTTTTAAAGCGGCCTAGTAATTAGCTGGAAATATTCAGTTGATTGCTTCCAAGTGACAAGCTTTTCTTTTCGTTAGCAAGAAAGCAAATCCAAGGAGAACTCTAGTTTATAATTATCACCTAGCCAGCCAGGAGTGGCCAGTGACACTCACAATTCAGGTATTTTCTCTGGGAAGCTGATTTTTAATCTTTCTCTTTTTTTATAGTATTTATTTATTTACTTATTTTCAAGTACAGTTGACATTCAATATTATTTTATATTAGTTTCAGGTGTACAGCATAGCAGTTAGACATCTATATAATTTATGAAGTGATTTCCCCCCACCTCGATTTAGTCTAGTACCCACCTGTCACTATACATAGTTATCACAATATTATTGATTATATTCCCTATGCTGTACTTCATATCACCTTGACTATTTCATAATTACCAATTTGTACTTTTTACTCCCCTCACTTTCACTCACCCTCCCAACCCCCATCCCATCAGCAACCATCAGTTTGTTCTCTGTATCTATTAGTCTCTGTTTTGTTTGTTCATTTGTTTTTCTTCACATTCCACATATAAGTGAAATCACATGGCATTTGCTTTTCTCTGTCTGATTTATTTCACTTAGCGTAATACCCTCTAGGTCCATCCATGTTGTCATCATGGCAAGATTTCATTCTTTTTTATGGCCAAGTTAATAGTCCATTGTATATATGTACTACCTCTTTATCCAGTTGTCTATCAATGGACACTTAGGTTCTTTCTATATCTTGGCTATTGTAAATAATGTTGCAATGAACATAAGGGTGGATATATCTTTTCAAATGAGTGTTTTGGATTTCTTTGGATAAACACCCAGAAGTGGAATTACTGGGTCATAAGGTAGTTCTATTTTTAATGTTTTGAGGAACCTCCCTGCTGTTTTCCATAGTGGCTGCACCAATTTACAATCCCACTACATTGCATGAGGGTTCACCTTTCTCCACATCCTTGTCAACACTTGTTGTTTGTTGATTTTTTTATGATATTTTATGAAGTGATATCTCATTGTGGTTTTAATTTGCATTTTCCTGACGTTTAGTGATGTTGAACATCTTCTCATCTGTCTATTAGCCATCCGTATGTCCTTTTGGGCAAAACATCTATTTAGGTCCTCTGCCCATTTTTTAATTGGATTATTGGTATTTTTTGGTGTTGAGTATGTGAGTCTTCATAAATTTTGGATATTAACCCCTTATAGAATGTATCTTTTTTATTTTTAAATTTTACATGCCTGCCTAGAAGAAACAAGCACAGTCCTCCTTGATCTCAGGTATGTCACAAGACCAAGAAGATGCTCTTCTGCACTTGGAGGGGAATTGTGTCCCCCCAAATTATTGAATTTTGGTGACTGCATTGTGGCATATTATCTTACTCAGCTGAAATTCCCTACCCCACCCCCGGCTCAGGTGGCAACCATGAAGACAATGTCCCAGATTCCTGGTGCAGGTTGCTAGGGCTAGAGGTAGCAATATGGACCTGTTCTCAAAAAATTGTGGTTGTGTAATTTGACCTGCCTCGTGCCTCCCTGCGTGATCAGCTTAGGGGCTTGTCCACTGTCTCCTTACCCCCACACACTATGGAGCTTTCTCAGGGCTTAAGAGTGGTGGGAATATAAAATTGTATAGCTCCTTTGGAAAACATTTGGCATTTCCTCAAAAATTTAAACACAGAAGTAACATATAACCCAACTATTCCACTCCTAGGTATATATCCAAAAAAATTGAAAGCAGGTGTTCAAACAAAAAGTTGTATGTGATGTTTCCAGCAGCACTATTCACAATAGCAGAAGGTAGAAATAACCCAAATGCTCATCAACTGATAAATGGATAAATAAAATGTGGCATATTCATATGATGGAATGTTATTCGACCATAAAAAGAATGAAGTACTCATACTTGATACAACATGGGTTAATCTTAAAAACATAATGCTAAATGAAAAAAGTTAAACAGAAAAGGCAACATACTGTATTATTCTATTTATATGAAATATACAGAGTAGGAATTTATGGAGAAAGAATGCAGATTCATGGTTTCCAGGGGATGGGAACATGGGAGACTGGAAAGTTAGTCATCAACTGGTACAAGTTTCCTTTTAAAGTGAAGAAAATATTCTGGAACTAGATATTACACAATACTGTGAATATACTAAGTGCCAATAAACTTTAACATAGTTAAAATGGGGCGTTTTGTGTTTTATGAACTTTGGCACAGTTCATTTGTTAGTTGTAAACTAATAAATTCAGTAACATTGCAAAATACACAAGCAATATACAAAAAAATGTTGTGTTTCTATACATTAATAACAAACTCTAAGAAAGAGAAATTAAGAAAACAATCCCATTTATAATTATATCAAAAAGAATAAAATAGTTAGGAATAAATTTAACCAAAGAGATGAGGAAAGACCTGTATACGGAAAATTATAAGACATTAAGGAAAGAAATTAAAGAAGACAGAAATAAATGTAATGATATTCTGTCTTCATGAATTAGAAGAATTAATATTGTTAAAACATCCACGCTACCGAAAGCAATCTACAAATTCAATGCAGTCCCTATCAAAATTCCAATGGTATTTTTCATAAAGTTTGTATGGAAGCACAAAAGACCTGAATAGCCAAAATTTGGGAACAAAGAACGAAGCTGGAATAATATCATGCTCCCTGATTTCAAACTCTATTATAAAGCTATAATAATTAAAATAGTATGGTATTGGCACAAAAACACATAGATCAATGGAACAGAATAGAGAGCTCAGAATATGGTCAATAAATTTATGACAAAGGAATCATGAATATACAATGGGGAAAGGACAGTCTCTTCACTAAACAATGCTAGGGAAACTGGATGGCCTCGTAAAAGAATGAAATTGGACCAGTATCTTACACCATACACAAAAATGAACTCAAAATGAATTAAATACTTGAACATAAGGCCTGTAACCATAAAACTTCTAGAAGAAAACATAGCACTTTTACATAGGTCTTGGTGATGATGTTTTAAATCTGATACCAGAAGTAAAAGTAACAAAAGCAAAAATAAACAAACAGGACTACATCAAACTAAAAACCTTCTACACAGCACAGGAAACCAGCAACAAAATAAAAAGGCAACCTACTGAATGGGAGAAGATATTTGCAAATCACATATCTAATAAGGAGTTAACATCCAAAATATATTTTTAAAACTCATCTAACTCAATAGCAAAGTAAGAAATAATCTAATTAAGAAAATGGGCAGAAGATCTGAAGACATTTTTCCAAATAAGACACACAGATGGGCAACAGACACAGGAAACATCACTAATAATAAGGGACATGCAAATCAAAACCACAATAAGATATCACCTCATACCTGTTAGAGAGCTATTATCAAAAAGACAAGAAATAACAATTGTTGGCAGGGATGTGGAGAAAAGGGAACACTTATATACTATTGGTGGTGATGTAAACTGGTACAGCCACTATGGAAAACAGTATGGAGGGTCCTCAAAATATTAAAAATAGAATTATCATATGATCCAGCAATTCTACTTCTGGGAATTTATCTGAAGAAAACAAAAGAAAAAACTGAAAAAGATATATACACCACAAGTTCACTGCAGCACTATTTACAAAGCTAAGCTGTGGAAACAACCTAAGTGTCTAACAATTAATGAATGGGTAAAGAAATTGTGGTATATATACAATAGATTATTTTTAAGCCATAAAAAAGAAAGAAATCTTGCCATTTGTAACAATATGGGTGGACCTCGAAGGAATCATGCTAAGTGAAATAAGTCAGGCAAAAAAAGACAAATATGGTATGATCACTGTTATCGTGTAAAAAACAAACAAAGCAAAACAAAAAAAACTCATAGATGCAGAGAACAGATTGTTGGTTGCCAGAGAGGCAGAGGGTAGAAGGTGGGAAAAACAGATAGAGTCAAAAGGTAAAAAATATATATATACATTTTTTTATTTAAAAGACAAAAAAAAATCCAGAGGGGTTTTTATTTTTTTATTTTTTTAGTTTCAGGTATACAAAACAATGTAATAGTTAGACATTTATCATTTATATCCCTCACACAGTGATAACCCCCCATCTATTACCCCTCTGACATCGCATACAGCCATTACATTTCCACTGTCTCTATTCCTAATGCTGTACTTCACTTCTTGTGTGTGTGTGTGTATATATATATATATATATATATATATATATATATATATATATATATAAAATTGTAGTTGACATTCATTATTGTTCAGCTTCAGCTTCAGGTGTACAGTGCAGTGATCAGGAATCTACATCATTCCTGAGGTGGTCTCCCTAATGAGACAAGTGTCCATCGGATACTCTACAAAATTTTTACAACATTATTGATTACATTCCCAAAATTGACTTTCCTATCCCCATGGCAATATTGTGGTTACCGATTGTGCTTTCTAATCCCCTCACCTTGCCCCTTATCCCCACCCCCCTCCCATCTAGCAACCCTCAGTTTTTCTTCTATGTCTCTGAGACTGTTTCTGATTTCATTCATTTATTCTTTTCTTTAGATTCCACATATAAGTAAGATCATATGGTATTTGTCTTTCTCTGTCTGACTTATTTCACTTAGCATAATGTTCTCTAGGTCCATCCATATTGTTGGAAATGGAAAGAAAAAATCCAGAATTTTGACAACGTATTTTTCACAATGAAGAAACCAAAAAAAACCAGGACTTATACTCAGAAGAAAGACAGTAAATGAAGTGCGACCTCAGGATGACCGAGATGTTATAATTGTCAGACAATGATTTTAAGGCAGTTGTAAACAATGCTTAAGGATATGAAGGAAAACATATGTGTAATGAATGAAATTATGATAAATCTCAGTAAAAAAATAAAAGCTATACAAAAGAAACAAATGAAAACCATTGAGCTAAAAAATGAAATATCTGGACAGATATTTCATGTTGATTAATAAGAAAGTTCAATACTGATAAACTGTCAATTCTTCCAAACTTGATCTATGAATTCAATGTAATCACAATACCAGAAAATTATATTTTGGATATTGACAAACTGATTTGAAAATTCATATGGAAACACAAAAGACTGAGAATAGCATTATACGATACTGAAGTAGAAGAGCAAAGTCAGAGGATTGACACTACTTGACTTCAAGATTACTATAAAATTACAGTAATTAAGACAGTATAGTGTTGGTGAAAGAATAGACAAGTAGATTAATGGAACAGATTAGAGAGCTCAGAAACAGACCCACATTTAGGTAGCCAACTGATCTTTAACAAAAGAGCAAAGGAACAATGGAGGAAAAAAATTGTCTTTTCAAGAATTAGTGTTAGAACAATTATACATCCATATGCAAAAAAAAAATGCATCTAGACACAGACTTTACAGGTTTCAAAAACATTGATTTAAAATGAGTGATAGACCTAAACCTAAAACACAAAGCTATATGTAAAATATATATAGGAGAATATAATATCACAAGAAAAAAAATCTAGGTAACCATGAATTTGACTGAGGTTTTAGATACAAAACCAAAAGCACAATCCATGAGAGAAACAACTGATAAATTGGAAATCATTAAAATTTAAAACTGCTCCGTGAAAGACACTGTTAAACGAGTGAACAGACAGGTCCCAGACTCAGAGAGAATATTAGCAAAACATGTATCTGATATAAGACTTTTATCTACATATATAAAGAGTTCTTAAAAATCAATAAGACAACAAACAACCCCACTAAAATGGGAAAAATATCTGAATGCACACCTTACCAAAGAAGATATACAAATGGCAAATAAGCATATGAAAAGATGCACCACATCATTAAGTCATCAGGGAAATGTAAATTAAAACAACAATGAGATACCACTACACACCAATTAGAATGGCCAAAATCCATAACATTAACAACACCAAATGCTGACTAGGATGTGGAGCAACATGAACTTTCTCATTAACTAATGGTGGAAATATAAGAGTACAGCCACTTTGGAAGACAGTTTGGCAGTTTCTTACAAAACTAAACACACTCTAACCACACGATCCAACAGTTGTGTTCCTTGGTTTTTACCTAAATGAAAAAAAACTTCTGTCCACACAAAAACCTGTGCAGCTATGTTTATAGCAGCTTTTTTATAATTGCCAAAACTTGGAAACAACCAAAATGTACTGCAGTAGGTGAATGGATTAACAAAATGTGGCACATCCACACAATGGAATACTATTCAGTCCTGAAAAAACATGAACTATCAAGACATGAAAAGACATGTTGGAACCTTAAATGAATATTAGTAAGTGAAAGAATCCAACCTGAAAAGTCCACATACTGTGTACTTCCAACTATTTCACATTCTAAAAAAGGAAAACTATGGAAACAATAAAAACATTAGTGGTTGCCAGGGGTTGGAGGGCAGAGGGGGTCAGGTCAGGAGAGGGATGAATATGTAAAGCAGTGAAAATACTCTGTATGATACCATAATGAGTGGATACATGTCACTAAACATTTGTCCAACCCCATAGAAATTATAAAACCAAGAGTGAGCTGTTACATAAACTATGGACTTGGGTGATTATAATGTGTCATTGTAGATTCATCAATTGTAACAAATGTATTCTTCTGGGGGATGTTGATAATAGGGGATGCTGTGCATGTGTGGAGACAGGGGGTATATGAGGAATGTCTTGGCTATTGTAAATAATGCTTCAGTGAACATGGGAGTGCAGATATCTCTTCAAGATCTTGATTTCATTCCCTTTGGGTGTATACCCAGAAGTGGGATTGCTGGATCACATGGTATTTTTAATTTTTAATTTTTTGAGAAAACTCTCTACTTACTGCTTTCCATACTGCTTGTATCAATTTATAGTCCTACCAACATGTATAAGTGTTCCCTTTTCTCCACGTCCTCTTGAGCATTTATCTCTTGTCTTTTTGATAAAAGACATCATAACAAGCATGGGGTGATACCTCATTATGGTTTTGATTTGCATTTTGTTGATGATTAGTGATGTTAAGCACTTTTTCATATACTTGATGGTCATTTGTATGTCTTCTTTGGGAAAATGTTGGCATAATGAATATTATCATCATGAAACATAATGATCTTAATTATGTTAACTCTTCATAGCAGAGCTTCAAAATACGTAAAGCTAAATATAATAAAATTAAAAGAAACAGAAAAATCTAAAATTATAATTGTAGATTTAGCACTCCTCTCTCATAATTAACAGACCAAGAATTCTATATCCTGCAAAACTAACCCTCAGAAATAAAGGAGAAATTAAGACAGTCCCAGAGAGTAAAATACTAAGACAGTTCTTCTCCAGCAGATCTGCAAGAAATACAGAAGGGAGTTTCCCAGACTGAAATAAAAGTATACTAGACAGTAACACAAAATAAAGAGCATCGATAAATGTAATTACATAGGTAAATATAAAAAGTAGTATAAAGGTATTTTTGTTTATAACTTTTTTCTATCCAATTTAAATGACAACTGCATAATGCAATAATTATAAATTTAAGTTGGTGAGCACATCAAATTATAAAGATGTAATATGTGATAAAACAACATGGGGTGAGTGCACCTATATAGTAGCAAAGTTTTTGTATACTACAGAAATTAAGTTGTTAATTGAAATTAGATTATTAAAAATTAAGATGTTGAGGGTAATCCCAAAGGCAATCACTGAGAAAATAACTTTAAAATATATATAGTAAAACACTGACAAAAGAATTAAAATATTATACTAGAAAATTTTATTTAACATAAAAGAAGGCAGTAATGGAAGATTGGAGGAAAAAAGACATAAGATATATTAAAAATAGATATCAAAATGGCAGATGTAATTCCTACCTTATCAGTAATTACAGTTGACCCTTGAACAACACAGGATTGAACTGTGCAGGTCTCCTCATACAAAGAATTCTTTCAATAAATAGTCAGTACTTCATATCTGCAGTTGGTTGAATCTGTGTACTTGAAAAGTCAACTGCAGGGAAGTTTTGGGGGCATCAAAAGTTATACACAGATTTTCACTTCACAGGAGTTGGCGCCCCAATCCACATGTTGTTCAAGGGTTAACTGTACATTAAATATAATAATGAAATACAGTTTAATTGGAGATTAAATTCTCCAATTAAAAGGCAGAAATTGGTGTGATTTATGGATGATGTGATACAGAATTGCACACCTGAAATCTATGTAATTTTACTAACAATTGTCACCCCAATAAATTAAAAATAAATTAAAAAAAAAAAGAGAGAGATTAAAAAAAAAAAACCACAGGTAGCAAATAAATTTCTTTTCTTTTTTTGGA
The DNA here is from genome assembly GCF_004115265.2 of Rhinolophus ferrumequinum. NCBI lineage: Eukaryota > Metazoa > Chordata > Mammalia > Chiroptera > Rhinolophidae > Rhinolophus > Rhinolophus ferrumequinum. Next base: position 63,441,523 of record NC_046285.1, read on the forward strand.
AAAAAAAAAAAGGCAGAAATTGGCAAAATGAACAAAGAAACATGATCCAATTAAATATTACACACACTTCAGACTCAAAAACAAAAGCAGGTTAAAAGTAAGAAAACGGAAAGAGATATCCCATGAAAAAGTTAACCAAAATAGCTAGAGTAGCTATACTAATATCAGTCAAAGTAGAATTTAAAACAAAAATTGTTACAAGAAACAGGGCCGGCCCGGTGGCTCAGGTGGTTGGAGCTCCATGCTCCTAACTCCGAAGGCTGCCGGTTTGATTCCCACATGGGCCAGTGGGCTCTCAACCACAAGGTTGCCAGTTCAATTCCTCGACTCCCTCAAGGGATGGTGGGCTCCGCCCCCTGCAACTAAGATTGAACAAGGCACCTTGAGCTGAGCTGCTGCTGAGCTCCCGGATGGCTCAGTTGGTTGGAGTGCGTCCTCTCAACCACAAGGCACAAGGTTTCCGGTTCAATGCCCGCAAGGGATGGTGGGCTGCGCCCCCTGCAACTAGAAAACGGCAACTGGACCTGGAGCTGAGCTACGCCCGACACAACTAAGACTGAAAGGACAACAACTTGAAGCTGAACGGCACCCTCCACAACTAAGATTGAAAGGACAACTTGACTTGGAAAAATAGGCCTGGAAGTACACACTGTTCCCCCAATAAAGTCCTGTTCCCCTTCCCCAATAAAATCTTTAAAAAAAAAAAAAATTTTGTTACAAGAAACAAAGAATGACATTTCAGGGCAGCCGGATGGCTCAGTTGGTTAGAGCTCTAGCCCTGAACAATAGTTTGATTCCCACATGGTTCAGTGAGCTGCACCCTCAACAACTAGACTGAAGGACAACAACTTGGAGCTGATGGGCCCTGGAGAAACACACTGTTCCCCAATATTCCCCAATAATTTTTTTTTTTAAAGTTCAGGTTGTCTAACTTTGGAAAAAAAAAAAAGGAATGACATTTCATAATGATAAAAAAAGGTCAATCAACCAAGAAGATACAAGAGTTGAAAACACATATGCATCTAACAATAGAGCCAAAAAGCATGAATAAAAAACTGACAGAATTAAAACAGGAAATAGACAGTTCCACAATAATAGCTGGAAATTTAATACCCTCATTTTCAATAATAGATAGAACAGTTAGACAGAGATCAGCAATGAAATAGAAGCAGAATGAACCTAAAACTCAATAACAGAAGGAAATTGGAGAAACTAAACAACAGATTCCAAAATAACCAATTGGTCAAAGAAGAAGTCAGAAAGAAAATTAGAAAAGACTTTGAGCTTAATGAACACAAAAAAACACAACATATGAAAATGTGGAATTCAGTGTAAGCATGATTCAGAGGGAAATTTATAGCTTGAAATGCCCACATTAAAGAAGAAAGATCCCAAAACAATAACTTAACTTTCCATCTTAAGAAACTAGAAAAAGAAAAGCAAACTAAATCCAAAACAAACAGACGAAGGAAATGATAAAGATTAGATGGAAATAAATAAAATAGAAAATAGAAAAATAGTAGGAAAAATCAATGAAACCAAAAATTGATTCTTTGAAAAAATCAACAGAATTGACAAACCTTTAGCTAACCTGGCCAAACAGAGAGAGAGAGAGAGAGAGAGAGAGAGAGAGAGAGAGAGAGAGAGAATGCTCAAATTATTAAAATCAGGAAGGAAAGAGAAGACATTACTGCCAATCTTACAGAAATTAAAAGGAGTATAAGGCAATACTAAAAACAATTGTATGTAAAAAAAATTAAATAACCTAGATGAGATGGACAAATTTCTAGAAAGAAACAAACTACTTAAACAGACTAAAGAAGAAATAGAAAATATTAATAGACCTATAGGAAGTAATACATTTGAGTTAGGAATCAAAAAACTTCCCACAAAGAAAAGCCCAGGGCAAGATGGCTCCACTGGTGAATCCTATGAAATGTTTAAAAAAGAATGAACACCAATCTTTCAGAAACTCTGCCAAAAAATAGAAGAGAAAGAACCATTACCAATTCATTCTATAAGGATAAAATTTTACCCCAGGAATTTGTGTATGTTTCAACATATAAAAATTAATAAATGCATTATGCTATGTTAATAAAGGGAAAATATATGCAATCATCTCAATAAATGCAGAAAAAGCATTTGAGAAAATCTAACACTCATGATAAAAACACTTAAGAGTCTAGGAAAGGATGGGAATTTCCTCAACCCAATACAGGGTACTTACAAAAACACCCACCATTAACATCATATTTAATAGTGAAAAACTGAAAGTGTTCCTCATAAGATCAGAAATAAGAGAAGGATGTACACTCTGCCCATTTCTATCAATATTGGACTGGAGGTTCTAGCAACACAATTGGGTAAGAAAAAGAAATAAAATGCATCCATATTGGAAAGGAAAAAGCAAAACTATCTAAATTTGCAGATGACATGATCTCATATATAGAAAATCCTAAAGAATACACACACACACACACACACACACACACACACACACACACAAAACCCTATCAGAAGCACTAAATGAGTTCAGCAAGTTTGCAGGATATAAGGCCATATGCAAAAATTATTTGTATTTCTATACATTAGCAATGAACAATACAAAAATGAAATTAAAAAACAATTACATTTACAAAAAATCAAAAAGAACAAAATACTTAGAAATAAATTTAATCAAAAGTTCGAGACTTGTACACTGAAACCTATAAAAAAAAATGTTGGACAAAGTTTAAAAAACCTAAATAAATGGAAAGATATCCCATGTTCATGAATTGGAAGATGTACCATTGTTAAGATGGCAATACCCCCATTTATCTACAGATTCTACACAATCCTTATCAAAATTCCAACCAACTTTTTAACAGAAATGGAAAAGCCAATCCTAAAAGCCATGTCGAGTTACAAGGGGCCCAGAATAGTCTGCCTCCCCTCCAAATAAAAAACAACTTGAAAAAGAGAACAAAGTTGCAGGACTCACACTTCCTAGTTACAAAACCTACTACAAAACTACAGTAATCAAGATACTGTAGTACTAACATAAGGACAAGGACAGACATATAGATCAACATAATAGAACTGAGGGTCCTGATATAAACCCACATGTCTATGGTCAATTGATTTTGACAAGAGTGCCAAGACAAGTCACTAAGGGAAAAATAGTATTTTCAAATAATGTTTCTGGGACAAGATATCCACCTGCAGAAGAATTCAGCTGAATCCTACCTCACACCACATATAAAAGTGAACTCAAAATGGATCAAAGACCTAAATGTAAGAACTAAAGCTATAAAACTCTTCTAAGTAAACATAGGAGTAAATCTTCATGACCTCGGATTTGATAATGTTTTTTAGATATTACACCAAAGCAAAGTAAACAAAGAAAAAAAGAGATAAATTGAAATTCATCAAAACTTTAAAATATTGTGCTTTGAAGGATAATATCAAGAAAGTGAAAAGACAATCACAGAATGGAAAAAATATTACAAATCTTATATCTGATAAAGGTCTAGTATCCAGAATATATCAATATATAAGGAACTCTTACAGCACAATTATAAAAAGACAATAACCTAGTTTTTCAAACGGACAAAAATTTGAATAGACATTTCTAAAGAAGATATAGAAATGACCAATAAGCATATGAAAAAATTCTCAACATCATTAGTCATTAATGAAATGCAAATCAAAACCACAATGGGATACCACTTTATACCCAGTAGGATAGATATAATGAAAGGGAAAAAAAACACAAAATAATAAGTATTGGTGATGATGCAAAGAAATTGGAACCCTCATACGTTGCTATTAGGAATGTAAAATATTGTAGCCACTGTGAAAAACAGTTTGAGAGCTCCTCAAAAAGTTCAACACAGTTACTATAGGATCCAGCAATTCCTCTCTTTGGTAAATACCCAGAAGAATTGAAAACATATGTTAACACGAAAATTGTGCAGGATAGTCATAGCAACATTATTCATAATAGCTAAAACGTAGAGACAATTAAAATCTCACCAACTCAATGGATAAACAAAATATGGTGTAGCTATAAAATACAATATTATTCAGCCATAAAAAGAAAGGAAGAACTCATACATGTTAAATATCAGGGAACCTTGAAAACATTATACTTAGTGATGGAAGCAAGACACAAAAGGCCAAATAATGCAGGATTCCATTTGTATAAAATGTACAGAAAAGGCAAATCTATAAGACAGAAAGTAGATTAGTGGTTGCCAGGGGATTGGGAGAGGAGAGAATAGGAAGGCTCTGCTAATGGATACTGGGTGTCTTTCTGGGATGATAATTAATGGTGATAGTTGCATGACTTTGTGAATATACTAAAAACCACTGACTTGTACAATTTAAAATGGTGGATTTTATGGCATGTGAATTATCCCAATTTTAAAAATTTAAAAAATACATTTACAATATTATCAGAAATGACTTTAAGGAAATGATGATGCTTTTTCAAACATGTTTATAAAAGAAACCTATTGATTCAGTAGATTTATTGACACAGAGAAAATGAGAAATTGTTCAAATCTGACATCTCTGTGGCCAATTTATAAACAGATGTTTGCTATACCCTGTTATACCCTGTTTCCCTGAAAATAAGACCTAGCCGGATAATCAGCTCTAATGCGTCTTTTGGAGCAAAAATTAATATAAGACCTGGTATCATATCATATATCATATCATGTCATGTCATGTCATGTCATGTCATATCATATCATATCATATCATATCATATCATATCATATCATGTCATATCATACCCAGTCTTATAGTATAGTAAAATAAGACCGGATCTCATATTAATTTTTGCTACAAAAGACACATTAGAGCTGATAGTCTGGCTAGGTCTTATTTTTGGGGAAACATGGTAATTTATTTTTATACCTACCATATTTCCCAAAAGGGAGAGAAGGATTTGAATTGGCTGTTTTTTCTTACTAAGATATCAGTTAACAATAGATGGATTATTTGTAAATAGGCACATCTCTGATTACAAGCCATGATGAACCTATAGCCATTTTTAAGAGATCCAAAGTAATTCAAAATTATACACTAAAAAATAACCCATGGGTCACCAGCCAGCACATATTATCAGAAATGACTCTGTTACTACTAAAGTTATTACAACATGAGCCCCACTGACCTACTATCTGGAAGTGAAAACTGTTTCTCTTGCTGCTGCCACCCCCAGCATGATTTCTGGGAGTTTCCTAGTGAGTTGCAATGAGCGTGATCCAGAATAATTTCCTCCATGCCTTGTGCTCTGTCTGCCCTGTCATCTCTTCACTTTAGCACAGCCTCTTCCAGGACTGCTCCTTTGGAGACAGCTGCTCTGTTGAGCATTATATTTCACGGGAGATCCTGCTGATGTCCATAGCCTAGCCTTGAACCGGAAATCATGCTTCCCCTCAATTCCATACTACAGTAACACGATTAAAAGATTTGCTGAAAGAACTGAGGGTAAGGAAGTATAACACAGAATGCAGTTTAACTAGAATAGCTCTTAGAAATCATATGGTACCATGTGACTTTGAATCCATGCCTGGCTCTTCCAGGTCTCTGTGAGGAAAGAGCTACTCCATTCACATCAGTGGAAACTCCATGTAATCCCATACTTCTGAATTTGTGTTCAATAACTCTCTAGTCATAGAAATACGAGAAAAGGAAAAGAGAAAATACTCCTTTTTCTAGTTCAAGTAGGGAAAGTCTATTTCCTTCAGGAAAATCCCACCTTACTTCACCATACCATTTCCACAGGTCACTTACTTTTTTAGCTAGTACCCAAGTCTCCTAACTTCCATTCCGATGCTCTTTCCACTCCTGTGTAATGTGTGTCATGCAAACATGGGCCCGGAAAAATTTAATTTTGTCAATGCACATAAACATGCAGACTGGCCTAAGTCACCAACTAGGAAGCCACCTTAATAATCCAGCCAAGAGTTGATGAGAGACTAGATTAAGGCAGTATCAGCAAGGATGAAGGAAAGGGAAGAAAATTCAAACTCACAATTGGCAAAATGTAGTGACCAATTAGATGTGGGGATTGAGGGAAAAGACAACAAGACAGAGCAGACCAGCAGCTGAGTATCACTGACACTCTGTTTAGACCAGAGAGATTGGGTATCAAGAGATTATGGCCATAAAGTCAAAATAGGGATGAGGTAAAAGCACCATGTGTTCGAATGAGACCACAAAGTTTAAATCTCGTGGTATGGAGATAGGAGGGGGCATAATTCTCATGAAACCACATAGTCACAGACGTGTCCTTTGGGCAGAGCTGTAGAGTAGAAGTGCTTAGAAAAAAGAAGACAACCTAGATAAACCAGGACAGTGTGGAATTAACCAGGGGTGGAGGCCACAGTGGCTCCTAAGGAACAGTGTCTTCCCCTGACAGACATATGTCTAAGTGATATACTAAGGAAGTGAACCCAACTCAAAATAAGGGCTGCACGAAACAATGCCCAAAGCTAAGCAACGAGATTTCTGGGAAATTAGCAAAGAGGTCAAAGTCTTAGCAGAGCTGTTCTAGCCAAATTCTGAGCAAGGAACCAGGGGACATTTGGATTCTATGGGCCTGTAGCTAGTGGGGATGTTCCTACCTGAGGTGAGCAGAGATGGTGGGGGGAAAAGAGACAAACAGATCCAAACTTCGGAGTTTCAGAAGTTCTTAACCCTGTTTGTACCATTCATCCCATGTGCCTGTCTACTGAAGCCTATGAACTCATTCTCAGAATAAAGTTTTTAAATATGTCAAAGAAAATGTACAGGATTATGAAGAAAATAGATCATACTAAAATAAAGCTATTGAAATTTGTTTTTTAATTTGTAATATATAATAATAAGTATGCATATTTATGAACACATTAAATAAGAACAATTATTTCAAAATACTGTTTTCAAGTATAAGTACATACAATATTTTAAGATTTATTATAATTTTAATGTACTATAAATAATATCTCTGATTTCTACTGGTGACCAAGTTACAAGTACTACTAATATTACTGTGTTTTGTTGCCTACATTCACAATAGAAGGAAATGATACATTTCAATTAGAAGTTAGTGAAAATAAAAATGTAAATTTTTCCCATTCAAATTCACAGACCCTTTGCATGCTGGGAACTCCTGATTAAGGATAAAGCTAAAAGCAGAAACTTGCCTGATGGAACATAGATCTAAGAGAGGAGCTGAGAATGGAGACAGTAAAGAAAATAGACTGGAACATCAATAGTATAGGCCCAGTCCTAACTTTTGTGGGGCCCTGGGCAACAGTACAAATGGAGGCTCGAACTGTGCACAATGCACCATTCAACTCTACCTTGTCTTCCCGTGACTACCCTTTTTCCTGCTCAGTGAGAGGCCTCTGCTTGAGGGTTTCCAGTGTGGCCTAGAAAGGGGAACACAGTTTTCAAGTGAGCACAGTTGGGTCCCACAAACTCATCACCCATCAGAGAAGCACAGCCAGAATGGAGCCCTCTAAAACCTGGGTCTTAAGGCAGAATCCTGGATGCCAGGATCAAAGGGCATTCCTGAGCAGGCATGTCTTATACTTAGAGTATGTGTGCAACACATTGCTGCCATGAAACGGGCTGAAAGGTCAAGGTACTGGTAACTTCTGGAGTTTTGTCTTTGCTCTTATTCTAATATTCTCTAGAAATCTAAATGGAACTATTTTGTTTTTTTCTCATTTTTCATTATATTCTTTATGACCACTTTTCTTTCAGTGTTCAACTCTCTAGCTTGCTCTGCATATCTCTATACCCTCCCTGACTGTGACTACATCTACCTCTGATAATCTTAAAATAGCATCTGAAACATTTAAAAGCCGTCTCTAATACATGGCCATTTCTTGAGTATTTTAATTCTAGAATATATATTTTCATAATTCACATATCAGACATGATTGGAATCTCTGTCTCCTTCCTACCTATGTCCTACCTTATCTTCACCAGAAAAGTGGGACAGGGTTCCCTTTCCCCTTTATCTTTTCATACTGCCCCATGTTCACACCCGGTGGAAAGAAGGTAATTTACCATAATAATACATTAACTATGCACCAAGAGCAGTTTGTCTGACAGGTCTCCACTGTTGAGCCTGGAAAGATTCAGGGCAAGCCAGGAGGCTGGTGGGGAGATGGGTAGAATGGGAAGAAGAAAGGTGAACAAGAGAGAAGCAGACTTCCTACTGCCCCAGGAAGTGAATTCACCACTGTCTGAAAGGTGACTTAAGCAAGGTCAAAAGAAAAGTTTGCAGAAATCATTCAACTCCAAATTTATTCCTGAATCTGTCTGCTGAATGCTTTTTGGTATTTGACACTAAGCCCATTTGTCTAACTATTGCAGTTAGTTTATTATAAACCATATTCCAGTTTATGGAGAATGAATGATTCAGTTCTTAATTTTTTTTCATTTCCTTAACCCTGCAAGCTAATCCTGCTCTGCTATCTGACAGATTCCTTTCAGGGGAGTCAGTGCTTCACTGTTATTTATATTCCATATACACACACCCTTCGATTTTGAATGATCCAAACCATCTCAACTCAGCGATATGTCCAAGAATAAAGAAATGCATGCATAAATAAATATCTTTAAACAATATAATTTTTATAGTTTATATAAAATCACTATTTTTAACAATATCTTTGTTTCTGCCTCTAAGCTGATGACTGCCAAGTTTGAATTTTGCCTACTAAATTTTAACCAGCATTCCATACCATAATCCCAGTTGCCTATTGACCTCTCATTAGATGTTTCATTGTCACAGTATCAAATTACTGAAATGGCATACTATTCCCACAGAATTCCCAGTGACAAACCTTCTTGAGCCCTTTCTATGTCTCACCTGTCGCTGGGAACTAGAAAGGCTTTGCCGGTGCCCGCATTTCAACAAGCCCATCATTAAAGTAACTCCTTCAGCTTCTGCCTGAAGTTCCTCTCTCTCCAAGAGCTCTCTCTACTACAAATCCAAAGTACCAAGCTCTCCTCCTCATCTCCCATCAAATCCAGCCACAACCCTTATGCAATTAATACCCATGACAGTTCATCCCATAAGCCTACATATAAATGTGTTTAGGCCTGCAGTAATACCAACACCAATCTAGTTTCTCTCTCTCTCTCTCTCTCTCTCTCTCTCTCTCTCTCTCTCTTCCCTCCTTATCAACTAAATTCAAAATGCCACATAAGTTTGTCCATTCCATTTATAGAATGTGCTATAACAGTTCCCAAGGAAAATTATATCTAAGAGGCCAGAGATCTCTCACTCCCATGTAACTAGTTCCCCCTCATTGGAAGTAAATGGGATGACTATTGTTTGTGGCTTTTAAGCAAGGTATGCAAGGTTTCCTGTCCATTCCCAGAACATGAGTGATATTTTTGCAACAAAGAGGAAGCACATGTAATTTTTTTCTGCACATTCTTTGTTAAAAGCCTTTAATTATTTGTAATCAGATTTTGCCAATTTTTTATATTGCCATAAAGAACAGGAAGACTTTGGATTTCAGTCATGATTGACTAAGTAATTCAGATCATTCTACCAACAAAGGAAAACTTAAAAGGATGGATAACGTAAATAAAACATTGATCTGGGTGGGTCAGAGAGCTAACAAGATTAAAGACTAACTTGTTTGAGATATTGAAGAAGTCACAAATCCAAAAAGGTTAGCTAAACATTGGCCTTTTACCTTGATGGCATTTGTTAATTCGGGGTGAGGTGCCTGAGATACTAAAGACTACTTTATTGACAAGCTTATGCAGCAAGGATGACAAAACTGATCCTAGGCCTCCGAATCTAGGCCTCCGAATCATAAGGACTCTAGTAAAGCCTCCATCTTTGTAGTGGCACTCCCAAAGAGCCATACCCTATGAACTGGGAAAACTAGAATGAAATCTCTGCTTCAAGTCATCTGAATAGGCCAGAAAATACCAGTCTCTGAAGTTGGGTTAATGTGAACCCAAAGGTTAGTGCTTGTAGAGATGTGGAGGAAGGGGGGAAAAAATCCCCTCTGGAAGAAGGCAACCTCTTTCAAGTTCCTAAAGAATGTTTCAAATAAAATGTCCAGCAGAAAATCAAGTATAAGCAGACACAAGAGGAGGCCAGACAACATGAAAAAGAAAGTATAAACAACAAACAAGAGACATAGATCAGATATGAACTTAGCTATGCTTTTTTTATTGAAAACATTGAAAATTTTGTCAGTGAGCTAAAAACTATACACAGGACTGGGAAATTTATAAAGAGCCAAACAGAAATTCTAGAATTGAAGAATATAAGATCCCAAATTAAGAACTCAATTGATGTGTTTAATAGCACATTAAACTCAGCTAAAGAGAGAATTTGTAAGGACAAAAAAATATACCTTTCAGAATATAGCAGAGAAATAGAAAAGAATGGATAAAACAGAATTCAGAGTGTGAGCCAAACATTATTTGACCCTCATCCCCTCAAAAGGTAGAGCCTATTCGTCTCCCCTAGAGTATGGTCTGGCTTTATTAAATCACTTCTAATAAACAGAATATGGCTCTCTACATAAGATTTCTTTCTTCTTTATGGCTGCGTAATACTCCATTGTATAAATGTACCACAGTTTCTTAATCCAGTCGTCTACCAATGGGCATTTTGGTTGTTTCCATGTCTTGGCTATTGTGTATAGTGCTGCAATAAACAGAGGGGTGCATAAATTTTTTTGAGTTAGAGTTTTGGATTTCTCCGGATAGATACCTAGGAGTGGAATTGCTGGATCATAAGGTAGTTCCATTTTCAGATTTTTGAGATACCTCCATACTGTTTTCCATAGTGGCTGCACCAATCTGCAATCCCACCAACAGTACACAAGGGTTCCCTTTTCTCCACATCCTCGCCAGCACTTGGCTACTAGATGGGAGGTGGGGTGGGGATAAGGGGGAAGGCGAGGGGATTAGAAAACAGTCAGTAACCATAAGATTGCCACGGAGTTACGAAAGTCAATTTGGGGAATGTAATAAATAAAGTTGTAAAGATTTTGTAGGGTATCCGATGGAAACTTGTCTTGTTAGGGAGACCACCTCAGGGATGATGTAGATGCCTGATCACTGCACTGTACACCTGAAGCTGAAGCTGAATAATAATGAATGTCAACTACAAGTTTATATATATATATATATATATATACACACACATATGTATATAGTTACAAGAAGCGGAGTACAGCATTAGGAATAGAGACAAGTGGAAATGTAACGGCTCTGTGCGATGTCAGAGGGATAGTGGATGGGGGGAGGGGGTTGTCAGTGTGAGGGATATAAATGATAAATGTCTAATTTTACATTGTTTTGTGTACCTGAAACTAATAAAAAATGTTATAATAAAAAAAATCAGAATATGGCATAAGCAACAGAAGGAACAGTGTATGACTTCCAAAACTAAATCACATACGGCACTCAGTCTCTTCCTTACATTCTCTCTTGTTTCACTTAATCTGGGGAAAGCCAGGTGCCATATAATGAGGACACTCAAGCAGTCTTGTGGAACCATCCATGTGGTGAGGAACTGAGGCCTCCTTTCAATAGCCATGTGAGTAAGCCATCTTGAAAGAGATTCCTTCAGCCCCATTCAAACCTTTAGATGACTACAGCTCTGGCCAATATCTTGACTGCAACCTCAGGAGAGAGCCTGCAGGAGAATGATGGTTGCTCCTTAATTTCTGATCTAGAGAAACCGTGAGATAACTAATGTTTATTGTTTAAAGCCTTAAGTTTTAGGGTAATTTGTCACTCATTTATAGATAACAAAGCAAACAAAAAACTGCAGGACACCAATAGACCTGCACTAAAAAAAAATACTAAAAAATATTTCTTCAGGTGGATGGAATATGACCACAGAGAATGGAAATGAAGAAAAGAAAAACAAAAAGAATAAAAAACAATAGAAATGGTAAATATCTGGATAAATCTTAATGAATATTGGCTGTATAAAATGAAGTTTTCATTGTTTAAAATACATATATAATTAAAATACATGACAAAAATAACCCAAAATGTAGAAAGGGGAAAAGTCTTTTAGGAAAGGGCAAAAGTGTTAATTTATATTAGATTTCAATAAGTTGAAGATTTATGCTGTCCTATCAAGAGTAGCCATTAGAATTGCAAAAGAATGTAATTGACAAGTAATAGAGGGGCAGAAATGGAATTTAAAAAACAAAATACTAATACAAAAGAGGGCAAGAAAGGAGGGCAAAGAGAACATGGAATAGGAGGGTCAAATAGAAAACAAATAAAATACCATTAATGTTATTACATGTAAGTGGAGTAAACAGACAAATCAAAAGACTAAGATCATCAGATTGTATTTTTTAAAATCCTCAAGTTTATGCTGCTTACAAGAGTAGATCGAATATAAAGAAGTAAGAGTAAATTATATGAAAAGATACAACATGCAAAAGCTAACCAAAAAAAATTGGTATAGCATGCTAAGATCAGGAAAGAAAACTTTAAGGCAATAAATATTACTAGAGATAAAAAAAAAAAATTCATAAGGATAAGAAGTCAATCCAACAAGAGGATATAATTCTGAATTTCTATGTATGTCCACATAGCTTCCAAACACATAAAGCAACAATCAAAAGAACTAAAACCTGAAATAGAGAAATCCACAATTATAGTGGAAGAAATATTTATTAAAAGTGACCATGTCCTGGGTGGACGGATGGCTCAGTTAGTTAGAGCGCAAGCTCTCAACAAGATTGCTGGTTCAATTCCTGCACAGGATGGTGGACTTTGCTCCCTGCAACTAAGATTGAAAACGGTGACTGGACTTAGAGCTGAGCTGCGCCCTCCACAACTAGATTGAAGGACAACTACTTGGAGCAGATGGGCCCTGGAGAAACACACTGTCCCCCAATATTCCCCAATAAAATTTATTTTAAAATTTGTTTTAAAAAGTGACCATATCCTAAGCCATAAAGCAAGTCTCAAGAAATTTCAAAAAATCAAATAATAAAGAATGTTTTCTGACCCCACTGCAATTTAGCTAAAGTCACTTTTTAAGAAATAACTTAAAAACTCTGTAAGTTTGAAAATGAATAAATTATTTTCTATATAATCAATGGATCAAAGAAGAAGAAATCACAATAGAAATTAGAAAAATTTGGAATTGAATAATAAAAATGCTACATATCAAAATTGGGGGGATATACGAAGTCTGACAATTAGGTTCACATTCTAAGTACACCCCTTGGGAAGCTATGCACTGACGCCAGAGCCTAGTCCACCCTTCAAAACAATTTTGGAACTCTTTTTCTGGAGTGGCCATCAGAGCTGTCATCGTATTACCCTTGATGTCCTGAATATCATCAAAATGTCTTCCTTTCAATATTTCCTTTACCTTCAGGTAAAGAAAGAAGTCATTGGGGGCCAGATCAGGTGAGTAAGGGAAGGTGTTCCAATACAGTGATTTGTTTACTGGCTAAAAACTCCCTCACAGACAGTGCCGTGTGCGCTGGTGCATTGTCATGGTGCAAGAGCCACGAATTGTTGGTGAAAAGTTCAGGTTGTCTAACTTTTTCATGCAGCCTTTTCAGCACTTCCAATAGTAAACTTGGTTAACTCTTTGTCCAGTTGGTACAAATTCATAATGAATAATTTCTCTGATATCAAAAAAGGGTAGCAACATCGATGCAACAAGTTTGCAAACTTAATTGTCAGACCTTGTAGCTAAAGCACTGCTTAGAAGGAAATTTATAGTCTTAAATACATACATTAGAAAAGAAGAAAGGTGGAACATTGACTAGTTAAGCAAACATCAAGAAGTTAGAATATGAAAAAGCAAAATAACAAAATAAATAGAAGGATTTACAAAATAAATAGTAAAAATTAATGAAATGAAAAACAAACAGGGGCCGGCCCGGTGGCTCAGGCGGTTAGAGCTCCATGCTCCTAACTCTGAAGGCTGCCGGTTCAATTCCCACATGGGCCAGTGGGCTCTCAACCACAAGGTTGCCAGTTCAATTCCTCGAGTCCCACAAGGGATGGTGGGCTGTGCCCCCTGCAACTAGAAAACAGCAACTGGACCTGGAGCTGAGCTGCGCCCTCCACAACTAAGACTGAAAGGACAACAACTTGAAGCTAAATGGCACCCTCCACAACTAAGATTGAAAGGACAACAACTTGACTTGGAAAAAAAGGCCTGGAAGTACACACTGTTCCCCAATAAAAATAAGTCCTGTTCCCCTTCCCCAATAAAAACAAAAACAAAAACTATTTAAATTGATAAATGTCTAATGAGACTGATCAAGAAATAAGAAAGTCAGCGTATCTATCCCAAGTGAGGAATGAAGAAGAGGACGTAATTACAGATGATTCAGACACTTCAAAGATATTAAGAGTATATTTAAATAACTTTAGGATAATAAATTTGGAAATTTAGAGTAAAGGGGAAAATTCTTAAAAATATATATAACTTGCCAAGGAGAAACAGAAAAATTGACATTCCTATAACTATTGAAGAAATTAAATCTATAATTAAAACCTTTACAAAAAGAAAACTCCAGCTCAAAGGTGAATTCTACCAAAGGTGAATTCTACTAGTGAATTCTACCATATTTTTTAGGAAGACTTAATATCAACTTTTCACATTCTTCCAGAGAATTAAAACAAAAAATAGGGAAAACTTCACATATAAGTTTCCTATGGCTACAAATTAACACAAACTGGCCTAAAACAACAGAAATTTATTTTCTCTCAGTGCTGGAGACCAGTTTAACATCAGTTTCACTGGGCCCAAATCAAAAGTGTCAGCAGGGTCACACTCCCACTGGAACTTTTTGAGAGAATTTGTTCTCTGCCTAATCCAGGTTCTGGGGCCTGCTGGCATTCCTTGGTTGTGCCACATCACTCCGATCTCTGTCTCCATCTTACAGCGTCGTCTTTTCTTCTGTGTATAACTTCCCTCTGCCTCTCTCTTATGAGGACACATGTGATGGTGTCTTATAGCCCATCTGGATAATCTATCCACAAGATCCTTAACTATATCTGCAAAGACTCTTTTTCCAAATAAGGCAACATTAATAGAATCCATGAATTAAGGCATGAAAGTCACTTGCAGGGCGGGGGGGGGGGGCACTTTTCTCTTGCCTCCCACCTTCCCCAATTCATCTTATGAGGTGAGCATAACTTTGACATCAATACCTGAAAATGACATTATGAGAAAGGAAAATTACAAGCCAATGTTACAAGTGAACAAAGGTACAAACCCTAAATAAATATTAGCAAACCAAATCCAGCAATACATAAAATATACACAGAGGGTGCCAAGAAAATGTATACACATTTTAAGAAAGGAAAACTGTATTAAAATTGTAATACTCAATATACACCGATAACAAAAGATGAATGAATATAAGTCACGTTTGACTTCTGCAATTACAAGAGGTGCTCAAAATGGTTACCATCAGCATAATTTTAATACAGTTTTTTCCTTTCTTCAAATGTGTATACATTTTTTGACACCCTCTGTGTGTGTGTATGTGCGTGTGTGTATATATATGTGTATATATATATATACACATATATATATATATGTATATATATAAAATGATCCAGTTGAGGAATACAAAACTGCGTTAACATTAAGAAATCAATATAATTCTCTACGTGAACACGTGAACACTGACAGAAAAGAAGAGGGGAAAAATAAGGAGAAACACACATCTTTGTATCTTCAGCGAGACAGAGGAATTATGTTAGATATCACTTTAGTTTACAATGTTTCTCCCTAAGAAAATTTAAGGAAAGGAGCCATAATGCCACAGCACCTCTCTCAAGTAGTAGACCACTGGGTCTGGGGATGCTTGGCAGTATCCCCACCCACCCCACCATCAGCTATATATAAGTGCCAACAAAGCCATAACAACTTTCCTGGAAGACCAGAACTGATATGATGATTGAAAAATCCCATCTTTGGACAGGGCAGGTTATATCTAGGTAATGTCTGGCACTGAATTTTATCAGGAAGAGGAAGAGACCACTGGTCTCTTCCTTTAGGTAATTTCAAATTCCCAGGTCATTGAAATAAAATAAAGTCAATGTATTATCTAGTCGAGAGATGCAGGGCAGATTGTTTTAGCAATCCCTAAAATATTGCAGTGCAGTAGTTTCCAACCCAAAGCCTATCTGAGCCATTGGGGACTTTGACAAATTATATAAGCCTTAGCCTGACCCTTGGAGATTAATAGGTATAAGAAGCCACTATTGTGATAGAAGGATGTTGCAGTTTTCAGGTATATTGTTTGTGTATTGTAGTGGGAGAAAAAAAAGATTAGAACCATTGGAACGCTGATGAAACAAATACAAAAATATAAATGCATGGAACAAAAATATAAATACACTTGGGTAGCCGGGTGGCGCAGGTGGTTGGAGCGCTGTGCTCCTAACATGGAGGTCGACAGTTTGATTCCCACATGGGCCAGTGAGCTGCATCCTCTACAGCTAGATTGTGAACAGCGGCTCGACCTGGAGCTGAGCTGCCGTGAGCAGCCGATCCGCGACCAGTGAACACCAACACGGGCCAGTGAGCTGTGTCCTCCACAACTCGACTGAGAACAACAATGGCCTGAATCAGAGTTGGGGGGTGAGAGGGGGAAATATATATATGTAGTATATATACATATATATTATTATATATGTATATATTATATATAATATATATATATTATATTATATATATTATATATATATATATATGCACTCCTTTCCCTTTCCTGAGATATTTCTGGACCTTATCACACAAACCAAATCCAAATTAACATTCATGTATTCATTTTCTATTGCTGTATAATAAATTAACAGAAATATATTGGCTTTAAAAAAAACCACTTATTTTTTACCTCACTAGCTCAGAAGTCTAAGCACACTGTAACAGAGTTCTATGCTCTGGGTCTCACAAGGCTGAAATCAAGGTGTCGGCCAGGGCTCCAATCGCGTCTGAGGCGTGGGGGCCTCGCCCAAGCTCACTGACATTGTTGGCAGAATCCAGTTTTGCAGTTGTAGAACTGAAGCCCCATTTTCTCACTGGCTGTCAGCTCCTAGAGGTTTTTCTCAGCTCCTAAAGGCCTTTTAAAATATAGCCACAGGGCCTTTTAAAACATAACAGCTTACTTCTTCAAAGCAAGCAGGAGAAGCTGACTCCAGTCTGCTGCGTTGGTGTTCTACATTAATGTAACGTAACCATAGGAGTGACTTCTAACTATATCAGCACCCTTGCCATATCATATAATCTAATCAAGGGGCTATGACTACCCCCCCAAACCTGCCGCCTATATTCACAGGTACAGCCCACACCCACAAGGACAGAATCATACAGGGAGCACACACCAGTAGCTGGGAACCTTGGGGACCATCTTAGAATCTGACCTACCACAGTGTGTAGTGTAGAGAGAGAGAATACAAAGGAATGGGAAATCTTGAATAGGTAGAGAGTAACTGGGAGGGGGGAATGAAATAGATTGAGGACTGGTGACAAGAGGAAAAAGAGATGAGCAAATGGCATTGGGGGAGAACTGGGTGAGTTTTCTGTCTGGCAATGGATTTTGTGCGAGGCAGACAGTAAAAAAGATAAAACAAGGAAAGAGGATCTTAAGGAAATTCTTCTGACTATTAAGAACTTTACTCCCTCTTTGGCTATTTTCTTTAGCAACTTCCATAAAATATCTTAATTTCTTTCAACTAATTGTATGTGTAATTGTTTTTGTTTCTTATTTTTATTTTTTTGCTTCACTGTTGTTCATTTTAATGCAAATCTGTGCTCACAATGAAACTCAACATGATCCAACATTATTTTGATTACATTGGAAAGATCAGGCTTAGGATTCAAACAGATCTTAAATCTCTACTCCTTCACTTACCAGCTAAGTTACTTTTTTAAACCACCACCAATTATTAAGCACTATACGCCTATTCTAAACGATGTTGCTTAATTTAGCTTTGATCAAGATATTGCCTCTAGTTGACTGGTTTATCTCCTGTAATCTAGTCAAGTGACAGCTGTGATCACCAGTTTATCTAGATTGACAACAAAATAACTAAATGCAGTTAATTGCTTCATTAAATTCTTTATGTGATTATGCATATTAAAAACGATATCTATAACTGTCTAAGGCATACAATAAGTGTCAGCTTAGTTTTTATTATTTCTTGTACCCTGGCAAACCAAGTGACAAATATTATTATTAAGTCAATGATCTGAAAAATAGAAAAGTGAAGTTGAGACATATCAGGAGAAAAGCTCATATTAAGATCATGTTTCCCAGCCTAGACTGCAAGCACCACAGGGGCTGAGGTTTCTATGTTGTCTATTGATGTTTTCTCAGACGTTTACACATAAGAGCTCAATGAAAACAATATTCTGTGTGTAATTACTAGCTGCCTTTATAGTACATATGGTCTTATTAAGGGGTCCAGGGTTGGGGTATAGATAGGGCTTGGAAAAGTTTGGAAATAAATTGTGTTCTAGTTAAAAGACATTACAAGTAATTTATTCATTTTACAAATATCCTTTGAGCACTTTCTATGTTCAGATGCTATAATAGACGCTGTAGGGAGTAAATAAAGTACATGAGACATGATTTGTACTCTCAAGGATCTTCAGTCCAATACAGAAAATACTTATATACCAGTGATTTCTATACAAAGCTAGGTGTAATAAGTGGCATGTGTAACACAAACAAAATTGTACAGGAGTTCAGAGAAAGGAGAGATCACTTCAGACCATGGATTGACTAACTATGGCCTATGAGCTCAATTCACTCTGTGGCTTTTTTTTTAATGGTCCATGCGCTAACGATAGTTTTTACATTTTGATAAAACAAAGAAAAATACAGAGACTATATGTGGCCTGCAAAGACTAAAATTTTATCATTGGTTCCTTTACTTAAAATGTATGCATATACCTTTTCCAGATTAACAAACAAAGAAGGCTTCACCAGGGCACATTTGATCTCGGGCTTTAACTGATGGACAGACATGTGGAGGGGGAAAGGCTCTTAAAGTGGAGAAAATGACTTGAAAAAAAGCCCAGGAGCAGAGGACTTGAGGCCACAACTGGAGAACAATGGCGACAAATCCCATTTCACAGGACTATGAGGTTTAAGAAGGGAGAAGTGGAGGAGTCTGGAAGGGTTGTCTGTGGTGTGTGGGCTAAAGAAGTTGACTATGCAGTAACTGAGGACATCACAGTTGCCAAAATGAATTTCATGGAGTTTTTGCAATGGCCTGTCTTCAAGGACTCTAATGATGAGAGTGAAGATAATTTTTCACAGTACAGCACTATAGTGATACGATTTTTATGATAATTAGCCAGGGATGAATCCCATGCTTCATTATGGCCACCTAATAACTCATGATAGCAATATGTCTTCTCTTAACCTCGGCGTAGGTCAAACTGAAACTCTCCAACACTGCTTAAGTACACCTTGCTTTACTTCTCATCTCCTTCACCATCTAGCTCCCTGAAAATGTGATTTAAAATGGGACTTCAGACAGACCCTCCAGTGCAGCTTTGTTTCACATGACACTATGTTATTAATGCATGACACTATATTATTAATAATATTCACCAACAAGTCTCAGACCCGCTATTTCACTCTCATTTAGTGGCAATCTCCAGCAATCAAATAATTGTGCTTGTCTGTCTGGCCCAGGCACAAGATGCACTTACACAGACTGTTCTGTTGGTCACTTTCATTTGCTGACAGCTCAGCAGGGAGGGCTTGATTTATTCAACGCATGAAGCTGTTGCATACAAGTGGAATCCTGGCTAGGGAAGTGGGGGGAAAAGGACTCAGAAAAGCAACGGGAAAAGGCATGCAAAGATGGAATGAAATGGAGGGTTGGTTGGGAAATCCTTATTTAGGAAAAGGCACCTAAGCTACCCCAATTTCCAAGTTTCCCCTGAAATCCTGAGTGCCTCAATTTTCCTTCTTCACATACTGAGAAGACAGCAGAGCCTTTATCCAGGAATATATGCCTCCTGGGTGCTGTTAGTCTGGTCAAACACATTGCAATTCTCACTGGCCATCTTCTCACATGCTCCAGACTAAATAAGAACAACAGTTGTGATTAGAAAGGAAAGTAGCAAGTCATACTAAAATACATGTAGTGAGAAAAAAAAATGAAACAAGTTGAGGAGAGAGGAGAGAAAAATCACAGGAAAAATAGTTATAAATTACTTTATAATAGTGACAGGGTCGGGCGGGGTCACCTGACTTAGATGCAGATGAGGCTGACTGGACCTCTAGCCAGAGTAGCTGGACCTCTGGTCTTCCCTTCCCTGTTTCTCAGCATCTCCTTTGCTTCCCACTACACTAGGCCCTCATATGATTCCTACCCAGGCCTGTCCTCAGTCCTCGTGCTCTAAATCTCTTCTTTCTTCCTTCCTTCCCGCAGCCCAATTAAAGTATTTCTTTTACTAGTTATAACACCAAAAGGATCTCTTAAAACACTTCATGGACAAATCTGTTGATCATATCTCAGTATGATCACTTAGCAAAAATATTCATATCCAAAGAGGAGACAAAAGGATAAATTCCCAGTGGTAGATTTTCAGTCATAGCAGGTCATTGGAGGGAGGAAGGGAAGGAAGAGGATAAAAAGGGGTGGAATAAACACGGGAAGAAAATATTGAGTGCCATTTAATTTTACATATATCATTATGTGAGCAGCTGCCTACAAAAGATTCTCTGGGCTAAACACCTGCTGGTCAGAAATTTAGACTACATTAATCCAGATCTGAGCTAATTCCTACAGAGTGGTAAGAAAATATAGGGAAAGGCAATTCCATGGCCTTCTCATCTTAGGACCTTGACATTATACACATCTAGAAAGTAGACAATAAGGTTGAATGATTACTGGAGTTGGTCAGGGCTTTAGAAAAGTCAGTTAACCATTCTAAGCCCCCATTTCCTCATTTATAAAACAAAGCTATTGGGGGCAAAATGGTCTCTACATTTTCTTCTCATTCTTAAATTATATAATTCAATGGATTTTGTCAAATGTCCCCCTCTATAAGATCATTCCTACAGCAGATAAACATGTTTTTATTTCTTTCATCTTAAAAAAACAAAAACAGGGTCCAGCCCGGTGGCTCAGGCAGTTGGAGCACCGTGCTCCTAAGGCCGAGGTGGCCGGTTCGATTCCTACATTGACCAGTGAGTTGCACCCTCTACAGCTAAGTTTGTGAAAAACGGCTCTCCCTGGAGCTGGGCTGCCATGAGTGGCCGGAGTCGACGCAAGCTGCCATGGGGCTCATAATACCAGCATGGGCCAGGGAGCTGTGTCCTACACAACTAGACTGAGAAACAACGGCTTGAACCGGCTTGAGTGGGGGGGCGGAGGGAGAAGAAGAGGAAAACACAAAAACAAAAACAACAAACACTCCTTATACTGCTTCGCCCTCTGGGCATTGCCCTATCTCTCTAATTCCCTTTTCAGCAAAATTTCTTGAAAGAGAAAGTCCATATTTTCACTCTTTCTCCTCTCAACCACTCCAGTCAGACTTCTATCCCATCACATCACAGAAACTCTTCTCAAAAATACCACCAATGATCTCTAGTAGTCAATTCTCAGTTATCGTTTTATTTGACTATTAGCAGCATTTTACACAGTTCCTCCATCAAACACTTTCTTCATTTGGCTTCTAGGATACCACACTCACCTGGTTTCTGGTCACCCCTTTTCAGTCTAATTTTCTGGTTTTCCTCATCTCTCCAAGTTCCAAATATGGAAGAGCCCTAAACACAGTCCTTATTCCTCTTCTTTCTCTCTCCTCTCATGCAATGGATGATTTCACCTGTTACATGGCCTCAAAAACCATCTATGCTGATCACTCAAGACCTCTCTCTTGATGCCAGACATATATATCCAAATGTCTACTTGAAAACACTCCTTAACTATCTATTTCAAACTTAACATGACAAAGTTCCCACTTCCAGCTTTCTCTTCCTAAATTCTTTCCAGTTCTATTAAATGGCAGTTCCATTCTTCCAGTTGCTCAAGCTACAGTTTTGGAGTCACCCTTGAATCTTTTCTTTCTCTCACACACTATATCTCATCCATCAGCAAATTCTATCAGCTCTTCCTTCAAAATACAAACAGGAATCCAGTCATTGTTTTCACTTCCACTGTTACTGTCATCTCCTACTTGAATTATTGCAGTAGCCTCTTAAAATAGTTACCATCCATGCTGGAAACAGATGGCATACCCAGATGGAATAACTGAGAATTTAATAAATGGACTATTTACAAAGGTGTGGACAGGATTAAGGGAAAATAGCAAATGACGGTCAAGTGTCCTGTGTCTAGCAAGGCAGCAAGGCCCATTGGAGTCATTACTACCTTTCGACCTAACGGGGTCGAAATTTCCTGAACACACACACACACACACACACACACACACACACACACACACCAGGAACTGTATTCTTCAGTGAAAACGACCAGGAAGGAATTTGGAGAAATGAAGACCGTGAACTCACTTTCCTCCTGTCTTCTGATCTGATCACAGACATAAATGAACCCCAAGCCAGATAACAAGAAAGCCACTGGTGCAGTATTTTAAGGTCAGCCTCCTAATCTGTGCTTGTCTGGGACACAGTGCAGAATGGAAAACAATAGAGAAGAGATCTGGAAGGGAAAACAAGTGTATCTGACAAAATATCCTCATATGCAAAACATAAACAAATATTACTGTCATGGAGTGAATTGAAATAATCTACATAATTCATTTAGTACAATGTCTGACACACCGTTTTTAGGGAAATAAAAAAAACAACTCTTATTTGCTTGGCATATTTCTGGATGTGGATTTTTATGAGAGATGCTTTCCAAAATTCATATCATGATCAGTTAGTGTGCTATGAACTTAATGAATTTTTAAGAAATAGCAAGAACATTTCTGGCTATGCCCTCTCACCTTTCACTTATTCCTCCCCAAGAAATGACTTACCTGATTAACATATCTGAGAGGAAAAATTAGCAGACATGCTTGATTCCTTTCTCTTGTCCCTGCTAGTCCCGTTTTGCTCTCTATAGTAGACTAAATAATGGCCCCCAAAGACATCAGGTCCTAAAACCTAGAACCTGTGAATATTACCTTATGGCAAAGTCTTTGCAGCTATTATATCAAGGATCTATGATTGAACTACGAATCTTGAGATGGAGAGGTTATCCTGAATTATAGGCGTGGGCCCTAAAGGCAATTATATGTATATATCCTTTAAGAGAGAGGCAGAGGAGACTCTACACACAGAGGGGAAAGGCAACATGAAGACGGAGTAAAGAGCGATTTCAAGATACTGACCTTCCTTGAAGATTGAAGTGATGTAGTCACAAATCAAGGAATGCTGACAGTCACCAGAAACTAGAAGAAGCAAGGAATGATTGTTTATCCATTCATCAATCAGTCAATGGACATTTAAAAAGATTACTTTTAAAGGTTCTCTCCATGCTCTTAGTGGATAGGGAATGGAATACCAGATTTATCCATGAGTGAGGTGTTATGAGAATTGGGAAGTCCTCTGCACACCAATTTGTACTGACTTCCCTCATAAAAATAATAGCCACACACCGAGTGATAATTATGTGCAGAGCAGAGCACGCTATGTGCATAATCTCTATTCTCACAAAAATTCAGCAAGGTAGTCATCATTACCCTTGTTTTACAAATGAAAAAACTCAGAGTCAGAAATAACTTGTCCAAAGTCATACAACTGGTTAGTGACAGAGCCAGGTTGTACATCTATTGTGATTTGCCTCCAAAAAGAGAGCTACCTCCACTTCAAGTGTCTCCCTGCGTTGTCCATCTCTGGTTTCCTGGGGCTGGGCTTCTGTATGGTAAACCTGTTCCTTAAGCAATCTGCATATGCCATAGCTGGTACATACCAAAAAAAACACATAATAGTAAGTTTTTTCAGGCAGCAGTAAAGCTTGTTTCTGGTCAATTTGGTCCAAGGTCTTATGCTTCATGTATTTCTTTTATAGTTGTTCGGTAAAAGCTAGATAAAAGAGAGGCAAAAAAAAAAAAAAGGAAGATGTACACTTAAATTAAAATTAGTGTCTTAGTGTTGGATCATTTGTTGACATTAAATTACATTACAAAAACCTCAGGGTCCGGTGGCAGGTTGGCTCAGTTGGTTAGAGCGCAGTGCTCGTAACACCCAGGTCACCGGTTGGATTCCCACATGGGCCAGTGAGCTGCGCTCTCCACAACTAGACTGAAAACGACGACTTGACTTGGAGCTGATGGGTCCTGGAAAAACACACTCTTCCCCAATATTTCCCAATAAAATTTTTTTAAAAATCTCAGGATAAGAAGAGCTCTTGGAAATACAAATGCAGAATCTTTTTATAGATGAAGAAAACAAAGCCAACAAATTTGCATATTTGTCTAATAACCAATCAGCTCATTAAAGCAAAATTTCATTGCAACGTAAACATATTTCTAATACTATGTAAGACCTTAGTGGGAAGTAATGCCAAACTTATTTTGCTCATCCAAACATTGCATTGTAAAACTTCCATTATTCTCTCCGTTACTTTTATCTTCTCAAGCATTTATGTAAGGGCAAAACCAAATCCTACTTTTTATTTTAGGACAGGTGGAGAAATTGTAAATAGCACTTTTTCGTTGTGGGGATTGTGAAATCCCATGATCAGAGTATTAACTGTCTTTGAAGTGTTAATTCCATTCTATAAAACAAAACCCCAAACATTCACACAAGGTCCTGTCCAGTCACATATTTAAATAAAATTCTTTCAAATGAAAGCATGTTACCGACAAACCCCTGAAACACAATGTGGTTTGTCCATTTGGTTTTCTGAAACAGCTTCACATTTGCTATACTGGGTTGCTACATATTTATTTGGCTTCATGGTGGAACTGTTCCGGCGTATTTAAGGATATCATTACCCTTGACAATTATAAACAAAATAAATGGCAAATGGAGGTTCTGAGTAAGGGTACACAGTATTTCCCCACGCTCTTGCATACCAACATCCTTCCCTGAGGGAATTCCCAAATACTCTAATGTCAGGAGCAAATGGCGAAACACTGCCAAGCCCCACCTTGGAGCCCTGGAAGGAGGCGACCTTCCCACCCACCAACCAATCGGAAGTCGTGTTCTCCATCTGCCCACTGCCTGAGCGACCTTTCCCTCCCGCTCGGCTTTCCCCTTTTACGACAGTTTTCCGGCCGAGACTGCGGCCGCTACTGCCGTGTTTCTTGGGGCGCCCGCGCCTGGACGGTTTGTCCCTGCCAGCAGTGTCCGCGTTGCTTTCTGGTAAAGGCGTGGAGCTGGTGGCTGCGGCCTTTTGGCTGGGATGAACCGCGCTCTCCGTGGAGGCAGGGGAGCCGAGCCGGAGCCATGGTGAGTGCGGCGTGCGGTGTCCTGGGGACAGACTCAGGCCCAAGCTTCCACCTCAGCTCACGGCCTCGGCTGTCTCCCTAGGGTGACTCGGCTGGGGCTGTAGGGCCTCGGAGAGTCACACTCCGGGACACAGAGCTGTTGGCTCACCCGTCCCGGGCCTTTGTATTCTTCCACAGCCTTTCTGCAGGGGGCTCCCGCCCCCGCGCCGCCGTCCGCGGCGCTCGGACGTTAGTGGAAACGCATGAGATTGTAACTACTTTCCCCCAACACATCCTCACCGTACTTTCTGTACTTTGCTCTGTCCGTCCCTTTGGCTCTTGCTGACACATCTCTTCTTGATTCTTGAAACATATTTGTGCTTCTCTCATGGTTTGTAATCGTGAGGCGGGACAGTGCCGAAGGTGCTACGAATTACTACTTTCCTAGTTAAGCCGACGTTTCACGTTGAAATGCGTTATCAGGCTTTTACAGGAACCCTCTGTAAACAGTTCTTCCTTTTCTCGCAGAAACTTTCCCTTACTTTGATTGAACTTGAATGTAACTTCATTTGCTCCGAGGCTAAAGAGAGGTTTTTCAAACGGAGGGAAATCATCCTTTTCTTCCATAGTGAAATTCCGCTACCTTTACAATGCATTGGATATTAAAGTTGCAGTCGTTTTGAAGGATCATTGGGCAGAATATTTTCACTCAAAAAGTTGTTTCTTCCGTTGAAATAAAACTTGGTATGAGTTGGGATGGGAGATTGGGTGTGATAGGGAAGGTTGGGAATTATTGAAGTTAATGTTCCCTCTGCTTTCCCCTTACCAGGCCAGTACAGTGGTAGCAGTTGGACTGACCATTGCTGCTGCAGGATTTGCAGGTTGGTTTGTGGTTTGGGGGTGGAACTAGGGGAGGTTGGGAACTTTTTAATTATTCTCTTGCTTATGTTTTTAGGTCGTTATGTTTTGCAAGCCATGAAGCATGTGGAGCCTCAAGTAAAACAAGTTTTTCAAAGTCTACCAAAATCTGTAAGGCTTACTAATCATTTTTGCTAATTCTTTGCTGCTTATGTATGAAGCTTATAACTACAGTTGAAGAGGGTAAATTTCCAAATATCCATTAAGTTCTAAGTGATTGCTTTGGGCCGCTTCTCTTGCTTTCCACGAGGAGGGTTTAGAAGTTCTGAACTTTGTAGTAGTGCTACCCTAAAGTCACGTTATGTGCCACACAATTGGGGTAGAGATGTTAACCATTTTAGGATTGGGAAAGTTAGTAGCACTTTATTGTTCACATGCTATTAAGCATTGTCAACATTCTTGTCCCCCAAACCCCCATCTACCGTGCATCACAGGCATGGAGGGATCTAAGGATCTGAAGTGATCCATTCTTAGCCCTGGCACTCGCTAACGTGATACTTAGGTAGCACTGCAGTTCATTAGGCTATAGTGTGTGACTGGATGTGATGTTCAGACCTTCTGTGGTCACAGTTCAGAACGAATATGGCTGTGACAGCCTGCTGAGTGTTTTGTTGTGATTGAATGCGACAAAACAGGATGGTAGGCTTTACCAGTATGATTTCTGACATGACAAGTTCAGAAGACCTAATAGCCTGATTTTGCCCATATATATCACTCTTGTTTTAGTAGTTGCCTTAAACCCCCATGAACCACTTGTTTCAAACGACCTCTAAATCTTTTTAGGCACTTCTTGGTCTACAACATATAGTCATACTAGGAGATCAAATTTTTATGTAGAACGTGGCTAACCTGGAGTAATCTTCCCTTCACTCCCAGAAAAACTAGCTTTAGGTACTGTTCTTTTGTATTTTCAAATCAGTTTAGGTTTTTTAGGAAAAAAAAAACTATTTTGAAAATAATCGTATTTTCAAAAAAACGATTAAAATATTTGTTGCACTTGTAAAATGCCATGGGAATTACACTTAAAGTTGTGTGAAATGACTTAGTTTTTCTGCTAGTTCTGTGAACACTTACATTTTTTAGCAACTCGCAGATTATTCTAATCTTTTCTTTTTAATGCATTTCCTCTTTCAGGCCTTCAGTGGTGGCTATTACAGAGGTGGGTTTGAACCCAAAATGACAAAACGAGAAGCAGCATTAATATTAGGTGTCAGGTAAAATAATTTCTAATATTTTTAGTATTTTCTACAATTCTAGAGCTATCAGCAAATGTAAGAAAGATCTTTCATTAGGAGGGACTTATTTGTATTATGTACATTTTTAACATTGAAACTTTCCCTACAAAAGTCCAACGAGAAGGCACATTGGCACAGAAGCACTTTTTAATTCATTGATAGACTTGTAACAGATAATCACAGTACTCAATGTTTGTATAACTAACATTTTTGGTGGGGAAATTCTGTTATTTCCAAATACTTAAACATATTTTCCTTTTCAATAAAGGCACTGTTGTAATGAATATTATCAAGTTCAATTAAATTTTCTTTGAAAATTCTTTATTTTTCTAAGGAGCTGTTTAGTTCTAATTCAGAGTATTCATCTTCCTTGTATGTTAGAGAAGTTTCTAAATAGCTTTTCCTGTTGTGTTGACTTACTCCAGTTTCCCATCTTTAACTGGCCTTTATGTACAATTTTTTTATGTGATCGAGTAGTAGTTTGAAGTAAACAATACTTTTTCCTTTTAAAATTAGCCCTACTGCCAATAAAGGAAAAATAAGAGATGCTCATCGACGAATTATGCTTTTAAATCACCCAGACAAGGGTAAGTAGTAAACTGGTTATACATGTTGTTGAAGTGACTATGTAATTGTTATTAATAGAATAATTCTGTGTCTAATTTTTGGCTACAGTAAGGAAAATGCCTAAATATGTGTGTGAACACTGTCTCCCAGCCTGGATCCATTTGTTGTTTTTGGTGTCTTAAAAGAATTGAGTGAAAAATTTATAGAATAATGAGCAGGTATCTAATAAGTACTATAATTTAGAAGTTAGTGATAAGCATTAACAATGTTTTGAGATCTACAATTGTGATAAAATTTTATTTCTGATAGTCAAATACAGCTAATCCTACTCTTTGGTGGGGGGATTAAAGTTTGGTCTACATTCTTAAAGGAAATGTTCGACTTCATTTAATGAAACTAAAAATGTAATTATTTTCCTATCCATTTAGACCTTTGAACTAGAGGTTACCTAGTTAGAAACCTACAGGATGTATATATTAGTTTCTGATACACTTCTAAGCAGCGTTAGTGTGTTGAAAGGAAATAATTCCGTGAAATACCAAAATATAGACCATAAAACCCATGTTCCAGTAAAAAGGATTTGTCCTTTTACTTTTCTTAAAAGTCCTTTCATTAAGAAAGAGGGTTTTGAGTTTAAACAGGGTTGTAATTGTTTACTGTCTGACTGCATAGCATCTTTTTGTGAAATTTAGCTTTTATTAACTGGAGGGCTTCTGATTTAAGTATAGGATGGAGCCCTTAAATTTTCATTTCTACTAATCTGACTGATGCTGGTCTGAGAACCACTTTGAGAATCACTGCTCCAAGACTGGTAGGAAAGCAGCTGTAGGTGACACTGTTAAGGGACAATTAATAACAGGATGAGGAAAACTATGAAGGGCAGAAAAAGGATCTAAAGCAAAGTGGGGTCTTCCCAACAAAGCTCAAGAGGCCTCTGACAACATCATGGTTTCTAAATAACACACTACAACAAATTGATATTCATTTATGACTTGTAATTATCATGAATAGATTAACTTACAGTATTTCAGTTATGTAAGTCTGTGGTTTTTTAAAAAAATCCTATTCCTGTCATCAGTTAAAGCTTTTTTAAAAGGTGCCATTTTTGTAGAAATCTCCCTCAGAATTATCTCACTTCCCATCAGTCAAATATATGGTCATATATTTGGTTAGCCAGTTGCAGTATCCTTTATTTTTAAAAACTGGAATACTATTGCTGCTAATTTCACCTCAGATTAGCACAGGGATCCTTGAAACAAGATACTATAGCTTTTCACCAAGCATAAATTGAGAATCTGTATTATAACTATTCCTTTTTTCTTTCTTCCTGTAGGAGGATCTCCTTATATAGCAGCCAAAATCAATGAAGCTAAAGATTTACTAGAAGGTCAAGCTAAAAAATGAAGTAAATGTATGATGAATTTTAAGTTCTTATTAGTTTATGTGTATGAGTACAAGATTTTTATAATAAAATGCCTCAAAGCTACAAATTTTAAAAATGATTAAGCACAAACTAAAAGCCCTGGTATAAGTTTCTTGTTTTAACTTTGAGGATTTTAAATAAGATTATGGAATATTTGGAGATTAATGCTCAATAATTATGGATACATACATAACCATTTGAATAGAAATACTGTTCATTACTCATTTAGCAAATAATTTAGTACCTACTTCAAGACAAAGTAAACATGACAGTCTGTGGGATGGGAAACTGATAAACTGGTCATTAACTACAATGTGATGAATATGATGGAATGAATTAGCACAGGGATAGTAGGGACTCATCTTGTTGGGAGGAAAGACTGTCAAGGTACAGAGAACTGGCCCAGCTGCTTGGAACACTGAACTTAAAAGTGAATTGAGCCACAACTTTGCCACAAGAAAATTGATCTAGGTTATGTATATATCACCGACAAAATTCAGGTTTCATACATTAAAAACTGATAAAAGAAGATCTGAGTACAGGTCTTGTTTTTAATCAAGAAAGTATATTGTATTCAGCTAGCTCCTGAAAGAAACTGACCATTTATAAATTATTTTTTTTACATAATCAAAAGTTTTGCATGTTATGACCTGGCTTAAACACAATAAACGAAATGCCCTCAGTTATCAAAAAATTTAGCTTGAACTCTGAGAATTTATACATTGATGTATTTTAATGACACTTAGGGGGAAAATGGCTTACTATTGGTCTAACATAAACTATGTAAGGATCTTAACCAAAGGACTTGTATAAAACACCCACGGTAAATAGCTAGTCTGTAGTCTCCAGCAGGAGTACTTACTGTGTTTTAGCTGTAAGATGATTATACTACATACCTATCATCTAAACTTTATTCAAGTTCTTATTAATGGAGAACGCAGAGACCTTCGAGGTCAGAATAATGGTGGTGGTCACATTTAGTGCTGGAATGTGTTTGGGGGCATTTCAAAGTTGGGGTATATCTGCTGTTGATTTCCCATCCCGTTTCCTTGTTTAAAATTTGGTTAAGCCCATTTGTTAAGGTTTAGAATGTGATGAGCCGTAAAGTAGCCATGACTTTTGTGTAGGATCAATCTTTAGTTATTTCCAGGGGAAAGGGAATATAAAGATACAGTTGCTTTTTGTTATTCGAAGTACTAGTTTTATAAAGTCACTGAGAACACTCAACTAGCAGCCACTGAACCATTGTTCCTAGGGGAAATACAGCTTTATATGAGTCACGTTTTTGTAAGCCAATCAGTATATAGTCATGTATTATGTATATTTCTGTTTAAAGAACCCTTATTTGATACATAGTGTTGATTCCTCAACATTGAACTCAGCCAACATCACTAACTCATGCCCGCACATTACAGCCTTCTTGAGTTTGGGAACATTAGGCAGCACTTCAGTAAGGTTGGGGGCCATCATAAACAAGGAAATCAGCAATAAAACCCACAAAAATTGAAAAACTTGGCACTTAATGGATGATGAAAGGATACTTGTTTACATTTACAGTATGAAAACAAAGCAGAGCATCACTTTGTGGGCATCAGATGACTCAAAATTTTCACCACTCTGCATGTCCACAAATGACCAAGAAAGCACCACAAATGTTGATTTAGGGGTTACAAATAAATTTCAGTGAGGAGTTTGCAAATGAGGAATCTAATAATGAGGAGCAACTGTATTTTGGCTTTCTGACCTTTTATTTCAGTCCTTTGGATTAATAAAATGTTTCTATGAACAAGAGCTGTAATTAAAAAGGTGATAGTATCAATTAAAACTTAAAAGCAGAACTGAGCTTCAAAGACAAATATAAAGGCTTATAATATGCTGATAGGCAACCAAGCGTTAACTGTAAAAAGGGAAACTTCATGTAGTGGGTGTAAGTACTTTTGAGTATTTAATGTAAATAGCATACTTGTTTTAAGAGAAGTATTAAGACAATGGAAAACACTGTAGTGTTAAGCGAAACAGCAGATTTTTCTTTGATAGCAATCAGTTTTGTTTCCTCTAGGCTTACCTTTTTCAAGTAGAAGAATCCATATTTCATTGATGGCTATTAGGCAAACCTACCATTTTTCTTGGTGAAAAAGCTCATCTATGTGAGGGCTTTAGTGGGTAACTGATTCAAGTTATGATCTGTAAAAAAGTATTTTTTTTTTTAAAGATTTTATTGGGGAAGGGGAACAGGACTTTATTGGGGAACAGTGTGTATTTCCAGGCCTGTTTTTCCAAGTCAAGTTGTTGTCCTTTCAATCTTAGTTGTGGAGGGTGCCGTTGAGCTTCAAGTTGTTGTCCTTTCAGTCTTAGTTGTGTCGGGCGCAGCTCAGCTCCAGGTCCACTTGCCGTTGCTAGTTGTAGGGGGCGCAGCCCACCATCCCTTGCAGGCGTTGAACCGGCAACCTTGTGGTTGAGAGGATGTGCTCCAACCGAGCCATCCGGGAGCTCAGTGGCAGCTCAGCTCAAGGTGCCCTGTTCAATCTTAGTTGCAGGGGGCGGAGCCCACCATCCCTTGAGGGAGTTGAGGAATTGAACTGGCAACCTTGTGGTTGAGAGCCCGTGCTCCAACCAACTGAGCCATCCGGGAGGCAGCTCAGCTCAAGGTGCTGTGTTCAATCTTAGTTGCAGGGGACGCTGCCCACCATCCCTTGCGGGACTCGAGGAATTGAACTGACAACCTTGTGGTTGAGAGCCCACTGGCCCATGTGGGAATCGAACCGGCAGCCTTCGGAGTTAGGAGCATGTAGCTCCAACCGCCTGAGCCACCGGGCCGGCCCAAAAGTATCTTTTTAATGGTATTTTCAAACAAAATACTTGATGTCTAATGTTAACATTAACTACTTACAGTGTGCCAGCATTTTTCCTGTATAGTAAGTCCTCACTTAACGTCTTGAGGTTTTGCAACTTTAAGTGAAAGGACATATAACAAAACCAGTTATACCATAGGCTATTGATATAAACAAGAACTGAATTCCTGAGGCATCTCATCATAATGTAATGACATTGAACAAAATGTTAATTGATATCCTACTGTATCTCAATAGTAGCTATTCAGTACATTTTACAAGGAAACTGAAGTTGAGTGAGGTTAAGTAACTTGCCCTAAGCAGCATGCTAAGTGACAAGGCTGATCTTTCTCAAACCCAAGTTCTATGCTGTTAACATCTGCTTTGTGGTACCTTTCACAAATCTGATAACCCAGATGTTTTCCTTGGTTGTACTGCAGTCTAGTACTTGTTTTTACATACCTAGCTTGGGGCCTTTTTGTCAGTTGGTGCTTACAGATACTTTGAAAAGGGGAGAGAAGTATTGTTGAACACAACACTAGGGAATAGGAGATGCTGGTTTCAAGTCAAACTTCTTGCAATAGCCAGGGAACTTGGAACAAGCTATCTATCTGTGTGCTTAGGGCTCTGCTTCGTCTGTTAAAAGGAAAAATAATGGCCAACTTGGAAATTGTTTATGGACAGGGAAACAAAGCCAGAGCAAATTATTTGAGGTTACACAGCTAGTGAAACTGTAAGCCCTAGGCATCTCCAATTTATTGTATTTGTTTATAATTTGGTTCTCTATAGTCTCCATTTTGGGGGGGGGATTCCCATCCATAGCCTTAATATTAGATCTGGCCTACTGGGGGTTTAATTTCCCTACTTAGCCCCTTTGCCTTCACTGGGCCTCTGGGTTGACATTAGATGAGTCATACACTGCTTTATAAAAACTGCTTTGCTGGTTTGATGAAACCCAACCTCTGGGTTGACATTGTTGCTTGAGTCCTCACTGCTTATAAAAACTGGCGACTTGGCTAGTTTGGTGAAAGTGCTGGTTTGACCAGTAATAAGTGATCCTTGAAGTTAAATGTTTTCCCACCCTTAAAGAATTTTAAGCAAAAAATGATGGGAATACCATCATTCAGTATACTATAATGCAACATACTGAAAATGTATGCCCTACCTTAAAATCTTGCACCAGAAGTATTTTAAAGAAACTAGGCAGAATGGTTCGTTTGGAGTTAAGTTTTAAATTTCAACACTTTAGGCTGAAATACTGAGTTCTAGTTTCAATGAGAATTTAAGGCATCTGTTGATAATGACCTATATATAAGTTGTTTTGTTGCAGTTCCGAAGTGTGCATGGAGGTCCATGTTACTAAGCATAAATTATCCCCCATCGAACATGTTAATTCCAATGAAAATTTAGAAACTGGCTCAAAACTTCAAAGGACAAAATATAAAGAAAAAAATCTGTAAATTTGTGGTAAAGTGAAAAACACTAACTAGAATGCTAGTTTTTTGGTTATATAAAGAATCCTGGATTGAGGGTAACCTTGAGTACCAGAAAATGACATAAGCTCTGCTTTGTGTTGACATTGTTCAGAATGCTGTAGTATCTGCTTGGAACCAACTGTTGCCTTAGCAACAAGATACAGGAAGAGCTTCTATCCAGTGTTACCTGACCCAGTGAGGAAGATGTATCTAGTGTTAAGGTATAATCTGGTGCATGTTAACACTTGCTGTTACCTTAGTAGTTTCAATTAATGGGATTTCAAATAATGTTTAAGTGACATTTTTTCTTTACAACCTGCGAACAGCAAGTTGAAAACTGGAACTGCAACAATTAAGTATAAAATGAGTCATGTAGAAAAACTGGGAAATTTTTTGTAATAAAGTCTCTAAATTAGAAAATAAGCAGTTACATTTGACAATAAAGTAAAAAGGGTACAAAACATTCAGAAAATATCTCTGTAAATCCCCCGCCCCTGAAAACATACCAATCCCTGTAACACAAATAATGGGGCTTCAAAACTGAGAATGTCCGTGAGAAATCATTTTGCCCTTGCTTTTGATATCCTTTAGATTGCTATGGCATAGTTGGAAATGTCTGGGATGGATACATATATAAAAAAACCATTTTAATTCACATACTAACTGTTGAGAGTACTTGGGAATATGGTTGTTACCCAGGGTCCCATGTACAAATAGACTCAAGTTACATTAATATTGGAAAGGTCTTTAGATCAGAGTCCAGACCTCTTGAGATGAAATGGAATACAGAAAAAGTCAGAAGATAGTAACTCCCAATTCTGTACTTAACACCTATAACATCTTTTCAAATTCTCAATAGGCAAGCAAACAGACTGATGGAAATCTTTTATATAAAAAGCTGCATTATAGTTTATCCAGGAGCATTATTACGCACCTTACTTTAGTACATGAAATAGTAACAGATAAAGCTGACTTGAGTGATCCACTGATAAAACCCTTTTAAAAAACAAAATTTGTATTTCCTATTATATGTACCTCCCTCATCCAGTAGTTTGGGGTTTTCTGGATTAGACCCTCGACCTCGGTTTCTAGAGTAAATTATTATACCTAAAAATGTACTTAAAAAAATGTATCAAGTTGAACCATAGGAAATTGCCATTTTTTGTGGATCAAAAATGGTCAACTATTGGCAATCTCCTGTAGGTCAACATAATTGACTTATTTTCAACCAGTAGTTGAGTGCAGTTTCAAATTACCATCACTTGCCAAAGGTTTACAGCAAATTGCAATTACTGATTTATTGCAACAGTTCTTGAAATAACACCCAAATGTTAATCATGGGTTCTAAGTGACTATGCATTCAAGCACACAGCCAATACACTATACCAGATATCCTTATAAAACGGTATAGAGGAGTCAAACCATAATAGTGAATAGTAAGATTGGGACTTTACAAGCATCCTTTTTTGGCCTTTAGTAATTTTGCCAAACCCACACATCCAGTTCAAATCCAAGTTCCTTGAAGCCTTCTAAAAAATCCAAGTGTAAAAGTAATTTTCTTTTACTCTCATTTCCAATAACCAATCATCTGACATAGGACTTATTGCATTATAGCCAGTTTTCCATTCATGTGTCCTTAGTAGACTGAGTTCACTGTAGGCACAGCCTATGAGAATATCTAGTTGGTTTCAACTTCAAAAAAGTATAAATCTATTTGTAGAGGACACAAATAGTACTATTTCCCAATCTAACTGCAACATTCAGTTAACATGCCAACTTTGCAACAGACCCTTCTCAGGTTAAGCACTAAACTCACAGCTACAAAAATACTGACATGAAAGTGATGGATCTCAGCCACCGAATGGAGATCCAGAATACAGGAGCAAAACACCAGCTACTTTTGCCTCACTAGCTTAGTGCTTCCGTTCAGTTATTTTGCTTGCCTACATATACCTGTACTTTCTTTTTAAAAAGTTACATTTAAGCAACTTCCCTCAGCCTTGTCCTAAGCAATGTCTGTTTTCATGAACTCACCAGTTTGATGTTACTTCTCAACTCCATATAAAAATACCTAACTACTTAAGGTTTCTCTGTATCCCTACTATAATTTTACCAATGGTGACTGACCTGTCAAAGACTCACCAGTTTTAGGCCCACTGAAAGCTTAAAAAAAGTAATGCCAAATCCAAGAATTCAAGGCTTTCCAAGTTTCAGGAAAAGCAAATCTCTTTTGCCCCAATGCAACCTCAGCTCCTATTCCATGATTTAGTTCAGATTCCATGTATCATCTCACATATGTATGCTGACACAATATTTGAGTTGCACAAGACCTTTAGATTTGTTTTGCTTGAGTGTCTGTCTTTGTTTAATGTGTACTGGCAAGTTCTCCCATAGTAACATCTAACTAATGTTAAGAGTGAAGATGCATCCCTCAGAATAAGTTTGGAAGGTTACCTGAACCAACGATTATCTTTGGGGAGTGGGCTTTTCACTTCTGAATCTGAGCATGTGCTATTTACTCCCAAAAGAGCCTGTATTTCTTTAAAGGATAGAACATTGGGTTTAGTCATTTGTAAATAATGAAATCTTAATACTTATTTCCTAGAATATGGTTATTAGTTCTAGTCTAATGAATTGCTTGGGCTACACCCACTTTTTAAGAATTGTCTTTCTCATTGAAACAATGTTTATGGAAGAAGGAGTTTAGTGAATCTGTTCTACCTGGAAAAAAAATATATTTTTCTTTATACCATATTCACGAATTTCGGGGGTAATGAACATTATTCTCATACTTTATAATCTGTAAACCTATTACTGAAAAGAACTAAGAATAAAAAGGCCAACTATTTTACTTGTTTCTAACTTTGATGGATAAAAAATACATTTGTGGGTAAATTTTTAAAAATCAGGATGTGAAATTACTTGATACTGTTATTAAAAGTGCAAGTAATGCACTTTCACAACACAGCTTACTTAAGAATTCTATTAGGGTTTTTATGCACAAGCATTTAATACCATCACATCTTAACCTCAGCAATAATAAATTTGAGGGCTAGGGTTATGTACACGGACCTGGCAATTACTATATTTTTTACTATATCCTGAGTTTTCCTTCAGTCATTATAAATTAAAATCACAACATTTTATGCACATAAATTAACACAAATTATGCACATAAACACTAAGACATCAAATGACAGAAAGGGCTGTCTTTCTCTTGCTCAGTGGTCTATACAATATTGTGGAGCCAAACCCTCTCATAAAGCCAGTTATTTTATATAACCTCACAATTAGCTGCATAAATTGTATTATTACTTCTTAGAAAACTGTGAAAATATCTTCCTAAAATTAAGCCATCTGGCTAAAATATATACAGAAAGTACAATCATTACTGTGAGAACCTTCAAAATTATTTCCTTGAGAATCGAAAAGCCAATCACTAGCCGATTCCATATTTAAAAATTGCTCATACTTCCTAATAAAAAATTTTAAGAGAATCAAAGAGTAAAATTCTAGATTTTACTCCACTGCCTTCCAAAAGTTGCCTTTGATTAAAATTTTGTTACAAAGACTTTCCTAATATCAAATATATGATCAATTCCCTAAGTCATTCTAACAGACTAAATTTTAAGTACTAAGATTTCAGATTCATTACAAAATGATTAACTGAGCAATAGTTTAGTATTATTTATGAGTAAGTATAAATGCTTTTTAAAAAGCAATCAGGATACTATTCTAAGCCTCTAAGTAGCTCCAACTACTTTGCAACAGTTGGTATAAAAAGTAGAAAGTTAAAAATCAGCAACTGGAAGATCAAAGTTTATTTACTACCTGCATACAAAAACATATTGCACATCAAACAACCAAAATCGAAAAAAGAAAAAAAAAAGTAAGAAAAGGAAAAGTATACTCTACTGAAGACTAACATGTAGTTTATACAGAATAAACTTTCTGGAAATTGATCTTTTCAGTAGTTCAGGTTATGTCTGAATGGACATGACTAATTCAGCTTAGTGTTTTAACTAAAGCTATGTTTGATTTTTAAATACTGTACACTTTAATAAATAAACCAAACAAAGCCTCAATGTAGAACAGTCACTGCCAATATCACCCAGTGTCCCTGCAGATGAGAGTTTTAACAAATGTATTCCAGTGGTCTGCAGATTTTCCTCTACATACAGCATTTTAAAAACACATTAAAACAGACCAGTTTCCAGACTAAACTAATGAAGAAATTACAATTCAGTGCAAAATATTTTAGACTGCATTTCACTCTAGTTTTCCTCAGGTGAAGAAGTGGTTGCATATTATTAAAAATGTAACAAAAGCAGCTAATGCTTTCATAAAGAATATTACCTCAGGGATCCCACCCCACCCACCTCCCCCCATCTCTGCCATATTTTGAAAACAAAATAACATTTCCTATAGCCAGCAACTTTTTTAATGTTACATATACTATTCTCAAGGCACATCTGATGATATATTTTATAACACAGTAGGTGTCAAAGTATGTTTAACATATGATTTCTTCAGGATCCCTCCCCTTTCTGAATTCCAAATGGAGGAACTGAAAGTGCGATGTAAAGACTGGCGATCCATATTCTATCTTTGGCAAGCTTGTACAAGCACTATTGTAAAATGTAATGTAAAAGAACTGTAAACTAGGAACTTCTTCAGTTTATGAAACACCATTCAGGACTGCTGCTTCTTGAGTGTTTTCTTCTTTTAAGGTATTAATCTTTTCTTCTCCTGGAGTACGCTGTAGCTTAGAAATTTCATCGCCAGAAGCACTAGTTGGGCCATTTATTGCCTTTTCTGAAGGACCATGCTCTTCAATCACATCTTTTGCCTGCCAAAGGGAGACAACTTTTTCAACTTCTTTATAAATGAAATCTATAGCTGAGGAGGAAAATAGCTACATAAACATTAATTAGCTAATAAATAATTATAGTTTCATGTACCACAATGGCTCAAATAATTCAAATATTCTTAAAATTCAAAATAAATATCAATGTACTCCACTTCTTTGAGTCTTTCAATAGTCTAGTACCTAGCAGTGCCTAAACCACAGGAAGAATCTGCATTTGTTTACTGAAAACTTGCACCTAATTTTATTTTAACCACTGGATAGCTCACCATGTAAAAAATATAAACAATACCCTAAGTTAAACAAATAATCACCTACTTTACTCACCTTTTTTTTTTTAAACTCACATTTACATATCAAATCCTTTAAAGCATTTAATAAGTGAAACTTAAAGGTCTATATCCATCACTGGGAAGAGGTATCTATCTAGCCTGCTGCTCCCTGAATTAAGCAACAGTTTCTATACCCAGTATCTTTGGGCAGACTAAATTTTACAAATGCTATTTTAGGAAAAGTATTTCAGGCTCAAACATGCATTTCTTCAGCTACCTGCGGGTCAACAACAAACTCCAGAGTAGTCTTTAAAATATTATTCGTCTAGTTGGGGAAACAAGTGATCATACAGAAAGTTAAGAAGTAAAAATAAAGCTAAACCATACCAGAAAAGAAAAAAAAAAAAAAAAAAAGGCAACAAAACCTACAGGTTAAATTCTCCTTACCATTTCTTTCTTGTTTTTAGCCAAAGTTTCCCTTGGGAGGTTTCTTTGTCTGCTCTGAGACTCAGCTCTAGAAATATAATCTGCAACTGTGACTGTTGAAGATGAGAAAAAAATTACAGGTGTTGAAAAAATATTTCTAAAGTTTATTTATGGATAATGAGTAATTTTACTTTTAAAGTAAACTAACGGTGGGTTACCCAATTTCAAAATTTTCTTAAGCTGGGTACCACCTCCAACCAAAAACAAAGTTTGAAAAATGTGCCTTTGACTTAATGATGACAATAAAAAAATTTAAGCTGGAGATTGAGGAAGCCTAAATTCAAGTCCTCTTTCACAAGAATCCAGCCATTTGCTTCTGGTTGAGTCTACGGCTGTGGCAAAAGTTTGATATAGAAATCCACAACCAAGAATGGGAAACACAGTATTGTAAGCCCAGAGTTCACAATTATCAGTGGGGAAAAAATGGGGCAAATTTGGTGTAAATCTTAGAGTGGTATACTTCAATTTGAAAATTTCAATCAAAGATATAAAAGATTAATTCAAATATTACTTCTGTTTTTAGTTTTTAAAAATAGTACAATTAAGAAATCCAAGTGTGATATTTTATGGTTCCTTTTTAACATTTCACACTAGAAACCATTCTGAGTAATCTACAATAAAAACTACACGCAAACTAAAGATGACAGAATACCACCCTAAGAATGTGGACATTGATCGTGGTGGTGAAAAGGGCCACCAGGAATTCACTGACCACTCCCTCCCCACTTTGCCAATCATTCAGTCTTTTGAGGGACTGATTAAAGTGTGTGTTGTGTTTGCAAGGAAGTGAGTGGATGGCAGTCGTGATAGGGTAAAATATTAACCCAAGTACTGCCAGCCTACAACAAATGACCACTGGTCTACAGGTAGGTACTCTAGACTGGCCTCACTTCATATCTCGTTCCTTT
Source organism: Rhinolophus ferrumequinum (assembly GCF_004115265.2). Lineage (NCBI taxonomy): Eukaryota > Metazoa > Chordata > Mammalia > Chiroptera > Rhinolophidae > Rhinolophus > Rhinolophus ferrumequinum. The sequence goes on from NC_046285.1 coordinate 63,481,889, forward strand.
ATCTTCTAGGACTTGCAGTTTAGAATTCACTGGTTTGAGGAAATATCAAAATAATCACCCTCTTTCTTTCAAAGAATTATTTTTTATCAGAAATTGGTAAAGAAAAATCCCTGATTATATGAAATACAGTGTATTTTAAATTATGGGAACAAGTTAATTATGTAAAGAATGAAAATTCAAGTAAATTTCAAATTAAGTCACTAGGTATGGGGAGAACTGGCCTATCAGGTTCAAATTATACAAAAATAAATCATTTGATATAATATGAAGCTAGATATATTTACAATTCATTTTTCTTAATCATGAATTAACATGTAAACACTTTTGTAAGAGCCAAGAACTTTAGAACTATTAATCTTTTTTTAACATCTAAAGGAACAATTCATAACTAATACACATCATTCATTAGAAACAGCACTAAATATTTCGTGTCTAAAACTGCCTTTTCCAAATTATAAGAAACTCAGTGTGCTGCTCATTTTAGAGATTTTAAAACTCATCATTTAAATTAGCTGTTAATGGATTTATAAATATATTTAATAATGGTTTCCAAAATTGGGGAGGGGGATACTATCATATCTACTTCATTATGTCTACATTATTCGGTGGCATAACCATTCTAGGAATGATTCTAGTTTGGGGAGCACTTTAATAAATTCAATGTTTCCATAGTTTAGCCCTCAGTGATATCTGGAAGAACTCCTCTATTTGGAAATGGTGCTACATAGACAGACATACTGCTAAATTTGAGTATGTGACAATTCTTAGAACCCTTCACCCACTATGTACAGAATCATATACTTTTGATATAGTTTATCAATTAAATTAAAAGGCACTTAGCTAGAAAGGTAAAAACGTACCAGTGCCCCTCCCCTCCCCAAGGGGAGGTAAAATCAAAAACCACCTCAGCTGATTTAAAAAAAAAATAAAATCTGCTTATAGCCAGTCTTTTGGACACCAGTATACTGTCACATTCTAAGTCCAATAAAGAATATTCATTGCTTAATTTACATTAAGGACAAGAGATTTTGAGCAAGAGAGAATTAAATGACTGCATTTAAGAGAATGTTGTTATTCTTTAGATAGACGCTGTCGTCGGGGCGAGGAGAAACGATGTGCTTGTTCAACCTATCCTATCTTGGGTATTTATTTTTTTTTTTGTGGGGAGTAGGATCAGGCTGGGGAAGGTGAGGAGCAAGATGAAAAGCAGTAATCCCAAAGAACAGAGTAAAATGGATATAAACGTAATATGGAACACAGGTTACTGAAAAACTACAAATTAGTCAGGTTTCAATTAATTTCATGCAGAAATCGCGCTACCTCTTCTTTAACAAACACATTATATTAATATTATTCCTTTTATGTCTGTTGGCTTAGAAATAAACCACTGTCCATCTAGTTAATAAATTACACTGTAATTTATCCTCTTTGTTAGGCCCAGACTGACAGCTTGAATGTTCTTAGTTATAAAGTATGGCCAGAGATTGTATTTATTGCTGCGCCAGCTTCAAAAAACAAAATAAATACAATCTCTTAATCTAAAATATATTTCTAACACTAAAGAGAGAGGGAAAAGGAGAAGGGAAAATAGACATTTTCTAGAAACTTTCTAATTTTAACAATATTTAATTCCTTTTAAATTTACAACTGTCTTTCAAACGTGAAATTTTTTCAAGAAAGGTAACTAATACCCTGAACTGGTTTTCCCAAATGTCTCTATAACTAGTAAACTTAAAATACTAAAGATACTGGAATTTACATTCTTTATTTGGGGAAAACACGTGAAAGAATTTGCTTTGGAAAGAATGCAAAAATGGAATAGTTTAAAAGGGGTTTATTTCTGGTGCACACAATTTCTTCATTGTGAATATACATGTGATTCTCTGTACACAGGAAATGGAATTATGTTCAAAATAATATAGACACAGCAAACAAGTTTCTTTGAAGTTACTAAAAATTATGACTACTTAAAAATTAACATTCTAAAACTAAGTAAGTACTATTAATTTGAATCGTTAGTAGGTGTAGGGAAAAGGCATCACACTACAATAAAAAACATAACATGCATTCCTCTTATTAGGAAAAAGACACTTTCAAGTATTTTTCTCATTTGTACTTTTTTTTTTCCTGTGGGTATTACTACAATTCCCACAAAAATGAGGTGCTGAATGCAGACAGAGTAAGCAGGCACCATGCAAAAGCTGCCCAGTTTTGCCAATCAACCTCAATCACAATCTACAACATAATCTCTGGGATGGCAGGCCCCAATTCAAGTGTGAAGAATCTGCCAAGTGGACAAAATAATGGTCTTCTCAACAGTATTTCCATGTAAAAAAATTGAGACACACATTAGTTCAATTAGACAGGTTACTAAACATTTAGGGTGTGAAGGAAGAATGCATTTTCTTAATAGTAGTCTTATTAGTTGAGTAAACAATTTATGCAATGCACATCTTGAATGTATATGCACACATGTGTACATGTAAGTATAATATATTTAGAAAGCAGACACATGACATATTTTTTCATGCTTATGACCTGGTGTTGTCAACAGGTCCACTCAAGTTACCTGGCTGTCTATCTTCTGCCTGACCCCTGAAACGACGCCTGCGGCTACGATTGCGTCGCTGGGGTTTTTTTTCACTATCATCTGTAATTGCAAAATTTACCATCCATGAACTATTCTGACAAAAACAATAAAAAAACAAATAAAATAAAAACTTCTTTCCTTCAAAGATTTAAGGAAGGGGAAAGAGAGCCTTTTAATTAAACAGGGAAGATAAAACACACATACTGACAGGAAAAATATACTTGTAGTTTTAAGCATTCCAAATAGATAAAAAATGGAATTATCACCTGGAAATTAAGAGGGTTTTAATTGACTAAACAAACTCTGAAACTTACTTTATCATCATTCAAGGATAAAGTTTTCCTCTCTAATGCAGTTTAGTTTTTACCAAAGTTAATGACATTTTTAGCCCGTTGGAAATTAATGCCTACTCAGTATACATACCTTCACTAGCATCATTTATAATAATTTTTAAAGAAGATGAAAGCCCAATTTTGGTTTAGGAACAATAATATTAAGTGCCCTGCAGTCTGAATATTTGTATTGATGTAATGGCATCAAAGGGCACTTGAAATAAACCCTCGCAGTTTCAAATAATTTGGCTGTACAATTTTTAAGAACTAGACATTTAAGACAGACAGAGCGATCTACCTTGTTTGACGTAAGCACTAAAAAATTCAACTTGATGTTTGGGTTGTTTTTTTTTTTTTTGAAAAAAGTGTCATACATTAACAGTACTATACAATATGTATCTTTTCCCTAAGTGCTTACATACCTAGCCCATTTTCATTAACTGAAGCTGTATCAGATTCAGTCATTCCATCCATCAGAACAGCATCTTCATCAGTCCTTCGTCTACGAGACCGCCTACGACGGTTAGTACTGTGATGAGATTCGCTGGCATCAGTGTCTGCAGTCTGATCTGATTCTGTATTATCAAGTAAGCTGTATGGATTGCTGTCTGGATCTTTGAGCACTATACGCATGTCAGAGGCAAGAAATATTCGTTTAAGAGAGGTGAAATTATTAGGAATGTTTGATCTATACTGAACTATACCAATTAATGATAAAGAAATTTCAATTTTCCCCCAATAAAAATGTATTGTCTTCAAATGTTTTCTGTATCACTATTTTACCTGGAAAATAACATGAAAAAACTTTAAATGGCAATGAAATATTAAAGATGATGATGAGCAGACACCTCAGCTTCCAACCATGTCTCTCTGACTTGTTTGAAAATGTTAGGAAATAATATATGCTATTTTTGACATTCACATTCCTAGCTAATCCTGCCCAGATGTGAGAGAAATAAAGGGATAATTATTCAGGTAATATGAATTAATTCTAAGAACTTTTGTCCCCTGCTTCTTTCTGCTAATATTAATGGGCTATTTCCAAATAATACTCAACACCTGCACTCCATGACTTACCAGAAATGTTACTATGAAATGAAGCAATCAAAACAAATCTACATAAAAAAGCAAACTGAAAAGGTTGAAATTCTAACTGGTTATAGAAAAATGTGGAAATGAATGTTGACTGGTATTCCCATCTCCAGAAACAAAGAGTGAAGATGGAGTAAGGTGGGGTGAGGGTGGGAAAGGAAAAGTTTTAAGATACAATTTTAAGAAAAAAAAAATACCCATCTTACCTATGTGCATTTATTGCCTCCACCAATCAAATTATAGAAGAAATTCACCTAATCACGACTTTTCCTTTCTAAGTTTCCTTTGGTAACAGCTAGCAAGCTAGCATCTTTGTAAAAGACACTAAGTTTATCCATTAATCATAAACACTAAGTACATTTATTTTGCAATTCAGCATACTATAATTTTATAAACCTTGATATCACTTAGCAATATACTACTAATATAAAAACTATTTCCCTGATAACACTTAGCAATATACTACTAATATAAAAACTATTTCCCTGAAAGCCTGTAAAACTAAACTTAAGGGCTCAAAGAATTTCACTGGAACTAGAGTACCTTTTAAAAAGTCCCTAAACTTTGTGATTTTGTTCCAGTTTTTTCCCTAATTTGTAAGTATCTTTGGTATATATTTATTTATACATATACGTATGTTCTATAACATTTAAAATACTATAGAACTTCCATGAAAAGAGTGGTTTTCTTAATGATATGTTAAGGTTACATCCCTGATATAATCTAGGCCACGTATCACTGACAATCCTCCCCTTAGCCCATTATGCTAAGCAAGAACATTCTGGCAACTCCAACAACTCCATTAGTTTAAAATTTTTAAAAACAAAACAAAAAAAGTAGAAAGTTGCTTGTACACCTCAAATTTCATTCTTGTAAACGTTCTTCTTTATAACCCAATTCTTCAAACAATAAAAAAAATTTTAAGTTGATTTCACAAATTTCCCATTCTCAAAGTGTAGCAAAGAACACTTTTCAGTTAATGTTTAATATTCAATATAAAAGGTATTTAGAACTTTCTGAGCATGAGAATTCTCTGGACCAAAACACCCACAAATTCTGGGGGAGCAGAGGGAGAGAACATTCCAATTATATTAAGCCCTCCAAAATTGAAGGGATGAACATCTGAACATAGAAACTTAGCCAACTAAAGTTTTTCTGACCTGAACATTCTAGCTAAACCTTCACTGATAAACACTCTACAGGGCTTTTCCTCATGTTGCTGTATGTTCTATTTTTCTTAGACAGTAAGAGAAACATCCAAAAATGGGTGGTCCTGGGAAATGAATTAACTTGTATAAAGTTACACTGTTTACAAAGATAGGATGCTGACATAGTATATAAAAGACTACCAGAACTGATGGAGGATTTGCCACCACGTGGTCCACCACGACCTCGACCCCCTGAAACACTTCTGCCTCTTCCTCCTGGGCGTCTCCTACTGTCACGCTGATGTCGGTTCTCTCGATCATCTTCTCCTGCCAATGACCAATCACTCAGCTCATCTTTACGCTCAGATTCTGTTTCAGAGGGGTTAGACAGCTCAGAATTTGTACCTTGGGAAAGAAGATAACATAAAGTTAGACTCCTATTTTAAAAAGAGCCAAATTTTTCAAAATTACTTCCTGCAAATCATTGTTTAAATTAACCATACTGATTGGCTGCTTCAAAAAAACTAAAGATTAAAATGAATTTGAAACTTATTAACTAAAAAATTAACTGGTAATATAGTATCTACCGTTCAAAAAGATTAAAAATTAAAATTGTTTGGATGTGCAAAACCACAGCCAATATTACAGAAAACATACAAAACATATGTAATATGAAATCCACTTAATTTGGGATAATATTCAAAAATTTTCGGCCATTTTCAGGTTTTAGTATCAAATTATTAGTATAATGAAACTGCTATCCAATATTTAGAAGCAAACTTAATCACATTTAGAAAAATAATTGAATTATATAGTGTATTCCACTATTTCACTAAGTCTAAGGGGCACATTTTTTTCACATTTTAACATCTCTGAAATTAGGATGTTTCTTATAATTGACTGTCTCATAAACTGGGTGTATTTATAGTGGTTGTACATAAAATTGTTTTATGAGCAACAGAATCTTAAATTAGAATACAGTATTTTAAATTACTGAACCAATTTTAAGGTTATCCTGAGAAAAGATAGCGTCAACCTGACAATACAATTGAAGCCATTATCACTGAAAAAGAAATTCAGCATGAATCCTACAATATCATCATCATTATATCACAAAGTGTCAGATTTATGTGACCCAATTACTAACATACTCATTCCCACTTCTGCTCTTTGGTAGTACTGGGATGCCACTTCCACCCTTCTTTTATCATATATTCAAACACATCCCCTTCAAAGCCCAGTTCAATCTCTAGGTTCAGACCAATTTAAATGAAAAAAGGCCTCTCCCCGTATTTCCTTAGAAGCAATGTATACCTATCATCCAGTGTTGTCATGTGTTGTTTTCTCTTTTTATCCCTTTGGATCTACTTCTCACTTGGTCTATCATACACGTCAAGAGTGGAGCTCTATCTCAAACCTCTAAGTGCCCCCAGATGTCTACCAACAAGCCTAACAATTCTCTTAAGTAAATTTACTGCAGGATTTTGAAGTTTCTCTTCTAACTCCTCAAATAGTGATTCAAGAAAACCAAAACTCCCCTACATTTAAATTCCGTCACTTGGTGATAAAAGCAAAACACAAGAGTACTTTAGATGCACAAAGTGCAGGGAATAAAATGTGAATTTTAACAAATGAAGGAGCCTACCAATTTCCTTTCTCCTTTAAAGCTAACTCTTCAATGCATTTTTTTCTCTCCACAAGCTGTCAAATATGAATATAACTGGTCAATTATATAAGGATGGATTAAATAATTAGCTGGAAGTATATTTTAGGAAGAATATAGCAAGTTTCTTTGAGTCTTTGTTAGGAGTAAGAGTCTCACTGAGGAGAATGAATCTCCTAAACACTTATTTCTTCAATAACAAAAAAGAACTTCATTAACTGATGTCACGGTTAGAGTAAGGGCAATTTATCATTTCATGAGTAGTGAAGAAAACCTTTGGAAGTGTAAGAAGTTCTGAATTTATTTACAAACCTCTGCCTGAAAACATTACCAAAATTTGAAGGTAGATGAATTTGTAAAGATTTTAACAAAGGTGCCTACTGAATTCTCTGTAGATAAACACTGTAGTATTTAACTCAGTGTCATAAGCAACAAAAGTCTTCCTTAATTTAACTTATATACAGTATTCAAAGTATTTCAAGAGTGTCAAAATCATAGATTTCAATAGTTAAGACAGATACCAAGGTCCAACACAAAAAAAGGCTGACGAATTGGCTAGTGTTCCTCTTTATTCATTTTAAATAACCCTTAAACATTTTTAAGATGGCAAAAGGGATTTTGTAGATGTGATCAATGTTAAGAATATTGAGGTGGGGAGATTATCCTGGATTATCCAAGTGAAGCCAAACGAATCCCAAGGATCTTTAATAGAGAACCTCTGTCAACTGCAGAGAACCAGAACCAGAGATGGCCGCCTAAGGCTTCTCTAGACTTATTGACTTCGTAAAATGGAGGAGAGGGGCCCTAAGCCCAGGAATGGACAGTCTCTAGAGACTGGAAATGTCAAGGAAACAGATTCTCCCGTAGAGCCTCCAGAGAGGACGACAGCCCTGCCAACACTTAAGCCTAATGAGACTCATATCAGACTTCTGAGCTATAGAACTTGTAAGGTAATAAATTTTTTGTTCAAGCCTCCAAGCTTATAATTTGCTACAGCACCAATATAAAACTAATACTCTATTGAAATCACTGCAACCATTCTAATCTCTCAACTTTGTAAAATCTAAGTTAATAAATCCAAAAAAATCCAAAAAAAATTTTAAAAGCTTAAAAAATGATTCATGAAACTGCTTCAATTTTTTAATGACACCAACAAAGACCTGTTTTTAACAGAATTTTAAATCAGATTTCTCCTTTAAAACTTCTAAAATCACCTTATGAAGACGGTTCACATTCTTTTCACTGATCATGTATGCTAAAATTAATAGATGAAGTACCACATTTTTCAAATCCAACAGGCCATCCATTATAAGAGACAGTATTTTGTGTGCCATTAAAGAAAATGCTGCCAAGCAAAGTTGTAAGACATCATGCACTGTAAGACACACGCCAACTTCAGGTATGTTATATTGAGAAAAGGTTTCTTATACAACTTATATATATTATCTCCTAAGAATCCTGATATTAAGTGGAGAAGAAAATATATAACCAAATTCAAATGATGTCTCTCTCAAGCCCACTTTAGACAGCTATTTCAAAAAATACAATGTTACTAGCCTGCAAAGATTCAGAGGTAAGAGTGCCATCTACTGAACAATTTGCACAGCTTTCTTCAATTCCGATAGTCCTCTACCACGCACATATAAATTATCATTATGCATTATGCCAACAAATGCATTTTGCCAGACTGACCTCATCAATAAGCTGACTTGACTTCCCAGAGGCTTTTAAAATTCTTCAGTGAATTCATCTTTCTCATCCAAAAGCTAAATGATTATTTGTACTCGTAATTTGTACTTCTAAAATCATTCAGTATATACTTAATTTCTATTTAATTACAGGTTGTCTTTTGTATTAAATGTATTTTCAGGAATACAATAATAGTTCTCAATTTTCAGACCTTCACATGCTAAAATTTTACTTAACAGGAGTTTTGCTTTATAGGTTTCAATACAGGGTTAACTTTAAAATAAAATAAAAAATACCAACAAATGAGAACACGTAAACATGAGGACACGAAAGGGAAGAGGTAACTAACCTTCCACCTCTACAAAAAAATAAAAGATAGTACAAATTTAATATAACTGGCACCATTAAATGACTCGTTAGTAAAACATGAAATTTGGATATGGAATCTGTACACTGTAAGCTTTCATGCTTATGAAATATTTTCCCAAAGCAGTTAGGATGAGCTTGGGGAGTGGAGAAGAGGAAGGGAAGAGAAAGAAAGAGAACGAGGGAGGGAAAAAAACCAGGTCACTGCTAAAATCCAAGTCCAAACGGAAAAAAATGGAACAACTCCAAAGCTGAAGAGAATTCAGGATTAGAGAATTATGATCATCAAACCATCCACTAGCTCCTACCTTAAGTGGGTTAGGCCCCTCCTCACAGTGAAATAAATACATTTTAGAAAAATAATGTTCACTGATAAAATGTTAATTAGGTTCTGACTTTTAAAGCCCTCATTTTAGTGAAATGCTGTTATTTCACAAAATAATTCCATATGATATTAATATTCAAAATTGACAAATGAGTCAATAAAATATATTTTAAAAACTAGTAACAGATTTGCTATATGCAATCTTGGCACAGTATTAGCATATTTCTCATTTTTACTTCTCCTAAAGGGTAAGCAAAAGATGATTTCTAGCAGCATCACTACCATTACTAGGTTTGTACTAGAAAACTTATACAAATTGTACAAGGGAAATATATGGAAGTTTCATATATATATTTATTCTAAATATTCAAAACATGACCATGAACCACCAACCTAACAAAAATGTTTCATTTCATTACATAGCTGCTTGAACATTATATATACCCTTCACTGTCATCAATATAAACTGTGCCATCACTACCATTAAGACATATACCTCACAATTATCTACCGCGTTCAAAGTCAAGATAAAGTAAGGAACTAACTAACTAATAAGCAAAATGTATTGGAGCACCTAAACTAAAACTATTACCAAAAAAATGTGTTTTACCATAACCGGAGGTGTAATTAGGGCCCCGACGACCTCTGCCTCTTCCACTATAAGACCTAGAACCTTGTACAGAAGAGACGGTACTTTCATCAGTGGCATATCCTTTCTCTTTTTCAGGCCCTCTGGTGGAAGAAGGTCTGAAACCCATACCAATCTGTCGCAGCTGTTCATCAATCTGTAGGCGTTCCATTCTTAGCTGTTCTACTTCCTATAATCAAAACAAAAAAGGGTAAATCTTATTTGTAACTTTTTGTAATAAAGCCTAGAGCTAAAGCTATACTTCCTATCGATGAAAAAAGCTGTGATCTTGGGCATGTGGTAAAGTACAATTGTGTTCTTTGTAAACCATTTACAATCAGCATTTACTTGCTGATCCAATTCACCGAACATTTACTGAAACTGAATGCCTTAGCTGAATGCCTTAGTGTGTGTACCAACCATGCTAAGTGCTAGAGGCATACAATGTAAAAAAAGACAAGGACTTTCCTCTTTCAGGGGGATGTTTAACAGACAAGTGTTAAAATTATTTATTAAATAGCTAGTAATTACACAATATTACTAGATTTAGCTCTCAAGCAGTTAAAACTCTGCTAAATGAAGTTATTAAAAGCATCATCTATGAGAGGTACTATTAATAACTGATTTCCTTATAAAAATAGTGACACCTCCGTTGTGACCTAGATGAACAAGTAGGCTTGGTCATTCAGAAACTGATGTCATTACAAGATGTAATGGTAAGGTGTCTAGACAAAGCTCTTAGTTAAAAGGTGGTAGAGTACTGGAAAGTAAAACATGAGTTTAGAATGCCAGATTGAATTGAGACTTATCATATAAAGATGAGTTTTAAAAGGAAGAAATGAAGTTATCGGGGCACTTTCAAAAAAGTAACATAGCAGCAATGACATGAGTGACAAAAAGGAAAACCTACAAGAGACAGTAGATGAGGGTATTACGACACCCTGAACAAGAGAATACAGAATAAAAAAGGAAGAGTAGAAAATGATAAGTGCAACTTTTAATAGTTTATAGGGCATTTCTTTTCTAAAACCCTTGCTCTTTACTTATTAACTCAAACAGACTACATTAGAAACAATCATTAAGAATTATCAAATGATTTCTATGGGGATAGTACATCTGATTCAGATAATACGAGTTACCAAGAAAGTCCATCTTCACTCCTGGTTCTATGCCCTATTTGCGTGTAAAACATTAAGGTAAAGACAAAATGGTTCCAGTACAGAACATGTAGGTACATGAGTAATGACAGTCAAATTACAGGAACACAAGAGTAATCATTTCTTAAACAGTGAGGAAAGAAATGCAAAAGTTCAGAGGAAAGGGAAAGAGAAACAATGTACATGAGGCCAACCATTTTATTATGGCAAAGAACCTTTTATTTTTAAATTCTCATGTAGGAAAAAAAATAGAGCATATCTGAAACCGAATTAAAAATATGGTGACATGTGAAATTTACTACAGACAAATATAAAATTATTTAATTTTAAGATTCATGTTTGGAACAACAATGCTGTAAATATGAACAGTATACAAACCTTCAGATAAGCAATATGATACTCTAAAAGAACTTGCACATTTCCGATGCTTTCTTTAGTGCCAACAAATACAAATGGGACCATTCCCTGTAAGAAAACACAGTATCCTCAAGCATTTAATATTTGAACAAAGTTCGAGCCTAAATCTGACATACCAATATATAATTTGGAAAACTTTTCTAAAACACATAGCAATTTACATTTACTAAACTTCAATATTTAAAAGTAAACCAAAAAAAAAATCAATAATTTGAAATATTGAGACTTTCAGTAACTTGTCACATTTGCACTACAACTGAGCATTTAAGTGTGCTAAAAACTTAAGAAACTACCTTCTAAATATCAGTTTACACCAGGTTTTCTAACTCAATCTAATTTTCTAAATATATAAAGCAACTTGAAGACATTTTCCTTCAAACTGTCATGCATTTATAGACTAGATATATTATCACCTTAGCAGTGAATGCTTTAAGAACAACAGGACACATCAGCCAGGCTATCTCTGTATGTGCTAAGATAACAAAACCTTCAATGGTCTGTGTGTTGGAGGGAGTGCTTCCTGACCATTAATGGAAGTTATCACGGACAGTATAAATACTTACACAAAGTAAAAGGATTATTGGTAAGGACATATACTTAGTCACAGGTATTAAAGCAAATCAAAAGATTAACTCAGCCTTGGTTTACTTTACTGAATTTCAAGAGGAAGGTTTAGAAAAAGTAGGAAGAGAAACAAGATAACTAATTGATGGGTTGTTTTTGTTTAAAGCAATACACTTCCAGCTTACTATTGGCTAAGGAGAATTGAATAAAGCCTAAATAAACTCACCCAATCAATTTTAGTCCCTCTCTTTATTTCTTGGTTTTACAAAATAGTTCCTAACAGTTATGGAACTAAGCATAGCTTAAAAGGTTTTTATTCTATACAAGAAACTACAACTTATTTTCAAACTAATTTAAAAAAATTAATTGGAGAATTTTAGATACGGGAAATGAAAAAAAAAAAAAAAAAAAAAAACAGAAACACACCAGGGCAGGTGTTAAGGAGGCCCTAAGCACAGCTGTTATGAAGCTTACAGAAAACTGTAGTAACTCCAAATAAGTAAATACAACTAACTATGAAGGTATGAAACAAGGAAATCTAACTTAAGCTTAAGAAGTGAGGAAGTCTTGACCCTGTCTCTGGGAATATTTACAGGCAGTTCAGAGAGGATGCAAAGTGAATAAAAGCCAGAGAAGGGGGAAATAAGAGATCTAAAAAATTTTGAGCGCACACCATATTTCTGGGACTATTTATTCTATATCTGTATCTTATTTAATGTTCATTAAAAAGTAACCTCAAAAAAAATTCCAATTTTATAATTAAGAAAACAATTTGCCCAAAGTCATAAAATTAGCCAGCCAATTTCATATCCAGTTAACCTAATTCCAAATAACATCCACCTGTTAACTGCCAGAATCTATGTCAAGGAGTAAGGATGAAGTCTCTGCTCTAAAGGCAATCACAATCTCAGAAAAGATACTAAACATTCCTATAATAATCTCTTTGTATAGCTATTAGTGATATGAATAAAAAACACAGTAATATTAGATTAAAAGGTGTTATTACCCCAGGTGTGGAAATTTGAGAATTTATAAGAATACTGTTATTGTTATTTAAAGTGGCTTTAAAAAACAAATAGGATTTTACCAAGTAGATAAAGAAAGGAAAGTCATTCCAGACAGATGATCTGTAAGGAATAAGAGAAATACAATGCTTTGACCCTGAACTTGGAAATGTTATCACCAAGTTATTTCCAAAAAAAAGAGAGGTAAAAAGATACCTATTTTAATGGCTATTGTAAAGCCATGGTAAGAAACAGAATAAATAATTATTACTGAATATGAGTTCATTTCTAAGAGTTATTTCAGTGAAATTTCTAATTCTTTAAATTTGCTAAGAACTGATTACTTGTATTTATTAGATGATACTGAGACAACCAACTAACACTCAGAAATAAGGCAGGATCCTTCCTCCTGATACCTTACACTACAAAAATTCCCATTTACACAACTTAGCACTGAAGTATGCTAAAAATTTAATTTTTAAATATCAATTTATATATCAGTCTTCCTCATCTTATGAGTGAAAATTTTACATACCAAAAAAAATAAAACTGGAGAATTTACATGGATTTCTAAATGATCTAAGAGTAGGGAAGGTCCTGCCAAACATGACACAAAGTACAGAAGTCATAAGTCATAAAGGGTAAGTCTAAAAAAATTCAACAATGTAAAAAATTTTAAATGTCTGCATAAAATAAAAAACCTCAAAAGAAACAGAAAACACTTGTCACACATACGAAAAGACAGAAGACTAACATCCTTAAAATGCAAAAAGCTCTTACAACTCAGTAATAAAAAAGACAAAAAAATATGTAATGGATGAACAAGGTGTTTACAGGAAAATTTAAATGTCTTTTAAGCATATGGAAAGATAACATTTACAACTTCTGGAATGGCACTAAAAGTATGATCAAAACTCAGTATTGGCAAATACATGGAAAACAGACACATTTCCTATTTTAGAAGGAATGTGTGGGAAAATTGACAAAATCTTAAGATTTTAAAGCCATATACCCTTTGATCTAACAAATCTATTTCCAGGAAATTAGTCTCCAGTCACAGGGATGTTTGCTGCAGCACTGTTTTTAATAGCAAAACAAAGACTTGAAAGAAAAGGCAACCTGACAACAGTCTAAAATCTATTAGGCATGGTGGAGGAGAGAGGAGACCTGGACTCAGGACATAGATACACATTTATTTTTCATACTAAACCCTTCTGTCCTATTCGTTTACACATGCATTATTTCTTTTACAATTAAAAACTTAAACCTAATCTTTAAAAATCTTAACTGATTTAAAATATTTATCAAGTGTCTACTCTATATAACTGATAGTGCTAGGGAAGAATGAAGAAAATGAGAATTCAGATTTGATTTCTTGACTTCAAGGAGTTCATAATCTGGCTTGGAGACATAAATCAGAAAATATATAAGGATGAAAGAAAATCACTCAACACCCAATTATATAGACAATAATCACTAGGGAATACAAGTGGGAAAGGTCATCTCAGGCTAGAGGTGGGTCACCAAAGATTTCAGAGTAAGCAAGTTATAAACTGAGTCCCCAGGGCATTTAGACAGCTTAAATTGTGAAATGGTGGCCCCAGATCATGCAATGTTTTGAAAGTTAAAAAAATCTGTATGTTATAAGATTTTCAGCTTCTCTTAAAAATATGGGAAGATACAGCAACACATAATGCAGCATTCCCACGTCAATCCGTTGACCAGATTTAAGCTGAGCATGTGCTTCTTTTATAAAGAGGCTCCGGGTGCCCTCCCATCCCTGTCTTGTACAGCCCAACCTGCTTAATCATTTACATAATCTGCTTGGTTTCTGTAAGCATTTAAATTTAACCCTGGCACAGAAATGGCGGTAATAATGACCAAACACCGAAAAGTGTTGTTATTTATAAATGAGGACCCAAAAGAATTAGCTTGCAACAAGATGGTAAATACTGGAAAGCTACTGGGATAAGTCAAGTTAAGGGAAAATTAGGTATTAGTCAAGCTAAGAGTTATTTAATTAATGGCCTTGGCCAGTACACATCTTGATCTTCAGACCAATTTTAGGCAGTGGATGTATACCAAATTGATCACCATTATTTTATATATTATGTATAAAGGGGGAAAGTGCCAATTATAGTAGTATAACACCACTGATTTTATTCCTTATCTCAAAAGCATCTTAAAGTCATGAAAAATAGGAAGGTTACTTAAAAATAAGTAGAAATTATTTGATATTTACAGCAATTTTTAAAACAGTGCAAGGTGAAATCTATCAGAGCCACAAGCACTCATTTGTAGTATAATACTAAGTCATTTGGTTTTCCTCATTCATTTTAAGGGTGTCTTTACCTCTACAGTCTAACTAATTAAAATGAATAAAGGAAATGGCTATCTTTAATAGACATCTTTACAGTGTCCTTGATGTGAGGATATTTAAATGGGCTAAATGTCTATTTCTATTGTTTTTTGTTTTGTGAGACTAATTTTATTCAATAGGCTAACAAACATTCCAAACAGTAATCTACTGTGCAAAACAGAAGTTATGGGTGTACTGCTTCCTGGGAGATAATCTGGGGAAAATCCTTGCCTTATATTCAGACCTACAACGTTTGAGTCAACTATACAGAGTTGAAGACTAGAGCCACAAAGGTTAAGAGATCCTTAAAGTGACGCATAAAGAATCAAGAACAGCATTGCGGGCAAAACATCAACATGTGAGCAGAATGATGGAAAATTTCAGAAAGTTGGTATCAAAATTAACAGCAATATAAAAGCTTAAAAATTTCAATTAAGAAATGGTCGATGCTTTCAAGTCTATAAAAATGTCAAAAAGAATGTTCTTTATCAAGAATTCCTTTACACAGACTTGTATTGAGTATCAAATTATACAGCTTTACATTCTAAGTACAAAAAAGAACTGTTAAGATTATCAACTTGAAGAATTTTTATCAAAAACTGGCTTTTTATTGAAGTACTAAGAAACCAACCAAGAACCTTGGCAAGGCCCATAGTTAAAAGATGACTTGTTTTCTAAGTGTGTAAGGAGGTACTTAAGAAACAAAATTAAAAAGAACAAAAACCACTGTACCAGAGTGTAAGTAGCTCACTAGATATAATTTCATAAAATAATTTCCAAAATATAACACTGTAAGTCAGCCAAGAAAAGAACAAGAAAAAAACCCAGGCCAATTAATTTAAAAAAATTACATTTTAAATACTCACATCTTCTCTAGGTAGTTTATTTTCATTGTCTCCTTCAATTCTCACCCGAACCACACCCGATTTGTCCACTATTTCTTGAATAACTTTGCCATTTTTTCCAATAACTTTTCCTTTAATAAGACAAAACAAATATAACGGCAAGTTAAAAAACAATATACCTCTATCCTTTCAACATGTCCAAATAATTTGTAATTATTTGTAATCAAATTATAAAAACCAAGCAATGCTCCACATTTCTACTCTCAATTAATTCACACCTAAAAGACCACTGAGAAATTTTACCCTTGGTCTGAAACTTCCTTCTCTTCAGTATGCCTAAGGCTATTATCATTAAGTGTGACAGACAATACTGCTCCTGTGGTAAGACATTTTCAAAGTCCAAACATTTTTTAAAATATCAAGTCCAACCCACTTCAAAAGGTTGGATACATAAAGGCAAAAAGAAAACTTATTTTGGCATCAATCATATCAATTTGTTTATGTTTATAATATATATAATTATTCAATTAACCAATTCAAGCTTGCTTTATTTTCCAGTTTCTATTTGTACAGAAGACACCTGACTTGAAGCTACTTTTAAAATGAATATTCTCTTCAACTGAAATTAAATATTTACATTTATCAAGTATAACATTTTACATCAATGAGCTTTTAAAATACTTCACAACTATACAAATACACACAGCATGTATCGTGTTTCCCCAAAAATAAGTCCTAGCCAGACCATCAGCTCTAATGCATCTTTTGGAGCAAAAATTAATATAAAACCTCTTTTGGAGCAAAAATTAATATAAAACCCAATCTTATATTAAAATAAGACTGGATCTTATATTAAAATAAGACCGGGTCTTACATTAATTTTTGCTCCAAAAGATGCATTAGAGCTGATGGTCTGGCTAGGTCTTATTTTCAGGGAAACACGGTATATATGGTATGCTGTCTCCCTAGATGTGAAATACTGTAATAGGACGTAAATCCAAATTATTTACCTTCTCCACATTTAACCTGTAAGTCTATCAAACAGCAGTTATTGAGTATCCAATAATTAAAAGAAAATCTACAAAGGGAGCATGAAGACTCTCTTCCCTTAGGAACTTACTAGTCATAAAGACAACATACACTCACGTAAAATAACAACACAATACTGGGTAGTGTTACCTGGTAACAGATAAACTTCACTATATGAAACAGATGTATCCCTTATAAAGTTAATAGCAACACCATATTTGTTATTAAGTTCAAATCCCCAATAATTTTTTTTAAACTAAATCAGCAATCTATTTCCACAATAAATTAATTTTGGTTGAAAGGGGTTAAAATGAAAGTCTTTCCTATTGAATGCTTGAAAGAACAGTTGACATTAAAGAATAAATAAGGAAACAATGGCAACAGTAAGCTGGGAAATACAGCAGAGACACGATTACAGGGTTTTCTATCTATCTTCTCAAACCTCCTTCCCCATTAACAACCCCACATTTAAAAGCAACAGCAATTGAACATGTTAAAAAAAAAAAAAAAAAGAGGTCAGGGAATTCACATGGCGCATGTCTTCTCTGAGCAGCCCTAGCAGCAGCACATAAAAGCAACCTTCATTGTTAACAGTGAGGCTCTCAAGCAGCAACTTCATCCTTCACCCTGCTAAAAATAAGCAAATATCTTCGAAAAAACAAAAATCAGGTTGATATATCATAATCTCCCCCACCCACAATCTTTGCCCTTTTCTTCTTGTGAACTATACAGTGGTACATGAACATCCATCACCTTTCTGGGGTCCGTGGAAAGGACCTACCTGCAAGTTTTATTTAATCCCAACAGAGACTGTCAATATTTTAACCGATCATTTCCACAGTTTAAATTCCAAAGCATACTGACAAACTGAAGCAGACCTGTAGTATAAATCAAGCACTAAACATAAACGCTGAAGAGACAGAGTAGGGAAGTGATTAAGGAAGGCTTCCGGGAGGTGAAACATTTTGATTTATTTCCAAATCAATGTTTACATATTTTTTTCTTTTGATTTGGGAGGGATGGGAATGGATGGTCAAGTTCTATAACTTTTGAAACCTGAATAAGAAAATCCTCTCTGGAACTTACCCACCAAGTAGTCCTCATTCCCTTTTACTCCTCAGTCCGTTTTTTCTCTTTCACTTCGACTAAGAATGTATTATTTTTTAAAAGACTGCTTCACCCACAAAACATTTTGGAAGAAAATGCAGTATTATTATACACAACAACCAACTGAAATCTTTGTACTTCTGAGCATTTCACCAACGTACAATAGTTGCTGCTAATGTATATTTCCTAAAGAATACACAAATAATCCAAATCACCAAAGCCAACCACGACACATAGAAGAAAAAAAGAGACATGACAGGCACCCACATACTGCACAGATAAATAGAGAATCAGAGAACTACAAATATATCCAAATCATTTTTACAAGTGAAGAAATCTAAATTATGTTCTGTGAAGCAGCAACCCCAATGTTAATACTGATAGATGTCAATAATTCAGTATAATCTAAACAAAAAAAGAGGTCATTTTCAAAAGCAGCTTTCTTATCAAAGGTAATTTCATTTGACAATAAACATTTGATAACATTTTGTATCATAATGTTTATTAAAATTATAAACAATTCTTCAACTTTTAACATCTCATCTCTCCAGCAGTTCAGTCTACAGTTAACAATGGTTCCCAAGAACAGATAAAGTGGAGCTTACTTAATTGACATCATGTCTTACCTATACAAATGTTCGGGCAAAATTGAAAAGCTTTCTATATAAAAGCTGAGTATCAATGAACTGTCCAAATTCTCGTGTTGTAGACTATTATGCCAGAGTATATATACTACTTTTATTGGCTAAAACTAACATTCTTTTTACAGTGCAAGTTTTTAAATTTTCTCCCACTGTTTTACAGAATTTGACAAATAGAACACCTATAGCAAAGAAATCGTTTTCTAAAGGCAGAACAGGCCTAAGTATATTCAAATGGAGCCCAAGCATCTCTAACTGTTTCAATAAGGTAAAAAACAAACTGATGAGATATAACAACAGTGACAAAAACTCATCTCCCACCTAATAAACTTCAATACTTTACGTTGATGCTATTTTTATATTAAACTTCTAGGGTAATTACTGAGTATTTAACGTGTGACAAAAGCTTTCCCATTTGTCTCAAATAGTATTTAAAAGGACAAACAGCACAAAGGCAGAGGATATTAATAACAAAGCTACTGAACAACTCATCCCAAGCTATAATGCTCATTTACAGCTTTAAACTCAAAATTTTTTGTCACAACTAATAACCCATGAGTACAATAGTTTTCGTTAATGATTTCAAAAACTTAATAGTGAAACCTGCTATATCATATTATCAATCACCACCCTCTTCTCCTGTCCATGACATTTTACCTTATTCCACACCTTTGCAAAAACCAATTATTATTTATTCAGGGTCTAATGTGTATAAAAGTTGTATTGCCCTTTGCTAGTTCATTAGTTCACTCTTACTTTCTCTTTTGCAGTAAAGAAAAAAAAATTATCACATCTTCTCAAAAAGTACAGATAATTTTAATAGGATTGTGACTAAAAAGACATTAAGTGAATAAGAATAGTTAAGAAAGAGCCCAAGGCATAAAACGGTTTAAGAAAAATTGTAATGACAGCTGTTATAAAAATCACAGCTATTAGGTCACCTCGTACAGAAAAAGACAGACATCTTTATTTTTTAACATGACAATAACGAGATACAAGTCACATACAATGTTATTACTGAAAAAATAGAAATAATTATCACTATCAAAATACTCCACATAAATAACATATCAGACAAGGCTAATTTTCAATTAAGTGACTATATGTAATTAAGTAACACTTAACATGTAGAAGTACCTACCAACAAGATTCCTAGGAACCTGAATAAAATCCTCCACAAATTCCAAGAAACTTCTAGCCTTTTTTACAGCATCAGCACTCTGCAGGAGGAAAGGGGAAAACAAACATGAGATAAAACCTAAAGAAACCTCACATTCCAAAACAAAAACACGAGAAAAATCTGTATTATTATGCTCTTGTACAGATTCTGCTCAGTTCACTAGTGACATTACAGGTCAAATAATTCATGAAGTACTTAAAAAAAAAAAAAGGCAATCATTAAAAGGTTAGGAATAAAGTCCAGTTAGAACCAAAACACATTAGACATCTCTAAGGTCCCAAAAGCTCCTGAGAAAATTAGCAAGAGAGCTTAACTTATGTCAGCCAAATTTTAACTGCGTCCTAAATACATTTGGTCCATTTTCCCATGTTGAATTTCTCCAGGTAAATATTAAAAACAAACTGTTCATATTGTCTATACTGTCTGCATTGTTTTTCTCCTTCTCAACAAATGATTCAAAAAGCTGTTTTCATAGAGATGCATTAGAAAAAAATGTACCTATTCATAAGATCATTAAAATTCATAATTTCTAATGGGTACAATTTTTAAGACTGAAAGATGGGAGAAAAGGGCTTTCTAAAGGAAATTCACAGGTCTCGATAAGTTAATTAACTTCCACTTTGAATGTTTGTTCTTTAATAACTAACCACAGACCAAGTGTATTGGTTGTGTGTGCTCATATGATATACCACATACAATAAAAATTTTAAGAACGTATTTAATTCTCATAAATTATAAGGTAAGCACTATTACGCATATTTCTCATTTTACCCTGAGGAAAATTATGCAGGGAGATTAACTTTCTCCAAGCCCACTTAACGTGGTAGACACAGAATTCCAATCCAGGAGGTATGGCCCAAAGCTTTTCATCTTAATTACTTTGTTATACTGCCTGCTTATAAAGCTTTCAGAAATAAGAAACAGGCCTCTAGTCAATTTACTTTATGACTCAAGCTTTTCATAAAAGCTATCTATGTATGAGAAGTCAAGACTTGAACTTATCACCCAAAAAAATCTCATCCATTTATTCGAATGTGGATCATCTCAATGAAAAGTTTGAATTATTTATTTTCCAGATTATCTTCCTGTCCACACAAATTTTACAATTAACAGTGACAGACATTATCTAAATTTAAGTTTTACCAAAGATGTTCTTTTATGCTATTTACAACTGCCAGTGCCTGACACACAGTAAATATGCAAAAAATATTTGATAAACTGTAATGCATATAAATTGAGTTAAATTCAGAAGTCATTGGTAAAGAAACTTCTGAAAATAGTACACATTATTCAGTAAATCTTTCACTGCCCCACATAATACCACCTTAAGTCCATATGCATATGTGTAACTAATTACTAGGCTGACTGATTTTAAAGTGTTTCACTTTAAACTTAAATTTCAAATAAATATAATCAAATAACAGTTAATGTTATAGCAAAGTTACCTAAATAGGTGGGGGACAAAAAAAAAAACGGCTTACCTCTCCATAGATTCTAAATGTTCCAGTATCTTCATCTAGCTCAATAGCAGTAACTCCAGGAACCTTCCTAGCTTGCTGTATGTTACTACCATGTGTTCCTATTGCCAGACCCATCAAATCTTCTCTTACAACAAATTCCTCATGAAAAGCTGCTGCAAGTTGTTTTGTGCACTAGTAAAAGAGGTAAATTAGAATTATAAAACTCAAAAAAGAAAATATTTTTTTGTATACCCATATTCATAGCATTATTTACAATAGTCAAGGAGGAGAAGAAACGCAAATATCCAGACTGGATAAACAAAATGTGATACATGCATACAATGAAGTTATTCAGCCTTAAAAAGAAAATTCTGACATATGCTACAACATGGATAAACAATGAAGACATTATGCTTACTGAAATAAGCCAGTCACAAAACAACTAATACTATATATGATTCCAATTATATGTGGTATCTAGAGTAGTCAAATGTATAGAACAGAAAGTAAAAGGGTGGCTGCCTAAGGCTGGGAGAAGGGGAAGCCATCATTTAGTAGTCATAGTTTAAGTTTTGCAAGGTAAAAACTCATTTGGGATCATATAATGAATGGAAGGGGAGAAAATAGTTTTATGAGTCTATTTAGTCACGATCACAGAAAACAGTAATTCTAACACAATTTTCTAGAATACTAATATAAGCAGTTCAACTCAGAGGATTTTGCATACCCCTGGTTTAGAACTTTAAAATTAGTAAGGGCATTCGCAAAGTTGTCCTAAATAATACCTCAATTTCTATAAGCCAGTGTATCGGTGCATGTGTGTTTAAGGGAGGGTGGGAGGAACTAATCTCTTAACAAGTGTGGCAGTGACAAAATGTCTCTAGGGACAGGATAGAAAAGCAATGTTAGGCTCTTTTTAAAAAACTACATGCTGTGTGTCCTCCTCGTCTCTTATGCAAAAGTTATGATAATCTATTTACTAATGGAAGTGTGTTGTGACTGACAGATGTCAAGGAAGTAAAAAAAAAAACAGGTTAAGAATAAAGAAGAATTAGCAATACAGTTCTACTGGATACCCCTAGTGAATTTCTAAGTTCTTTGGTACCTGTCATCTAAGTCCTAAAAAAGAACTCAAAAGGTATTTATGTCTGAGAAAAGTAATAGAAACAAACCAATTCTTCTAAGAAAATAAGGACATCACAAAACAGGTCTTACCTAATAGTCAAGTAGTTTGAGCCAGGGAACTTGAATATACTTATGAAACTGAGACATACAAAAAACCTTTTCTGAGTAAACCCACTTACTTCTAAATGCTTAGTGGCCTCTTCATTTCTGGACATAAGCATCAACTTCGTACGAATACTTCGCAAATGCATGTCACTTAAAATATTTACTCTCTTCACAGTTGCTTCACTGGCAGACTATAAAGAAACAAGTTAATCACTCAAAAACTTAATCATTTTTCAAGATAATACAAATGAGACCTTCACAATCTAAGTCTTCCTTGATTCTCACTGACTACACTTCTCATCTAACACACCTCCTACCCCAAGTAATCTTACTTCCCTTTCTGAATTCCTTTATGAAATTCTGCTGTTCACATTATGATTGGGGGGGGGGGGGGGGCAAAACCCCACACATTAAGAATTTTATGTTAAGAATGTCGAAATATTTTTCCTCCTTACTTCAGAAGAAAAAAATTAGCATTTTATAACTACAAAATTTTTTCTCCCAGTTATTAATAAATCCACTATTCACCAATACACCAAGTTAGCTTTTATTTTCTGAAATATTTAATTATAAAATCTGTGCAGTATCTATTATCTACCTTAAAATATGGAGTTATCTTACCAGTATCATTAGCTGTGTGGTTTCTGGATGGTAAAAAATTCTGCATGCTCCTACTGCCTTCTTAAAATCTTTATGTGCATTTTCATTAGCACACCTAGGGAAAAATTAATTCATGTTTAAGACCTAAATAATAGATTAATTAAATTAGAGGGCATTTATAATGCAAACTCGGTATTTCATTTTGACACCACCCATTAAAACTTTTATTAAAAAGATGTTCTATCCGAAGTTTTTGATAAGGTGTTTGGGGAAAAAAGATTTTTGCAGCACTGAAAAATCCTCTTAATTCACAAAGCAATTCAACAGTAAACAAAATTACTCACGCCTCTCTCAAATCTTCAGGGACATCCACTGTGCATTTAAAGAAGGTATTTTTTTTGACAGTTTTATTTTGATTGACAGGCCGAAGTCGTTCAAATGTGACTATTTCATTGTAAGTGGCATCACAAGCAGCATATTCAATGACATAAAACTAAAAGACATCAAAATACTTTAAAAATCCCATATGAACAAAAATAATGAGCTTTAAATGAAGTTCTAATTCCCTTGCTCAGCTTCAATAGCAGCGACATTCCCCCCCAACCGCCCCCTTTGTGGCACAACACTAAGCACCGCTTAGTTACATCAATCTGATTTGCCTAGATTATAGGTTCTTAGGAGCATGAATCCTTGATGGTCCTCACATGCTCAGAGCGCACCTCTGGTGTTTGCAAATTCAGAATACAAATGGAAATTAATGGTGTGATGAATTTTTGAAATGTGTG
Source organism: Rhinolophus ferrumequinum (assembly GCF_004115265.2). Classification (NCBI taxonomy): domain Eukaryota; kingdom Metazoa; phylum Chordata; class Mammalia; order Chiroptera; family Rhinolophidae; genus Rhinolophus; species Rhinolophus ferrumequinum. The sequence continues at coordinate 63,506,100 of NC_046285.1, forward strand.
ATCAACTATTTCTGAAGTAGACTTTAGAAACAAAACAGAACTGGAGTAACATTTACAGAAACCAAGAGTTGAGGTGTTTCCTTGGAAATTAGTCACAAACCAAGTGTTAATATCACTTACTTCTCCTTTCATCATTCGAACTTTAGCCAACCACCATCCACAAGGTTCTTGGTCATTTGCTCTTGAATATACCTGTAGAGAGAGAAAAAAAAAAAGCCCTCATCAATTCATCCCAAAAGATTTCAACATTGTAAATAATGATTTATTATAAATAACGAGCCCCATTAAACTCAAGAATCAAAAATGTTATTGTAATTGGTGTGTTAAAATGTAGTTTAATTAAGAGTTATGTAGGCTTAAATTTTACTACTGGAAAATAAAACAGGCTTTTTTGGGGGCAAATTGGCTCCTTGACAATTGAACTCAAATTCACGAAGCTTTACTAAGCATAAATATTATTTTAAAGAAATGCTTCTTACAAAGCAGTTTTTGTTACATAGTACAAAACATAGATCTTTCACTTTGTTAGCACTGTTCATTTCAAGCACTGTTTTGATGGTTCAAGTATCAGAAGGATAAGCTAGAACTTACTGGGAGTGTATTTTAAATCTGATATCTATAAGATGTTGAAATCAAGAATTGTTTTCAGAAAATGATAACCCCAATTTTAAAATTCCTTCGAGGATATGACCCTTAGATCCCTTGCTGAGGAACCTAGATCAAATGTGCTAGAAGTTTAGCTGAACAAAAAAAAAATTTACACATTTGTCCATCTAGCAGAGTACATATCTTAAAAAATTGTATCTATCTAAAAAAATTGTATATGCTCTGTATCTGTAATTATCAGGAAATTTTTAACATAATCCATTAGAAAAGTTTCTATTAGAGATAATTTATGACACAGCAGCTTTTTTCATGTATTTTCAACACAAGGGAAACGGTGGGGGGGGGGGGAAGGAGGCCTGAGCAGAAATGTCTAAGAAGTACCCACAAAAATCTAGGTTTTATGAACTAAGGTTGCCCGTACAGAGGTGGGCAGAGAAATCCACTAATACATGTTAACAGCCATCTGTGAGACAAATGCAAACTACTACTGATAGGCGAATAGTTTCGGAAAGCCTGAAGCTTCTATCAAAATGATCTCAGAGTGATCTTCGAAGTGGCAGGAATATCAAAACCGTTAAATATGAATAAGCCAAAGCCACATGATCAACTGTATTGTATACCATAATTTGAAAAAAAGGCATGAGGAAAAAAAAGATAGGCCTAATTGTATGAATTAGGCTACAGAGGACTCAATTTTAGCTTTTGCATTTTATAAGCAAATCTATTTCATGACTTTTATTCTTTCTTACAGATCTTCCAAAATAAAACAAGAAGTTTTACTTTTTTAAAAAACAATGTTAAAACTCACTTTATTTTGCAATTGGAATATGCATCCAGTGTGCCCTTTTATAAGGTTGAATCTAGTGATCTTATTTTTCCTATTATCTTGAAACACTTTGCTATTTCATCATCATTCATCAGTTATTCCCAATTATACTTTGAAAAAAAAAATGAAAACAAAAATCTAAAGAAAACAGAAGAATAATGATATCACCTGTAAGGACACAACAGTAAAATATATCATTACTACTGCATCATCCTCTAGTTTCTTTACTGCATAGTGTTTCAAGAAAATAAAAGACTGGAAACACCATTCTTGTAGTCTGCTTTTAGCTATTGTTGAATAGTTAAGAATTTCAGAATTTTTATGTTCCACCCAAAATTGAAAAGAGAAGAAAATTTACAGAGGAAGGACTTTCATGATTATTAGAGGAATCGACTGATACAAAGAGACAGACAACATCATTCTAGATTCTAATGATCAATGTGAAATTATAAGTGGAATCTCAGACTATGAAGTCTTCAGATGATGACATCCTAGATGAATAGCCCAAACAATATACTTCTAAGGAGAAAAAGGAAATTTAGTATTCCCACCCAGTTAATCATTCAACTGGGACTTCATTATACAATATGCTGCAACAAGACTCTGGACCATTCTGTTTTTCTAAAAAGACACATTAACAGCATTCTTTCATCTTTTATGTCTGCACACCAAAATGTACTTGATACAGTTCCTAAGTGGCCAAATGCCAAAAGCAGCTGTGTATACAAAAATTACTAGAAAGAAACAGATGAAGAAGAAATGCAAAAAATTCAATGGATTAGTCAATTCAATTGGTTAAATATGGAAATGGTGTAATTATAGCACCAAGATGACTATACTTTGTTCAGTAAAATTAGACGCCACCAAAAGTTCCAAATATTCTTAAAGTAGTACACTCTGATAATTCAAGTGTAAAATGAACCAGAAGAAATGATAAACTAGAACTTATTAGAGATGTATTTTAAATTTGATTATCAGTATTTATAAGATAGGTATGGTTGGGGTTGTTGCATTGATAGCAGAGGAACAGTAAGTAACATTTAAAGAACTTGACTCATTTTAGGTATATGTATTATCAAAACCAGGAAAATATGTAATAAAAAATTGTATGTACTATGTTTAAATGCTTATTAAGATATCTAAGAATGTTGACCATCACTATTATTTCTACTTCCATAAAATTATATGTAAAATGACTTAAAAAAATTTTAAAAAACAGTAAATGTGGTTTATTGGGCCCAAATGATAAATGATGATGACTATTTTCCCTATTATAATGAGGATTAAGAAAAACAAGAAGGAAACCCTAAGTATAAGGAGTTCTTTCTTGTCGATTACAAGCACTACCTCAGAAAGGCAGTTCAGCTCCACTGGAGGATCTCTCGGTGATTTATTTTTAGTGGAAGGGTGCCTCAAGCTTAAACGCTGAAAAAGACTGGTTTTAAAACTACCTAAATCCCTTTTTTCTTATTCTATTTTCACCAAAGTACAACCTTCTAAGAATCTGGCTTCCTATGTAAGCTTACCTTTAGAGAGACAGAGAGAGAGAGAACCATGTTGGACTACCCTGAGGCTTTATTTCTCATTGAACACTGAAATGCTGGATCCCATTTTATACCTACATCCATCTCTGTAAACTTCATCAGTAACTTTACGTCTGGAAGACAAAGCCACTCATAAAGCCAACTACGAATGTGGCTCCCCTTGAGTGAGTGTTGTGGGTCAAATCACATCCTTTATAAAATGGACAGTGCACCTCATACAATAAAATCAGTTTAATAACCCAGAATTAAAACTGTACCCTAGTATACTGTGTTCCAAATGTTGATTACTGAATTTGTTTATGACTATTGTCATTGGAATAAGAGCATCTAATAAAAATTCCCTTTCTTCAGATTTCACTTAAATCTCTAAACTATTACAAAGAGCAATTCACATTCTAAATCAATGGCTTTCATTGCTATGTAAGATTCCAAGTTTCTTCAAATCCAAGAAAGAGCTTTAAAAAGCAGGAGACTAAGAAGTGCCCAAGGGAGACCTAAAAACACAACAGTACTCAGACTGACGGTTACAGTTTCATGGAGTGAAGGACGGAATATGAAGAATCAAATTCCAAAAGCCTATTTAAGGATTCTTTCCATCAAATAACTCCAAATCAAACTTTATTACAAAACGGTCTTCAAAATCCAGCACATGACCAAATTGTGACTTAAATGGAATTCCAGTCTGGATCATAATGTTACCGACTTCTCATTCAAGTTAATAATAATGTTCAACTATGCATTTCAAAGTCACAATCAAATAGATAATAATAAACACCACAGATAGACATTTTTACCAGTTTTCACCAAACTATAAAGAAAATTTCTAAATAATGTTAACCACTAAACTGAATACTTAATCATTATGACCTACTTTACAACAACATGGGATACATTTATTGAATACCGTTCCCCTGTATCCACCATTTCATCTCATTACAATCTATGAATAGAAAATGTACATTAAGGAAGGTTAACATCTAGAACATAGTAATATAATTTATCTACCTATACAATATTATTATCTCATTCATACTTGTGGCTGATACTCTAAAAAAATGGGTTTCATAAGTCTTAAAAACTATCCACTTTCCAAAAGAGAAAGATAAAAATAGAGTATGTTCACCTCTTTATTTAGCGTATGAGCTTTTCCTAAGACTAAGACTAATAACGAACTTGGTATTATGAGAAAGACTATCTAGACAGCTGAAACTTTCAGACTGGTAACAAGAATCAAACGGAAACATTTTTAAGGTGTATGTAAAAGTTTATGTATAGTGTATCTTTTGTATAAACAAAATGCTGGGAAAAAAATAAGGTAAGAGTGTCCTATCTCAAATTATTCTTGTCTCCTTTATCTAATTTCTCTTAAGGCACCTATTCTAATATTATAGTTAAAACATAAAGATGCATAACCATAATGTCTGACAATCTGCCATGAAAGATGAAAGAAAAGGCTTATGTCACAAGAACCAGAACTTGCCAATTCTTATCTCAACCAAAAAACTTCACAATTCAAAAAAAAAATTTTATTTTCATTATCAAATGTTAAACCGAAGAAGAAAACCTTGAAAACCATGTAAAATTATATATTGGCTTGAGATGTGAAGCTTCCTATGTAACATGTGTCTGTGTGTGTATAACTTGTTGAACAAGGCCAGTACCTATAATAAAAAACAAGGTACACGTCATGTGAAATCACTGGGGGAAAAGTTTTCTACTGCCCTTTCAATATCCCAGAACATCATGTTATATAACCAGCTCAAGAAAAGCTAAAGAACTCTTGATTTTCCCATTTCCTCCAACTGGATAAGCTGAGCATTATTTCAGCAATCTTTAGTTAGCAAAATCAACCATAAAGCAAATACTTGTTGAAATAAATTAATTATATTAAATGGTATAAAGATTTTAAAATATATGCCATCACTTTTTAAAAAGTCAAATAAAAAGACACTAAGTTTAAAAACAGAACTTTACATTTTAGACCTTTCAAAACCAGCTTTCTATTATAATCATAGTGTCTTCTTGAGGCCATTACTGGACTATGACATTAATTACTAGACCATGACATTAATTTATGTTCTATAACTCATAAATTGGCAGGAAGGCGAACCTCAAGTAGCCATATTTTTAAAGTAATAAAATTTCAGTGTAAACCATATGAAATCATCAATATTCAACCATTCCTGTACTATATGGAAATTTCATATGGCTGTACTTTAAATAAATTCCTGAAGAGCTCAATGGAAGGCTCACCCCTGGATCATTTTTTTGTTCTAAATTTACTAATTGCCAAATCAAAGTCACCTTTCCCTTCTTCGAAGAGGAGGGGTTCCCAGAGGGGCAAAAGAACAAGAGTCGTGAGTCTGGCACAAAACTGACAACAACTTATAAATATAGCGTGATATGTTAACGAGTAACTTGTAGGACAAAAACTGAAACTGGTCATCAGTTTCCCAACCTTCTGGCTATATGACCTCAGAATGGTTAGTGAAGTATTCAGAGTTTAGAACAGGACCTCAAGAGATTATGTTAAACTGAGATAACCTGTTTAAAGAGCCAGTTAGTTGTATATTTATACATGTTACTGCTATGCAAGTTTCAGCTGTAATTACTGCTATTATACAATATTTATGACTAGGAAAAAGGAAACAGTGGCCAAAAAATTATCAAGTTAGATTAAAAAACTAAGTACCCCCTTAAAAAAAGGTGCCAAGTCTGTAGAAATACTAAAATGAATATTTTGAAGACAACACAGAAAAAAATAGCAGATCTTAATGAGTGAAAGTATAACTTGTTAATGGCAAAAGTCACTGAACAGTTTTTTTTTTAAATTGCCTGGAAGAAAACACAATATATAACATAAAAACTTATCCGTAAAAAGCAAAGATTTTCTACATCAAAAAACTATATGGACAAACAATAAAAACAGACAATTCACAAAACAAGACTAACAGCCAATAAACTAATTTAAAGGTCGCTCTGCATCACTAGTGATGATCAAGGAAATGAAGATTCCGAAGACATCAGCTTCCTTCTTTCAGTTTTATAAAATTTTGGATTAGTAATAACCCAAACAATCAATGAGAAAACAAATACTTTCATGTGTTAGCAAAATTATGAAGTAGTAATCCAAACAACATGTTTAGAGGACAAAAATGATACATTTTGTTACTACCAAAATTTTAAACATACATGCTATCTGATTCAGCAATTGAACCACTTAGATCTGTCATCAGAAGATGATTTATATAAAATTCCATTAATTCTGTTTTTTAACATTTGTCAATAACTTCACAATCTTCTAATTATGATACATCTGTATTAAGGAGTACTATGGGGTGTTTAGAAAAAATGAGGTAATCTGTATGCTCAGACATGAAACTGTCTATTATGTTCATTAACTGAAAACAAAAATCACAAATATATAACGTATTAAGAAAAAATATGAAGAGACACTCAACTCTGGTAAATAAGATTTAACTTGTGTGGACAACAATCACACCTACACACTTACACTAAAAGAGGTTCACTTTTTATTTTATGTAATTCTGTATCATTTCATATTTCACACTAAACAATGCTTAGAGTTTAAAGGGGGAGGGCTTTCAAAAAGGTATTAAGTTCGAAATATAAAGCCTAACAACCATAATTTCTAAACATTTCAGGTCATCTGTAGATTCCTAACTACTGGTAGCCAAAAAAACCTGTTAATTCCATGGGTAGCAAGAGTAATTTTCAGCTTTTTCTTTATGTGTATTTTCAAATTTTTTAAAAGAAAAAAAAAATCTTAATTTCAGATGATTCTCACAACTGTAAGGAGCAAATTTCACCAAGACTGAACCATAAAACTGTAATCATCAATTGCCAAATGAGTCACAAAAATGGTCTTTCCTTGAAACTGGGGAAGACTTTCCTTGACTGAGACTGGAGTCCAACACCCTCAGCACTTAAAGAAGTTTTTCCTTTAATCTGAGCCTTCACACTACCAGTAAGTGTCTGAACCACAATTTAAAAAATACAAAAAGTACTACTCTCAGAATTTACCATCACGTATTTCTAATTCTAGAACATTTCCAAAACTAAGTCATTCCTTGTTTGACCTGAGTCATCACCAGAATTCAGGAAGAAAAAAAACCTCTAAATAAATTTTGAAAATTGAAAACAAATCAAACTCTTTCATCCATCTTCAAAGAAAGATACTGATTAGAAAAGGATAAAATAGTGAGAAAAATATTTGCACTGGAGTCAAAAGTCCAAGTGAACACAGTACAGTAATCAGCAGCATCACTGTCTCAAGTCATAGCACCCACCACCAATTACCCCTACTTCACACTTAATTTTCAAGTCACTTTGCAACTTTGTTTCCCCCATGTCTTCCCATACCATCTAAGACATTTCCCTGAAGGCCACAAACACACACCACATGTAGACTACAGTTACAGGTCTCCTTACATAAAAGTTCTTAGTACCCACTTTTGGTCAAATCAACTACAAAAGAAAAGAGTGAGTAAAGTGAAGGCTGTAAAATTAGGGAGTGGGCTCGTGGTGTCCTGACACAATTAAGTTATAATATGCTTTGATTTAGCAAAAATGAAAGACTGGACAGTACACTTAAGAGCAAGCAATTAAAATCTAGGTAGAATTTTAAAATGGAAATTCAGGTTGTCAGGGGTTAAAAAACTAAACCACAATTCTTTGGTTTCCTAGCATATTATCTACAATTAATGTGAACTCCAAGAAAATTTACCATAAGAAAAACATACGAACAAAAGTAGGTTAACTAAATGAGTTCATTTCCGAAGTGCTCAGAAGTGTCTGGCACACATGCACTGTTAGATGTTTAGAAACACCTTCAGATAGCTATTTCATCAGTAAAGGTTCTCCTATGCCCCAGTTCCCCGACCCCACCGTATATAAACTGGGTACAAATGAGATTTGAAAACCAGTCTCCTTTAATACTATCAAGCCAACTCCTTGTGAGAAACATATTTAGCCTATTTGAGAACCTGGGAGGAGTTGTATTAATTTCTTGAAAATCCAATTTTCTATCTCCAACAAAATCATTACACCCCTATTTAACAATTGTCAAGTTTCTTCTCACAGAACAGCAGGCATATTAACCCACAATATTAACATACTGAAGTCAAACATTCAAGATCTACTGGGTGTAAAAAAGATACAAAGAAGCAGTACAATATGATCTCATTCTTATTTTTTAAAAAGAGAGAAAGGAGAGCCTGGGAATGATATGTAGCCTGTGAACAGTGGTTTTTAATCTCTGGGCAGTGATTTTTTTTTTCATTTTATTTTTCTGTATTTTAAAAAATTTCCAGATATTTCTAGAATATTCAACAAGGCAGTATACTAATTACAATATTTCAAAGTACATGTAAACTGTATTAATGTTCTATATCTATAATAAAGGATGACTATTTTATAAAGATACTGAGGAAAAAGCACAAGATAAATGTTAAAGTAATTAGCAAAAAGAAGGAAAACAGAGACCAACATCATACAATTCTGTGCCAGAATCTGTGCAAAGCAATTCAAATGCCTTCCATCCTTAACTCTCATATTATTTCATTTTCATTTTAGTGAAAAAGAAACTTGACCAACCAAAGCTAAAAATGGTAGAGCTGAGAGACAGGAATCCCAGTTCTGACTCCAAAACTCAAGCATTGCTACATTACACACCAATTACCAACATAGAGAGAAAATGAATTTGATTTATTCTCCATCAGCTAAATAGATTTTCCTACAAGAATATTTTTAAAAAAAAAAATACGAACACAAGAAAATAAACTTATAAATACATACCTCTACTTCATCTCCTTCACTAATTTCTTTTTTTATATCAGGTGGTGGTGGTAATCTAACTTCATTAAATGGAACCTGACGTTCTGGTTGCCAACTGAAGAATTAGAAAATAAATTAACAATTTAGTAATACATTATTCTAATAGCCCATAATATGAAAGCTAGTATATAGTTTATGTTAGTGCTGTATATTTTTCAAATGAATCATTTTTCCCTAAAGAAAAACCACTTTCATATTATATGTTTTTCCAACTAATTAGTTTGTTGAGGTAGAACAGATTTTGCATGACTTTTGATGAAGCTTATAAATAACTAACATCATTAAAAATAATTACATATTACCTGCCAAATTACTCATCCTAAGGGAACAGTACATACATTCTGCAAATGAAATAGGCTACATTCATAGTAATGACGTAGATACAATACCCCATCTACACCGCTGCCAAATTAACAGCAATGGGATCAACTTATTTCAAACACATTTACAACTATGTGACCCATTAAAGCAACATAATTTCAGAGATTATAAAACAATATAAACTGCTTAATTCCTTTTTAGTGCGCTTATTCACAGAAATACAGAAAATTACTCTATTATTTTGAATAGTTGAATTACAAGATTCAATTTTCTCACATAGAATTTATCTTTTTCTACAATGAACATATACATGATGAAAACCTATAAAAAAAGCTTACTTTTAATTTTTGAGGCAAATATGTTTCAAAACTACTGATTTAGCTATTGCTTAATTGACATTTTGTGTGTTGTATAAGCTGCTTTGATGAATAATTTCAAGTTCTAACAGGTCATTCATATGCCAGGGAGGTATACCAGCACATCTATCTGCCAATAGGGCGGTAAAACAGTAGAAGACAAGTAAAAAGAGTTTTGAGTGCTTTCTTTCCACCATTATTGTCTAAATGGCAGCTATCAGAGACAGAAATCATCACACTTGTTTCTACAAAAAACAGCTGTTGGGCAGATACCTTTTCAGGCAGTTCCTGAAGCAGCTTAAAAGCGTAAGTTGAACTTACACTTTCCTTTTCTGATGGTTCAGTTATACAGCAGTGCTCCTTTATAACCCTTCCTAACCAAGCCCAGCATACTACCATTCACATTTTTAGATCACCTAGCCCTTACAGTATTTATACAATTGATATTATTCCTTGTTAATGTCAAGCAAATAAAAGTGGCCTGTTACTTATTTATTCTGACTACCAGCAGCACGTGGAAGGCCTGCTACATCATTTAAACATTTTGCATTTTTAAGAATTAAGCATATTATAATCCCATTTGTGCCATCTATTTTTACAAAAATTACTTACTGATTCATATTCATGTGCTTTAGCAAACAAAAGGGTCATGAAAAAGGTTACAAATAAAATGTGGGAAGAAAAACGGGAAGAGTTATCAAAACGAGAATTATCTGAACTCACAAGATAGTCAAACCATCAAAGACCCCACCCAAAAGCAAACAGTTTGGGACTACCCATCTTTAAAATTAAGATCTCTATCAATAAAAAATAATTTACTTGTTCTCGAAAACAACTGTGAGGGAGTCTTCATGAACATCTTTGATAAAGCCCTGAAAAAAACAAGAACATAATTAAAAACATATCAATATTCAATTAAACGTTAACTCTAAAAGGCGATATTAAAGATACAAAGACAATAACGGGGTACGGAAAAGAACACAGAGCTTGGAATTAGACAAATATAGGTTTGATTTCCATCTCCATCATTTGTAAAATGTATGACCTTGGAAGTTACTTAAACTCTCTGAACCTTAGTTTTCACATAAAACCATAACCTCAGTTTCACACACCTACCTTGGAATTAGGAAAAAGAAATCTCACGCCTGAAACCTCATAGGTATTAGTCAATACTCAACTGAGACAGTATTTGTACTGTGACTAATAGTTCAGGCTCTAGGGTTGGGATGCCAGGATTCACATCCTAGGCTCTTATCACTTACATATTCTTGAACATAGAGCTTTAAGAACCTAACGATTCATTACAGTATCATATCCCATGAAATTATGAGAAATAATTAATGTTTACCACAGTAATTGTCATGAAGATAGGACTCAAATTTATCACAAATATTAGTTATAAGTATTAAATTATAACCCATCTTTAATAAAAGGCATGACTACATTTTGAACGCTAACCCTGCCATTATCTTCTTTTTCCTACAACTTCTCTTCCTCCTTTGTTTAAAAAAAAAAAAAACAACATCGGACTATACTGAGTACACTGCCTCAAAACCATTTTGGAACAAATACAGATTCTCAATAAAAAAATCAGTAGTCATTTTCTAGCCTTGAAATTAATTTTGAAATTAGTGTTTTTACTTTGTCTTCATTTGACTGATGCAGCTAAAAGAACCGTTAAGACAAGACATATTAAAGAAAGAGCAAAGGACTTGGGTGCAGAACAGCTCCACCACTAAGTAACCATGTGAAGCAGTCCTTGGCACTTGTACGATTACAACTGACATTAAATGACACTTTATTTTCTGTCAATCAGAACTGCAAAGTTCTCAACCTTAGTCAAATGCTTTCACGCACACTTTCAAACACTAGGCACTTAGTAAATACTTTTCTAAAACATCTTATCATACTTGACTCCACAATGTGCACTATAAACTAGCTGAGTGAGCACACACATTTGCAGTACCTGGTTAAAACATGGCAGAAAAATGAACGTACCTATTTACCTCATCTCTCCCAGAAGTCCATTAAATAGTAAAAGGGATTTTAAGGCATAAACCCACAAGAAAAAAATAAAGAGAAAACTGCAAAAAAAAACCTTGAGAAATTTCCAAAGCAAATAGAAGAATAACTAAAAGAACAAACCATAAAACAAAACAAATCCAAAGCAACAACTAATTATGCCTTAGACATTATTCTAAACCAGGGGTGCGCGAACTTTTTTCAACGTTTTTTACCAAGGGCCGTATGCGGTAAAATACACAAATAGCTGGGCCACTCACTCGAGGTGAAGTACGTATTTGTATTGCCTTACCTGGTTTTTTTAAGTAAACTAAATATATTTTTGTAATTTGCTGTGGCCCAATTAAAAACGGATTGCGGGCCGCAGTTGGCCCACGGGCCGCAGTTTGGACACCCCTGTTCTAAGCAAATCAGCAAACCAAAAACTGTGAAACAAAATGGCACTGGAAAAACCTTAAAGCAAGACCAGCATTATAACCCAGAAAATCTTTGTAACATGGAGAGGACAGAATAACAGATGGGGCTAGAAATAAAATCACTTTATTTTCTTTAGGACATTTCAATGCAAATATCCTCATGTGAGACCTAAAAATCAGTACAGCGGGTCCTCGAAAAATGTCATTTCACTGTAACATTGATGGGGGGGAGGGAGGATCAATTCCCACTCAGGGTTACTCCTGTGTGGATTTGTGCGTTCTCCCCATGTCTGCATGGGTTTCCTCCTACATCCCAAAGATGTGCACGGGAGGTGAAGAGGCAGGTCTCAATTGTCCCTGTCTGAGTGATTGTGGGTGACTGTGCCCTACAATGGAAGGGCTTCCTGTCCAGGGCTGGTTTCCATCTTGCATCCTGAACTGCAAGGATGGGTTCCAGCCCTCCATGACACTGAAATGGAAGAAGCGGGTTAGAAAATAATTCTATCACTTGTTTTTATTAATCTTTCTTAAATGTCTGTATAGCTAACATTTCAATGTTTAATATTAGAAGTGTTTGGGGTCTTTATTTAGAAGTTTGGTGACATTTTTGTGATAAAAAATATGCTTCAGGAACTTAACTCTTGTTTATATACCAATTAGCATATGGTAAATAAAATTGGTTTAGTTGTAGGTTGCTTTGCTTAGTTGCAGTTTCCAAGAACCTATCGATGACACTGAGGACATACTGTACTTTCAAAAGTTCTATAGTAGCTCCTGTCTTGCAACTCTAGAGACTTTTTTTACTCTACATTCTCCTCCCAAACCTAAAAATTAAAAGCTGCAATTCCAGTTCAAGCTCTGATTATATGACCATGCTATAATAATGACCTCCTGGTCAATTTCGCTATTTCTAGTAGTTCATCCACACATCCACTTTCAGCAGTCATTTTTGGTCAGCACTTCCAGTTATGTTACCAGCATATCTATTTTTATTATACCCTCGCCATTTCTAAGAAACATGTCAGAAACTGAATTTTCAAGTTCATGAATATTAGAGTAAAACACACCTTGCCACCAGAGGTTAGTCATACTTTCAACTTTCACTAGTCCTTCACAACTTTGAGAGTTTGGAATGTTTCGTTTGCTAATCCTTATCATTTCTGTATAATTTATAAGGTGGATTAGTTCAAATCAGAGCTCCAAGTCACTGGGAAATTCTACTCTCCATATAATGAAAACCTACCCCATCCCCACTTTACTTCCACCACATCAGCATCGGCTTTATTTGGGTGCATTTTTCACAAACTTTAAGGAAAAATACAGCTCTGGACCCCGACTTATTGCTAATATCCTTCAGGCATAAGATGAAATGGATTAAGGATGGGTCCTTAAAGTGCATTTGGGCTATAGTGAACAATTAGAAAATATGTTTCAACCTCCAAACCATAGATTCTAAGAATAAGGTACTTCTGGTGACCAGGACTCTAGTAAATTGTGTCCATTTGATGCAGGACTCAAGTCAATACTCTCCATGTTATCAGAATGATGGGTCCCTTTATGCTCAAGAGACCCAAAATGTCAGGGTTGGATCATTACCAAAATCTGTGAGTCAGATAACTATGGCTACAAATAACCATGGCCATATTTGTCTGAAACGGTATAGGTGGGGCTTTATAACTTCAAGTCTCCATAACTTTGTCCTCCTGGTATTAATCCAACCTTTGGGGATGTTATCGCTCTCCTTATTCACATTCATCTGGCCCAGAAACCATATTTCTCATAACAAAGCTTTTCACATTTCTTTTTCTTTTTCGCGTACATATGCAAATGTGGAAGATTCTAAGGCATCTTTATAAAATGGTTTCTTAATGCACTCACACAGTCAAAAATATGTACTTGAAACTCTTAACTTAAAAATAATCATCAGTAACAAGACAGTGTAATACATCTGAACTGTGATCAAAGTATCTTAGAAAGTTCTGCTGGACAAAATAACAGCATCACAGGGTAAAAAATCCAGGAATGCCATAAATTATGTGTAAAGTGGGGAATGAAGGGAATAGCAGGAATCCTAAATAGCGAAAGCACTATTTTAAGAATTGATTTTTCAAAAGCCTAACGTAGCCTACAACAAAAATTTTTAAAAACTCAAAGATTCAATAATCAATTAAGCTTCCTGGACAAAAACTGTAAGCAGCTGAAAAATAAAACAGACGAAATTATTCTACTATCCACAGCATTCAAAAAATAAAACCCTAGAAATGCCCTCAACAACCACCACAAAAATATGCAGAACCTATGTGCAGAAATCTTGGAAACTTGGCTAATGAATGTAATATTTAGAAAAATGCAAACCACTTCACATTCTTAGATAGAGGCACTTGATATTATAAATGGAATCCCTAAATGGGATCCCACTAAAATACTAAGGGAGTCTATGATTCTGTTGGGGGGACGGGGTTACTTTTAATAAAATTATACTAACGTCTATCTTAAAAATATACAAGCAAGCATTCAAAAAGGAACCCTTTAAATGGAGTAGGGGATAACAAGAATACACTCCCTACCCAAATATTAAAGCTTATTTTAAAGCTACATTAACCGAGACAAAAAAAAACATTTAAAGGGAACAGACACAGATCCCAAAAGTAGGTCTAAGTCATTGAGGAAATTAACAAATGGATTATTTTTAAATAGCATTGGGACATTTCATTGAGGAAAATAAAAATGAATTTCTTCACACAGAAAAAAATCAGTGGATGAGATATTCAAATTTTTGTTTAAAAAATAAAGATTCTATAAGAAAACACAGTAAATTATTTATAACCTTGGACTAAGGAAGGACTTTGTAACCAAAAATACAAAACCCAAAAGCCACAAACAAAAAGTGTGATAAATATACTACCTAAGAGCTAAAATAGTAAAACCATATCAATACAAAATAATGGAAGGAGAGGGAAACAAACAACAAAGTTCCCAACTTATAATATTCTCAGATGAGTTAGTAACAACCAGCTGAACTGATAAGAGAAGGGAAGAATGGGTATGAACTACGTGAATGAGTAATTCACATACACACAAAGTTGTAATATGAGTAATATATAAATCATTATACATTTATTACAATTTGTTCTAAACGTTGCTTTTCTCCTCCCATTGTACATCTTTTAGATCCTTGTCTGACTATAAAGATCAATTTCATTTTTTAAACATTTGCATAAGCTGTTTGGCAATTTTGAAGTGGGAGTTTAACTGACCTATGGAAAGAACAGGTGCACAGGATACCTGCCTAATTTAAGGATAAATTTTTGAAGTTACAGAACACTACAGCTGAAAAACAGAAGTTTTTTCCAACTTGAGAGTAGTAATGGGAAGGTGGGGGTAGGAATCCTACTGGTTAAACAGAAAGAAACATGGTATGAATATATTTCAGGAATTCAAAGACTGAGATACAGTCAAGAATAAGAATAGATGAATTATGGATCCTGGCTAATGACTCTGAAGACAAAATTTGTTATAGGTCTTCCAGACCCCTCATTAAATTAGACAAAGGAAGTTGAAACCATACACATCTACCATATATAGCACCAAAGTTTCACTCCCTAGGAGATTAAAAATACCAAATGTAAAGCTTCATCTTTTGTCTGGAGCTGTTTTCATTAAATTGTCAATCAGATGTAAAAACGTTTTTGTTAATTCATAGTTTTAAACTCCAGAAGATTAATAAGTCTGGTAGCAATACTAATTTAAAAAAAATAAGGCACCTTTCCTAAAAAGTCTAGTTAAGGTAATGTTCCAGAATAAAAATCAAAATCTAGATGTTGGAAAGACAGCTATCTTGTCCAAAACATACATTCAAGTTAAAATAAAACTTTAATGTTTAAAGTACTGATCCATTTATCAGAGACTTTGCTTAAACTATGGCTTACAATCTATAGAGATGTATGAATCCCTTTTGAGAACCTTCCCACTGAATTCATTAAGGACATACCATCATCCTAGCCTAGAGAAATTCCTTTAACTGCAAAGTATCACTTCAAATTCATCTACTGCTTTAAGTTTTTCAAAAATCCAGACTTCCTACTGACGCAATTCATTACTACCCCCAATTTACATTCCTTATAAAAGGAAACAGAAACTTAAAAACCTTAATACTCAGCAAACTACTAACAGAAACTAGACAGCCTGAATTCTCAACTAAAAGTAAGATTCAGAAAGGAAGACCAGATCCAAAAACCCAAGATTTATACCCTAAAGCTGTAACCCTTAAATTTCAAAATTCTTCTTAAAAAGTTGCTGATTGCCGATAGATTGAGCAAGGAACAATGCAATCTTCCTAAATGGAGGGTAGGTTTTTAAAGACTCCAATCTTAAGTGGTAAAAAGCAAGAGATCCATCAAGGATCAAACCTCTAATTCATATTTATTCTCTTATGCAACTAAAAAGTTTTCACACACATGACTTACTGCCTCCTTCAAACTTGACCGAGTATTCTTAGGTAAGATTCTCTCCAGCTGTAAGACCTGTCACTTTTTCTTCTTTTAAGTCTTTCTCAGGATCACTGGTGTGAAATTCAGAGATTTTATTTTTCAATTTATTTGGCACAACAGTGAAATAACTATTTTTGATGCCTTCTCCAATGTGTTGGAATTCTACAACTGATGGCTTAATTACTGAAGCAAACTCATGATAAAATACTGTTCTCTAACCTGATTAGAATTCTCTATATACTGTTTCCCCGAAAATAAGACCTAGCCAATCAGCTCTAATGCATCTTTTGGAGTAAAAATTTTATTTATGTATATATTTTAACATAAGACCCAGTCTTATATTAATTTTCTGCTCCAAAAGACGCAGTAGAGCTGACTGTCCGGGTAGGTCTTATTTTCGGGGAAACAGGGTATTAGAGGCATTAGACTCAATTTGTTAACATCTTATTGGGCATATTCTCTGACTGGATTAAGTCTCCATTGTCCCCAACTACATCAGGCAAAGTTTACTGCTGTGGATAAATGTGAATTCAAAAACATAATCATGAAAAAGGAAATAGCATAATTTATGTAAAATTTGCCTCACGTTTTGTTTTTCAACAACTGTCACAATAGATTTATCACTTGTTACCCTTTGATCAATTATAAGTTTATCTGTAGATTCATTCTCTGGCCCCAGACTACCTTCCTACTCCATCAATTCTAACAATTTAACATCTCCGAAATGTGGATGCTTCTTAGAAGAGCTGATAGCCACATGGCAGTCAGGATACAAATGGCACTGATTTAAGCATGCCCAAACTTGGTTTGCTTGAATTTCTGTGACACTTGACTGTAACCCCTAAACATTTAATTCAGCAAACCATTTAGGAAAGATTTGAGGTTTCTTACCAGAAGGTTGTCCTGTTGACACCTTCTGATAAAATCAAGAAAGCATCAGCATCAAAACTTGCAGAGTGTGTGAAAATTCTTGGAAGAAAATCCTGGAGATAATACAAGAGAGCTCTTTTAAAGAATGCTTGCAATATCAATGCTCTCCATGGCACTGAGAAAGATATTGTGAAAAGAAACACAATCATCTGAACGTAAAGATGTTTTAACCAATTTAAGTTTTCTTTTAAATTTACATGCCTTTATTTTTCATTTTATGTATCCATGTATTCTAAGATGATCTTTCAATAAGTAAAAAAAATTCTAAAAGATAAAAAACTACCACTTACAGATTAACTGGCAATATTACTTAATATCTTTTAAAACTGATACCATTCTCCATACAATGGAATTGTACGGATCTTCAACTCACTTCCCAAATCTATATATGAAAAAAAACCTATTCCATGACTGTAAACCCAACTTCCAACTATAAAGACATCTCCACCTTTGGCTTACTTTTATATCTCAAGTCAATATGTCAGCAGTCAGAATCACCTGTTGTCCTACTGTGTACTTTATACATACATCATCCAATTTACAAAATGAAATAACAGAAAACTGAATACAGCAAACGGTATTTCTTAAATAGAGTTCTAAGTCAATACAGCCCAATCATTAAGGCATTCACTTCGTGTAACGAATTAACTTCTCTCCCATGCATCTAGAATGGTACTAGCTGTACACCATCCTTGAAACACTGAGAAAAAATTGTTTTATAATTCAGATGAGAAACTATTAGGTTGAGAAAATGAACTTAGAGGCTCCAAGATGCAGACCATCATAACCTAAGTAATTAGACCTATATCTATATCTATGTCAATCGCAAACTGAAGGAGTTGAAGCTTCTTAAACTAAGGAACTCGCAGGCACGCAAAGGTGTGCCAGAAGTAAAGCTACTCCCTTCCTTCACAACATGGTAAACCTTCCTGGAACTTGTGGGTCAGGTAATTTAAATAATTTATAACAAAACACTTTATGTTTCTGGACTACATCTACAGTTAACAGATATAAAAAGAACTCATTGGGGAAGGGGGGAGAATCTCACTGAAGACACTATGGTAGAGTTTCACTATTAAGATTGGTCTCATCCACTATTTACTATGCGATAGGAGAAAAAAGAAAGGACCTAGGGCAGGAAGGGTAAGGAATGTAAGATTCCTGGCTTCATTTGCTATCCCATTCTTTGAAACCGATCCAGTGGAAACAGATGTGGAGTAGCAAAAAATTGAAAACAAAATGAATGTCTATTAACTGGGGAATGGCTGGGTTTCACAGTAATTCTTACTACGAAATATTTTGTAACCAGTGAAAAATTAATACTCCAAGTGAAAATAACCAAGATGTAGATTACCTTATCTTTATACTTCGCTCTGTATGCATAAAGTTCTGCAACAATTATCTGAACTTGACCGGAATCAATACGTACCCCCTAAAAAATCTAAGTTCAATTTCTATCAAAATCAAAAATGTAGTTTTTTGTATACATCCAGTTATACTGTATGGAAAAAACCTACAATTTATCTGAATGTGTATCTTTATACCACTCTACCGAGTATGGAGAAATATCAGGTACAATATATACTTGGTTATAAATGGGTTACCTAAAATGAAGTTGGGAAGAGATCAGGTGGTAAAGGAGAGCAAAGAGAAACAAAAGGAAAAAAAATTTGCAATAAAGCAAGTTTTTATATATTTATGCACTTCTGAAATTACACATATGTATATGTATGTAAATATTTTTTAAAGAATTGAGATAATATCTTAACCACTTTGTCAGCCAGCACATTTTCCACACAGCACATATGTATACACATCACCATTCCCTGCAACTTTTCAATTTTTCCATCTCTAGGGATCGCAAACCTACATTCTAAGTAATGAACTTGTTTGTTTGATGTTTACAACACCTAAAAGATCTGAGTTGTAATTTGCTTCCAATAAGCACAAACATTCAAGACAGCTACAGCAATCAAAACATGTCTTAACTTTAAACTTTTTTAAAGGCATAACTAAAATCTATACATGAAAATTATTTTAAATCAATGGACACATTTCTACAAAGTAGTCTGCAAATTCACTAATTATACAAGGTCTGACAATTAAGTTCGCCAACTTGTTGCAACGATGTTGCTAACCTTTTCTGCTATCAGAGGGATGATTCATTATAAATTAGCATCAACTGGACAGTTAACCAAGTTTACTATTTGGAAGTGCTGAAAAGGCTGAGTGAAAAAGTTAAACGACCTGAACTTTTCGCCAACAATTCATGGCTCTTGGAATCACGACAATGCACTAGTTCACAGGGCACTGTCTGTGAGGGAGTTTTTAGCCAGTAAACAAATAACTGTATGGGAACACCCTCCTTACTCAACTGATCTGGCCCCCAATGACTTCTTTCTTTACCTGAAGATAAAGGAAATGTTGAAAGGAAGACATTTTGATGACATTCAGGACATCAAGGGTAACACAACGAAATCTTGATGGCCACTTCAGGAAAAGTTCTACAATTGCTTTGAAGGGTGGACTAAGACGCTGGCGTCGGTGCACAGCTTCCCAAGGGGAGTGCTTCAAAGGTGACCATAGTGATATTCAGCAATGAGGTAATGTAGCACTTTTTCTAGGATGAGTTTGCGAACTTAATTGTCAGACCTCATACATTACAGAAATTATTGCATCGCTATGGAATTAAGTTCTATTAACGAAAAAAGTTATTCAAAGCAAGCCTTCATCATTTTTTAGTATTGACCAGTTAACTGTTCTGAATAAACAAGTAACAATGAAAGTGTGAGAATTTCTTAAGAACGCATTAGCCCTTCGAGCCTCTTGAGCTTTGCCTTTGCTCTGGGCCCTCTTCAAATCGTTTGGAGTGTACTATTTCTCCCAATAATGCTACCTTGGGCCCTTGAGCCATTCTCTGCTGCTTGGGTGCACTCCTATTTCTTTGGAGTGTACCATCTCTTCTAATAAACTACTGTTTCACCATTAAAAAAACAACAAAAAAACGCATTAATATCAATTAATGCTTGCATAGCAACAATGTTCTTGGCTTGTTAATTTCACAAGTTTATAATATCCAATAATTCTCCTTGAAAGAGAATGATTTAGTAGTTCCAAATGGCCACCGAAAACTCCTATGACTTTCCTGTTGCAGAGCTGAAGCTCCTTATCATTTTCCTCTTTATTCATAAAGTTCTCTGACAATATCTGAACTTGACCAGAATCAATATATATCACCTAAAAAAATTAAGTTCAGTTTGCATCAAAATCAAAAAGGTAGTTTTGTATATATGCAGTTACACTAAATTTAACAATGCATCAGTGTCCAAAAGCCAAGAATGACAGTCATTTGTTCATTCAATATGTATTCAAGTCCTACTATGTGCCAAGTACACACATCAAATCACTGCAAAACTTGAAAAGAACCTGAAAAACCATGAGAGCAACAAGTTATAATATGGGAAGAAAAGTTTTAATGATTAATTATTCTGAAGAAATTGTTACATGGGAATGCATACTCCTTTGCCAACAGTATCTATAAACTCCATCAATTTTTACTGGAGGAGACCTCTACTCACCCTCCCAAAAAAGCTAAGCAAAAAATGCTGAGGCTAGATAGAGTATTAAGAGACAAATTAATAAAACTACTGATATTACTGAAATTTAATGGTTCAATTTTTCCATGGCTTTCAACCTCTTTAATGTAAGGATAAATAAAAGGATTGTTATACATTTTAATACATATGTTCAGATTAATAAAGCAATGCCTTGAACTGCTTAATTTTGTCTTCCTGAACTGTTTATGAAGATTTGGTCCTAAAAAATTTAACAACCATCAAAACAGAGTTTCTTACTATTTGCTAAATACATGCCAAAGAATCTTCTAAAGCCTTTTCTCAAAAATACTACTTGGCATAGGGAATATAGTCAATAACACTGCAATAACTACGTATGATGTCAGATGATTACGTATTATTACTCAACCAGGGTGATCACTTCGTAAAGTATGTAAATGTTTAACCACTACATTGTACACGTGAAACTAATATTGTATGTCAACTGTAATTGGAAAATAAATTTTAAAAAAGGCTCTGGCACTCTCAAAAAAAAAAAAGCTGCATGGCAAGATTTCCAATAAGTGCCACATCATAAGAAATTTTAAATAAGGAGTTATATATGCACATATAGAAAGTATTTCAAGTATTAACCAAATACTTTACATAATCAATATAAAGTTCGCAATTGACAATGATAGAAATATATGGATAGTCATATCCAGCACAAATTATAATTCGAACCACATATCTAGTTTTAAGTTTTCTAGTAGGCATATTAAAATAAGTAAAAAGAAACAGGTAAAATTTTAATAATTTTATTTCATCCAAGGTATCTAAAATGATTTCAACACGCAATCAATCTTTTAAAACTATGACATACATTTTTTTTAATACTAAGTCTCTGAAATATAGTGTGTAGTTTATAATTGAAGCACATCTCAACTTAGATTACCATATTTCAGCCCCATGACTAGTGGCTACCACACTGGAAAGAGTTGATTTTTGTCAAGTGAAGACATAGCTCAACTCATTTCTCCAGGAATCCTAATTCAGTCCTCTTGATTTCCAGT
Source organism: Rhinolophus ferrumequinum (assembly GCF_004115265.2). Lineage (NCBI taxonomy): Eukaryota > Metazoa > Chordata > Mammalia > Chiroptera > Rhinolophidae > Rhinolophus > Rhinolophus ferrumequinum. The sequence continues at coordinate 63,528,094 of NC_046285.1, forward strand.
GCATTAATAGTAATTTATGATTAAAAACTTGGTAAGCCATATATTTTGTACGTCAAAAAAATCACACTACAATGTTTGAAAAGATCAGGCTCTCTGAAGTCTGAAAGATCAGGGTCTGAATCTTGAATCAGCCTCTTACTAATTTTATGGACCAAGATTCACTTAGCCTCAGTTTCCTCAATTGATGGTAACACTATATCCCCTTCATCGTGATTGAGAGGACTAAATGACAAATTCAAGTAAAGTACCTGCACAGTCTGATAGCCTGCATGCTCAATAAATAATAGCTGTTATTGTTGTAGAGCTAGATGGGGCCTGAGTGAACTAAGACAACTTGGCGGATTTTACCACTTGATAAATTGTCTATTAAAACTGCCTCATACTGCAAATGAAAAAACCAAGGTCTCACAACTAGCTAGTACAAGAACTAGGGGTCAGTCATGGAACGCATATCCCTCCACCCACCACAAAAAAGCTAGTTTGCTACATCCTTAACATTATGGCGAACTCACTTCTTGAGTTATTATCCAGTCAAGTGTCTGTCCTGTCTTCCTAACTAAAATGTAAGCTCACTAACCCTAAAATTTCCTTTCAAGAACCTCTAACACTATGCAAAGGAGACAACTGGAAGTGAGAAGCCCTAGAATTAAATCTCACTTCAGCACAAGTTAACCATTGTCAGTTTCCTAATATGTGAACTGGGGATAAAAACACATACCTCATGGAGTCCTTGAGAACAAAATCAGGAAATACATGTACAAGCGTCATAGAATATCTAGTAAACAACAGGCAAGCATAGAAAACTATTATCTAACTCAAAGACACACAAATATATGATGTAGAAAATACACAGGTGCATAAAAGTAAAAATGTGGAAAAAAGTTTGTTTTCTATAAGCATGTAAAACCAAGACCTTGACAATATATCTCTAGAAAAATAGGATTATTTTTAAATTTGTTTTCAGGTTTTTCTTAATTACATTTTTTTTAATACAAAGACAAAAACTACAGGAAAAGTATTTCATTTTTAGAAAAGTCGTGGCCTTTTCATTTACTTAAATCTTAGTTCTTTTACATGTTTATAAAAATTGCCCATTTTAAAACATGTGCAACTAAAAATTATCTTTAAAATATGTGGAACTTTGTTTTTAACTTAACAGTGTCCCTAATACTACTATTAAGACAGCCATCATCTTTTCCTCAATTATTAATCTTCATAAAGAAATCAATAATAAACTATACGAACTTTGAAGTCAGTACGCTCTCAGAACACAGCTTCATAGTAGGTCATCATCACTGATGAATAAACTTACATAATTTAATTATTCTCAAATTTCATTGTATTAAATTAAGCCCAAGTAGTAAAAGTTTGGAAATATTGTAATACTTTAAAATGCTTTGTAGTCAATCACACAGTCAAAGGAGAAATCCTACAGCTCTAAAAGCAATTAATTCTATCTTCTACAGAGAAGACCTAATACTTCTCAACTATCTTAGAGATCACACATTTCCTTGGAACACCACTGAAACTTTCCTCTACATAGGCCAGAAAGTGAGTGACTTATTTTCAACTTATATTAAAATTACATCCTACCCATGGCTATGCAAATTTCAATGTTATTACAAACCTTAGTATCATATACATCAGTTAAACAGCATTTTAATGACCCCAAATGGGCACAAGGTGTTTTGTGGAGAGTAAATGAAAATGTTCTAAAACAAGATTGTGGTAATGGTCACACAACTGTAAATACACTAACAATCATAGAATGTAAATTCCACTTTTCAGCTTTAAAAAAAAAAAAAACAGGCACTTTATATGGCTAGTAATATAAACCCTAAAATGTCATGCTCCAGGTAGAAAAGGCTATAAAAGCAATTTTTTATATAAAATTATATCTTTTATCAAGTGCTTTATTAACATATGTTGCCCATGCTTTCCAATTCACATATACTTATAGGGCTGCAAACAGTAGCATATCAAGTTTTTATTTAACAACTATACAGAGGGAGCCAAAAAAATGTATACACATTTTAAGAAAGGAAAAAAACGTATTAAAATTGTAATACTCAACATACACTGATAACAAAAGATGAACACAAGTCATGTATATGCACTTTTTGGCACCCCCACCCGCCCCCGTAAACCCACTGTTAAATTTTTTAAAAAGCAAGATGTAGCACAGGATTTGTGTCAATATTTAAAAAAAAAAAAAAGACTATTAACTTTAGGTGAAATCATCAGCTTTTTACTGGTTCCAATTAATTTGTGGAATGACGTTTCAATTCCACCAGAAAATTTTTAATCAATGTCTACAGAGCATTGCCAAAAGGCATGATATTGGCCACTAACCCCATGATTTTGAAATTCTTCACTGGTAATTCACATTTAAAACCAAATGTGTGTCTGTGTTTTATGCGAATGGAAGGGGAGAAAAGGAAGAGGAAAATCAGAATCACCTGTATACTGAAAAAACAACTGAAAGAAAAAACTACACCAAAATGTTAACAGCTGTTATCTCAAGGACTTTTTTTTCAAAATTCCCTCACTAATCACGTATTATTTAAATTAGAAAAAAAAGTAAAATAAAATTACTGCTACACTAAATGAAAGAAGCCACAATCAAAAGGTACAAGGTAAACTATATGATTCTACATATAGAACATTCTGGAAAATGCAAAACTATGGGGACAGAAAACACCCTAGGGTCTGGAGGTTGGTTGACTACAAAGGACCATGAGGCAAATTCTGGGATAGTGAAATACAATTCTACCTCTTCATAGTGGTGTTGGTGGTTACAAAATTGTTAGCATTCATCAAACCTCATATAATTGTGTATTAAAAAGGTAAATTTTACTATATGCAAATCTCAATTCATAGGTAAAATAATTGGTGCAGTAAGTCAATTTTTTTCCAAGTGGGAAGTTTCATGGGATAAAAAATTCTGGGTACCACTAAACTATTTCAAATCTCACATTTTACATACACACACACACACACACACACACACACACACACACACACACACACCCCAGGGAGATTTTAGGGTCCATTATGAGATTGACAATGGTTAAGCAGAAGTACAGACCTAGACTTCCCATTTAACTACAAAATCCTGGCCTTCTTCCACTTCACCATTCTCACTCTTCCAAAGATTTGAAGACCACTTTCCACAAAGTACACATATAAGTGGATTATGGCAGAACATAAAATTCCAAACGTTCAAGTGCAGTTATTTTAGTACACAAAAATGTGGCTAGGGGTTCTTCCCAACTTTTGCCAAAGAACCACCTTAGATTTTTAAGTAACCATGAGTGATGGAGTCCAAGTCTAAATAAGTAAAATCAAGCTGATTTGATAGAAATCAATAAACACTTTAGAGTTCCAAAATGGAGACATTGATTTATTGTGACTTGATTAAAAAAAATACTAAGGAATCAAAACAAGATTGTGTAACAGTCTTTACTAAAACTTTCAATAATCTTAAGTAAATCTTATAAAAAAAGAAATGAAGCATACTTAGCTACAAAATGGTGTTCTATCTACCACCAGCATGCTGTAAAACTTTAAGACCAAATAATTCTATTTTTCAATATGACACAGAAAAAAAATGTATGTCTCCATTACACAAGAACTGTATAGCCAAACAGAATTTGAAACTTTTCCACGGGGGCAGGGGTGTTGATGCAAACATGCTGAACCTTATTTACCCTTGATATGAAAAGTATGGTGCGCCCATTCTTTGCGCACTGTGCCATAACTCTATCTGCAGTAGTTCAGAGAAGGCAATCACTAGGTTTCAATAAGAACAGAAGTCGATGAAATATCTACTCAAATTTTACGTAGGTCCTTTGACACTAAGTTTTAAACCTAGGCTGCTAATATAACTAGTCATGCATTAAGACTCCTTCCCACCAGTCACTGCTTTTACTTTATGTTGACCACTTAAGGAGATTTAAACTTGTAAAAAGCTTAGGGAGATCTTTTTAGATGCCAACTGTGATTTCCCACTATGCTACTACCACGTGACAAAACAAATCCACATAGCTCATCAGTAAACTAACGAAAAAACGCTGAAAATAGGAAATTACAGCCACCAAATAAATTAACATCCCGTGGGATAAAAGATACGCTGAAATGAAACCCAGTGAAAATACATTCTGCGCACGCACAATACTCCTGTATTAGAAGAAGGCCCCTTCATAAAAATAGCCAAGACTCTCAAACATTTGAGATGCTGGCTTAGTGAGATTGACTGACAGACAACAGCTGGGGAGATTTTGTATTGATCTAGTAACATCTTGGCATACTTTGGAAGAATCCGCATTAGAGACCGTTACAATGGCAAAACTAAACTGTAAGGATTTCATTTTCAGTTATGTGACCACCCACACTAGAAGCCCCTACTAAATTCCTCTACTCTCGAACTCCTCTTCCGTTTTCCAGCCCCGATCCCATATAATCAATCTCCTTCCTTTCGATGGATACAAACAAAAAACCTCGTGGGGGAGAAAAATAAAAATCAATGCCTTCCAAAAATACTAGGTAAATGATATAAAGAAACAAGTCACCTCCCTACCTGATCCATTTCACATTTTAAATCTTACTTTAAAAGCCTACAACTCTCGCCTTTTCTTCCGTAATAGAGGGGCACAGGCGCCGCCCAATTTCCCAGGCCGCAAAGAATTCAACCCGCCACATTTCAAGGTTTTTTAATTTTTTTCTCTTTGATCCTAACCCTCAATCCGGTACCCAATTCTCCTTCAGACACTAAAGTTTATTAGCCTCAAACCCTATACAAAGGTGAATTCTTAAGATTCCGCGACGTGCCCCACCTCGGGGGTGGGGAAGGGTCGGAGCAGCGGGCTGAGGCACTCCCGCACGGCCCAGTCCGAGGGGCGGGGGAGCGGCTGTGGCCACACAATCCCACCACCTCCTTTCACGACTCCCCCACCTCCCGGCGCTCAGGCCTGCTCCCAAGGAGCTTCTCGCCGCCCAGCCGCGACTCGGCTTCTCCTCACCGGCCCGCCAAGAATCTGACTAGAACCCAAGAAGATTCACAAGTAGGAAAACCCAAGAGGTGTCCGACGTGTTGTTTCAAAACATAACGGAGCCCAGGCCCCCGAGACCGTTAAACCGCGGGGTTGAGGGGGGAGAAGCGAGGAACCCAGCGGCCTCGGACTTTGGCCTAGTCGTCTTTTTCGACCCCAAACCTCACTCTCCGGGACCACCAATCCTCCCTCAAACCTGCCCCAACCCGAAGAAGACCCGACAAAGCGGCAAAAGGGTCAGTACCTTGTAGAAAGCCCCGTTGGAGCCGCGAACCTCCACCGTCAGCTCCGCCATGTTGGAACCGCAAAGGCCGCTGGGAAGAGATTCTAGAAACTTTCCAACCAGAGGGGAGGAGGGGGAGGGGCGTGAAGGAGGAGGGGGAGGGGCGGGGACACAGGGCGGGGACTGGGATCCCCCGCCCCACACCCCTGGGGTCTCACCGAGCAGTACCGACTCGCCTAGTGGGATCCCTCCGCTCCTTACATCACTCGCTCTGGGCCCCGCCCGCCGCCGCCACTGCCGGGTTCTCCTACCGAAACAATCGCCTGACCTTTGCTGACCCGTCCTACGTCCCCGCCCCCCAGCGCCCGCTGCTTGCCGGTTCCTGCCGGCCGGTGCCTCTAGCCGCCCCGGAATGAACTACTCGGACACTGCCTGCCCCTTGCATCTGCGTTCCGGTGCTCTTGGGCATCCTGCCCTTAAACTTCTTGACGTGCTGGCGGCCGTGGGGTAGCTTCTTCACCTAGGGAAGAGCCACCTTGGGGGCTCCAATTGCCCATTGACAAAGCATTTTGAGGGAAGAAGGGAACATAAAATTGTACATACTGTGTGCTCCAAATTCTTTCTCCTGGCTCTTTTTTAAAAAAAATCAGTGGCGTTCTCTTGACTCAAATTCCACATTTCCACACCTCCTCACACAGTTCAGGAGCCCTCTCCCTATCTGTTAGCACTTTAGCTGTTTAAAACTTTAGGTATTTTGAATTCAACTTAGATGTGTTAACAAACTGCAATAGAGTTTAGGTTGATATCCATTGTTGGAAGTAGTCAGGGAAACTTAACAGAGCGGGAGACCATGTTTTCCCCTGCGGCAATGCATGCGAACATCCACAAATGGGATCAAAGCAGAACCAACTTGTGTGGCTTGTCTACCAGAACCTACACCAATACTGTAAGCATTATGACAGAGCTACTTTGAATATTTTAACAATATTAAAACTCTTTCCAAAAGCAAGACCTTTTGAAATAATACTCGGACTCTTTTATGTGTGTCTTGTGTTACCATTTTGACAGAAAAATTCTAAAAAGATGCTTTGCTACCACTTTATACTCTCAAGGAAATGCCCACTGGCCCAGCCTTTCTGGGGAAAGAGGGCAGGCTCCTAAAAAAAAAAAAAAAAAAAAAAAAGGTACATTTATTTGATCAGCAACTCTACATCTCCAAAGGCTCCAAACAGAGATGGTGGCTGCAAAAGTGCTCAGTATTGTATTGCTATGTACAAAATGTACTTTTAAAAATGTTGATAATTGTGAGGAGAACTAAATACCCATCAATGATGGGCTTCATCTATCCAACACTTTATAAACCATCCTGTATGATCCTTCAGAATAATAATGCCCTGGTTTGCTTTTTTCCCCAACAGCTTTATTGAGATATAATTCACATACCATACAATTCATCCATTTAAACTGCACAATTCAATAGTTTTTGTATATTCAGATTTGTGCAACCATCTCCACAATCAATTTTAGAATATTTTTCATCACTTCAAAAAGAACTGCTGTACCTATTGGCAGTCACTCCCCATTTCACCCGAACACCTCCAAGCCCTAGACAACTACTTATCTACTTTCTGTCTCTATAGATTTGCCTAGTCTAGACATTTCATATAAATGGAATCCTACAATATGGCCTTTTATTCTTTGAGAGAACATAATGTTTTCAAGTTTCACCCATGTTGTAGCATGTTTCAAGTTTCACCCACGTTGTAACATCATTATTCATTCCTTTTTATTGTCAAATATACCATCGTATGGATATACCATGTCATTTTATTTATTCATTTATCTCTTGATAGGCACGTGTGTTATTTCCACTTTTTTGGCTGTTAATAATGCTGCTGTAGAGTCCTGTATAACTTATTGTATAGACAGATGTATGTTTTCATTTCTCTTGGGTATACACCTGGAATTGGTATTGTTGGCTCACAAAGACTCCATGTTTAACCTTTAGAGGACTTGCCAGACTATTTTCCAAAATGGCTGCTCCATTTGAATTCCCACCAGCAACGTATGAGCATCCTAGTTTAGCTTTATGGTTTTTAAAAAAAAAAGATTTTTATTAAAAATATAGCTAGCATACAATACTATACTAGTTTCAGGGGTACACCATAGTCATTCAACATTTATAGACCTAAAGAAGTGATCATCATGATAAGTCCACCAACCATCTGACATTGTACCACACTATCACAATATTATTGACTATATTCCCCATGCTGTACATTGCATCCCCATGACTTATTTGTTTTATACCTGGAAATTCGGACCTCTTATTCCCCTCTTCCCTCCTTTTTAAATTTATCAATTACAGTTGACATTAAATATTATTTTATATTAATTTCATGTGTACAGCATAGTGGTTAGACATTTATATAATTTAAAAAGTGATCACATTGACTAGTACTCACCTGGTGCTATACATAGTTGTTACCATATTACTGACTATATTCCCTATGCTTTACTTTACATCCCCGTGACTATTCTGTAACTACCAATTTGTACTTTTTAATCCCTTCACCTTTTTAACCTTTCCCTCCAACCCCTTCTCATCTATCACTCCAACAAACTAGTACCCATCTGACCCATAGTTATTACAATATTATTGACTATATTCTTTAAGCTACACCCTACATCCCCATAACTATTTTGTAACAACGATTTTGTACTTTTTAATCCCTTCCTCTTTTTTCACCCACAGCTCCAAACCCCCTCCCATCTGTAACCATCAAAATGTTTTCTGTATCTATGAGTTTGTTTCTGGTTTGTTTGTTAATTTTGTTCTCAGATTCCACATATAATCAAAATCACATTGCATCTGTCTCATATACTTTACTCAGCACAACACCCTCCATGTCTATCCATGCCTCCACAGATGGCAAGAATCCATTACCTTCCATGACTGGTCAATATTCCGTTGTATATATGTACCACCTCCTCTTTATCCATTCTTCCATCAACGGACACCCAGGCTGCCTCCACATCTCGGCCATTGTAAACAATGCTGCAGTGAACATAGGGACGCATACGTCCCCTCGAAGTAGCATTTGGGGTTTCTTCAGATAAATACCCTAAGTGGGATTACTGGGTCCTTCATTTTCTCCTCTTATATCCTTTGTTTTAAATTCTACTTCGTATGGGATAAGTATTGCTACCCCCGTTGTTTTTTTTTTTCCATTTTCATGAAATGGTTTTTTCCATCCTTTTGCTTTCCGCCTGTGTGTGTGTCTTTCAATCTGAAGTGATTCTTAGGCAGCATATGTAATAGTTTACTTTTCTTATCCATTCAGCCCTCCTATGTCTTTTGATTGGAACAATTAATCCATTTATAATCAAAGTAATTGTTGATAAATGTGTAGCTGTGATGCAAATGTTGTTACCCTTGATGTTGTCCCAGAGGCATCTTAAACTATTCTCATTTTTCTTGATTCTTTTTCTCTTTTTTTCTGATTGGGTGTTTTATGCTACCTTGTTTCCAAACCGCTGATTTGATTCTCTGCTTCATCTAGTCTGCTGGTGATTCGTTCTAGTGCAGTCTTAATTTCAGTTATTGTATTCTTCACTTCTGACTGGTCCTTTTTTAGTGGTTTCTATGTCCTTTTCTTATGTTTGCAATCTCTTTGTTGAAGTGTTCACTAAGTTTATTGAACATCTTTGTAACCATTGTTTTGAACTCTGTCTCTGGTAGGTGCTTGCCTCCATTTTATTTAGTCCTTTTTCTGGACTTTTCTCCTGTTCTTTCATTTGGGATGCATTTCTTTGTTTCCTCTTTTTGGCTGCCTCTCTCTTTGTTTCTACATATTAGGTAGATCTGCTATGTCTCCCAGTCTTTGCTGGGTGGCCTTATGTAGGTGTCCTGTGGGGCCCAATGGCACAATCTACCTGGCCGCCTGAGCCGGGTACTCCAGGTGTGTTCGTTATGTGGGCTCAGTGATAGTTGAGACTTGATTGCTGTTGGCATGTCAGTTTGTGGGATTGACCTTCAGGCTGACAAGCTGTGGGGTTTGGCCACATCCACAGCTTATGGGCTACTGCGTGGGAGGCTTACCCCACTGAGTGGGATTCGCCCCAGGGGCTCTGGTGCCTGTTGAGACCATCTTTTGTACCACTTGTGGGGCTAATTGGGCAGTGCTCTGCTGTGGTCTGAAGCCAACCTCCAAGTATTTGGTTCTGGGGCCTCTTTGGGGGGCTCTGGTGTAGGCCCAAGTTAGCCACTGCCTGTTACCAGCCAGGGGCTACCTTGTAGTAGCTACAAAGCGATCGCAGTTGTTTGCTGCTTGTGCTAAACCTTGAGGCGTGTGGAAGCCACGCTGTGAACCCAGGATGCCTGCCACCACTACTGGTTCTGGTGTAACTCTGAAAAAAGCCAGGGCACCCGGAAGCCTGTTGCGACCTGCCAGCTCCCTTAAGGTTCAGCCACTGATAAAGCCTTGTGTGGTATGCAAATTGGGTGAGGCAGTGTCTCAGAGAGTCACTAGAGTGGGAAGAGTTTTGGTCACCAGGTTAACATAGACCGTGGTTTGGTGCTAGTGCTGAGCCTGGAGCGACTCAGTAAGTCTCAGAGTACATGAAGCCAGTCTCTGCCTGCCTGGGGCTTGTAGACTCTGATAGTTTTCCAAGAAAGAGTGCAATGAATGAGGGGATTTGTTGCTCAGGGAGAAAGTGCCTCCAGAGGTTCGTGAGTTGGGTAGGGTGGGGTCCCACCTGAGTCAGCAGGGTGGAACAGCAGAGCTCTCCAAGCCAATCGGATTCAGATTTGGCCTGTGGGGGTGGGCTAAACATAGGTAAGATGGCGCCCACCTGCTGGCTGCCTGAGAAGAGGACCCCCCTCACTGGGAAAATGCCGACTGCCTTCCAGTCTTCAGTCTTATCCCTGAAGCCACACTCCTCAGACTGTTCCTGTAAGTCTGTGAGGCCACCCAAGTCACTGTCTCTCCGCTGGAACCCAAGGTGAGTGCCTTTGAGCAAGTCTGCATGGGCCTTTTAAGAGGATGTCTGGGATTCCTGCAGCCTTCCCGAGTGGTTGGAATCCCCAGTGTTTTTCACAACGAGATGTTGTAGGTGCTCTTCATTCCAGGACCAGTACTCTGCCTGGGGAGCTTGTTATGGGGGGCTGGGGTCCATTGCTTCTCTGGGGGAAACTCAACTCAGTGGCTGAGATATCCCTCCTGATTCTCAACAGCTACATGCAGGTGTGAGGCCTGTTCCGTGTTTCCATCCCTCTTACCAGTCTCCACGTGGCTTCTTTATATTTTTAGTTACAGGACTTCCGTTAGGCTAGACTTCAGATGGTTCTCCAGGTTGATAGTTCTGTAATTTAGTTGTAATTTTAATGTGTTCACAGAAGGATGTAGCCACAGAGTTTACTCCGCCATCTTTGCTTCATGGGTTTTTCTTTCCCTCCCTTTCTTTCTCTCTCTTTGTTTTAATCTTTAGTGTATTGTTTTATTTTGTTTCTCAATGTGAGTGACTTTAGGTAGGGCTCTTGGAGTTCCATTTGTACACAAGTCAACATATTTCATATTATCTGAACTTTGAAGAATAAAGATTGGTCCTCTTCAGGACTTACATGCTGAAAACATTTTTTGTTTGGACCCTTCCCCGATTCCCACTAACTCTTTACTACTCCTGCTAGGGGGGGCCTCCTGATTTCCATTAAGCAAGTGAGATTTATAGCAATCAATCATTTGTCTAATATCACACAATTTCTAAGTAGCAAAACTAGTACTTAAGTCTTCCTCTTTCCATTTTCATAGCCCATATCAATTACCGTTTGCTGACCCCATGTTACATTCATAATGGAAAATTACGCAAATCACAAACTTCAAAATTTTGATGTATCTCTGTTTTTATCTACATCATCTTGAAAAGATATTCATTATTAAAAGGAAAAGAATGTCCAGTATTATCTCAAAAAAACTGGGGAAAAAGTAAAAATAAAAAAGAAAAACTTAAACAAATAGTCACAAGACAGTATGCATAATCACATTTAAAACATTTTGTGTGTGTGTTTGGAGATAGATAGATCGACAGTCTGGAAGTTAATATTAATAGTGTATATTTCCAGAAGGTGGACTTATGGCTGACATAAATTTTATAATTTCTGTATTTTTTTACACTGTCTGATTGTTTTAGAATGTGCATATCACTTGATTTTCACAAATGAAAGTATTTTCATTTTTTAAACACTATCAGGATATACTCTGCAGCCATTAGAGATGAAATTTTAGAAAAACAGATATTGATATGAGAAAATGCCCATAGTAACTATAAAAAAGAAGACTCATACTGTATGTGGAATTAATTTTGTACAAAAAGTGTACACATATATTGCATGACAATATATTGTAAAGATTTTTGCCAAAATGTTAACAGCAGTTATCTCAAGGCAGTGATAATATGAATGGTTATTTTTCTTTGTGTTTTTTATGTTTTCCAAGTTTTCTGCATTGGAAAGTGGAACTATTTCTAATTTTAAAAAATTATAAATTAAATAGGAAAATGTTCTTTAGAAATAGAATTAAATACACATGTAATGAAGCCTTGCAAAAAACAGGTACTAGAACACTAAGAACTTAATATTTTGAACAATTCTGTGGTACTATATTTAGTACGAGTCGTCTTAATGAAATGTGATATGGAAACAGGCTATCATCATTTTAAATCTCTTCAAAGTAATGTACTTGAAAATAATTTTAACTTGACTAAAGTAAGACTGTAAAAGTTTTTTCCTCAAAAAGCAAAGATTTAAAAAGTCTAAAATAACTTTTCAACCAATCATAATGTTTCAACCAACAGTTTCCAATTGTGCCCTATTTTATAAATAGCTAATGAAAGACTCAAGTCATAATTTAGAATATTTCAACTTTTGTTCCATAGGCTACTCTGATTTTTATGGCAAAATATAAGCAGACATTGAGTATGAGAATATTAAAAGAAAAATTAAATTAAACCCAACTACTGAGTTCAGTTGTCTTGATATTGGAGAGTCCTTTGATTATTTCTTATGATGTAAGCAACCTTGGGTGAAGGAAGAACAAAACCATACTGATTTTACTTTGCAAGTCAGAAACTGAGCTTCATTCCTCCCTAGGCCCCAATGTGAAATGGAACTTAAAGCAAAAAGGATTAGATTACATACCCACTTGAAGAATAATTAATAGAGTTAAGAGCATGGACTCGAATATGGATTGCCCATTTCAAGCTCTGTTATTTTTTAATTTGGACTCTGACTGAATGAGAAAGAAATTTTTGTTAATGTTAAACCACAAAGATTTTAGGGTTGTTTAATATAGCAGTTAGCATTGATTAATCTGAAAAATATATATCCTTACTTTACCACTTACACCAAAATAAATTCCAGTTGTAACAAAGATTTAAGTGTAAAAATAATGTTGAAAATACTACAAGTAAATATGGGTAAATTTTAAAGTATTGTTTGATTGTTTCTGCCATAACAAAATGCCCAGAAGCTACCGGGAAAGACTTGTAAATTTGAATACATGAACATTTAAAACTTCTCAAAGGGAAAAAAAAATGAGCACAAAATTGAAAGATAGCCTGGAGGAAAAAAATGACTAAATTTGTTACTAACCAAAGATCTTATTCAAATCATAAGGAAACACAAATAATCCCACAGAAAAATGGACAAAGGACATGAACAGTTGACATAAAACTAAATATAAATGGTCCATAAACATAGTAAAACTACTCACAACTAAAACTCTCAACAAAAGAAAGACATATTAAAACATAGTTTGCATTCCACTTTTTTTCTCTCTGAATGATAAACATTTAAAATTTTGATAAAACAAGTATTAGAAAAAATTGGGAGAGCAGCCATATTGATACACAAAACATGTAAATTCATTTATCCTCTTTGGAGACATATTTTTCAATGGTATCAACATTTAAATTAATCATACCATTTAAGCCAGCATTTTAAATTAGAGGAATTTATCCTACAGATACACTCAATAAAGTTGTAAGATTGTTCATAAGGATTTTTCATTGATGGAAAGAATTTCCAGTTATAACTAAGAAAAAAATAAAAGAGCAAAGGAAAGTAAAACCAGAAAAGGCCTAAATAAACCCTTAATAGAGCAGTCATTAAAACAAGTGGTTAATACGCACCTGTTAAAAGGAATGGGATAGGGCCAGAGTTCCCAAATTGTGCACCGACAGGTACCCAGGACACAGCAGTGAATTCACAAGAGGGCCTCAGGATATTTTACATTCTTGAGGCAAACACAGTGATGCTTGTCATCTGTCAGACATAGTACACACTCCTGTCTCAAGGGAGTTCACAGTTGTACTATTCGAAGATGCTACATTCCATATGATGGTTTCATATCTTTGCAAGCAAGCATGGGTTTTCAGCAATTGATGTAACAAAAAAGTAAAAATCAATGTGGAACAGAAAATGCGGGTGGCAGTGTCTACTGTGATTCCAAGAGAGGTGTGTAATGACCTATGGGTATGCACATTCCATTAGTAAGTAATTGGATTACTTAAGAATGAGGTTAAAATATTTTTTTACTACTTTGTATTTATTCATTTTTCACATGTCTGTTAAATTGTGAGGACATAAGTGCTTCTTAAGTTGTTTAGCTCTAACTACTTAATAAACAGAATTATTAGGTATTCATGTGGGCAGTGTACTGAGTACTAAGATACTAAGGATGCTAAGATACAAGAAATTTGGGGAAACTTTGGATTAGAAGTAGATCTATCTGAAAATATAGAAAGCTCCTCTATACATATCATTAGGAGAAATAAGCTGCAGAACAATTTATTTTTTAGGGGGAGGAGGGGTTAGTTTCATATATTTTTTGTTACTTTTTTCTTTTATGTGCATATATTACCCTTTATAATTTTTTAAAAAGTACAAATTTCTAAATAAAATGACATATCTCCCCAAAACAATAATCAAAACATCAGTCATCGAGATTCTCACCTGGGTATCGTAAGGTATTTAAAATTTGTATTATTTTTCTATTGCTTCATAAAAAACCAATTACCACAGATTTAGAGACTTAAAACAACACATATTATCTTTTCAGGATATATATTATACCACATCCTCCTGTGGGTGGATTTTATCTAATCAGTTGAGACCTTAAGAAAAAAGACTGAGGGTCTCCCCTCCCCCAAAGGAATGAATTCTGTCTCCAGACTGCCTTGATTTAAGACTGCAACATCAACTGTTTGCAGAATTTAAGGCCTGCTGGCCTATACTGCAGATTTCAGACTGGCCAGCCCTCAGGATTATGTGAGCCAATTCTTTAAAATCAATCGATCTCTCTCTTCCTCCACCACCCTTGAATTGGAATTTTCTGAGTGATAGGAGTGTCTTTGATCATCTGGAGCCTTTTTGAGAACACCTGAGTTTATGCTAATGATGTCATTTAGGACGGGGCCTCTAGATAGCCTCAGGATGGGTTAGTCCTAAGAAAGACCAAGGGATTAGAGGGGTGGGACTTTTAGCCCCACCTGTGAGCTCTGAGAAAGAGAAAGGAGGAAAGGAGAGGCTGGAAATTAAGTCTCTATGAAAACTCTTGAACAATAAGATCTGGTGAGCTTTCAGGTTGGTGAACACATCCACATGCTGGGAGGGTGGTGCACACTAGTTCCATAGGAACAGAAGCTCCAGCACTCGGACCTTTCCGGACCTCACCCTTTGTACTTCTTCATGTGGCTGTTCATCTGTATCTTTATAATATCCTTTATAATAAACTGGTAAACACAAGTAAATGTTTCTGTCAAGCACCCTAGCAAATTAATCATACCTGAGGAGGGGGTTGTGGGAACTTCCAATTTATAGGTCTGTCAGAAGCACAGGTGACAACTTGGATTTGGAGATTATCTCTGAAGTAGGGGCAGTCTTGTAGGACTAAGCCCTTAACCTGTGGGGTCTGATGCTATTTCCAGGTAGATTGTGTCAGAATTTAGCTAAATGTGTAAGACACCCACTCCGTGTCTACTGAGAATTGGAGAATTCTTTGGTGGTGGTGGAAAAAACACGAGAGAGGATAATCTGCTTTACTCAAAATCTACTGATTTACATGTTAATCATATCTTTAAAATACCTTCATAGCAACATCTAGACTGATGTTTGACTAAACAGCTGGGCACCATATAGCCTAGTCAAGTTGACAAAATTAACCATCACAGTCTCTGACCTCTAGACTTTCCTTTAAAGGGCTTACCTGATTTCATTATCTCCACCCAGGACAATCTCCTTTTTGATTAACTTGAAGTCATTTTATTAGGAGCCTTAATTGCATCTGTGAAACTCCTTCACCTTTGCAGTCGCCCCCTGCCCCTAATCCGCGGAGGATACATTCCAAGACCCCAGTGGATGCCTGAAACCATGAATAGTACTGAACCCTGTATAGACTATGTTTTTTTCCTGTTCGTAAATACCTTTTCATTTTCACTTGAAGGAAGCACTTTACAGCATCTCTTTGGCATATCTGAATTGCGAGCATCACTCCTCTTGTGCTTCAGGGCCATTAGTAAGTAAAGTAAGTGTCACTTGAACACAAGCACTGCAATATACTGACAGTCTGATAACCAAGGGAGTTCCTAACTGACTCGCAGGCAGGCAGTGTATACAGCATGAATATGCTGAACAAAACAAAGGGATGATTCAAGTTCTGGGCAGGATGGAGCTGGACAGCACAAGATCTTATCACACTACTCAGAAAGGTGTGCAATTTAAAGCCCATGAATTGTTTATTTCTGGGATTTTCTATTTCAAGTATTTTGACCTTGGGTAAACTGAGGAAGCGAAACCACAAACGAGGGGACTACTGTATTCTATTGGTTAGAAGCAAGTTATAGGTTCTGCCCATACAAAAACATAGATAACCAGGGAGCAAGAATTATAAGGGCCGTCTTAGAATTCTGCCTACCACAATGTGAAGAGCATAGAACCTACTGGTGACTCTGAGAATCTGTGAAGCTCACCTACAACCAGCCAACCTCTCTCTAGACTATTTCTTTTATTTATTCATTCATTCATTTACCTATTCATTCATCTAACTCATGTAAAGCATTTAGAAGAAAACCAGGCACATGGTAAACATTAAAGTGCTGGCTGCCATCATTTTATTTATTTATTTATTTATTTTAACGATTTTTTTTTTTTTTAATTGGTGAAGGGGAACCGGACTTTATTGGGGAACAGTGTGTACTTCCAGGACTTTTTTCCAAGTCAAGTTGTTGTCCTTTCAGTCTTAGTTGTGGAGGGCGCAGCTCAGCTCCAGTTCCAGTTGCCATTGCTAGTTGCAGGGGGCACAGCCCACCATCCCTTGCAGGAATCGAACTGGCAACCTTGTGGTTGAGAGGACACGCTCCAACCAACTGAGCCATCCGGGAGCTCAGCGGCAGCTTAGCTCAAGGTGCCGTGTTCAATCTTAGTTGCAGGGTGTGGAGCCCACCATCCCTTGCGGGACTCAAGGAGTTGAACTGGCAACCTTGTGGTTGAGAGCCCACTGGCTCATGTGGGAATCGAACCGGCAGCCTTTGGAGCTAGGAGCATGGAGCTCCAACTGCCTGAGCCACAGGGCCAGCCCCTGCCATCATTTTAATTTTATGTTTTAAATAATTATTGATACTATATGTCCAATGCTAGGTGTCGTAGAAGGGAATACAAAGAAAAATCAGACTGATCTCTTTATAGTCTGGGGTTGAGATGGTGGGCAGCCCCAAAAATAAGCAATGATATTCAACAGATTATACAGTATTACAACTCTGCCCTATGTAAGATGGACATTCAAAGGAGGAATGCCAATTCTGTGCTGAGAAGTCCGCACGCATCCACAAGGTAGACAATTTAGTGGCATTTTGAAGAAACTAGTTTGTCATGGAGTCAAGGAAGGAGACATTTCAAAGAAAACATGAAAAATGACCAAAGTATGAAAAAGAAAAATTCAGCTCAGTTGAAGCTTTTCACTGTATTCACACAGAATTAGGAATATTTCTATTTAATAGTGTTATCCACTTAATTGTAAGATTTTACACTAATTATTTTCACATCAATATGAAATTTATTTAATATTTTTCTCGTATTATTTCCCACTAACCCCATCAGCTTTTTGAAGGAAGTTTTTTTATACCCAACTATACTTGGCATTTAATAAATATTTAATGAATGGATGGATGGATTTTGGATCCAAGTGGGAAGAATCTTACAAACCACATTAAGAAGTTTGGAATTAGTATATTTCTGAAAGACAATTTTAATGTAATGTGAAAGGCAATGAGTCCAGAGTCAAACTGCGAGCTCTGCCACTTGCTGGAGCTATAACCTTGGGGAAATTATTTAACCTCTCTATGCCCCGGTTTTCTCACAAATAAAATTGAGATGAAAATGGTGGCTACTCGAAAAGGGGTGATGTGAGGATTAAAGGAAATAAACGGTCCTTAAGAATGCCTGGTGTATATTATGTGTTCAAGAAATGATGGGTGGTAATGGTACCAGATAATAAAGAAGTAGGTCAATCACTTGACCAGGTTTGGGTTTAGGAGAAATGTTTTCATTAGAGAGAAAGAAAGACTTAAAAATCAAAATAGAGAAGGCAGAAACCAGTTAAAAGGCCATTGCAAGTGTAGAGAAGCCTGAATGAAAGCAACAAGAGTGGAGAAAAAGAGAAAAAAAATGAGATGTTTAAAATGCTGAAGCAATAAGATCTAGGAGCTAGAGATGTGATGGGAAATGAGGAGACTCGAGGATAAATTTAAGTTCTTACTTGTACAATTGGGTACATAAAGATGCCATTAATTTAGAACATAGGAGAAGATCTGTGCAGGGAAATGAGGTCTGTTCGGGAAATATTGCATTTGAGGTGTCTTGAAAACATTCAGTGAAGATTTTCGTACAAGTGTCGGATAAAGATGAAGTTTTGGGAATCTGTGGTGAATATTTAGCATTTCAGATCAGGAAAGCTGATGAGATTTCCTGGGGAAAGTTCATAAGAAGAGAAAGTAGAATAAGAGTGAATGCAATTTATAGGTAAGACTACTTGGAATCAGAGGCTATACAGCACTGTGCATTTACAAAGTATAAAAAATATTAATATATTATCTTATTAATGTAGACTAGAGTATTTAATAATAATAACATTAACACAAGAAAGCAAAGTGTCTGACTAATGTAAACTAGACATAAATTCCCCTTGAGTAAAGATTTATTTCTGTGTCTGCACGTTATCTTGCCTGGTACTTAATATATTGTAGGCTCTAAAAATGAATGAAATATTCATAAGATAGGAATAATAAAAATAAATGCCTAATCTAGCTAACAACATGGAAAATGCTTAACAATATGTGAATAAAAAATACAGCAGGATATATTTGTAGATCTGCACAATGATTACAACTATCTAAAATTTATATGTGCAAATAGATAAGAAAAACGAAAGTTTAAACACATGAAAATAGTTTAGTATGTTAGGGTGATTGAAATGCTGCTTTTTTCCGACATTTATTTGGATTTCCATTAGTAATGTAATTTAATAAGAAAGAAAACTGTTAAAATACATTTGACCAGAAGGCAAGAGAATTGCTGTCTAGGATTGGCGGATTCTATTATGGCAACATTAGAGTAGTCAGTTCACCTCTATGAGAGAGTGTCATTATGCTGAAACCTGAAAAAGATGATTCCAGATTTAACCAGGTGGAATGGGGACAGTAGTAAAGGGGACAGTGTTCGAGTCAGAGAAAAAAGATTGTGTGATGGCCCCCAAAGGGCAGAATGACTAGAGCTAGAGATCCCTAGCAAACAACTAAGTAGGTTAAATTTTGTAGTTAAGGATAATGGGAACCCTTTAAAAGTAGAATAAAGCAAAGATGTGGCTCTTGCAACACCAGAAGTTCATGTTACAATGCAAATGGTTTCATCAAAATATAGAGCATAGACTATCATAAAATAGCTGTTTATATGACTTACCTGGCCAAGTGACATTAGCAAGATTCTCAACCTCCCCAGGTATGAGGACTGAAAATTGATTATATCAAATTCTTATCATCTGGGAACTGTGATCAACTTTCTGTTGATTGGTGCAAAAGTAATTGCGGTTTAAAAGGTTAAAAAATTGCAAAAATCACAATTAGCTTTGCACCAACCTAATAAAAACTTGCTCATCTCCACATTGCTCTGAATATTTTCCAAAATTTGCACAGAAAATTATGATTCTCCTTTTCTAGAGCTCTTTGCTTTCAGCTCTTTATTAATGTTGTTGTTATTAAATTATATTTGCTTTTTTAAATAAACTTTTTATTTTGGAATAATTTTAAATGTATAGAAACATTGCGAGGTTAAAAAGGGTTATCATATACACTTCATCTACTTTCCCCTAATGTTAACATCTTACATTACTATTGTACATTCGTTAGAAGCAAGAAACTGACATTAGTATATTGCTATGAACTAAACGTCAGACTTGTTCAAATTTCAGCAGTTTTTCCAGTAATGTTCTTTTACTGTTCCAATCGAAGATACCAAATTGCATACAGTTGTCATGCCTCCATTGTCTCCTCTGTTCTGTGAGTGTCTTAGCCTTTTAAGACCTTGACAGTTGAGTAGTACTGGTCAGATATTTTTCAGAATGTCCCTCAATATGGTTTTGTTTGATGGTTTTTCATGATTAGACTGGAGTTAAGGATTTGGGGGAACAATACCACAGAGGTGAAGTGTCCTCATCACGTAATATCACAGAGGTAAAATGCCATCACCATGACTTATTACTGGCAATATTAGCCTTGATCACTTGGCTAAAGTAGCATTTTTCAGATTTCTTCACTGTAATTGTCCCTTATCCATACGGTGTGCTTTGGAAGTCAATTAATCCAACCTATATTCAAGGTCAAGGGTGGAAGGGGAGTGGAGCGGGCGAAGCAGGATTAAGCTCCACTTCTAAGAGGGAACAGTATTTACATACGTGGTTTGGAATTCTTCAGTAACAAAAATCTGTCCATTCTTATTTATTTATTTATTTATTTATTTATTTATTTATTTATTTATTTATTTAATGACTTATTTATATGCACATGGACTCATGGTTATTTATTTTATACTTTGGATAATACAATACTGTGTTATTTTGTTGTTCAAATTGTTCCAGATTTACTACCCTATGATCCAGTAATTCCACTCCTAGGTATCTATCCGGAGAAATCCAAAACTCCAATTCAAAAATCTTTATGCACTCCTATGTTTATTGCAGCACTATACACAATAGCTAAGACATGGAAACAACCAAAATGCCCATCGGTAGATGACTGGATTAAGAAACTGTGGTACATTTATACAATAGAGTATTATGCAGCCATAAAGAAGAAAGAAATCTTACCATTTGCAACAACATGGATGGACCTAGAGAACATTATGTTAAGTGAAATAAGTCAGACAGAGAAAGATAAGTACCATATGATCTCACTTATATGCGGAATCTAAAGAAAAGAATAAGTGAATGAACTAATCAGAAACAGTTTTGGAGACAAAGAGGAAAAACTGAGGGTTGCTAGATGGGTGGGGGGGGTCGGGGTGGGGGGGAGGATGAGGGGATTGGAGGGCAGTCAGTGACCACAGGATGGCCACGGGGTTTGAAAATTAATCTGGGGAACGTAATTTAGTGGTTACCAGAGGGTAAGGGGGTTGGGGGGTGGGAGATGAGGGTAAGGGGGATCAAATATGTGGTGATGGAAGGAAAAAAAAAAATTGTTCCAGATTTGGCTATTAGAAGCTCTTTCAGGTTGGGTCCTGCATCTTTTAATAAAGTCCCATCACCTTATTTTTTGAGTACTTACTTGCTTTCTATTACTACAAGACGCTGTAGGTTCATTTGTATTTTTCCTACCAAGCCCAAGAATAACTTATCTTTCCAAATATTCCTTTTGAGTTGGACTTTGAGTTGCACATTTAGCCAGGGCTTGTGAGTTCTTTTAACATGGCTCATCAATATTTGAGCAATGTGTACTTTCTTGCACAAGATGTTCCAGGTTCATCTTATACTTTCTATCCCCTATTGTGTAATCAGCCATTTCTCCAAGGAAGCCTGATTCCTTTTATTGGGAAATTGTATTTAGAAACTGAGAGCTGGGTGATAAATATATATCTGCTTCTTTTAAAATACAACATTTTATCAAAAACATTTTTATAAACTAAATTTATTTTATAAGATTTCAGAACTTTATTCTTAGTCATGAAAGATGAGCTAGGATACAATGGATCCAAAAAAGTACTTTTTTGGACTTTGGTAGTCCTGAATAGTAGGAGTTACCTTATTATAAACATGGGCAATTTTTTTCCTTTAAATTAAAGTTTATTGGGGCAACAATTGTTAGTAAAGTTACATAGATTTCAGGTGTACAATTCTGTAATACATTTTCTATATCTCATATTGTGTGTTCACCACCCAGAGTCAGTTCTCTTTCCATCACCATATATTAGACCCCATTTACCCTCTTCTAGAGGCAATTTTTTTATAGACATGCTTTCACCAAAAAGAAGAGAACTGTCACTATCTTCAAATACTATGCTTCCTTCTCATCAAGAGTTAAGTCAATGTTTCTCAAACATTTAAAGAAACCCTTATTAATGCAAAGTACTCTAGTCTATTAATTATTACTTTGTTTTAGTGTTTAATATGTGATAATAACCCACTGAATTGATTCCATGATCCAACAATGAGTCATGACCAATAATTGTAAAAATCACCAAGTACCCATAGTGATTTTAAATAAATGAGTCTCAAAATTAAATTAAAATGCTGTTTCTAACAGTAGTATGCTTCTGGACTTTAATAATAACAGCATTCATTACATGCCAGACACTGTATCAGTACCTTTACATATATTGCTTCACTTAATCCTCTCACTAGCTCTTAGAGGTGGCCATTATTATTTTTCATTCCACAAAAGAGAAAACTTAAAGCTCAGAGATGTTAACTAACTCACCAAAGACCATATGAGAAACAAAGGATCAAGTCAGAATTCAAACTCTCTTTCTGATTCTAAAGTTCATGTGTTAACTGCTGCATCACAGCATCTTAGTACCACTAACAACCTGATTAAGGTACAATGGGCATAAATGAAGATGAAAGTTGCCTAAAGTCAGTGGTCGGGGAAGTCAGAGTAAGAGTGGACAACTGGTTTGCTATTGTGAACCTGGAATAGGGACCTGAGCTTGAGAACCAAATGTTGACTACAGACCTTCTGAACATCTTTCCACTTCTCCCAGTCACCACTGGTGCTATCAGACCTCAGACTTTTAGTTCTGGATTCTGCAGAGCATACAGGATACTCTTTTTTTCTTTATATATAATTATATATATATATATATACACACACACATATGTGTGTATAATATTATATATCTCCTCTTAAGTTTTTTTGTCAAAAATTATACCTCATTTAAAGAATCAATTAATTCTCAAGAAATTTTAGAAACTGCAGTGCCCCATTCCCATCTACAATCATTTCCCCTCGAAAAGATAACCACTTTTAACTTTTTAGCTTATTATTTTGTGATCTTCTATAACTCTAAATAATATGTGGGCATTATTTATTGACTTCCCACTATGAAAGAGGAGACCTTAACTCCTTTTTACTGCTAACACTACAAACGAACCCCTTCAATTGCTCTTCCTCCAAATTAGTCTTATTGGAATTCAGGTTGGATTAATACATATATATTCAGAGTCTGGGATGACTTCATATTTTTCTTAGAGGTTTTAATTTTTAGTTACTTGCTTAATATTCTAACTATTCATCAACAATTCAATCCTAAACTCACTAGTTGTCTCAATGTCCTTTCAAGAAATCCATTCACAACAAGCATTCTAACAGGTTCATCTTGAAAAAAGTACCTCCTCGAAACTGGAGTAGTTATACTCTTCACTAGATATACAGCTGTCATCCTGAGATCTTCCTTCACCACCATCTTGGGGATTCACTTCACTTTTCTCCTGTGTTAGAGTCCCTTGTTTACTTCAAATTTTTTTTTCATAAAGGATCAATCTTTGATTGCTTCCTCAGAAAGAACACAGGGAAGTAAATTTTTGTATATTTTTATATGTCTTATAATATCTTAATTCTACTTCATAACTTATGATAGTTTGTCTGGTTTTAAAATTTTAAGTTGGAAATCATATTTCTTCAGATATTTGAAATTCATTATTCAAGTATCTTCTTGTTTGCAATGTTGCTATTGAAAAGTCTAAAGCAATCCTATCCTCTATCTTTTGTATGGGGTCATTATTTATGGAAGCTTATCATATCTTAATTTCATCTCAAGTATTCTGGAATTGCTTGATGATCTGCATCAGTGTGGGTCTATTTAAATCTTTGTTTTGAGCAAAAGGTAGGGTCTTTTAATCTTATACTTCATGTCTTTCTTTTTGGTCCACGTTCCTGAATCATTCATGATTTCTCCCCCTCCTTTTAGAATGCCTGCTATTGGATATGGTATCTTCTAAACTGGTATTCTAATTTTCTCATCTGTTCTGTCTTAGTGTTAATTTCTTAATCTTCTTGCTCTATTTCCTGGGAGATTTTCTCAACTTTATCTTTAACTTCTCTGTTGAATTTTCATTTTTGCTATGATCTTTTTAACTTCCAGAAGCTCTTTCTAATTTTCTAAAATAAATAAATATATGATTGTCTTAGTCCATTTGGATTGCTAGTGCAAAATACCACAGACTGGGTGGCTTATGAAAAATAGAAATTAATTGCTCACAGTTCTGAAGGCTAAGGAGTCCAAGATCATGATACTGGCAAATTTAGAGTCTGGTGAGGGTCCACTTCCTCATAGATAGCTGTCTTTTCACCGTAATCTCACATGGTAGAAGGGGCAAGGTATCTCTCTGGGGTCTCTTTTATTAGGGCACTAATCCCATTCATGAGGGCTCCAACCTCAGGATTTAATCATTTCTCAAATGCCCCACTTCCTAAAAGCATCACATTCGGGGGTTACAATATCAACATATGAATTTGAGGAGACATAAACATTCAGTCCATTGCATGTATGCACTAAAGTGTATGTACATTTTCATATACTTCAGAAAAATATATATATTCCTGTTCTATTTTGGTTATGTTAACGGCCTTATTGAGTAAAGGTCATTCTTTTGTAAGTTTGTCCTCTTTGCATTGTCTATCTTCTCCAAGTTGACCCACAGTACTGTCCTGACTGATGTTCTGGCTATTCACTTATGGCCTTGTTCATGGACTTCTTTGAAAAGGGCTCATTTAAACTCTCAGAGAAGCTAAAGCAAGATTGTAACATACAAACTCTCTTCAGTTTCTACTCTCTTTGGAAGGTATATGTAACATTGGCAATATAGCCCTTTCTGTATACATCTAGGTTTTTGGATTTGTTACTTAGGTTTTCAAAACTAAACAAGAACAAAACTGCTTAGGGATAGGTAATACAGATTGTAAAGAAAAGCCAGGGAATAATTAACACAGAAGTCAGGATGGCGGTTACCTCCTGGGATAGGAGAAAGGAAGATTTTCAATCTGGGAGAGGGCATAAAAACAGCTTCTAAGGTACAAATAATATTTTCTATATTAGGCTAATGGGTTCATGGGTGTTCATTCTAATATTATTTTTATTGTCTAGACTGCTTGATATTTATATGCTTATATGAATGTATGATACACCTGCATTTTTTAAAAAATGATTTGCAAACTAAAAAATGATAGGTATTTTCAATTTTACTATAAAATTCTTTGTATTTTGCATTTAACTGCTTTGGCTAATTTTGACTACCATTTCTATAAGGCATTTTGAAAGATAACTGTGGATGACATATACTTTGTAGAACTTTTAAATATATATTTGGAATAAGTAAAACTGCTTTGAAACACAAGTGAAATTTAATAGTGTTTTCTCCAGTTCCGAACATAAAGGAAATTTAAAGCCAAAAGATGGAAATAAATAACTTTCAAAAATTTTACTGTCCAATACTCTCAGGAGTTATTAAGACAGGAGAGGAAATTGGTTTTATATAACATTTTTGAACAGGCCATATCATTTTATAATGATATAAAATGTGCATGAAAGAAAATTATTCTAAAACTCTATAAAGCACGGCAGTACCACCATTCTGGTCAATTGTGATAAGGGGAAGTGGCTGGAGCCCCTAATCTGCATGTGAAATTTGATTAAAATTGTTTTGCTTTAAATCTATACTTCGTGATGTTGAGCAGAAGATTATATATACGAATATATATATATATATATATATATATATATATATATGTAAAAAGAACATTAAATCAGGTAGATGCGGTTGGGCAAAAATAGGAAAGAAGACATCTGCTCTAATTGAGAGTAGATAGAAACATTTTTTGGTTTTCTTAGATTTGATGAATCATTTGGTCTGGTCTAATTGTTTTTCTTTTTGAGTTTTTTACTTTGTTCACGGTGAATAAGATAATGATTTTTAAAAAGGAGTTGCTATAATACTAATGACACACTGCTATTAAGAAACCATAAGAGCAGGCAATGAAGAGGGTGCATTGGATTCAACCCATTGAATAATGCTAGGTTCTTATGCATAAATAGTTTTTTTCCTCTGCAAGGCATTATTAGATATATTTATTGGTTAACATCATCAATGTTACCAAATACACATTTGGTAACATCAGGATAACTGATTATTATAAAAATAGCTTTTCATTCATTCATCAATTAAACATTTCTGGAATATATACAACATTTTAAGCACTTTCTAAGTGCGAAGTATTATAAAGAGGAAATAAAGACATGGTCAATTTCTTTAAACCTCATATTCTTTTGATGGCTATATGCTAAGTAAAACTTTAAAAATATATGAATTCCCCATCCTCTCCCAAGGGAGTAAAGAGTAGGAGAAAAGAGGAGGAAAAAAGAGATTAATCTTAGATCCTCAATTTCCTTTGAATTCTCCAATTTATTAATTTAAGTTTACATAAGCTTTAATACCAAGGTAGTAACCATAAAACTCTTATTCATAGGTTATATTGTTTGTTTAAATGAAGATTGATTTGGTATTTTTCAAGAGAAAGACCAAATAATATATGACTTCAACTAGGAGATGACCTGGGAACTAAAAAAAAATTGTTAATGCACCCAAGCAGTCTTGATACTTTATTTCAATTTTGTTTTATGAAAGTGGCTTATAGATTTATTTTACTTATTTTTCTGATCTTGCTTTGTAAATTCTTTTTCTACCACAGCCAGAAACATATTTTTTCTTCTCTACTAGGAATTACCTTCTTGGAAGAAAGGGTGTCCTTGGTAAGATTACATTTTTAGAGAATAATATGTAATTACTTCACAGCAACTTAGCAAGTGTGATAACTCTGAATTTTGTCTTCTTGATGATCCCTCATTCGAAAACACCAGTTTTCTAGGCAAATATACTGTGAACACATTTTAATGATGTATTATTATTATTGTTATTATTATTATTGCATTTTTCATGCAAAAATGTTCATATTAATGGATTAGAGGAAGAGTAAAGTGATCAGAATCTTAGGGGATTGCATTACTAATACAATTATTTTTCAAAGTAATAATATTTAATACTGAAAATAAAATTTTCAGTAAAATAGAGAAAAAGCTCCAACTCTGACTTTTCATTCACTATACAAGTACTTATCAGATTTTTACTGTGTCATTTATTTTGCTTGGTACAAGTGAGTTATAATGGTGAGCAAGAGTCCTTGTTCCCTAAGAGCTTTCATTTCATCAGGCAAGGAAGATGACTGACCAAGCAATAACAGTAAAACGGGACAGGTTTCAGATGGGGGAAAAGACTGAATTCTATTAGAGCCCAGAGGAGGGTATCATAACATAATCACCGGGGAAGGCAATGCAGTATTTCATGGAGGAAGTGAGGTTTAAGCTGAGATCTTATAATAAGAAATTATAAATAAAAATAAAAAAATAAAAAAAAAATAAAAAAAATTATACTATGCATCTATAGCAGGGACATATGGGAATTATAATGATAATACTTAAAGATACATCCATAAACCTTCATAAACTTGACATTTGACAGGTGGTTAATTTTATAGACTAGTTTACAAACAGATGATCATTAGGTGGGCAACTTTATCCCCAGTTTAAAGAAGAAGAAACATGTTAAAGATGTTAAGATATAATTGGAATTCTAGTCTCTTGCATCAATGTATATGGAGTTTAGGCATATTTAAAAAAGGTATAAATATATAGTGGTTGACATAAAAAGTTTAAGCCTTCCTTACAAGTCAATTTAAAATCAAGAGAACCAAGAATGTGAAACGTTCAGTTATTCAGGAAATTTCAAAGCATACTGAACAAGACAATGAATAAGTATAGACTCATTTCAACATTACTAATCAAATATCTTATTATTCTGAGATAAAAAGGCAAGTGATTTTTGGCATTGCCAAGGAATCCTATATTTCAGAATATTTTTTGATTTCGACATTATTTTGAGAACATATTTATTTATAAAACCACTTGTATGAGTACCCCTGAAGGAAAAACCAATTTAAAAAAAATATGTTGGAACTCTATAGTTTTGTCCAAGTTAGCTAAAATCTCTGCGGGAAACTACTACATAGGATTTGGCAAGAAAAATGAAATGTGACAATTTGCTTTGTAAACTCCTAAAGGCTCTTTAAATTTACTCTTCTCCAACTTTCTCTTGTTCCCTGACGGCTGGGACCAATGCTTTTAAATAATAAAGTAATCAAGGAATATCTGCCCTATTGAATTGTTTCCAATTATATGACAATTGGACACTGTTGGAAAGGGAAGGGGGTTGTTCTGAGTCACCAATTGTCTCTCCATGATCAGCTCTGTTTTTATCTCTTCTACATTTTAGACTTCATTGTAAGCCTGTCACAGAGGAAATTTAGTTTTGTAAAACATGGGAAACCATTGCAGTAAACCATAGTTATTGATAGTGTTATTCTCAGACAGTATGGCCCAAATGTACACATTTTAGAGTCAATGGGTGGGGTACAAGCAATGTTTCTTAGGGCTATTCCAAATTTGTGTTATGATATGAGAGCCACGACTTCTTTGAAATGCTTTCTGTAACCAGGCCTAACTTGGGTTGATTTCCTATTTGACCCTTATAGTGATTTTCATAAAGTACATTTCTCTGGCAACTAGTTTTTTCCAGTCTTATGTGAGTCCCTAAATTCAGTGGTTAATACCACGTTTCCCTGAAAATAAGACCAGGTCTTATATTAATTTTTGCTTCAAAAGACACATTAGGGCTTATGTTCAGGGGATGTCATCCTGAAAAATCATGCTAGGGCTTGTTTTCTGGTTAGGTCTTATTTTGTGGGGGAAACACGGTATTTGTCCTAAGTTTTCACATGTTTATCTTCTTTCTAGAACATGAGCATATAGTAGGCACTCAAAATATAATTATTGATTAGTTGATAAATATGAATGTTACAGTCCTGTGCCTCTCCATATTCCAGAATTTGGTAAAGTAAGCCACATAAAAATCTTAGGCCTACTGTAGTGGATATAGTAAGAAGGCCATGAGCTTTGAATTCAGAGGGGTTAAAACCCCAATGTTACTTTAACATCTCTAAACATGTTTCCTCTTATTTAAAGTGAGAATAATGACACTGTAGTAAAATGTTGTGAGACAAAAGCACTTAATACTTATAATTTAATCCTCTCTTATAAAAACATATATCCTTTATAGATCATGAATTCTTGGGAGCAGGGACCATATGTCTACTTAAACACCTAACAAAATGCCTGGTCTGGGATATAGTATACAGCCAATTTTAAAATTTAATTTAATGGTATTGAACACGTAGTAGTGGGTTTCCTATAAATAACAAGATAAATTGGAAATCTAGTATAATTGGAAATTTCATTTACAGACTTATTTTCAGCTATCACTGCCTTCATTTTTCTTTGTTTATATAGATGTCAAGATGGTCAATATTTCTTGGTACTTAGTGTATTGAATGTGTTAAGGCTTTCAATAATGTTGGTTCAATTGAATTGTGGAGCTTTTATATAAACGGTAAATGAGAATGAGTCCCTTCCCTCAAGCAACTTACAGTCCAATTAGAAATGTATAAATGTCCTTATAGAAAGAACTAAAAGCATTTGAAAACAACGCACAAGTAAATGTGCTATATTAAAGTGGTTTTCAAACTTTTCATATCTTGAGACAGTGTAAAAAATACATTTTACATGGTGACCAAGCATATATACACACGAATAACTAAAACAAAGTTTCATGAAACAATGCGTACTTTTATTTTATGGTTGCATTCTGATTTTTCAATTCTATCGTATTTCATTACATTTTGTTTAATTTTAAAAATTCTGGAATCTGCCAACTAAACTTAGTTTATGACCAATAATGGGACTTGGCCTGCAGTTTGGAAAACATGGAGCTTATTAGGGTGCTAATAATATTCGTTATCTATAATAACATGCCTTCTATACTTTCACTTTTTGGATTCACAAAAGTTATAGATAATATATAAAATGACAAGTCAAAGGTAATCATCTTGTATGAGGCAGAATTGTTTAACAGGAATAAAGTTAATAAAGCTACTTGTTTCTGTAGATAATAATCCAGGGTGTAAACTAGGCAAAGTTAACTAGAGAACTGTGGGAAGGCCAGTGGTGAAAACACATTTTCCCTCGGAGCAGGGTAAATAAAGTGGCATTAAATGAAACAAGAGCAGAGCTGGAGACATAGAGAGGGAAAGTGGTTGGTTCAAGACATTTGAGGTGTAGGATCAACTAAGGGAGGCGGGGGGTAATTTTACCTAAGCTTGTGGTCAGTTAGAATGACCCAAAAATATTTGATGAAGTATTATGGATTGAAGGATCTATAATCGTCCCTAAACATAAAACAGATTTGATGTGAGACCCCATACTGCAAAACTGGTTTCTGATATTATGTTGTTTGCCTGCAAATGGGTCATTTAGATGTGGTTTCTGCCCTGATGTTTTTTTATGTGGTCTTAAAATCACTGAGTTGCTTTACTAATTGTAATTTATACTAATCTGTCTTTACTTTTGCACATAGTCTTCTTATAATCAGCAATTTGTGTCAGACCAAACCATTAATTTTTGAGATAATAATAAAAGCTAACATTTGTTCAGTGCTTACCATGTGTCAGGCATAGTTGTAATCACTTTGCACATGTTCATTCATCTAAACCTTTCAATGACTTTTGGAGATATGTAGTGTCATTACTCCTTATTTTATAAATAGGCAACACAGGCAGAAGTAATTTGCCCAATATCTTCCAGCTAGCTAGCAGCAGTCTGGCTTCAGAGCCCTTACTCTTAAGCATTGTGCAATATAGGCTACAATATGGTCTGGGGACCACAGCAGTTCTCAATGTTGTGTTTCCTAGTTCCAGGGCCCACCCATCTGACCTAGGAGGCCTAGGCCTGCCTGTTTCTACCATTCAGTAGTAGCATACTTGTACATAACATATATATGTTGCAAAAACGTAGGCACATTGATATGTATGAAAGAAATAAAATATTTAGTGTCACTGCAGTTTGTACAAAGAAATTACATGAATTCCAGTGGGATTAATCAGGGGAAGCTATTTCTGATATTAGCAAAAATGAAAGCTTTTGGAAGACGAGCTACTTGTCTTCCAAATACCCCCAGCTGGAGTAGCTGCACTGCCTCTTTTCACCACAATTTAGACATTGTACTGGATATTTTCTGTTTGCCCATCTAGGCCCTCCCTCCACTTTTCTTCAGGCTGCTCTATGCCCTGGGAGAGTGACTGTATAGATTGCATCAGCAGGACATTTGCCTTGTAGCTTTGAGTGGATAAAACCAACAGACAGGCTCAGCAAGAGATGGTAGGATGGTGGAGAGACATGGGAACTGGTTCTATCATCTCACATCTGTTGGCATCCATTGATTGAATATCAGAGTAGCTGTCAGATGACCCTCTGGCACAGAGCTTTCTGAGTCTCCAAGTTCTGGAAACCACAAATTCCCTTTGCTCTGCAGGCCTAGTTCGCAGTGTCAAGGATGCCCAATTGTTATTGCACAATCTCATTGTACTTTCCTTATATCTTGATTGCACTTTTATTAACAGTCTCTTTTTAAAACTCCTCAAATTATCCAACTTGAGTATGCCATCTATTTCCTGCTAGGCTCTAAATGATAAAAACCCTTTAGGACTCTGCTGTTTTTGACCATTACCCTAAAAAAGTTGAAAATAAAGGAGGTAAAATATATAGGATAACCATAATGTAGTTTTCCCAAAACAGTGAAGCAAGATTTGTTTTCTTGTATTTCTCCATATCTATTGGAAAAGGAAAAAAGAAGGGGGTGAGGGATAAAAAGAAGAAGGATGAAAATAAGAAATTAACAGGAGACAAAGGAAGTTAAAATCAATCAGATGGGCAGCAGAGTATAATTCTTAAGGAATGGGTTTTTGATGTCACCAATCCTGGACTGAACCACAGCCATTTACTAATTGTGTGACATTGAGAAGATTACTTTCCCCCATCTCTAAATTGTTGAAAATAACATTTCCTACATCATCATACTGTTGTTAAAGATTAAGGAAAAACCATTTGTGTCAATTCCTGCCAAATTTAGGTCTTCAATAATTATTACTTATTGCTTTTTTCCTTTCCCCTTTATTGAAGACTACTAAAACAACATGTAACTATTTTGTGTGTATTTTCATTGACATTGTATTAATTTAGAATTTGAAAGATAATTACAACCTACTCTTTCTGATTCCTAACACTGCAGAAAAATTAATCATTCCGAGCAGTCCTAAAGTGCTTGTGTTTCATGAATTCAGAGTTTTAGGCATGAATTCAAGATTTTTAATATTAATTTAGTTCATACTCCATAAAATAGCACTTCTGGTTTGAGAAGGTAAAAATAAAAGTCAACTTAACAATAAAGTATTATGGAGAATTCCAAACAACCTGTTTGCAAATTCTTAGATGACTTTTACTTTACCAAGAAACTTTTAGAAGAATCATGTGTAAAAGAATCAAGAGTATTTTGATTCACTTTATAATAAAGAATTCACCTTACTCCCAGGAAAATGTAGTTTTTAAAATGTGCAATGCTTAACTGGCAACTATTAACACTTAAAGAATAACAATATTAAATACACCAAGAATATTTATCGCTTTCTTCTAATTATTAAGAAATCATTCTCCACTGGTGTTATGTTGACTCTTATTTGCTAGTTAAATAATTTAAGAAAAAAAAACTATATACATACAATATACAAATAATGTAAGTGATATATAGCTATATAAAATACTTCTATGGTAATATATATTATATATAAATATATGAAAATATATATTTCCAAGAATCCAAGATTGACAGAATGGAAGGTGAATGAATATATGACACAGAATTTTCCTTCATATGTGCAATAACTCTCTATAGTATAATTTATTGTATTCAATAGAAATGTAGCTATTGTTATGGGTGAGTACTTGGAAGTTAGTGTTTTCTTCAGTATGACTGATACAGTACAGGTACACCACTTTGAAAACTTTGTTGTAGCATCCAAAATCAAATTAAAATAAAATGTATCATATAGCAGAAAAAAATCTTCAAGTATAAATTTAAGAACCTTTAACAATTAAACCTGATTGAAACCACACCATGAGTGGTATGGTATTCATGTATGTATAATATATGTCTGAAAGACATTTGATAAATGTATATGTGCTCATAAATAAGAATCAGTGCCTTCTAAAATATAAACACCTTTTTGATAATTGAAAATATTAAATCAGAACTATGAATCATCCTTGTAAGAAGGGGATCAATTTTTAATTAAAGGGAGATTTTGAAGCAATCACTTTAACCTTGATTTATTCAGCTGCAATGTAGTAAATACCCGTGCTCTGGAATCTTTACAATACCTCGTTCAGCAAATTAGCTGAAATAGTTGGGCTAAGATTAAAGTCCCAATTCAGATTGTATTTTGATACACCCATTTCCTTCATAGATTTCTTCCTCCTGTCATCTAACACCCAAGTTATAAAAACATAAAAGTTCTTCCAAATGTGCTATAGAAACCGTATTCTATTAAATATAAAACTCTAATCCCTATTCTTGGTTTACTTTAAAATTTGTGATTCATGCTTTAGATAATTTTTTGAAATCAAAAAACATGGCTAGTATTAGAGATAAAGATATTGCTATATTGTCTATCACTATATGCTGTTTTTATTTGTTTTATCCCTTTTTCCACCTTTACATGGGTCTTTTGTTCTCCTAGTCATTAAAAACAACAAACAGAACAAGTCCACCTTGATAGAACTTATGTTGCTTGAGACAGGAGTTCCCTCTGTTAAATTATAATGCTGCAGTTGTTTGAATTAAGCTTACAGGTTCCTCAGCTGTTTTTTGAACTCCAGTGTAACAGAAGCTAAATGCAAGCTTCATAGCAACAGGAAGTTTCGTTTTGTTCACTGATATATTCCAAATACAGTTCTGATCCACTGTAGAAGTCCAATAATTGTTGACTGTCATAGTTTTTGGGTGTAACAAATATAAACAATACAAAAATGTTTAAATTTGGAAATAAAAGTCTTTCCTTGCACAATCCTGGTTCCCCAAAATAACTACTGTTAGGTGATATGTATCCAGACCTTTTCCTATGTGTATTTCTTTTTTTTAGTTCTTAGTGAGGGTATATGTTTCTGTATGTTAATTGGCTATTTATATCTCTCATTCTGTTTACATACTTTGCCTTTTTTCCTCTTAGGAAAAATGTGAAATATAACAAGCTTCCGCACAACTGCTGTATGGCATCAGCTATACGTAATTCATTTCTATCTTCAGTCATTGCATTGATATTTTAAGATCATTTGGTAAATTGTCACATCCTGAAGTTTCCAGAAAGCTAATTCTGATTTGTTATTAAAGTGTTGTGTGAGCAACATCTCCATGCTTCATTTTCCTTGTCTGTAAAATGGAAGTAGCCAGCGGGTTAGCGGTGAATATTTGGCAGACCTTGGTCATCAAAATTAATAATGAATGGAATTGCCACCTCTCAGGATCCAATCCCATACATCACCGAGCAAGAATCCAATCAATTGCATGTGCTGCAAAATTAAGAGATGATCATAGTCCCTTTTTTGTGTGTAATTAATAAAAGCATTTTAAATACACACTTCAAAAATTTGAATAATAATGGAATGCTATGTTACATGATCAAAATTTGAGAAAGCATTTATGATTTATAAATCACAAACAGTATGAAATAATTACGACAGCTACCTAAGATTATTTACAGTGAATCAGTATTAGAATGAAAATCTTCTATGATTTACTAATACATTTAAAAATTTTTCCCTAATTTCATAAGAGCCTTTGCAGATACAAATGCAAATTTGATCCTAACTCATTATATTTTATGTATTTATTTATTTATTTTTAAAATATTTTGTTTTGTTTCTTTGTTTTGCTTTATTTTTGGTTTAACTTGTTACATGTTAAAACAA
Organism: Rhinolophus ferrumequinum; assembly: GCF_004115265.2. Classification (NCBI taxonomy): domain Eukaryota; kingdom Metazoa; phylum Chordata; class Mammalia; order Chiroptera; family Rhinolophidae; genus Rhinolophus; species Rhinolophus ferrumequinum. The sequence continues at coordinate 63,562,925 of NC_046285.1, forward strand.
TTTTTAGTCAAAATAAGAAGAGATTGCTTTGGATGTTAGCATGAAAATGCTGAGAGAAAATAATTAAGATTTTTTAAAGGACTCAGTTGACATATTTAATTAAATTTTATAGCCTTCTAAGAAATCTATTTACAAAGTCTCCAAAAATTTTCTTTATTTAGAATGGTCAATTTAAATTCAACCTGGCAGGAAGTTTTGTTTAACAAAATTCCTTACACACACGAGGAATGTTATCTATGTCTGCACTTGATTGATATCTGACCTGGTATTTGTGCTAATTGGAATAACTTAGTGTTCATTCCTCTATGGGCTCTTATACTGCCAAATCACAGAAGCCTTTTACAACTGGCTACCTAGGAAGACCTAAGTCACAACAGTAAACTAGTTGAACAATTACTGAAAACGATATTGGAATTAAAATTATAAATATATCTTTTGTTACTGTTCTGGACCCCACAGAAATTTTCATTATGCATTTTGCCTTAAGGGCTTTCTGAAGTTGGGAAAACTAGTTATTGAATTTTAATACATGAAATCCACACCTAAAAAAAGCAGATCATGACCCTGCAGAAGTCTAAAAATACCCGCTGATGCCTTCAGACCTTGATTCTGTTACAATATTCTTCTTAGGTTGCCAAACTAAGAATTACTGCTAATGCAGATGGTAATATGTGAGGGAGATTTGGTGTCGTTGTTTGGTTTGTTGATCCATGAACCACAGGAATATTTGATACCTTATATAAAACTTATCAAATTTCGGGTTCCTTTCTGCTGAATGAGAAAATCTATTTATAGACTACATGATAACATAAAAAGCATGGCAGGGTTTTCTTTCAGGCAATAAAAATATAATGCAAGTCTTCCCTTGTAATGAAACACAAACAACTTGACAAGTGTAATTCTGTAACTGCTTAAGAGAGGACCACTTCTCAAAACGGATCCTTTAGTGTTCTAACTGCTTGTGAAAATTAGAACACTTCTAAATAGTTGCCCATATGTAATCGTTATACCTCAATGGGTAATGGAAGTACCAAGACTTGAAAGGTATAATCTAAAATATTTCATAAATAACTGATATCCACAAATGTGAGAAGAAGGAGGAAAGAAGGAAGGAGGGAAGGAAGGAAGGAAGGAAGGAAGGAAGGAAGGAAGGAAGGAAGGAAGGAAGGAAGGAAGGAAGGAAGGAAGGAAAAAAGGAAGGAAGATGAACTGGAACTCTAAGCAAACAATCAGTCGGGAAGGTCTATGGGTGACACTAGGGCTTATGCATTTTCTCCCACTCTAAGTAATCACAAGAACTCTACACGAGAAACATCTATAGGAAGAACTGTATGTTTATAATAAAGCTTTATGGTTCTAACTTCCCCTTCCCTTAACTTTCTTTTGCCTTTTATAAATACTCCTCCATGTTGGCATTCAGGCTAGAGTATGCACGTGACTTGCCATGTCTGCATGGGTTGCAACCCTTTTCTTTTCCAGAATAAATCCTTTTTGGTAATGAAACACCTAGTCAATATTGTTTTTCAGTTAGCAAAAGTAAGGAAAGAAGGAAATGGAGGAAGGGAAAGGAAGGAAAGAAATTTGGTCTAATAAACCATGCCTAAAGTCAGCTTGCATTCCCAATTAGATTAGTCAGCTCGTGAACTTGTCTGTTGCAGTTCCATTTTGAGACATGAGACATTTATTAAGCATGCTATTTTAGGTAATGTCCATGCAGACAGTGATCTATTTGTTCAAATGGTATATTATTACAACCTATTAGACAATTCTCTATATGTAATTGAAGCAAGAACTTTAAGCAAACATACGGGACTGATTCAGAGAATATTTTGTTGTTCCATGTATATATGTCTCAATTGATTTTTAAAAATGCTATAGGAAAATATGAGTATAGGAATGTTTATAGTTAATTGTAGTATTGTTTTTAAGTGCTAAAAATTGGAAGGAAACTAAACCCATTACTATATATGGTTAAATAAATTATATGCACACCACTATTGAATATTACGCAGTTGTTAAAATGAGCTCTGTATACTGACTTGGAAAAATTTTCAAAACAAATTATTAAATAAAATGCAAGCCGCATAACAATGTATTTACAATGACTCCATTTATGTAAAATATTTAAAGTTATATGGGTGTATGTATTCAAATACTTATAAAAAGAAAGGAAATGTGAGATTGTTTGAATCTTTAATAATAGAATATATTTATGTGTTACTTATGAAATTAAACAAACATCTGAAAATAGCAGTTATATTTGGGTTCTGATTGGTTCATTGTGTTGTTAGCATGCAGCTGGGCACAAAATTACTGTTCTTTGTTCTAGTTCTTTTGGCTTCTCAGTTTTTAAGGCAAGTATATTAGAGTTACTGCTTAAAACATACTGGCATTCTAATTTCCAAAATATGGTGAAAATAAAACCTGTCGATTTCAGAAAAAAATCACTTAGGGAGGTCTAAGGAGAGAGGTCTGGGAATCTTGCCCTTAGTTTGTTTTGGGATAAGGCTCTCAAGACTTTTAAAAACAATTCTTTATTATAATTTTTACTCATAATCATTATTCATTAATTTCCTCAGTATTCTCTGAAGCTCTGAAGGCACTAAGCTTAGGGCTTTCAAACCAGGACCAGTGAAATTTCCTAAAGAGAAATCAAACACACAATCAGCAACTCGCCTCCCACAAAATATGCAGGATACAAGGAAGAAGAGAATACAGTTTAAATCACTATTATCAGTAAAGATGCCTTGTTTGCAGATAACCTAAAAATTATCTCAGTTGCCTTAAACAATAAAGAAAATGTCTAACATTACATCGCAATAAGTTTTCCAAGAAGATTGCTTGGGAAGGTGATGGTCTCCAACAGAGAATCTGAGAAGTGGTTGTTGTATCCAGCAACAGCTAAGGGTGGATCAGTAGCTATAAGTATAGAAAGAATAAACTGTCATGGGAGTTACAATTGGAAGGATAATCTCCAAAGAATCCATAAAACCATCTTTAAGAATGACTCAGCTTTAAACATCTGTCAAACCAGAGAGTGCAAAGTCATCTTAAAATAGTACCAATCATGGTAGAAGTTTTCTGCCTCCCTTTTCTCGCCTCCTTCATAGTACTTCAACTTAGAGGGGTCAGCAACAGCAGCTGAGAATGTGGGAGGTGAACAAGCAAGGAAGTTTACCACATCCCTTTTTGCAAAGGCAGGTAACCTGCCTGCGATTATGCCCTCGCTTGGTAAAGTGGTGAGTGGAGAGAATCCTATTATTAATGAAAATTGAAGTACTGATTAACATAATGGCCTGCACACTGGAATTTCAGGTCCCAATGGCTGTATAATGTACTTTAAAGTGGTGGTTCAACTTTGTGTTACCCAAACATGAAGAGGAAAGTTAAGGGAGAGCCTGGATTATCTTCCAAGGACCCAGGGAGAAATTCTTTTCTTTTATATATCTCCTGATGGAGATTTGGAAATAATGATCTCTTTAGATCATTGATTAGCTTCCATTTCTTTTGTATTTTAGTTATTCACTCGCTAGTGACTACTGTGCACAAGCACTTAAACATACTCAAGCCACATGTAATGTAACAAACCTCTTGTCTCCACATTCCGCTTTAGCTCTACCGACTTCTCTCTCAACTCTGTTTCAAGGTCAGATTTCCAGAAAAAGAAACGCTTATGTTTGATATAATTGACATCTATAATTTGTATCTTTCCAGTATTTTGGAAAGATTTTGGGGTGTGTGTGGGGGAACTGCTCCTCACCCACTCTGTGTGGGTGGATGTCAGAGGAGTCTATTCCAGAATTGAATTCTTGACTTCAGCAGTGGACATTTAATTTTGACCCCACAAATCATTGTGGTCCATCTCTATGGAAATAGTGATTCGTCTAAGAATAGACTATTCTTTCCATTCTTTTACTCATTGAATAATTTTATCAGCTAGTCAAAAATCAAGAACTGTAAATGCCAGCGTTTATTTCTGCATTCTCAATTATATTCTCTTAACCTATATGTCTATCCTTGTTTCAGTACCACACTGTTTTTATTACTATAGCTTTGTATTAAGTTTGAAACTCAGAAAGGGTGAGTTTTTCAACTTTTTTCATTTTTCCAAGATTGCTTTAGTTATTTTGAGTCACTTGAAATTCCACATTGATTTTTATTATTTATTTTTATTTATTTACTTATTTTTGTTATTAGTTTCAGGTGTACAAAACAATGTAATAGTTAGACATTTCACCCCTCACAAAGTGATAACCCCCCGCTCCCAATCTATTGCCCCTCTGACATCATATATATCTATTATAATTCCATTGACTTTAATCCCAGTGCTGTATTCCATATCCCATGAATATATATATATTAAATTATAGTTGGCATACAACACTATTCAGCTTCAGCTTTAGGTGTACAGTGCATTGATTAGGCATCTACACCGCCTATGAAGTGGTCTCCCTAATAAGACATCCACATTGGTTTTTAAGATTAGCTTGTCAACTTCTGCGATAACTGCAGTTGGGATTTTGATGTAGATTGGGTTGACTCTGTAGATCAATTTGGAAAATATTGCAATCTTAATTATATTCAGTCTTTCAATCCATGATCATGGGATGTCTCCATTTATTTCGCTATTCTTTAATCTCTTTCAATAATGTTTTCAGTGTATAAGTCTTGGACTTTTTCTTTTTGATTAAGCTTGCAAAGGCAGGTCCCAATGTTCTTTTTGATGTTATTATAAATAGAATGGTTTTTACTAATTTTGCTTCAGATTGTTCCTTGCTAGTGTATACAATTGAGTTTTGTATATTGATCTTGTATCTTGCAAACTTGCTGAACTTGTTTATTAGTTCTTGTAATGTTTTAGTGGATTCTTCAGGGCTTTCTTCATACAATATTATATCATCTTCAAGTAGAGATAGTTTTGCTTCTTCCTTTCTCATCTGGATGTCTTTTATTTACTTGTCTTGCCTAATTGCCCTTAGATCATTGATTAGCTTCCATTTCTTTTGTATTTTAGTTATTCACTCGCTAGTGACTACTGTGCACAAGCACTTAAACATACTCAAGCCACTCCTGTACAATGCTAATACAAGTGGTGAGAGCAGATGTTTCTTTCTGATCTTAAGGAAAATCATCCAGTCTTTCACCATTAAGTTGATGTAGCTGTAGGCTTTTGTTTGTTTGTTTTGTAGATGTCCTTTATTTACTAGGGGAAGATCTTTTCTGTTTCTAGTTTTGTGAATTTTTTTTTTTATAAATTTTATTGGGGAATATTGGGGAACAGTGTGTTTTTCCAGGGCCTATCAGCTCCAAGTCATTGTCCTTCAATCTAGTTGTGGAAGGCACAGCTCAGCCCCAAGTCCAGTTGCCATTTTCAATCTCTAATTGCAGTGGGCGCAGCCCACCATCCCATGCGGGAATTGAACCGGCAACCTTGTTGTTGAGAGCTCGCGCTCTAAGCTCGCACTTTAACCAACTGAGCCATTCAGCCACCCCTCCAGAAGCTCAGCGGTAGCTCGTTGTGGTCAATCTAGTTGTGGAGGGTGCCGCTCACTGGCCCATGTGGGAAATGAACCGGCAACCCTGTTTTTTAGAGCTCACGCTCTAACCAACTGAGCCACCCAGCCGCCCCTTGAATATTTTTTATCATGAAGTGTTGTTTGATTTTGTCACATGCTTTTCCTACATCCATTGAGGTGATCATGTGGGTTATATCTTTTCTTCAGGATCTGTGCATTTTAAATTTTGATAGATGACGCTAAATTGCTCTTCTCAAGCTATAGCAATTTGTATTTGCAAAAGAAAGTATAAAAATTCTCGTTTCCTCATTGTCAGCAATGATTATTATTAAGGTCTTTTACTTGTTGTCAATCTAATAGGTGCAAAATGCTATCTCATTGTTTCACTTTGTATGTTTCTAACAACTAGTGAAGATGTTTTAATATTTTTTAATTTATAGACGTTTGTAATTTTTTCTTGTGAATTGTCACAATATCAATATCGTTTGATCATTTTTTCTACAGACTCATTTATCTTTCTTAATTTGTTATATATTTTAGTTATTTTAGATATTTATTATAGATATAATGATAAATATTTATTTCATGTCATTTATGAAGATTGCACATATGTTATCCTAGTTTGTAAAAAGATAATTCTGGAGAATATGAGAAATCATTCACTTTGCTTTATTCATTGCATTAAAATTACTTTTTAGTTAGGATTGTACATTAAAAATATATAAAATTCTGTGACTTTTTTTAGGCCTTAAAAAACTCAAATGCTTCCCATCACATCTCTGACACATTCAAAATTATATTTGCAGATTCTGATGCCTTTTTTTGCTAAAGAAGTGATCATAAAGGAACTAAAAATTTCGGGTGTTAAAAACTATCATTATGACTATGCCCTATAATTTTCCATGTTGCTTCTGTTCTCTTTCAATTATATGCTAACCTGCTTTTGCCTATTGGGCAAAAATGGCATTTCTAAAAGAACTGCTTTGGTAGTTTGTGTCTTTCTAGGAATTTTAATTTTTCATCTAAGTTGCTGAATTTAACTGCATAAAGTTGTTCATAATATGCCCTTATTATATTTCTATTTTTAAAATTTTTTTTCAGGATTTTTCTCTTTTTAGTTTTCTTCTTCTTATACTTTTAATATCTATAGAATCTGAAGTTAATTCACTTCTCTCATTCCTAACCTTGGTTATTTTTGTCTTCTCTCATTTTTCCTGATCAGTCAGTTTGACTATAGATTTGTCAGTTTTATTGATCTTCTCAGAAAACAAGCTTTTGTTTTTATGATCTCTAATGTTTTTCTTTTTCCTATTTTATTGATTTCTTATTATTTCCTTTATTCTGTTTACTTTGGGTTTCATTTGATCTTGCTTTTCGAGTTTCTTATGATTGAAGCTAAGGTCGTTGATCTGAAACCATTCATCTTTTCTAAGATAAATGTTTTATGCTATAAATTCCCCTCTAAGTACTGTTTAAGGTATATTTTTTGAAATATTTTATTTTGAAATGTTGTATTTAAATTATTTTAGTTGCAAAGACTTTCTAATATCCCTATTGATTTCTTTGACCCATTGGTTTCTTAGAAGTATGTTTTTTAGTTTCCAAATTTAGTAGGATTTTCCAGATATTTTTCTGTTATTGATATCTGAAATGTGTGTGAAATGTGTGTGAATATTTATATCTGAAATGTGTGTGTGAAATTATCTATCTTATCACCTTCTTATTTGCACTGAATGTCTAAATAGCAGGTGCTTCTTAGAGAGAGGAAAGAAACATTATTAACAAGGAATTATTTAAATGATGGAAATTTCAGGTTCTATAGTTGATAGTAGCTCCCAAGGCCTCTGACTAGAGTTGTGCAGTTTGTACACTGAACAGAAGCACCTGGCTGAGATGGCCAGGGAAGGCTAAAATCCAGTTCATGCTCTGCTTTCCAAGTTGATACCCACAGAGCTTTTTCTATTTCAAAAGAACTATAAAGTCTGGTGGTGGCCCTGATAGCTACCATTTATCTCTGTAATTACTATGTGTCTGACACTGTGCTAAAGGTTTTAAACGTGTTATCACATTTGATCATACCAACCCTATATTGAAAGTATTATAATTTTCATTTTAAAAATGAAAAAACTGAGGATTAGAGAATTTATATAACCTGATCTAAGTTGCAGAATTGGTATCTATTGTAGTCTGAATTCAAATTAGATTTATCTGATTCTAAACTTACTCTGTTATATTGTCAGTGATTGATTTTTATTTAAGTGGACCATCAAACAGTCCTCAAATCTCTCTGGTAGGCCTTTTAGGCAGGTAAAATGATCACGGTTTACCATTCATTAAGAAAAATAATACAATAATAACATGATTGTCTGAAAATCTTTGTACTCTAGGGATGAAAATCCTCTACTTTGATTACCCAATATGCATACAGATAAACTGTAGATAATCTAGGAGAAACAGATTCCCATTACAACTTTCTACCTACCGTTGTGTTTTGTGGTGAGATCACTTACAGAATAGGGCTTGCTCACGCCCCTCACATAATATTATGGCCACATCAATTTTAGTAGAGAGCTATGGGAGAAAGTATTATGGACAACTTAATGACTTGGTATGAAAATGATTAATTTAATGTCCTGCTAATCTTTTTAAAGTGATACTCACATTGGATTATTACTATAATAATTAATGAAACTAGCAATGACCAGAGTTATTTATTATAAGGAGAGAATTTGGCAAGGTCTACCGTGCCTATTTTGTACTCTCCAATTAAATCTTGGGTCTGGCTCTTGCTCGATGCAAGACACTACTCAGGAGAAAACAAGGCCCACAGTGAAATATTATACTCTTTCATTTGTCATTTGTCTTTCATCATTTCTATTCTACCCAATGGACTGTGATTCAAGAGCTCATGTTTCTTCTACTTAAATAATATATTCATTGATATTTGACCCTTAGGAATAGGTAGGTTATCCACCCATTTCTTGCATCTAAGGAGTTCTTATTGTAAATATTCTCCCTGTTCTCCTTGGCAATATTATTGCCAACCTTTGGAGGACTCCAATAGGTTCTCAAGTGATCATTTTGTGAAAGGTAGATATCATTGGAATTTGACCTGTTTATAGAAGGGTAAACATGGAGGAGATACTGGTTATGGTTATGGAAGGAAAAAAGTATAGTTATTCTGTTTGCTTTAATCAATTTAAGAAAAGATGTTTGTAAATGTGTTGATTTCTATGTTTGGACTTCTTATGAATGTTGTGTTTTAGATAAATATGTTAATCAAAAATCTAGTCAACATTATGTGTTGATCCCTGGGGGAAAATAGAACTTGAATGTAATATAAACTTAGCATCGTTTTAGCATGTGTTGTACGGCTTGAGGAAAAAGACCAATGTACTGGAGAATTTGGGGCTTTCAGTTTCAAGTAAATGAAAGTTTATACTTTTACAGGACGTTCGTCCACCAGCCATCATCTAGGTAGGGCTTACATTTTCAGTGATTTGTATTCTAGACAATTTATTTATAAAATTGGGCAAACTTTGGGAATTCAAGAGATTATTCTTATCAGTTGGCTGTATCCTGACAATATTTCTGACATTTTAAGGTTATTATTCATTGATATTATTACATATTGTGGAGTTTTCTTTTAACTTTTAAAGAGTAGGATAAAGAGGCTGTGATGAAGCTTGGCAATGGCTGATTGCTCTTTACACATAACCTGCAATCAGGAAAAATATAAGCACCTAAAAATAAGAGAATTTAAATCGTAAGTGCGTAAGAGTTGCATCCTGATGTATCTGAAACATGTTCCTTATTACTTTGGCTTTAAATCTCTCTAATTTTTCTATTAGATTAGAAGTTATTCATTTTGGGAGCAATAAAAAAATTCCAACTTGAACTGCCTCGTATCTTTTAATCGGAATTTTCCCAAAGTACAAAAGTAAAAAAGTAAAAGTTGCTGTGTTTCATTGGCTTTATTCTTTTGAAAGTTGCTATGCTGAAAGCTCTGTGTGAAATTATTAGAAGACAAGTTTTCAAATGGTTGTAAAAGAAGATGCATATATGGGGGACTCACTCAAAGGGCATTATTCTAAAAAAGAAATTTTCCAGCCATCCAGATCTCAGGGTAGCTATACTCATTCAAGGATAGAGAATTCACCATCTGTATGATTATTTTTACATCTGAACTTTTTTTATACACCAGAGAGACTCAAAACTTTCAGGGTCATTTGCTCAGCATGTAGTGGGATGTCCTGTGCAATGGATTCCAATTAATATCACCATGTTCAATGGCTCTGTACCACCAGTGATGGATAACTGCTTTTCACTTGGCTTTATATGGCACTGCTTTGTTGCAGCTGCAACCAGGTCTATTGCCCCTTTGATAAAAATTTCAGTTACCCCAGGGAGCTTTCAACTTTATTAAGCATTGAAGTTTGCACATTTGTTCTTCTTTGGAAGAATAGATCAAAAGCACACTTTCCAAGAAAGTAATCTGAAAAATTAAGATAGCACTTGTGGACTTTGGAAATAATGTTTTCCTGTAATTGAAACCTAAGAACTTGTGTCAACTGACTATACTAAGTGTTCTTAGCATTTAACAAACCTTTCTCTCTTTTGGAAATTAAATAGCGTTCCTTGATTCTATTTAGCCAATTCTTTAGCATACCGTGTCCTTTTTGTTGCGGTTAGGTAAACCTCAGTCTAGGTTTAGAGATAGGGAACTGACAAGCAAGGAGAAAAGCAATTAGATGATCAAGTTATGGTATAGAGAAAAGCTTGCGGTTTTCACTTCCATCTCTGGCATTAATTCACTGTAAAAACTTGAGCAAGCTGCTTAATTTTTCTGGGCCATGGTTTCCTCATCTTTGAAAAGTCAGGATTGGCTAGATAATATGTAAGATTTCTGCTGAATCTGAGATTCTCTGAATCTAAATGTTGGGCAGAGTGTGACCAACCACTGAAAACACCTTATATTTGCACATAGCCATTTTTACTCTGCACCTCCTCTCTGCTTCAAATTCTAGGTTTAGCTTGGCAATACAATAATATGGTGCTGTTATATCTGAGTTGAAATAAGGTGTATCTGGAACACTAGTTAAAGCCAGGGTAGTGCCAGCTTCACAAGGGAGATTAAACTGAGTCCTGTTTCCCCAACCAATCCTAAACTGCTAGAATTTTGGAGAAGGCACCAGACAGGCTCCTCCTGAGAAAATTGTCCCTTCTACATACACACAAACTCACACACTTCTGATTTCTCCACTGCTGATGGCACAAATTATTGCCTCCAGTGTTAGTCTGAATCTGAGGGCTACCCCTGTTATCATCTCTTTCAAAAATAAAGGACGTTGAACTCCAATTTGCAGGATTTGGATCCTTGGAAGGAGTCCCCTAAATCAAAATGTACACCACATATTGCCAGGGGACTGAATATAATTCCTTGTAGCATTTTGTCAGTGGATGCTTAAAATATAAGTACTAAATATAGACACGCTCAAAATGTTTTAGCATTAAAAAGCTGAAAACTATTTCTAAAATTTTAAGTTCTGATAATTAGGGATCAAGCTGGAGCCATGTCCTTCTTCAGGATCTTAATAAGGTTAGCTACCACTAAGAAAGGGGTAATATTGTTAGAAACTTTTTTTCGGGAGGTAGGAATTTAGGAGCCAAGGTTCTCATCTCAGACCCTCAGCAATTTATTTCTGGTATTGGGCAATTCACTTGCTCTGTCTGTCCCTGTTTTTTTTTGTTGTTGTTTGTTTGTTTGTTTTGTTTTTATTTTTTATACTATGCCAAACCCCTACAAGGGGTAGTTTCCCAAAGGTTAATGGCAGTGTGGAATTTGAACCATAATGTACTAAAGTCTACTGCTCTATCTTGAACTTTGAATGGATCTTTTACTAATTCATGTTTTGTCACATCTTTCATTGATCATTAGGAAAATAGTGGTTTACTGACTTATTCAGATCTTTTAGATGTTGACTCTTTTCATTACACAATATAAAACATTTTTTATTAATATCACCACCAATCTCATAAGAAAAATCTTTAAGTGTTGAGAAATTGTAAAGTTCACCATGGTAGACTCAAGTTTTCCAAAATTTTAATTTTCTCTTCAGGGCTCAAATTTTATCAGAGGCAAAAAATATCTGTTGTTTTCCTTGAAGTGACAGTTTTACTTGTTCATTTAAAAAAATAAAAAAGTCTACCAAATACCCAATCTGATAATCCATCATTTGTCTGTCAGTTTTTTTCCAACTAAAAATGATGTTCCATGAGAACATAAGTTGTTTCTGCTCATAACTTAATTGCATAAAATTCGTTGCCTAGAGACAGCCATTATATTTCAGTATGCATCAGAAGTACTTTATGTATACTTCCCATTTTATCCTACAAAACATTTATAAGTGTAGATCTAATAAAGTTAATCATTTTTATTACTTTAAAAAGGACATTCTTAAGTGAACCTAACATTTTATTTTTATTGCGAGTGCATGATGGTGAAGAATATAACTACCAGTGCAGTTTGCTGTCACTGCTTTGATTCTTCCTGAGTGACCAACACTTTTATCCACCATTGCTTTTGCACCACTAGTAAGCATTATTATAGTGAAGAAAAAAAATAACATCTTAGTTTTATTATAAAAATAGCGTTGACATTGCCGACTCCCTGAAGGGATCTTGGAGACCCCAGGAGTACACAGATTGCATTTAGAAAACTGCAAGACTAAATTCAGTGTTATTATAGTCATGAGTTTTCCCCTTCTTTTGTCAAAAGAATGAGACCGCATCTCACTGCTCCATTTCCCACAAAGCTGCTTCATCAGGAGTAAGGAATCATTGACAATGAGGCTCACTCCTTAGAAGCAGAGACCCACTCCATAATGACTAGATTGCTCTGTCTTGCTGAGTAAGACAGAGTTTAACAACAGTAAGAATTTGAACGAATGTAGTCAGTTGCTGGTAAGCAGTATACAACTACATTCTTCTCATTATACTTGGCTCTTTTTCCAAGGTGGGATAATCATAAACAGTATTTCAAGAAATTCTTGGTACATGGACAAGGCCAGGATTTGGATCTAGCCTGAGGCCAAAGCCCATGGACTTGGCCACTGCTTTATACTGATCTCTGTGCTGTTACTCAGCTCAGAAAGTCAGAGATTCTGAAGACCAACATGTTCCAGGAGTGGCAGATGGCTGGTGGTAGTAGACAGGCTGCACAGATAATTTGAAAGAGGTTAGTACTAACATACACTCATAAGATTTGGGTGAACTGGAAGGATTTTAACAAATACAAGAAGTAGGGGCCTTTTAAATGTAGGCAACGTGAACTGGTGATTGAAAGCCCAAGCTTTGTATGCAAACAGTTCAAAGCCCAGAATTACAATTGTGCAGCTCTGTGATTTGAGATAAGTTACTTAACCTCTCTGTGCTTCATTGTACTTATATGTAAGTTGAAATGATGAGAGATGCTGATGCTAATGCTACCTATTGGGGCTTCAATCAGTAATGATTTGATAAACAGTAGAGTACCTGGTAAGTAGTAATTGAACTTTAGCTATTAAAGGTATTTGCAGTGCTGGGTACACGATAACCATGCAGTACAAATTGACTATTATTATTTAACACACTGCCTCCTGCTTCTCATTACTGGTGCCAACACAAGCTTCATTTGTTATTCATTTGTTTATTCATTTGTTTGGTCTACTAATTTACAGAACACCCGCGTGTAACTGTCACTGTGCTAAGTGATGAGCCTGCTGTGGTCTTGTAGTTGGCAGCTCCAATGTATTTATTTCCTTTTCTCTCACTGGATACTAGGGAAGAGAAGTACATTCATCTTCATAGGCTTCCTCAGATTATGCAGTTCATAGGCCAACATTTAAAATCAAACAAATGTAGATGGGAAAGGAAGCACCTCCCATTTTCTAGTATTGTTATTCAAGTTTAAAAAATTCAAGCCAAAAAAATACTTTATGTGGTATAGTATTTCTTACATGAATGTGAAAACATAAGCTAATAATACACTGTTGGTTATAAATAGATTATTTGAGAGGAAGATCTCTAACTCATTTTCTACTATGTGCAACGTACTTGGTGCTTGAAAATTCCTTAAGAAGTGTGTATATGCAGATGAAAATGGAGTTTTTCACTATTATCCATGTCACAAATATAAATTTCTTGAGAATGTGAAGATTCTTCCTATGAACCCATGAACATAAATGGTAACAATTTATTCATGGAAACTGAAAATAAGATTTGAAAATTTAAAGATGGTAATGTTTGAATGGTGGAAAATGCTAATCATTTTTATTGAACAGCTTTTAAACTTTATTCTTACTGAAGGTTTAAATTCTTCCTAACCTTAGCAAACAATAAAACATAAAAATCATAGTACAGGTGTACAGTAGATGTATCTGTAAAACGTCATGTCCAACAGATTTGAAAATTTAATTATATTTTAAATGTATTAGGAGAAATCCCATATAAAGGAATTGTAAGATTAATCACTGCAGTAGGAAATTCTATAGTTAGCCACAGAAAAATCCTCTCTAAATTTTATTTTGAGTGTCTGGATTTGTTTATCTCAGGTATTTTAAGGCAACATATGTTATAAGCTTTATATTTATATGTACTATAATAGAAGCTAATATTTCCTTACTATTTATCAAGTTAGAATCACACCATAAGTCTTTTGAAAAGTATCCTGACAGAAATAAACTGTAATGTGAGTTATTGGCTGAGCTTCATCCCAGTGATATTATTCATTTCAGCATGCATTTTCCTTGACCTCTCAGCACCATTCGATACTATTGGCCCCTTCCTCTCGGAAAGAATTCTTATTCTTCCCCCAAATAAGAATGTGCTCTTATTTGGGCTTATAGTGACGGTTCTCTAAACTGTTTCTCTCTTACCTCTTTGGTTGCTTTTCCTCAGAGTCCTTTTCTGGCTTTTCTTTCTCTACCTCTAGATATCAGAGCTTTTTATGTCACAGTCCTGGGACTGTTCTATTTGTACACAGATTCAGACTGAATCCTGGTTATAATGCTTAAACTCACTGTAAACAAGAATTACACCCTACGTGCCTCAGTTTCCTAATATATAAAAAGGAGATAATAATAATATCTACTTCAAGGAGTTATTGTGAGGATTAGTATGTACATTTAAAGAATTTAGAATACTGCCTGGTACATAATAGGTACTGAGTATGTTTTAATTGTTTTTATTCTGCAATATATTCTCTCCCTAAGTAATTGTATCAATTCCCACCTATATGCTGGTAAATCCTAAATTTAGATCTCTAGTCCAGATGTCTTTTCTGAGATTCAGACATTGTACTTGTATATATCTTACTACTTAGTATTTTCCCTTGGATGTTTTTCAGATACTTCAAATCATGTTCAGAATTGAAAGTTAAATTATTAATCTCCCTCTTTCTAGATCTCTTTCCCACTCCCAATTAGGTCTTCCTTAGAACATTACAATGTCAGTAATTAGTATCTTCATTCCCCCAGCTCAAACAAAAACTGAATAGTCATATATTTTTAAATTTAACTTTTAATATGGGAAATTTATAGCGTGTACAAAAATAAAGAGAATACATGGCTCCAACAATTAGCCTGGAGGATCTTGTTTCATTTATACTCCCACCCACTCCACCACACCCCAAATAATAAAAGAAACTTCTTTCACAACTTTTGGTTACCTAGCAGTATATTTCATACAGGAAAGATAAAATACTCTATTCTTTTCCTTTGTTTATCAGTTTTCAGTGTTGATTCTGTGTCATATTTCATGGGTGTTCAATGAACTTTTAAAAATGTTCTTATGTGTTTTAACCCATTGCAGTAATAATAATAATAATAATAATAATAATAATAATAATTAAATTTCCACCTTTGACTTGTAGGAACTTATTCAATTTGGTTCCTGAGTCCTGTTGACAAACCTCAATAGTTTTTGGTGGTAACTTCATTGTTTTCTGATATGATAAAATAATCCAAGATTATCTTAGATATCTCTTGCTCCAGGACGGAGATCATCCATTTCTCCAAGGAGTCTAGTATTGCTCAATGGTATTTAGAGACCACAGTCTGGATTTTAGGAGTGCTCAGTGCTGCTGCATTGTTTCAAGGCTTATTCAGTGTACAGACCTAGAAAATACATAAATATTTTTTAAAGAAAATATGCATTCACAATATTTTAAATTTAAGATTAAAATGTGTTTACTTCTTTGATTATATATTTATGCCATTTTCTACCACTATAAAAATATTGTTTCTTAATGGTATAGACATAGTCATTCATTGTCTTTATCTTGGATTGTATACGTAGTTTCAGAATAACATGACCAATGTTATCACTAACAATGTGATTACTAGAAATTGTTCAAGATTTTTTTTTTATATTTCACTTGTTTATTTTGGTCCTCAGAGTATATCCTACTAGGCAAATAAAATTATTGTGTTTTCAATTTATTTGAAATAATTCTTCTCTACGTGATTATGCCATCACATACCTTGTCTCCCCGAAAAAATAAGACCTAACTGGAAAATAAGCCCTAGCATGATTTTTCACTGAACATAAGCCTTAATGTGTCTTTTGGAGCAAAACTTAATATAAGATCCAGTCTTATTTTCGGGGAAACATGGTAGATGAATAGATCGAATAGATTGATTTGTTGCATTTTTCTTACCATTTTTAGAGATTTCTTTTTTTAATAAAATTTTAATTTTGAATCATATAATGCATTATATGGTTTCAAAGAAATCTACCAAAGAAGGTACATTTAAAGAAGTCTATTATCTATCCCTATGTGTCTTCCAGTTTCTTTCCTTTCCCTATATGTAGTCATTTTAAAACTTTTTCACTTTGGCCTATTTTTAAAAAAATTAGCAAAAACATATGTCTTTGTATCCTTCCTCCTTTTAAAAATAAAAAGTAGCACATTATACATACTTTTCTTCAACTTGCTTTTTTCACTTGCCTGCCATATTTCCCTGAAAATAAGACCTAGGCGGACCATCAGCTTTATTGCATCTTTTGGAGCAAAAATTAATATAAGACCCGGTGTTATTTTAATATAATATAATATAATATAAGACCGGGTATAATATAATATAATATAATATAATATAATATAATATAATATAATATAATATAATATTAATATAATGCCGGGTCTTATATTAATTTTTGTTCCAAAATGATGTATTACTGCTGATGGTCTGACTAGGTGTTATTATCAGGGAAACATGCTATATCCTGTGGAGATCACTTTTATAGCAGTATATAAATATAGCCCAATTTCCTTTTATAGTTGTGTTGTACTTTATTGAGTGGATGTGTCACGGTTTATTCAACCAGAACCTTTTGATAGGTGTTTAGATTTTTTTTCCAATTGTGTGTTGGTGAATGGTTGACAATCAGCTTTCTCTAGGGGAAAAAGCTCTTATTTTGAAGTGTTTGCAAATTTCTATGTGGTGAAATGCTCCCACCATGGCTGATTTCAAGCTACTAACATCATGTCACTGGCTGTGAAGTTGTGAAGTGATATACAATCATTATATACTATTTCTACCATTCAGATGTAATACATGTAAATACCCTGACGAGCTTAGATAATGACAAAGTACGGTAAAATAACACGTGATGAATTTTGAGTACTAACTACTACTATTTTTAAATATAATTTATTTAATTGTAAGTTTATATAATTTAATTTTAAACAATCATTATATTTAACAACCAGCTTGCAAACTTCCTGAAATTTAACAATCAATTTTTGTAAGCACTGCATGCCAGTTCCAGTACACTCATTGGTTGCTATGACAAATGTTGCTGTGATGAATACCTTTGTACATGTGTCAATTTTGTATATTTGCCAGTGTATCTTTGAGATAGATTTTTAGAAGTGGAATTACTGAATCAAAGGATAAATGCTTATGTTGCTAAATTCTCCTCCAAAGAGGTAGTGCCATTGACATTTCAACCAGTATTAAATGAGAATGTTTGTTTCCCTAACTCTCACTAATAAAGTATGTTACCTAAATTTTGGATTTTCCCCTAAGTAAGTGAGAAATGTTATCTCTCTATAGATACCATTTGCATTTATCTTATTATGGGTGAGGTTGACTATTGTTTTTTACCTACTAGACATTTCTGAAAGCTCCTTCCTGCCTCAATCCCCATATCTAACCAGTTACCAAGTATTTTTTTCTTTCTCAGTCTCCATTGCAACCATCCCAGTTAAAGTTGAAATCCTCACATCTGGATTAATATCCTGTCTTGTCTTCTCACTCCATTTTGTCTTTTCTGATCCATTTTCTACAGCTCAGCCAGAGGAACACTTCCAATAAAAATGGAATCATTTCACTCACCTGCTGCTAATACTCTAGTGGCTTACCACTGTTCTTGAGTTTCCAAATTCCTTAGATAGGCCATTGGGGAGAACTTTTTCACAAAATCACACTTAGGTGTAAACAAGACTGGGAAAATTGGTGTGGAAAATGGAAGGAGAAAATTATTCTTACACTAGCATCAATTAAACATGCAATTAATGAATAGAATGATTAAATAAGGCTGGAGTTTATTTGGGAAGACTTTTTTAGAGCAGGTGATGAACATGACCTGGTGGAGAGAAAGCGGAAGGAGAGTGTGTGTGAAGGCCAATAGGTGAGAATTAGCTAGGCTTTCCTGGCAATAAGAAGCAGGTGGGAGAGGTACTAAGTGGAGAAGTGACAGCTAAGTAGAGTCTCTCAGAGGTTGAGAAAGACCTAAGCTGTTTCTAATTTTTGAAACTTCCAGAGTATTAAAATAGAAATAAATTCCAAATAAGGCTGCAAAACTTATGGTATATTTCAAAGACATCTGTTTATAATTTAAACACCAAAAATACAATGCAATATAATTGTACCATTCACAAGACGATTACTGAATTTATAAAAAAATATTAATTTATAATACACTGCAGGTGGTATGCTATAATAATAGGGCAGAAGTTTTAAAATTCTATAATGTATGTCTCTTTTCAACTTGTTAAGGTATCCCTGGGACTGTGTTATGGGTTAAATTGTGTCCCCGACCCTGTATTAGATTCTCCAGAGAAACAGAATCAATAGGATGTGTGTGCGTGCATGCACGTGTGTGTGTATAAAAAATGTAAGAAACTGGCTCGTGCAATTATGGAGGCTGGCAAATCCAAAATCTGCAGGCTTGAGACCCAGGAGAGCCAATTGTGCAGTTGTAGTCCAAAGGCTAGCAGACTGGAGACTAGGAGAGGCAATGGTGCAGATGAAGTTCAAACGCAGTCTGTTGGAGAATTCTCTCTTGCTCAAAGAGGCTGGTCTTTTTGTTTATTTCAGGCCTTCAACTGACTTGAAGAGTTCTACTCACATTATGGAGGGCAGTCTATTTGAGCAGAATATAAAGTAATATACGGGTGTAATAGATTATTATCCTGCTAATAGCATCAACTTTCTTAAAACAAATCTCTGATTCAATATTGTGAATGCATATATCTATGCTCTTTTTAAGGCTTATTTTTAAATTATTTTTTTAATTTTTAAATTACAATTGACATACAATATTATATTACATAGTGATTAGACATTTATATAACTTGTGAAGTGATCACCCCAATAAGTCCAGTACCCATCTGACACCATTTAAGGCTTTAGATAAGAAAATTATTTTAGTACCGTTTGCAATTTATACGCGTGTACGTGTACATGTATATTTTTAAGCCTAGTGTTGTAACTTTTTGGATTTAAAAATATAACTACTATTCAGTAAAAACAAATAAAACTCCTTTGTTTCATAGTTATTATAGGTTCATAAACTGGTATCTGTAATTCTTAAATCCAGAAATTTTTTTAAAAACAAAAGTTTTTTGGTAACTAGATTGCAGTAAAATTTGACTTGAACTGTTTATAATCTATTTATTCCACTTTATGCAAATATTCATGTTTCACTGCCAAAGAAATATTTGACTCTTTCTCCCACAAAAAGCTTAAGAAGTCCAGACCAACAAAGAAGGGAAGTTAAAGAATAGTATCAATGAGATATTTAAGCCACATATATTCAAGGGCTAAAGCATGTGGAACAAATAATAACTTTTATGTGTTATTAGAAAGGGAATAAAATAAATGTAGACTCTAGTCCTACTACCTTCCACAAGGTTAAATACAGTTTTATTGAATGATTCATGATAAGTTCAAATTCAAAAGGGTCCCTTTAACAGAGAAAGTACAGTTTCTGAAATAAACTCTAATTTTTTCTGAACAGAGGAAAGTAGCCCTGATTCTTTAGAACTTTTCTTTTATCAAGGTTGAATCATCAAATAATAAAGGTCTGTATGCTTACACTTTATTAATTCACGAATTGGCCTTAAGAAGCGGAGGATAATTGTTAGTCTTAAGAAATAGAGAATTTGATTTCCAAATGTTGAATTTAACTTAGAATAAGACTCACATAGGGTTCTTGACCTCAATATTTGTTCAGTTATCTTTCAAGGCTCTGGCTTGTCCATCCCATTTGTACAAGGCATGGCTTTCCAGCCCTTGGTTCCTGCCTCATCTGGTGTTTCAGGGCAACGTCAAAGTGCCTTGCGTTGATGTTGGAAGCTCAGTCCTTAGGACCCTCAGAGGAAAGCTGCC
The DNA here is from genome assembly GCF_004115265.2 of Rhinolophus ferrumequinum. NCBI lineage: Eukaryota > Metazoa > Chordata > Mammalia > Chiroptera > Rhinolophidae > Rhinolophus > Rhinolophus ferrumequinum. Next base: position 63,583,098 of record NC_046285.1, read on the forward strand.
AGTCTCCACAGTGTTTTGCTATTTTATCTTAGGGGGAAAAAAAAGCCACATTTAAATCTCGGACTAAAAAATGTAAGCTCTCAAGCCCTTATTTAAAAATCTAAAATACCTTGAATTTTCAATCCATCTGTCCTCCACAAGGTCTGTCTATAATAAGCAATTTATAGAAGAAAGGAATGTTTTTCTTCAACAAATGTTATATTGCTATTAAAAGCCCTGCTCAGAAGCATTTCCACTGAGCAAATAGGCATTGGATGACAGTGATTAGGCACACGATGTTGAAAGTATGAGAGACTGGATTCAAATCCCAGCTCTGCCATACTTGCTTATTCTGTGACTTTGGGCAAGTGACTCAATTTCTTAGCTTCAGTCTTCACATTTGTAAAATGGAGGCAATAATAATACCTATAGTAATAGATTATTCTGAATAATAAATGTAAAATACTTAGCAATGTTCCTCACATTATATGTAAAAACCCAAGAATGTTAAATTTTTATTATTATTAGCAATGAATAAAACTATAATATTTCAAAAACTTTAGCTTACGAAGTACTCTGTTGTTTAACCCTGTGGCACTACTGTCCACTTCAGTGGCTACTAGGTGCCTCATGTTCTGTCCCCGTCATACTCACATATCTGTGGAAGCATATCTTTCAAAGTGTCCAGGGCTGTGGGAAAATCTCATGCTTCATTTATTCAAATGTCACTGGCCAATGGGATTATAACCCAGAGTGTTATGACTCTGTAGCTCTTAGCATTCAATTTTAAAAGTCCCATTAAATACATTCCTGCTGAGTCATTTTACTCAAAAAATTCCTGTTTCTTCTTTGCAACTAGAGACAGACCTGGCAGGGTCTGCCTGAAAGCCACCCTTTTAAAACCTCACTCCTATATCTTATCAACAGAGAATAGAAACAAGGTTTATAGGCATCCAAACTCTTAAGAGATTGATCATGTTGGCTTTCAAGATATGAGTATGAACTGAGCCTCACATTCATTCCATTTTATAGAACATAACACATCATCTAAAGCAAAAACTAACTTCTATATTTCTCTTGTTGACTATCTACTGTGTGCCAGGCACTTAAAGTATTTTTTATTAAGGTATAATTTAAGTATAGTAATATTCACCTGGCAACTTTTGACAAATGCACACAAGTGCACCACAATTAAATTATAGAACAGTTCCATCACTCCAAAAATTTCACTGTGCCTCTTAAGGATCACACAACCTCTGGCAAGCGCTGATCTACTTTTTGTCCTTGTAGTTTAGTCAATTTTCACATATATTATCTTAGTTAATATCACCTAAAATCTGAGATAACTATACTATTCCTGTGGCAGAGACAGAATTGTCTAAATATTTTTATTTATTGCCTTAAATTATATTTCATATCTTTTAGCATTCTCTTCAATATAGAGCCTTATGACAAAGTGTCTGAAAAAAACCCAAAAAAACGCCAGCTAGTATCAAGTGAAGTGCTGTATTTCATGGTTTCCCTTTAATTAAAGTTCTTTTCTTAAAGGGAGGAAAATATTCTTTTGATATTATATTTCTCTTTCTCAAAACGTGGACTTTTATTAATCAGTTTCCATAAGATCAAACCATTAACTGTTTACCTATCTCTGAACCATTGAATTTCAACCATGAATAGGAAAATAAAAGCAGTCAAAGATGAATTTTATGGTAATATTTTTGTGCTTATGCCAGACTCCCCTCAAGGACATCAGTCTGGATGAATTGACTAGGGACTCCATCATGAAAATGAATTCAGGATGGTATTTATCTTGATTTGTCCAAGTTGGTTTTTTGAAAGCTAAAGTCGTAACCTTTTACTTCTGACTGTGAACAACCATAATAATGTAGGTAGAAAGAGGACATAAAATTTCCCAAAGTTAGAAGGTTCTTTTGAGTCGCTTACTTTGACTGGATCTCAGCCATGTGTTGCACCAAGCCTAGGAAGGTCAGGTGTCTATGTGGGAACAGTGGCAGTATGTGCCTATGACTTTAGCAGCTACATTAAACCAGCATCACAGATTTAGGAGTAACCTCTTAACAATCTGTACAGCTGTTTTATTTTTAAATAATATTTTTTGTTTATGATTATAAAAGTAATTCCTATTCGTATAGAAAACACTAGAGATTTAGATTATCCATAACACAACTGCAATCAGTCCTAAAACATAAATAAGACTATTTTACAACTTAAGATGTGGCAAAAATTCCTTATTATTAAAACTCATTAATTCTTAAAGAAGCCCTTGTTCAGAAACAATTTAGTTTTACATTAGATAGTGGTGGATAGACAGGTGCCTAAAACACTGGGAGACAGGAATCCCCTCTGACCAGGAGAAATGTGGTCCAAGACCATGAGAGCAAATCTCCATGGCATTTTTCTTTCTCTGTCGTACTGCTGCTTGGTCTCTGCTGCTTAGTCATGAGAAGTGCATGGAAGGTTGAGAAAACTAAAGCCCTCGCTTTTTCAACAAAGGGCCAGAAGGAAGGACTTCAGTGAGCTGGAAAATGTCACATAGATTGTGGAGAGAAGGGAGCTCAAGAGAGTAATACCATAAAATGGTGTATGAACTCCTGGGCTCTTCTCTGGGCTATGATGAATTGATCTGATCTTACACAGAGTATCAAAGGCTTTGAGAACTGAACTATGGAGTAGGTCACTGCCCAGGTCCCAGACTAGTCACTGGATAGTGCATTTGTGGGACAAATTAGACTAGTATGGCAAAAGCTTTGAAAATGGAATTGACAATGGAACCACAATTCATAGAAAACAGATTGGAATTTGCAACCTGAGTAGGTTGACTGCCTACTACAACAAAAATATCAACATTCTCCTTAGGAATTAAAGACCCAAAGTCTTATACATAATATTAAAAAATACAAAATTACTAGACACACAAAGAACCAGGCAAATCTCAACTTATAAGGAAGAAGGCAATTAACAGATGCCAAGATGGCATATATGTTGGAATTATCAAAGACTTTAGGTAGCTATTATAACAGTGCTCCAAAAGTGAAGGGGGAGGTCAAGATGGCACAGTAGATAAATGCTGTGCTTACCTCATCTCATGATCACATCAAAATTACAACTACACTACAGAACAACTATCACTGAAAATCATCTGAAGTCTAGACGAAATGAAGCCCTATAACTAAGGACATACAGAAGAAGGCACCCTGAGACTGGTAGGAGACATGGAATAGGCTGGTCTCACACCAGCATGTGACCATTAAAAACTGGGAGGGACATTTTGGTTGCAGAGTTCCCACCCCCTTGAGGAGCAAGGCATCTCAGCCCCCCACCAGGCTTCCCAGCCCATGAAGGGAAGTCCCTATAATTTCTGACTGTGAAAACCAGTGGAGATTGTGGACGAGTAAGACATGAGTAGCTGCAGTCCCAGGTGCTCCTCTTAAAGCACCCACATATGGACATACCCATTGATGGACTAACTTGCTCTGAGCTCCAGCACTGGGGCAGCAGCTTGAAAGGCACCAGGGACATACAAGGAGGAACTGAGTTGTCTAGCTGCAGGGTGAGGGCTGGAAGGGCAGCTTTCTCCCTGATGGAGGAGCTGGCGGAAGCCATTGTTTCTTTGTTGAGCCCTCCCACCTCCTGGCGTGCAAACGCAGGTGACCACCATACCTACGTCTCCATCAACCTGGCTAACCCTTCTTTCACCCTGCTCCAGGTAATGCTTGGAGATCCTGCTTCCAACTTTTGGGACACCCAAGCCACTTCCAATGTATGCTTTTCTGTAAAAACAGGCTGCCTTGGTTCATGCTGCAGACTTTTCTAAAATCTCTGAAAGGCTCAGAAAACCCAGATAAGCAGCATATGGCTTCTGCATGTCCTGTACCTCTTGCTGAGCAGCCCTAAGCCCGGCACTAGCCACAGCCGACCTCAGTTCATTGCGGACCTCTTGAGGCCCCTCCAAGCCCAGCATGGGTGGCAGCCATCTGTGAATTACTTTGCAACTCATGTCAAGTGGTGGTGGGCAAGGCATAGTCTGTGACTGAACTTGGCCTACAGCAAGGCCCTGGGAACTGGCATGCCTGGAGGCCATCTTTGGAAAGAGCAGGAGCATCACCTGGTTGCCTTTGAGGATGACACACCAAATGGCAGACTGGGCAGGCACCAGAGCCCCGTTAAAGCAAATTCGGCTTTATAGGGTCAGTCCCTGTACAACAGCTCCTCTACTGTAGTCACAGTAGTCACAGCCAGTCCTCACAACCAATCAGCCCAAGAGTGAATCCCCGCCCATTCACTTGCAAACAGAAACCAAGGCTCGACTACAACAGGGGGACACACACAACCTACACAGGGGACACACCTGGAGCACCAGCTCTGGTGTCCAGGGAGACTGCACCACTGAGCCCCTCAGGACACCTACTACATAAGGCCATTCTACTAAGACTGGGAGGTATAGCAGATCTACTTAATACATAGAAGCAAACACAGGGAGGCAGCCAAAATGGAGAGAGAAAGAAAAATGTCCCAAATAAAAGAACAGAACAAAGCTCCAGAAAAAGAACTAAACAAAATGGAGACAAGCAATCTACCAGATGCAGAGTTCAAAACGCTGGTTATAAGGATGTTCGATTAGCTTCGGGAGAACTTCAACAAACAGATAGGAAACATAAAAACAGAGATAGAAAACACTAAAAGAACCAGTCAGCAATAAAAAATACAATGACTGAAATGAAGAATGCATTAGAGGGAATCAATAGTAGATTAGATGAAACAGAGGATCGAATCAGTGATTTAGAGGATAAGGTAGCAGAAAACACCCAATCAGAACAGCTAAAAGACAAAAGAATCCAAAAACATGAGGAGAGTTTAAGAGACCTCTGGGATAACAGCAAGCATACCAACATTTGTATCATAAAGGTACCAGAAGGAGAAGAGGGAGAGCAAGGAAACGAAAACCTATTTGAAGAAATAATGATGGAAAACTTCCCTAACCTGGTGAAGGAAATAGACACACAAGCCCAGGAGGCACAGAAAGTCCCAAACAAGATACACCCAAAGAGGCCCATACTAAGACACATCATAATTAAAATGACAAAGGTTAAAGACAAAGAGAGAATTTTTAAACAGCAAGAGAAAAGCAGTTAGTTACCTACAAGGGAGTTCCTATAAGACTGTCAGCTGATTTCTCAACAGAAACTTTGCAGGCCAGAAGGGAGTGGCAGGAAATATTCAGTGATGTAAGGCAAGAATCTGCAACCAAGATTACTCTGCCCAGCAAAGCTGTCATTTAGACTCAAAGGACAGGTAAAGAGCTTTCCAGACAAGAAAAGCTAAAGGAGTTCATCACCAACAAACCAGAATTACAAGGAGTCTTAGAGGAACTTCTTTAAGATGAAAACAAACAAACAAACAAATAAATAAAATGGCAATAACTACATATCTATCAATAATTACTTCCAACGTGAATGATTAAATGCTCCAATCAAAAGATAGGGTGGCTGAATGGATAAGAAAACAAGAACCTTACATATACTGCCTACAAGAGACTCCCTTCAGATTGAAAGACAGACATAGATTGAAAGTAAAGGGATGGGAAAAAGGTATCATGAAAATGGAAATAAACAAACAAAAGCTGGGGTAACAATACTTATCCAAATAAATTAGTCTTTAAAACAAGGGCTATAACAAGAGACAAAGAAGGACCCAGTAATCCCACTTCTGAGTATTTATGTGAAGAAAAACAAATGTTACTTTGAGGGGATGTGTGCATTTATATGTTCATTGCAGCATTGTTTATAATGGTCAATATGTGAAGGCAGCCTCGGTGTGCGTCCGTAGATAAATGGAAAAAGAGGAGGTGGCACATATATGCAATGGAATATTGCTTGGCCATGGAGGGGAATGGGTTCTTACCATCTGCGGCAGCATGGATGGGCCTAGAGGGTGTTGTGCTGAGTGGAGTATGTCAGACAGAAAGACAGATGCAAAGTGATTTTTGCTTATATGTGGAATCTAAAGAACAAAATGAACAAACAAACAAAGCAGATACAAACTCAGATACAGGGAATATTTTGATGGTTGCCAGATGGGAGGGATGTTGGGGTGGGTGAAAAAAGGGCCAGAAGGAAGTTGCAACAGTTTTTAAAGTGCTAAAAGAAAAAAATCCAGAATTCTACACCCAGTGAAAGTCCCCTTTAGTGATGAAAGTGAAATAAAGACATTCTTAGATGAATGAAAACTAAGAGAATTCATCACCAGCAAACTGCTTTAAGAGAAACAATGGAGAAAATTCTTCATATGGAACAGAAATAACACCAGTGGGGAACCTAAAACTTGGATAAATATAATAGATTATTCTCCTTAAGTTCTTTAAAATATATATGGCAGTTGAAAGCAAAAATTACAGCATTACCTAGTGGGGTTTTCAATGTGTATGTAGATGCATACTGTGTTTCCCTGAAAATAAGACCTAGCCAGACCATCAGCTATAATGCTTCTTTTGGAACAAAAATTAATATAAGACCTGGTCTTATTTTAATATAAGACCAGATTAATATAATATAATATAATATAGTATAGTATAATATAGTATAATATAATACAATATAATATAATATGACTGGGTCTTATAAGAACCGGTATAATATAATATAATATAATATAATATAATATAATATAATATAATATAATAATATAATACCAGATCTTATATTAATTTTGCTCCAAACGACGCATTAGAGCTGATGGTCCAGCTAGGTCTTATTTTCAGGGAATCACGATAATACATATATCAACTGCAACATAAAGTGGAAGGAGTAAAAGGACCTATATGGTGATCAGGTTTCTACATTCCAATTGAAATGGTAAAATATTAAATCTAAGTAGATTGCATAAACTTAAATATGTATATTATAATCCGTAGAGAAACCACTAAGAAATTATGTGAAGAGATATAATTTAAACACTTAATAGTTACATTAAAATGGAGCAGGAAAAATTCAAATAACCCAAAAGAATGTGGGAAAGTGAAAACAGGAGCAAAATATAGATAGAACAAACAGAACACAACTAAAACGGTAGACCTAAATTTAAAAAAATCTATAATTATAATAAATGTAAATTATCTGACTACACTAATTAAAAGGTAGAAATTGTTAGAATGGATTAAAAAAACACTATTTACTGACTACAAGAAACTCACTTTAAATATAGCAATATAGTCGAGTAAAACCAAAGGGAAGTAAAAAGACATAAAATACAGACACTATTGGAAAGAGAGCTAAGCAGCTAGATTAATATCAAAGTAGACTTCAGAATGAGGAAAAAGAGAGAAGTAACATAATGATAAAAGGGTTAATTTACTCAGAAGACATAACAATCCTAAATGTGTATACGCTTAAAAACAGGGCTCCAAAATACATTAAGCCAAAAGTGATAGAGGCTGGCCCGGTGGCTCAGGCGGTTAGACCTCCATGCTCCTAACTCCGAAGGCTGCCGGTTCGATTCCCACATGGGCCAGTATTCTCTCAACCACAAGGATGCCAGTTCGATTCCTCGACTCCCTCAAGGGATGGTGGGCTGCGCCCCCTGCAACTAAGATTGAACAGGGCACCTTGAACTGAACTGAGCTGTCGCTGAGCTCCTGGATGGCTCAGTTGGTTGGAGTGCATCCTCTCAACCACAAGGTTGCCGGTTCAACTCCCGCAAGGGATGGTGGGCTGTGCCCCCTGCAACTAGCAATGGCAACTGGACCTGGAGCTGAGCTGCGCCCTCCACAACTAAGACTGAAAGGACAACAACTTGAAGCTGAACGGCACCCTCCACAACTAAGATTGAAAGGACAACAGCTTGACTTGGAAAACAGGCCTGGAAGTACACACTGTTCCCCAATAAAGTCCTGTTCCCCTTCCCCAATAAAATCTTTAAAAAAAAAAAAGTGATAGAACTGGACAAACAAAAATTATAGTTGGAGACTTTAACACTCTTCCATCAATAAATAGTAGAGCAAGTAAAGAGCAAATTAGCAATGACATAGAACTAAAAAATATCTTCAATCAATTGGATTATTTAATATTCATAGAGAACTCCACCTAACAATAGCAGAAATATACCTTTTCTTCAAGTGCACCAAGAACATTGCCTAAGATAGACAATATCTTGGGTCATAAACAAAACTCAATAAATTATAATTAATGAAATCATACAAGATATGTTGTGTGAATATAATGGAACTAAACTAAAAGAAGCCTGGTAATCCTGAGTTTTAACCAGTAGTGATAGAGTTTAGCAGATAAGAGTTTGGATTCTGGTTTCAAATAGAAACAGATTTGAATTCTGGCTTTATTACTTACATGTTTTGGAAACCTGAACAATTTATTTAACTTTATTGCTTAACTTTCTAATTTATATAATGGGCTTAACAATGATCTCTACCTTACAATATTGTCAAGTTTAAAGTGATAATGCATTTATGTAAAGTGTGCACGATGGTTTCATCATGTGTATGTGTTCCATAAATCTTCGCTATTATTACAAGGAGAAAGTCATTGCTAGAAGCAAGATTATTGATAACAAAAAGTGGCAGCAGATGTTTGATATAAAAATAACAAAAAGTGTGACAGATTCTTTGCCATTGATTCAGCATAACTTATTTTAATATTTTCGAGTATCACCAATTTGTCATTGTGGAAACGTCTTTAGTGTGAGTGACAGTGGGAATGGATTCACAGTCCAGAGACCAAGCTTAGCTTAGCACTGGTGGACTGTATTTTCTGAGATTGACTCATATAGCAAACTCCTTGACTGGTTAATTTTGCTGATGAAAATGGGAACAAGGATTGGGAGAGAGAATACATTCATTTAATAAATTATTATTCAGCACCTACTTTGTAACAATCACTATGTTAGATAATGGGTAAACAGCACCAGAACTTAAGGTCTAATAGGAAAGCAAATACAATAAATTACAAGTAAGTAAGCAATTATAACAAAAGGCATTGGATGCTATGACTGAAGTAGATTTTAATAGACAAAGAACAATTTCAGTTCAGCTTCCCTTTGCAGTTGCTTTTCCATTCTCGACGCTGGTATATGTAAAGGTAGAAAATACTAGATCAAAACATTTGGCTGGGCTGTTGGATGACTCGGCAGGGTAGGAAGGGAAACACCCTTCAGATGTGTCCTAGTACATTCATAATGGTGTCATAGACACCATTGTGTCATAATGGTGTCATAGACACCATGGTGTCAAAGAATTTTAGAATATGTGTACACTATTGTAAGCTCACCATCCAGATCATCTTTCAAATTCGGAGATGCCAAAAGCCTTCAAGATTGCAAAATTAGGATTTCCTTAGTTTCTCCAAGGGAACATGCTTGCCAGCATTGCCAATACGATTTAATGGGTATTTGTCAAAAGCTGACCTGAAGGAGGAACGCTGCTTGTGAAAATAATTTTATAGTAAGGAAAATAGTTTTCTATAAGTAAAGACTCTAATGTCATATTACATTGTGGTTTCCAATAATGTACAGGAAACAGGTGTCTAATGAAGCCATAAGAGACAGAGATAGAACTCAACAGATGAAATGGGGGTTAAATCAAATCGCACAGTCAGCAAGTTTAAAATTGATATCAGATTAGGGAGGTCATAAGGAGCTAGAATGAAAAGGAGTTCCAGTGACTGAAATAACTGACTTTTTGACCATACTAGGGAGAAGAGTGACTTTTTAGTTTTGGACTCTTTGGCAAATGGTTACAAAAAGACCAGGGAGTGAAAATTAGCATGAACGTTATTATTGGCTAGTTTGTCAGACTTAGTATGTTGCTGTATAAAATATATTGAGAAGCTTGAATCAGTTTCACAAAAGTTTCACCTAGCAAGGTAAATTCCTGCTTTATGGTAGATCTCCAAAGCTGTAAGAGCAGTGGTCAAACCTGTTAAAGAGAACAACATGGCTTTCCTGGGTTGGCAGTACCTCCTGGATTGCATATGATTGAATTACAAAGAGCACATTGCACATAACTTTGTAAAGATCTATAAAGATGTTAGACATTCTAAAAATCAGAAGCATTCCAAAAGAACTTAAAGACCTAACATCTGATCTTTATTAAATTTCTATTGAATCATAGTGCTATAAAGTTTTATAAAGTATGCACAGATACGTGCATTCAATCCTTATAAGAACTAGTAAGAGAGGTGCTTAATTTCTTTTTTATAGATAATCAGTCTGAGGCTCAGAGAGGTTAAGTGATTTACCAAAGCTCAAATTATTGGTAAGTGGCAGACTGGAAAATTCCCTATTTTAGATTGTTCGGCTTCGTAGAAATAGGAGACAATTTGGATATGTAAATAATCTCTATGAAAATATTGTTCAAAGATGCAAAATTTTACAACTTTCAGAAATACCACTGCTATATAAATACAAAGTAATTTTATGTTCAATGCAGGTCACGCCTTGAGATCTTGTTCTTGGCTTGGTAAATTTAAACAAGTGATTAAATAACTAATTATAAATAAATGTCATTTTAAGCTTTCATTTTTGTTTTGCTTACACAAATAATATAAGCTCATTGGAGAACAATTTAAAAAGAAAGATAAACCAAAAAGAATATTATCCAACCCTCAAATTCTTGGCCAGAGAAATTGCTGTTACATTTTAGTGTATATCTTTCCAGTGTTTCATATAAGTACATATATGTGTACATTTAAATAAAATATATATCTAAATAAAACATATACATCTATAGACATATATATGCACATTTAAAATGTATGTGTATTTTTATTTATATACCCATATAAATACTACATATGTTTGTATACATACATAAAATAAAATGATTGAGATTTTAAAAAATATTTTGCTTATATATTGACTTTTGAAAACTTGTCATGGGCAGCTTTCCATTCAATAAATATACTTCTACAACATCATTTTTATTGTTAGACATTATAGATTGTTATTATGAACAATATGGTGATTAACATCCTTGTAGTTTTAACTTTGCCTAAATTGTCAATTATTTCCTTAAGGTTAATTTCTAAGAGTGAGTTTTGATGCATTTTGACAAACCGTCCTTCAGGAAGTTGTACTTTTATCAGCAGTGTATAAGAGTGTTTGTGTAAGAGTTCTTGTTTCCTCACAAACATGCTAGCAAGGAATATTGTCAGCTTATCAATTGGCATTTATTAAAGTTCCTACTTGCTCAGTTCTGTCCTCATGGGTTTCTTGTGTTCTAAGTGACTGATCCTGAGATATAGATGCATAGTAGAGTGACAGGGAGACCAGCTGGGTTGCAAGGTTTAACAAGATAATCCAAGTATGGCATGTGGTAGAGTATCTACGAGTATATGCAGTAAATGCTAAGTATGTGGCCACTATTTATTAGTGTTGTTATTTTAGCTTGGAATTTTCCTCTTCATCTCCATCAGGATAAGTATTTATTCTGTCAGCACCCAGATGGAATATAATCTTTTCGACATCTTCCTTCATTTCCCCAAGGATGATTTAGACCCTTTCTCTCTGCACTCAGCGCACTTTGTATATACTTCTGTTGTAGGTCATATCACATTGTAACATAATTATTCTTTTATCTCTTTGACTCTCTCAGTACATTGTGAATGCTTGTGAATAAGAACTGTGTCTTATCTCTTTCCACAGCACTGAGCACAGTCCCTAACATATGGTAGCAATGCAATAAATGTTTATTAGTTGAATGAATGGATGAAAAGGCAAAACAATAAAGATTGTACTCTCCAAATGGGTGACCCATAACTTCCTCATGATTCTTCATCATAGGATTTAAGGTGTGGAAGAAAGTGGGTAAGGGCTATGTTCCTAGTCCCCTTGGAAGTTGGCAACAGGATTAAGAAAATATGAAGCAGCTATGGTGGAAACTATGGCTGAGGGTGTCATTGGAAGTTTCATCACAATACCTGTAGTGTGTGGATGTGAGTCACTAAGAGCTCTTTCTTTTCCGCCTGTTTAGTCAGAGAATATCATTGAAAAGGAGAAACTTGCCAAGTTCCTTGAAGGAGGGAAATCTAGTAGATTCTCATGGGGGTGTCTACCCAGAGTACGTTACTCTTCCCCAATCCACTTGAGTGAGCCAGTTTTAGTACCGTGATTCCACTCATAATTGATTGAGCCAGAGTGGACACCTGACTCAGGATAAACCAATCTATTCATTTATATAAATCAGAATCTGTCTCTTAGGAATTTGGAATTTGAAATCAGAGGTGCTAACACAAATCAATTGCTGCTAGACCTGAGAGGATATGCAGGGACACTCAGGATGGCTGTCTTTGGTGTGTATGAAGTAGCAGAATAAGCACTTCTGCAGAGTGAGAAGAATGAATGACACTCTATGCACAAAGAAGCAGAGATACGCAATCCCATAGAGTGAAAGAGGAAATGGAAGAGAAGGAAAAAGAAAGGGAAAGAGAAAGGAAGTTAACTGTGCTTTCCGTTTGGGCTCTGGTCCTAGGTAGGGTTTGGCTGGGCTCTATGCTCTAAGTCCCAGAAGATACCTTTAGATTAATTTAGAACATTTTCCAGTTTTACTTGATATTTTGGTGGTGGTGTTACTTCTAAATCCGTGGAATTTTCAGCAAGACAGTAGGGTTGTTGGTTTTACACGTATAGCAGTGCTTTGGAAAAATATTGTCTATCCTAGTAACACCACTGTTCTGTCCCAAAAAACTTGTCAGGTAGGGTGTCCTGTGACTCTCCCATGGAGGGTTCCCGGTGCTTGATGCATAAGTCAGCCTTAAGGGCACCTCAGCCAAGGGGTCAAGCTGGGTCTCAAAAAGATTTTCTGTTTTGACTGTGATCCAGATGGGTCTTGGAGTATACCCTGGCCCCACTGAATCTCAGGATTTCTGGGCCAGCCTTCCATCTTAGCACATTGGTAGAGAAAAGGATTAGGATCCTTTGGATTAGAACCATGCTGCTGACATAAGGGGAAAAGTTGCAAGGCTTGCTAACTTCCTGGAAAACAATTTAAAAATATACCTGTAGAGTGACTTTTTAAAACTTTTTAAAGTGAAAGGGGCACTATTAATAGTGATACCAGAACAACAGTCATAAAGTGGAACTTTCTTCAGCAAATACGGCAGTATTGTCACCATATCTCTGGGTAATTTATAGTGATTTACGTATACTTAATTAACAAAGGTCATAAAACCTGGAATTTATTTTTATTTGGAAGTACTCATTTACTCTAGTTGTTTTAAAAACAAATCTTTATTTGTTGTAGATAAAAAGTACATATACAGGAAGAAGGGAATAAAAAAATCACCTGTCACTCACCTGTTAAGGATGACTACTAATATTTTTGGGGTGTATCTTTCAAGACTTTTCTATTTATGCATGTAATACATTTAAATTAAAAATCAGGCCATGTTATACATGTTTTTGTTTAAATTGCTTTTTAAAAATTGATTTTTAATGTCTTTCCATGTCAGTATTATTTTAATGGTTATTTTCTAATTTGTTTATGATGTGCCATAATTTGTTTAACAACCTCTTATTCTAGCCCATTTAGGCTGTCTCCAATTTTCCTAATTGTGTTTTAACAGGTCTCTCTTTCTCCTGTAATATTTTTTCTGATGAAATAAATGTGGGGACGTAGACGTGGTTTGTATAGACAGTAACCCCCACAAAGGTCTCTCAGCTTAGAAACACATTGTAGACTGTATATGTAAGCCTATTGAAACATTTGAACCAAATCAAATGAAATGTCAGTTTCTTGGGGTTTTTTTCCTATAAGACAAAGGGAAGCATTTGGAAGCAGGGCCCGTGCACCCCCTTGTGTCACCCGGGAGGAATGTGCTGGCTGCATTCCTTCTCTGCCTAAAAACAGACCTTCCCAACTCTGAGGAGGAAGCAGGCTTTGCAAAGAATGCTGATGGAAATCAAAACACAAAAATAGACAGTGTAATTTGTCTTTATATATTTAAGGATTTTTCTTACCACGAAGTGATCCTGACTTTTGGGTACATTATTAGATATCATTCTCTTTTCATTGTAGCACACGTTTGGTACAATGCCATTTTGCATAATTAAAAACATATTTTAACAGTAACATACTCATTGTAGAAAATGCAGAAATTTGTTGAAAAAAATCACTGTGTTACCATCACTTGGAGATAACAATTATTGACATTTTGATGCATTTTCTTCCACTGTTTTTCTCCACATATACATATAAGTAAATTATATAGTGGATAGTATAAGGGCTTTATAGCATTGTAGAATATTATAGTATTATAAGGGTTTTCTTGCTTTTTAAAAATTTGACATTAAATTGTTATTATAGGAAAGTCAGGTACCATATCTATCATGCTTACTGCTGAAATCTTCAGTGTCTAGCAGAATACATGGCATGTTAGTAAACTGCTGATAAATCTTTGTTTGATTACTAAATCTTAATTTATCTTAAAATTTACTTAACCATTCTTCTGTTATACACGCTTTACAGATTTTTCACTACTGTAAATCACACAATGATGAATACAGTTTTATCCACCTTCTTGATTTCCCCCCTCATATTAGATTTCTTTGACTGCAATGATTAGCTCAAAAGGAAAACAAAAATATATAAAGTTTCCAATTACATGGTGCCAGACTACTTTCCAATCCACCCAAACCTCAGTAGGACCTATGAGTAAATGGGAGAGCTACAAATCCAACTAAAACCTCCACTCAAAGCCTGATCCTCAACACGATTTTGTGTGGCCTCTCTATTGATGGAGTTAAAAAAAATGATTGAGCAACGATAATATAAAGATTCTGATTAGTTAATTCTGATTTATCAAGGCCAATAATTCTAATACAAAAAAACTGTTCGTTTTCTAGGGCTTTAATTGCTGAAGCCTCTGACTCATAGTAACAGCTTCACTGTTGATCCAAATGCCACTTCTGTGTGAATTAGAAAAAAAATGACCCTTCCCAAGATATTTTAAATCTTCTGCAGGAAAAATAACTTAATCAATACATAAACATATATATATAAATATGTATATTTATATGTAAATTTATATTTATATGTAAATATAAATTTTTTACATATAATATTTACATTTATATTTACATATAAATATATATTTATATGTAAATATAAATATATATACCGGAGGTGCCAAAAAAATGTATACACATTTTAAGAGATGTTATCTATGCTCAAGCAGTAGTTCGCCGTAATCAGAAGTGTCTGGATGCTGATGGTAACCACTTTGAGATCCTCTTGTAATTGCAGAAGTCAAACGTGACGAGTATTCATCGTTTGTTATCGGTATATATTGAATATTACAATTAATACAGTTATTTACTTTCTTAAAATATGTATACATTTTTTTGGCACCCTCTGTATATTATATATATTGCATCCTTTAGAGCCATGAGACACAAAACCTGGACAATTGTATTTTCCAACTCCATGAAACTCCTCCATTCAATCCAGCCTAAAACTGTGTGAGAATACGCATATGTTAATCTAAGCAGACTATGTTTTCTGGAAGCCCCTTTTTGAAAATTATTGCTACTTCGTCCTGCTTTTAATCTCCTGGCTTCTCTTCAGGTCTCTTTGATTTTATCATGTTTCCAATGTTTTTGCAATCTCACCTACAAACTGTGTTCTGGGATCATAAATCTGAGCTTACAGAGTGATGGTGGAAAATTTCATTTTATAATAAAATTATTTCTTTTTAAATATTTATAAACTCTTTGTAATTTTAACATATATGTAAACCACTTTTATGTGTATATGTTTATCTGAAACAATTTTAAAAACATAAATTTATTAAAGACATAGTAAAATTTTATTTCTTTAATGTATTCAGCTAGAGATTATCTGGCTCTTTATTGGATGAAGTTCTATCAATTTTTAAAGTATATTTGATATTAAAATTTGACATCTCAGCTTCCAAATGTAAACTTGTTAATATAAGCAGTGAGTCTTCACAGAGGTATTTTTATTATAAGAAAGATTCTCTACAAATATCTTAGCAACAGTGGCCTGACAAGTTGAACAATTGTGAAGACAATTGTTCTTGGTTTTTAATTCTTGAAATATTGTTGATGTATTTTTATACTGAAAGAAAAAATTTAAAGGGCATATTTTATTTCAAATAATATCTTGAGACATTTTTTACCTAATAGACACAGAAGAAGAAATTTTATTGAAAATAGATATTTCTCCTCTAAATGTTCTACTGCTGCCATCTAGAGTAAGAGTGAAGCAAAGGAAGTAGATCTCAGCCAAGCACTGCAGAGAACCCAGATTGAATTGGAAACACGGTAGTGAGGGATTTTTTCAGAGCTCATACTAGCACAAGTGGTACTCCACTATGTATGAGTATTTGTGAATCGAGCGATACAACCATAATCTGTTTCAGGCCCAGTTGTGAATAAGCAGTGTTTGTCTAGGGTATCTTCTGTCTTCCCCTTTTGTTTCCTCTCCTCCTACTTGCCAGTATCTCCTCAAGGTTCCTAGGCCTGAAGTTGCTTTCTTTTCCTTCTCCTCACAATGTGCTTTCTGGACAGGATCCGATAAATGTATTTATACTCAGGTGTAAAGAATATATAAACTAGATGAGTGACCTGTCATTTCTCTGCATCTATGTAGGGACAGTTTGGGTTAAATGCATTCAGACCCAAATGGCAATAAAATGATAAACTCTTGGGGCAGCTGGTCAGCTCAGTTGGTTAGAGTGCGGTGCTCTTAACAACAAGGTTGCCGGTTCGATCCTCACATGGGCCACTGTGAGCTGCGCCCTCCACAACTAGATTGAAACAACTATTTGACTTGGAGCTGATGGGTCCTCGAAACACATTCTTAAAACAAACAAAAGTTTAAAATAAAATGATAAACTCTTAAGGACTTACCCAGTTTAGTTCCTCTGCGTATGGCTTTCAGGAGGACTTTGCTCATAATTCCACTAATGATGACATCACGTGAGATGTCAATATTAACACACAAAAGACTCCCTGCAGCAGCTCTCTCTGATGACTCTGTGATGTGCTCCTGTTGCATCCAGAACTTCACTAAAAGTTTCTATCTCACTTGATAGTAATTGTTTCATTGTCTATCTACTCCATTAGGTTATGAGGCTTCTGAGGGCAATAACTATGATAGCCCTTATGCTGAGTAGATACTTCATAAGTAAGCTCTGAGTAAATCCGTAAGAATGAGTAAATAGTATTATCTTTTAAAATTTATATGAGCTTCTCCATCTTCAAAAAAATGAATGTGGAATATTATTATAGTGGCACTAACATTCAGGCAAATAGGGCAGTCTACAAAAAAAAGAGTAATGTTCAAACTGTTGCATAGTTATAAGACTTGAATTTGCTGCAACTATCATCAACATTACTTCAGCCATACCTCTTATTAGATGACATGTTTGAACAAACCATAATAAATTTCTGAAGTGCAGGCATGTCACCAGCCTGGAAGCTGTGATTTCGTTATTCTCAGCATGGAGTAGTTAAATACATGACTAGTTAGATGGTAACTGAATATCTAAATAATCAGTGCAGCAAATAGTAAAACAACAACAGCAACAATGAAAAAAGGAAGTTACAAAGTCAGGCCAAATCAGGCCAAATCTAAACCTTAAAAAAAAAAGCACCATTTACATTTACTGCTGATAAAAAATAGCAGTGTCAGAGAAGCCACGCTGACATAGTGACAGAATAACAGGAACTACATCCCGTGGGAGACCTGAGGAATGGCTACAGGTCAGCTGAATGACAATGAAGTTTATGTAGCAAGAATTTCTATTCTTACTAATCAGAAATATACACAGTTCTAATAATACTCATTACTGACAATCTTTGTTTATAAAAGACCATCAGAAAAAAAAGTCCAACGGATCTAAGTTCAATAATAGTTAAAGGATCTTAACATGAATCAACTTTTTTTGAGGGACTATTAACAATTCTAATCTAAATGGGATACAATTATAAACTCTTCTGTCTCCCTCTCTCCTTTCCTTCCTTCCTTCTTTTTACTTGTTTTCTTTCTTCCAAGTAGCTATGAAGGAGATGTAAATTGTTATTTCTCTATAGCATTATTCCATTTCTATACCATCATCCACCTTTAAAAATACCCAAACTTTCCAGATACCACCTCATATCATTGCCTCTACTTCCTCATCTCCCGTTCTCTTCTTAACCTATTCCAATAGAGATTTTTGATCTCACCATTCCATTTTGTCCTAACCACCACTAGGTTTTAAAGATGACCAATGATATGTATCTTCCCAACATCTATTGTCTATGGTCTATTCTCATCTTACTTGACTGCTTATCAGTATTTGAATCTATTTATCACTCTGATCCTTTCGAAAAAAAGCTTCTTTTCTAGTCTCCTACTATATAGCACACTCACCTACCGTGTTTCCCCGAATATAACACCTACCCCGAAAATGGGCCCCAGTTAAGATTGTCAGCCAGATGGACGCATTTAGTATGTTATGACGATGTTCCAGAAGAAGATGACATGACTGTTTTTGAATAAATGAAGATTGTTGTACATGAAAAAATAAGACATCCCCTGAAAATATGCCCTAAAGCGTCTTTTGGAGCAAAAGTTAATATAAGACTGGTCTCATTTGGGGGGAAACATTGTAGTTTGCCTATTCACTCAGTGGACAGTCCTTCTCTGCCAGAATTGCAAATGTTTGGGTTGTCTTCAATATGTAATTTGTATTACAAAAAAATGATACAATAAAAAACCTTGTTTAGATGTCGTTTTACACACTTAGGAGTATTATATCTCTGCGATATATTCCTAAAAGCAAATATGTGCATAAGTAATTTTGACAGTGATGTTAAATTGCCTTCCATAGCTGCTATACCACGTTTCATTTTCCTAGCCATGTCTAAGAGTGGCTTGTCCCCATAGTATTTTCAATAACATGTTAATTTTTTATAACATTGCCAAACAAACAGGTGAAATATTGTATCTTAACATAGTTTTAATTCGCATTTCTCTTATAATGAGAGGATGAGCATTTTTTCATATATTAAGAGCCATTTGTACTTATTTTTCAATGAATTGATGATATCTTTTGCCTGGCTTTTATATTGTGTTTTTTGTTCCTTTTCTGACTGATTTATAGAGCCTTAAATATATGTTTTGGAATTTATCTCTTTCCAATGATATGAGTTACAAATAATTTTTTCCAGTTTGTCATTTCATATTTAACTTTACTTTTGCTTTTTTCCCCCCATGAATAAATCTTAAAATTTTCACAGTCAAAATCATTAATTTTTTTGACAGCTTCTGGGTTTTGTAAAACATAAAAGGCCCCTTTTACTCTGCAATTATGAAAAATATTTCTATGGTTTCTTACAGTTCTTCATGGCTTCATTTTTACATTTAAATCTTAGATTTATTTGGAATCTATTTTGGAGTAAGATGTGAGGAATAACTTAAAATTCACTTTGCTCCCCAACTGCCTGCCCGCATCAGTACTCAGGTGACTCACTCATTTTAAATAATTCATAATTAAATGCCACTTTAATCACATACTAATTTATTTATGCTTTTTGGTCTATTTCTGGACATCCCGGGTTTTCTGTTCGATTGAGCTGCTTGTCTATCCATATGCAAGTGCAATACCATTGTTACTTTTATAGTAAGTATTTTGTAGGACCAGTCTTCTTGCTTTTGAAAAAAAAAAAAATCCTACCAATTCTTGCTTCCTTATTTTCCCAATGAATTGGAGCTTATTTAGTTAAAAAATTATCAGTTGCTTTTTTTAAAAATGGGATTGCAATTTATTTAAAGATTGTTTTGGGGAGTGTTAAACATCTTTTTAGTGTTCATATATTAAGAACTTGGTATGCCAACATTTTTGTTCATGCTTCTTGTTATGTTCCATGATGATATTTTAAAGTTTTCCTCATATAAAGCTTGCATATTACTTGTTAAGTTTTCCCAGTATTGTATCCTTTTTTGATTGATATTTGT
Source organism: Rhinolophus ferrumequinum (assembly GCF_004115265.2). NCBI lineage: Eukaryota > Metazoa > Chordata > Mammalia > Chiroptera > Rhinolophidae > Rhinolophus > Rhinolophus ferrumequinum. Next base: position 63,603,067 of record NC_046285.1, read on the forward strand.
GACCTGTTTTTCATCCTACTGAAGATTTTCATATTGATATAATCATGTTTTCAGTATTTACCAACATTTTCCTTTATGGTTTTGCAATTCATGTATTATTTAATTAAGGTCTTCCTTATTCCAAGCTTATATACATATAATTTTTCTTAAAATTCTGAAAAAATTATATTTTAGTCTATAATTAAGTGGAATTTCAGTTCCTATCCACAGGGCCATACACTTTTAAATTTTATTTAATGAATTTCTTTAACATTGTCTTTTTTTCTTTAACTTTTTATTTTTCAAAATTTCAAATCTGCAGAATATTTTAATGAACAGTGCAGTGACCACGCCTATACCCTTCACCAATTGTTAAAAATGAAATAAAATTACAGAAGACAATAAGAAAATATAGAGGGCAGCAGTATAATGTTCAAAAGCAATGAATGATGTTGATTCCAAGATAAATTTCCTACGTATTGAGATTTTCAGTCACCTGATGGCTATCAATTTAATGGATAAATCATTCAAAAAATTTGATGTAGTTATGTCAAGACAGAGACATCTTTAAGGGTTGCACATTTTGATATATGGTGCTGTTACTGTTCATATCAGAATAGTTCTAATTGCTCCTTTGATTTCTTTTTTAATCCAAGAGTTATTAAAATGGGATTTTATAATTTTTAAATAGACATATACATTTGGCTATTATTATGATAATTTCTAATTTTATTGCATTGTGATAAATGAATTTAGTCTGTATGCTGTCTGTCTTCTTTTCAAATGTATTGAGATTTTTTTATTGGCCTATATGTGGCCATAATTGTGCCCTCTCTTTCTCCCCAGAGCTAACAATTATCTTGGATTTTTGTCTTTACCATTACCTCACTTTTTCTTTTTTGAGGTTTATTACACATGTATGTATAAGAAACAATATATTGTTTAGTTTTGCCTGTTTTTGAACTTTATATAAATGGAATATAACTTTTTTTATTAGTTTCAAGTGTACAAAATAATGTAATAGACATTTACACCCCTCACAAAGTGATAACCCCCACCTCCAATCTACTACTCCTCTGACATAGTGTATAGCTGTTACAATTCCATTGACTCTATTATCTATGCTGTACTCCACATCCTGTGACCATATATATATTAAATTATAGTTGACATTCAACATTATTCTATGTGGAATCTAAAGAACAGAATAAATGCACAAACTAAACAGAAATAGTCTCAGAGGTATAGAGAAAAAACTGATGGTTGCTAGATGGGAGGGGGGTGGGGATGAAGGAGAAGGTGAGAGGATTAGAAAGCACAAATTGGAATATTACATTTTGCACTCTTCTGATTTGCTTTTACCCTCAAATGTTTTAAAATTCTTACATATCAATGTATGTAGCTATAATTGATTCATCTTAATTGCTGTAAAGTATTACAGATATTAATTTACATAATTTATTTTTTATTTAATTGTTGATGGACATTGAGTTGTTTTATGATTTTTTGCCAATATTAAAAAAAATGAGCTACGAACATTGTTTTCCTTATATTTCATGCCTCTCTAAACAGCATATGGATAGATTTTTTGTCATTGTATCAACTCTGACAATTTTTGTTAACTGGAGGATTTAGTCCTAGTGATTGGGATTATTATTGCTATATTTGAATTGTTTAAATGGATCTGAGTATGAGTTGCTAAGTTTTGTCAGTTTGCTCTCTAGCATTTCTGTGCTAGTCTAAACTTTCACCAGTAGTACATGTGTGTTATCATTTTCCACATCCTTAACAACATCTGATTGCCTAATATTTGTCTTTTTTTTGAGTGTTACATTGTATCTTGTTTTATTTTTTTAATTTTTATTTATTAAACATTTTTTATTAGTTTCAGGTGCACAAAACAATGTAATAGTGTATCTTGCTTTAACTTGCATTTCTAAGATAACCAGGGAGGCTGACCATCAATATTGTACTTATTTTTTTAAAATAAAGTTGATTTCTTCAGTGCATATTTACTGCAAACGATATTCTGTTTATATGCAATGGTATAGCTATCAAATTTAAGAAATTTAACATTGATAGAGTACTTTATTCCATAGTCTGTATTCTAATTTTGTCGATTGTCCCAATATTGTCTTTCATAACATTTCTTTCTCTCCAGGAGAGATTTCAGTTCAGAATCACATATTGATTTAGTTGATAGATCTTCCTGAATCTGAAAAAGTTTCTCAACCTTTTCTTTGGTCTTTTTTTGGGGGGTGGGGTGGGGAGGGCATCAACATATTTGAAAAAATATGGCCTAGTTATTTACAAGATTTTTGGATTTGTCTGAGGGATACTTTCTTAACTTGTGTTCCTTAAGAGAATTAAACCCTGGGGCATCCATTGTATAGGATAATTAATTTCTCTTCTAAGTATCTAAAATGGAGAATTGAGAAAATAGCCACTCAAGTTATTTTCTGTAAGGCTTAAATTCTGCATAATGTTTGCAGTAGCTTGTTCATAAATATCCATCATTAATTGAAGAGATTCTCTTCTACTCTTAATATGCAATAAGTTTTATCACGACTGGATGTTGAATTTTATCAAAAGTACTTTTCTGCATTTAGGTAGATCAAATGCTATGTTTCTTTTAATCTGCTAATATGGTGAGTTATATTAGTAATTGAGTTCTTAAATTGAAACAATCTTCCAATTTTAGATAAACCTAACTTAGACATAATAAATTAACCTTTTAATATATTGATAGATTTAGTTTTGCATCTATTGTATATTATAGAATCTTATTTTATATATCACTGTGAAAGAACAAAAATGCTGCCCAATGAAACTGATGTAATACTTTTTTCACTTAGACTTTTAAAACTGTTTATTAAAATACATTTTTTGGTTTATTTAAACATAGATTTCACTATGTATCACTCTTGTACATACTTAGAAAAAATGTAAGCAAGATAAATTGGTAAGGTACTCCTAAAGACTCCACCAGTTGCTTAGGGTAAAGACATGTCCCTCCAGAGCACATTTGATTTTGCTTCTGTCATTGTGGGGCCTAGAATTAGTTTTTCTCAAATATTTGATGTATTTTTTTTTCAGAAACTTATTTTAGATTCTCTCTTGTTCCATCTGGGAATGCTGTGCATTTCTTTTTCTAACTCCAACCCGACTCTAATGATTGTTGGGGAGAGGTGGCAGGGACAGTAGATGGAGTGGAGCAGTGTAGGTATGGGAGCTCTTTATGCCTTCAGAGAATTGCAGTCAACACTGGGCACTAACCTGCTCTCTGGGCTAAGGGTTCCACACTTGTTGCTTTTGTCTCAGAAGAGAGCTCTCTGTTGTTCCACAGTAGATAAATAAGAGTGGGGTAGTAGTAAACATTAGACTTACCTGGCTGCTCTTTCTGGATTCCCAAATAACCAACTATGTTTCTCCAGACTTCCTCTAGCTCATCATGTCTGCTACCTCTATCCTGAAGTACCTCTCCAGCTGCTTCTACAGAATTAAATGAAACAGAGAACAAAAAGACAGTAGAAAAAATTAAGGCAACAAAAAGCTGGTTCTTTGAAAAGATTAATAAATTTGTAAGATCCCTGGCTAGACTCTCTAAGGAAAAAAAGAGAAAAGACACAAACAAAATCAGAAATGACAGAGGAGAAGTTATGATGAATACCACAGAAACACAAAAGATCATACAAGAATACTATGAAGGACTATATGCCATCTAATTGAATAAGAAGAATACTATGAAGGACTATATGCCATCTAATTGAATAGAAGAAATGGACAAGTTACTAGAAATATATAACCTTCCTGGATTCCTTCCTGGAATCACAAAGAACTGGAAAACCTAAATACTGATAAATAGTAAGGAAATTGAAACATTCATCCAAAACCTCCCCAAAAGCTAAAGTCCAGGACCAGATGGCTTCACCAAAGAATTCACCAAATGAATTCTACCAAACCTTCAAAATGATTTAACACCTGTCCTCCTCAAACTCTTCCAAAAAATTGAAGAAGACGCAACACTCATTTTATGAGACCAACACTATCTTGATACCAAAACTTGATAAGAATAAAACAAAAAAATAAAAGCACAGACCAGTATCTCTGATGAATGCAGATGCAAAAATCCTAAATAAAATGCTAGCAAATCAAATACAACGACACATTAAAACGATTATACATCACAATACAGTGGGATTCATTCCAGGGTCACAAGGATGGTTCAACGTATGCAAATCGATCAATGTGATACACCACATAAACAAAATAAAGGATAAAAATCACATGATCATATCAATAGATGCATAAAAAGCATTTGACAAGATACAAAATCCATTTGATTAAAACGCTTAATAAAATGGGTGTAGAAAAAAAACACCTCAACACAATAAGGGCCACGTATGTCAAGCCCTCAGCCAATATCATACTTAATGGTGAAAAACTGAATGCTTTCCCTCTGCAATCAGGAACAAGACAGGGATGTCCCCATCACCTCTGCTTTTCAATATAATATTGGAAGTCCTAGCCAGAGCAATCAGGCAAGAGAAAGAAATAAGAGGCATCCAAATTGGTAATGAAGAAGTCAAATTGCAATTCTGAGGAAAAAAGACTAATGCTGGCGGTATCACACTCCCTGAGTTCAGGTTGTACTACAGCACAACAATCATCAAAACAGCTTGGTATTGGCAGAAAAACAGACACACAGACCAATGGAATAGAATTGAGAACCACAAATATATATATATATATATATATATATATATATATATATATATATATATATATATGTCAAATAATTTTCGACAAAGGAGCCAAAAACATACAATGGAGAAAAGAAAGCCTCTTCAATAAACAGTGTTGGGACAATTGGAAAGCCACATGCAAAAGATGGAAACTAGACTACTATGTGTCACCATATACCAAAATTAACTCAAAATGGATCAAAGACCTTAATATAAGACCTGAAACAATAAATTGCATAGAAAAAAGTATAGGTACTAAATTAATGTATGTTAGGTTCAGAGAGGATTTTATAAATTTGACCTGAAAGGCAAGGGAAGTAAAAGCAAAAATAGATGAGTGGGACTATATCAAACTAAAAAGTTTCTGCATAGCAAAAGAAATCTTTAACAAAATGAAGAGGCAAACAACCGAATGGGAGAAAATATTTGCAAATAACACCTCTGATAAGGGGCTAATATCCAAAATATATAAAGAAGTCATACAACTCAACAAGAAAAAACAAACAATCCAATTTAAAAATGGGCAGAGGACCTGAACCGACACTTCTCTCAAGGAAACATACAAAAAGCCAACAGATGTATGAAAAAATATTCAACTTCACTAGCTATTAAGGAAATGCCAATCAAAACCACAATGAGATACCACCGCACACCTGTTAGAATGGCTATTATCAATAAGACAAGTAATATCATGTATTGGAGAGGTTGTGGAGAAATAAGAACCCTCAACCACTGCTGGTGGGAATGTAAATTGGTACAACCCCTATGGAAAATAGTGTGGAGGGTCTTCAAAAAATTAAGGATAGAATTATCACATGACCCAGCACTGCCTCTTCTGGGTATCTACACAAAAAATCTGAAAACATTTATCTGTAAAGATATATGTACCCCTATGTTCTTTGCAGCATTATTCACAGTGGCCAAGACATGGTAACAACCAAAGTGTCCTTGGATAGATGGTTGGATAAAGAAGATGTGGTACAATGGAATACAATGGAATATTACTCAGCCATAAGAAAAGATGCAATACTGCCATTTGCGACAACATTGGTGGATCTTGAGATTATTATGCTAAGTGAAATAACTTAGAAAAAGTCGAGAACCATATGATTTCAGTCATATATTGGATATAAATCTGAAAGCAACAAATGAACAAGACAAACAAACAAGCAAAAACTCATAGCCACAGACAACCGTTTAGTGGTTACCACAGTGTAAGGGGAAAGGGGGATGACAGAAGAAGGTAAATGGGGTCAAATATGTGGTGATGAAAGGAGAACTGACTCTAGGTGGTGAACACACAATGCAATAGATCGATGATGTATTATAGAATTGTATGCTTAAAACCTATATAATTTTACTAAACAATGTCACCCCAATCATTTTAATAATAAAGAAAAGAAAGTACATGACAGGTTTTAAACAATATAAAGTTGAAACAATTAAAAAATAGAACTATTTTATGTCCTCAGTATTCTCTCACATCCCTAGTCTATCTTAAACCACTCTAAAGAAAATCAAACCATGAGGTAATTTCAGCAGATGCATCAGACAGAAGCAGGGAGGCAGGCCCACTTGGCATACAGAAGGTATGTGACTCTTTTACCAGTGAGACAGTTATTTATGGACTACTACTAGTTGTTGCCAGAGTGAAAAAATGCACACCAATTCCATTTCAGAAGAGGCTTATCCCACGAGTGGCCCTCACGTTCTTTAATTTTCCCTCTGCTCACAATTCCAGGCTAGTATCTTGATTTTTTGTTCCTCATTGGAATAGGTGAATAAAATTATTGTTTTCCACAGGATTACAATGGTACAAGTGGTATTTTAACTCTCATTGCTTTTCTAACCATTTACTAATGTTTTAGATCTTAAAACAAACATCTTATTAAAGGAATACAAATAAATGAAGATCCTTTATAATGTTCCTCTAGATTGATTGTCACTGCTCCTGTGTGGTGAATCTAAGGCACTTTTTTTCTTGTTGCTGTTGTTTTAGTTGTTGTTAGACAAAACTCAGATTGGACTATAGAGCATGGACCAGGGGTGCATTGCAGAGACACTATTGATTCAAACGAAGGCAGCCTGGGATCAGTTGGCTGGTCTGCAGTATAAAAGTCAGCGGGGATAAAAAATGAGCAACATCCATGCCCTCTGTCCTTTCCTCTCCTCATGAATGAAATGAGAAGGTGAAGCAGAATGAAAAAGAAGCAAAAGCTGAAGGTGGAAGATGTAGCAAGTGATATTCATGGTATCACTGCACCATTTTTAATCTGATTATTCAATATTCAGAATTATGAAAGAGAAAAAAATTGAAAAGAAATCACATTGACTCATTCAGTGGGACCAGGGAAGAAAAACTAAAGGTTGTTCCATGCTTATCCATTTAGTCTCAATATCTATTTTCAAAAGAGAGGCAGCATTATGAGAGAGGCCTGTGACACACTATTTATTCTTATCTATGTTGTCACCAGAGGGCACTAGTAAATGTTTATAAAAAGTTAAAACTTTAAAATTTATAAAGGGTATAAAGCTATAAGAGTGAATCCTGGTTAAGTCCATTAGCCACTCTATATTTTTTTATTTTTTCATCTATAAACTGGGATATTTACAAGTACTTCTAAATTAAAGTCTCATAAACTGAAATATTTATAACTGCTCTTAAATAAAGGTCTCAGTTTTTAAATCTGAAACTTCGTTTCAAATTCAGATGGCTTTTTACTGTAATCATTTATGACAGATTATAACTGTTATAGAAATAGTAATTTAAAAAAAAATCTAGACTTTGAGAGGCAGTGGTTGTGCCTATATTACTCCTAGGGTGCCATGTGGTTGGGGTTTCACTTTTTTCCCCCTTATCTGTTAGCCTGAGAAGACTGTGTGGGTATTTGAAGAAAAAAGGGTAAGGCAAAGTGAGAATTCTTAGACAATTTGAAACCTCAGAAAATAGGATTTCCTCTCCACCAAAAGAAAAAGGGGAAGGGATAGATAAAATTGAAATTATGCAACACATGCTTCAAAAGAAAAGACACATGGACTTTGCAACATAATGCTGTTTTGTACAAAACGTGATTTAATAAAAAAAAGTTTGTTAATGGAATATTAAAAGTATAGTTTGTTTAAACAGTAATTACAAGTTTACTAATTAAAGCTACACCTTACAGGTTTTTATTTATTTATTTTTACAACGAAGCAAGGAAAAACTTGAGAATTAAAGAGACTATTATTATATTCGTAAAACAGAAGAAAGTAGTTATGGGTTCAGGACTCGGTGTCAAGCAGATTCAGAAAGGACTTGTTCTCCAAAAATGAAGTGAATGGGGGAGTAAAAGAAAAATAACCAAAATTTAAAATAAAATTTGTTGAATGTGAACTTTGTCTTAGTCTCAGTTGCTACAGCGCCACTCTTTGCCATTTCTCCTACTTCTAATTCTTCATTTGTATCATCATAATAGACATTAGAGACATTGTCTTTTCTAGAATTTCATATAATTGGCATCATAGAGCATGTAGCCTTTGTGCTTGGCTGCTTTCAGTTAACATAATATTTCGAAATTCATACATGTTACATGTATTAGAGGTTTCTTCCTTTTTATTGGTGAGTAGTAGTCCATTGTACTGGATGTACCACAATTTGTTTATCCATTTACCAGTTGACAGACATTTTTGTTGTTTCCAGTTTTGGGCTATTATGAATAAAATTGGTATAAATATTTTCATACAGGTCTTCATGTGGCCATATTTTTTTCACTTATCTTGGATAAATACTTAGGAATAAGGTTGCTGGATCATATAGTAAATATGTTTGACTTTATAGGCATTGCTAAGCTATCTTCCAAATGGTCTGTATCATTTTGCATTTGCATCATTAAGATTTCCATTTGCTCCACTTTCTTGCCAAGATTTTATTTAAATTGTCAGTCTTCTGAATATCAGCCATTCTAGTGAATGTGTATGGTGTCTCATTGTGATTTTAATTTGCATGTTTCTAATGACTAATGATGTTGACCATCTTGTCATGTGCTTATTTGCCCTCTGTTTATACTTTTTGGTGAGGTGTTGTTTAAATGCTTTTTAAAATTAGATTGTTTGATTTCTTAGTATTGAGCTGTAAGGCTTCTCATATATTCTGGATTTTTCCCTCAAATTTAAAAAGTTTCTTTTTTACATTAGGGATATCTCTGTTGCAATTATGTTTCAAATATTTTCTTCCCATTTGTGAGTTGTCTTTTGAAATTGTTAATGGTGTTCTTGCCATGAAAAAAGCTTATTTTAAAAAATAAGATTTGTATTCAAATTTATCAATTTTTAAAAATTGCCACTGGATTTTGAGACATAGTTAGGAGGACTCTCAACAATGAGATTTGCAGAGGAATTTATTCATGCTTTCTTATTTTTCAGTCTTGTATAATTTTATTAAAGTTAGTGGTAATACACAATCTAAGGAATTTATATTTGTATATGGTGTCTGTATCTAATTTTATTATTTTTCAAATGGTTACCCAGTTGACCCAGCACTACTTATTAAATTTTTGCTTCAGTCATTTGAGATGACACTTTTATCATACACTAAATTTTTAGATGTATTTGGACTTATTTCTGGGCTTTCTATTCAATTTCGTTGCTCTGTTAGTCTATTTATGCACAAGTACCACATTGCTCTGTAGTATGTTTTAATGTCAGGTAAGACTAGTACCCTTCATAGATTTTCTTTTTCTTTCTTTCTTTCTTTCTTTTTTTTTTTAGATAGTAGAAAGAATTTCCAATACACTCCATACTTGGTTTCTTCTGTTATTAACATCTTATAATAGTATGGTACATTTGTTACAGCTAATGAAACAACATGTGTACATTATTATTAATGAAAGTCCGTACTTTGTTCATATTTCCTTGATTTTTACCTAAGGTCCTTTTCCCATTCCAGGAAGCTCCCCGTGATACCACATTACATTTAGTTGTTATGTCTCAGTTTCCACTTGGCTGTGGCAGTTTCTCAGACTTTCGTTGTTTTTGATGACCTTGACCATTCTCAGGAATATCAGCCAGGTATAGTGTAGAAGACGCCATAGTTGAGATTTGTCTGATGTTTTTCACATGACTGGGCTGAAGTCATGGGGTGTTATTATTTTTGAGTTCTTCTTATTGAGCTGCAAGGGTTCTTATGTAAGATCCACTATGCACGGGTCACACTTAAAGAGCCGGGAGTTGTGGTCCTCATTTTTGAGGATGGAATAGCTATATAAATTATTTAGAATTCTTCTTTATTGGAGATTTATCTAGTCTTCTTATTTATTTGTTTGTTTGTTTATTCAATCATTTATTTATATCAGTATGGATTGGTAGATATTTTGGGTTATAACCTAATACTTCTTTATTTTGTTTTGCTCAAATTATTCCAGCTTTGGCCATTGGGAACTCTTTCAATTGGCTCCTGTGTCAGTTGACATACTCCTATTATTGTGTTTTATGTCTGAGCACTTCCTTTTATCTTCTATTACATGCATTTCACACCTTTCAAATTGTTCCACAGTTCTTGGATGTTCTGTTTTTGTTTTCCTTTGCATTTCAATTTGGAAAGTCTTTACTGACCCATCTTTAAGCTCACCGATTTTTTTCTTCATTTGTGTCAAGTCTACTAATGAGACCACCCAAAACTTCATTTCTGTTGCAATTTTTTTTATTTCTAACATTCTTTTTGATTCTTAGAGTTTCCGTAATTCTGCTTAAATTAACCACTGGTTCTTGAATGCTGTCTACTTAGATCTCTTAACATATTAATCAGAGTTATTTTAAATTCCCTGTTTAATTCAAACATCTGTGTCATGTTTGAGTCTGGTTCATAGGCTTGCTTTGTCTCTTCAGATGGGTTTTCTTGCCTTTTGGTATGCCTTGAAAGCTGAATATGTTGTATCAATCAGATAGTAGGAACTGAGGTAAGTAGGTCTTCAGTGTGTGGATTTATATTAACCTGGCTAGGAGTTGGGCTGTGTTTAATATTTACTGTAGCTATAGTTAGTAGCAGAGGCTTGAAATTTCTGTTTCCCTTATTTTTGTCACTCTTCTTGAATTTGGACTTTCTTAAGTACTTCTCAGAAAATCTGTGTTTTGCTGCTTTTTCAGCTGTAATCCACTCTTATTATACTGGAACCTTTGGTGTGGTGGTAAGGAGAAGATGGAATATTCTATAACATTTCAATTATATCTCAGTGTTTTAGTGAGCCTTTCTTGAGACTGTGACTTTCACGTGTACTTTCTTCCTTTAACTCCTCCCAGCCCCTCCTTACTTTCTACCCCAGCTACAACATTCCCAGTGTAAGCTCTGACATCTTTTGACTTCTTTAATAGTCCTTTATTTGAGACAGGAAGACTAGAGGGTGCTGGAGTGGGAGGGTGCTTTACTTGTGGGAACCCACAGGTTATTACGGAGATCTCCACATGGCTCTGGCAATGTCTTTTCCCCTAAAAAGTAAGCATTTGTTATGGAGAAAACTCAGGATGTATTTCTATATTTCACAATGATTACTCTTTCTCTCCACCTGCTAGAACCATTAGGGTACCTTTTTTGATTTGTTCTATGAGAATCTGGTGGGGTTCCTAGAAGTAAAGCCCACGAGGTTGTAGCCTCCCTACCCCCTACAGTCTGCTCTCCCAGGAGTCTGTCACCATCATGCTAGTTTATACTTAGCCTCCTGCAATTTATCTAAAGCATCATGTAAATAGTCTTACCAGTTAATGAATCCAGAGATGTCTGTTCCAGGTTAACAGATCTCAGCTGGGTCTCTCTACATATTTCTGTTTTTCTAGATTTTAGAGTAGCAATTTGCTCAGTAACCTCAGGTCTCTGGTGGGTCCAAGAAAAATCATTGATCTTCATGTTTTCTAGCTTCTTGTTGTAAACACAGGTGTGATGACTTCTAAACTCCTTACATGTTGGACCTGAACCAAAATTATCCATAGGAACTTTGTGTCAACTTGTCTAGCTCCGTAAATAAGTTTATTAGTGATGGGATTTCATCAAATTAATAAATTTCCTTTAGGAGAACTGACAGCTTTTTAGATGTCTGGTTGTCGTATTCAACAACAGGAGGTGCCTTTACATTTGTTTTTGTTTACTTTTGCATCTTTCAGGATTGATTTAATATTTTCCTCACATAGGGTTTGCACATTTCTTGTTTAGTTTATTCCTAAGTATTTAATTTTTTTGTTGGTATAGTTATCGGGGTTTTCTCTACCAATATGTTCTCTAACTGGTTATTATTTGTGTATATGAAACTATTGATTACTGTATTTTAATTTTATATCTTAACTTATTGAATTCTTTTATTGTTTGAGTCAGTTATATCTTGAATTTCTAGGGGTTTTTATGCATACTATCAACCACGTCATTAAGGTAGTTTTACTTGTTCTTTAACAATTCTTATACCTCCAGTTGATTCCTCTTGTCTATTTGCATTGGCTAATACCTCTAGTACAAAGTTGATTAGTAATGGAAATAGTTGTCATTCTTGCCTATCCCTGATCTTAGTGGAAATGCCTCAAGTTTTTTCCCATTAAGTAAGATGTTTTAAGGCTAAGGTATATATTTTTTAGGTAGTTAAGAAAATATCCATCACTTTTTATTCTCTGGAATAACTTTTCTCATCAGAAATAAGTGTTGAATTTTGTCAAAGTTTCTCAGCGTTTTCAGCATTTATGAAGCCAACCAAATACACTTTCCCTCAGATCTATTAATATAGTCTATTGTATTAATGGATTTCACTATATGGAACATAACTTGCATTTCTGGAGTAAATCTTACTTGATCAAAGTGTGTCATTTTCTTCCTGTGATTTTGGATTCTGTTGGCTGACATTTCATTTAGTATTTTTGTATTGATATTAATAACTGATACTAGTGTGTAGTTTTCATTTTTTGTACTGTTTTTAGATGTAATTACCAATATTGTATTTACTTCTTTAAAAGAATTGGGTAGGTTTACTTAATTTTCTGTGCTCTGGAGCAACATATGGTGCATTAGTACTATCTGGTCTTTGAAGGTTTGATAGAAACCAATTTTACATCCTTGGGATGTCTTATTGGACACCAGCTCAGTGACTGTCAAGCTTTAGTGTGCCATAAGAATTCTAAGGATGGGGGCCGGGGGCAGGAGCAGATTGTCAATATGCAGAATGTTGGCCTGAACTCTAGAGTCTGAGTCAGGGGCTGGGCCCTGGAATCCATTTTTAACAAGGGGTTCTGCTGCAGTAATCTCTCACCTGTGAAAAGAAACTGCTTTATGGATTAATTTATTGATTCGTAATGTTTTGTGATTAACAGTGGTTGGTTGTGAAAAGGGTAAATATAAATGTGGGCAATGCTGAGTGAAACATATTAAATAGGTTTAAATATATTTTTCAGAATTTTTAATATGCTGATGATGCTTTGTGACATTCCAAGGAGAGCTTGTTTTTCAGTTTGTTTGTTTTGTAGAATATTTCAAATTTACATAACTCATTGAATTTAATTTATTGTTTATTTTATTTAGTTTGTTTTGTTTCAGGGTAGGCCAGCTATTAACATCTGGTGTTCCTAAGAATAAAATTTGGAAATCTAGAATTAAGTGATTTTTCTGTTATAGTAGTTATTACCAATATCCCCTGAGTACCTTGAAAAATTTAATGAACTTCTCCAGGAGCACGTCTTTTACTATAGTTTAAGCAAAATAAAATATTTATATTTTGTAAATCTAAATTATGAGGGCTGGACTAAGTGACTGCCTAGCAAACAAGCATTAACTTTCTTTCTTTATATGCAAATGCCTTTCTTGTTTGTTCTCTTAATAAAAGGTATACCAAAGAAACCTGTTTTGAAGCCTCCATTTCCTATTAGTGCCTATTAACTAAAGTAAGATGTGATCTAGAAGAACTTCATACAATAGAAATAAAGCCCACGTGACCAAAAATTTAACACTCATCCAACAACAGCTGCTTTAGAAGTAGCAGGGTCTTTATTGTTTAGAATTTCTAATGTTGAGGTTTTATTCAAAGGGTTATAAAAAAGGTCTTTTGAAACACTCCTGTGGTAAATTATTTTGGCTGAATTATAAATCCTCAAAAGTGGGATTTTATTATAATGGAAACAGTTAGAATAAACTCTAACAGCATTTGTAAGCAGCACTGTATAATGAGGATTGAGTGCATTGCTATATTACGATTGCAAGTGTATGTTTTCACTACCTCAGTAAAGCACTCCTCGCTTTTATACACAGTGTTATTGGTCAAGTACTCGGTGAGTTTCCCTGTTTCTTTTTATCTGATTGTTTAACACATCTTCGGCTTATGAAGCACCACAATCCTAGATTACCCTGTCAGGTTTAAATTATTAGCCCTCAATCATTCTCTTGTTAGAAATGTTCTGCATTTTTATCTGTAGAAGTAAATAACAGCTTCAACTTAATATGTCAACAACTCTATAGAAAATTCTAGCCAACTTGGATGAGTCCTATCTTCTTAATAGCAGCATCTTACACTTTGTTGCCTGATAATATTAGGAAGGGCAATGAAGATTAACTAAATTTGTATTGGTGTTTTATAATTTGCAAAGCATTTAACCTTGAAATGATCCTGTTATTATCTCTATTTTACAAAGGTGGAGAAACTGAAACTCAACTAAATTAAGTGACTCATCTAAAATGTCTTATTGAGGAAATGATATAACCAGGACTCAGAGACAGGTAACCTGATGTGAAAACCTGTATTCTTTCTGTCACATAAAGTTTCATTTCTCTAAGTCATCTTCCACTCAGACTGTATAAATTCCAAGAGAATGTTGTTTAAATGTATGCATCCCTTAAAGATCACCAAGGAACCCATCAACTTTTTAGTTATAAATTCTTCCATGTAACTTCATGAAAACAGTGGGGTGTAGGGAACCGAGTGAGTCACAAAGACCTGGGTTTAGGACCTGTGGCCCCTACTGGCTAGTCTTGTGACCTTGAGAACGTTACAGTCCTCGAACCTGGTTTCTATTTGTGAAAATAAGGACAGTGGCACTTACTTTAAGGGCTTGTTATAAAATTAAATCAATGTTGCGAAAGTTATAAAAATATTTATGGAATATGCCCAGCATAATACTAAGGGTAGCCAATAACTTCTCAAAAAGAGGACATTTGCAGAATTTGACAGTGTTAAATTTTATGTGAGCCCTCTGGTTCCGGAAAACAGTGAAGGCTAAGTAATCCCCCTACCCTTTGTGTTCTGGAAAATGACTTAATAAGACTCACAGATGTCTCCCTTGTTTAAATGTAACAAAGCCAGACACAGACCCTCAAAATTCCTTATATTTGCCGCATAAATGACCAGTTGAACTGCTTGTCCCCACTGATCAATCAGAACAAAACACTTGTTAACCAAACTTTGGTTAATCTTCTCTTTCTCCACAAGGACCCTGAACTTTGGCCCACACTCAGCCTGAGCCAGCATACAAATGCTCCTGAGGGAGAGGGAGGTGGGAGGAGAGAAGAGAAAGAGCAACCTCTCTAGGGTCTTTTATTGTAAGGACATGAATCCTATCGGATCAGGGCCACACTCTATGACCTCATGTAGTCTTCATTTCTTCCTTACTCCAAATAAAGCCACAGTGGGAATTAGGGCTGCAACATATGTATTTTGGGGGGAGCATATACATTTAGTCTACAACACACATACTTACGATAAAAATGTAAATAATATAAATGAGTGTCTAAAATAGTGAAAGTGGTCCCTTTTGTCTTTCTACTTCCACCCCACAGACAACCACTGTTCTAGTCTTTTTCGTATGCTCACACAAACACGTATGAGAGGGGGATATATACATACACAAAACCACACAGTGTAGTTTCTTTTTTGGTTTTAATGGAATTATACATTCCATATAGTTCTGCATATTGCTTTTTTCACTTTATGATACATCTTAGACAGCTTTCCAACTCAGATCATGTGGTTCTATTTTATTATTTTAATAGCTACTTAAATTTCTTTTTGGTACCATCATTTGTTGAAGGACATTTAGATTATTTTAATTAATTATGTCTATGCTATCTTTTTTTTTTTTTGACAATCATTTAGATTTATTTGTAGGAGAAAATCCAAGGGGAAAAGTATTTTTGTTTAAATCTACGAGGGCCCTTTCTAGTAATAGACACTTTATTATACCATTCACAAGGAGGAAAATGAATTGCTTAGTATTTTCCTCTGACTCCTTGAAGAACTGCTTTTGAACTTTTTCTTGTGGCTTAAAATGGAGTCGCTTGGGTCTAGCTATTCTTTGAAGTAAAGTCATACCTATGCTATCTTTTAAACATTTTAAAGCAAGGACAAAAATCAGTTAGTACACTGCAAGCTTGGTTTTGGATAAATAAAACATATATTTTTAAAAGGCTAGAAGAAAATAAATCAATATATAGAGTGCTTATTTCTAGATGACAGAAATAAAGGTAGTTTTATTACTTAAAAAATAATTTGCTATATTTTCTGCCTTACACTTTGTAAGGTTGCTGAGCATGTTTTTTCAGTCTCATGTACAGTCTTCCATCAGCGTTCGGAGAGTTCTGTTCTGTATCTCTGCTGTAAAGAAGACAAACACTTCAACTATTGTGTCAGTTATTTAGTTTAAACAATAACAAAAATTACATTTAATTGCATCATCATCACCATTATCACAAAGCAGTAGTTTCTTTTTGGAGAAATTGTGTGTTAATGCAAATGTATATGGGATTTTGTGTTAGATAGATTTGGATTTTAAACCTAGTTGGATTCTGTGACTTTAAATGGTTAATTTTACTCCTATCGACTCAGTTTCCTCAGAAGCTAAGCAGAGACTTGGGAGAATTAGAAATCAAGGGAGTGAAGAGCCCACTTGTTGCATTCATGTGCAACAATGCTGACTCACCATTTATTTCTCACTATAAGTGCCAATGATTAGTGGATTCTAAAGTCTGTGTAAGGTTCTTCTGGTCCTCATGTGAATGTGTGTGAAATATATAAGAAATAAAATTGGAGTTCTGTCTCTGTAACCAGTTTACACTATGGTTAAAACCGCCTTGTCATTGCTCCCTTAAATTGGTTTTATTCTGTGCACGCTTGCCTTTTTCTGTTATGCAAGCATTTTAAAAGTTATTTTGAGGGGAGGAATATTGCTAACTGCAGGCTGTTTTTCAAGAAAAGGTCAGGACAGATTTGGGTGGGTCAGGTTACCTCCTGCGGCATTCTTTTGGAAAGAAGCTGAGTGTCTCTGCAGTGTCCTTGGGCAGTTCGGCACAGTGGAAGCAGTTGGGTCCCTGTATCATTCTCCAGGCAGGTCCATGTCCAGACTCTTAAGTTGAGGTTAGGGCCTGCAGAAAACTTGGTTCTCTAGGGCAATCTTTACAGGGGCAGAGGTTGGCTTTCTGAGAGCTTTCCCCACAGCATCAGAAAATGACCTGGCCTCACACTATTTACAGTTGTATCCTGGCCAAAGCCTGGGAGCAAAAGATACTCTCCAGTTCTTCACTTTAGTGCTAGAGATAAACTCCTCACTTCTGCTCTTAAGGAAAAAAAGTAAAGCATAGACATTGCAAGATATTAATGCAAAACCAAACGTGTAAAAAACAACAATTCCAAACTAGATAGTCTTTCATATTTGTTCCCCTCCCCACTGTTAAAATAACCAATGTATGTTGATATATGTAAAAATATAAATACGGGGGGGGGGTACCAAAAAAATGTATACACATGACTTTTATTCATCTTTTATTGTTGGTATATATTGAGTATTACAATTTTAATACAGTTTTTTCCTTTCTTAAAATGTGTATATATATATATATATATATATATATATATATATATATATATATATATATATATATTTTGGCACCTTCTGTATATATAAGACTTTATAGAGGGTAGAGGGTTACACACACACACACTATATAGTGTGTGTGTGTGTAACCCTCTACCCTCTATAAAGGCTTAAGGATATGTACAGAGGATTCCAAAAAATAAATATATATACACATTTCTTAAAATGTGTATATATATTTAAGTATATATGTAAATATGTTTATATATAAATATATGTAAACATATTTACATATATACTCTTAACTTTATCTGATTGTGTGTGTAAATGTGTATATATATGTGTATATATATGTACATATATATATTTTTTTTTTTTGCTAAAAGTGGTGTCATATTACCATATTACACATGTATAAGATAGTGTAGCTGATCCTCGGGTGGCTGGACCTAAAATTACAGGAGAATTTTTGACTTCCAGTCTTTAAAAAAAAGTAATTCCACACATTTAAACCTCCTTGCCTCTCCTGGTCCTCCCTACCTCCCAACAGGCAGGCCTTGAAAAGCCTTGCTAAGAACGTTCTTCTCAAATTTGCCAATAGTTTCATTCATTACTAAGTTTTACCTTGAGTAGAGTTTGTGCAGGAAAACTCTTATAATTGCCTAGGTATTATCTTTGCCATTTCCTTTTTTACTTCCTCTACTTAGGGGACTAATGCGTGGAAGGGAAAAGGTTTTTTTTTTAAAGAAATAATTTAAGATTTCTGGTCAAGATGGCAGAATAGGTAAACACTGTGCTTGCAACCTCTCACGACCACATCAAAATAACAACTAACCTACAGAACAACCATCATTGAGAATCACTTGAAGTTGAGCTGAACAGAAGTCCTACAGCTAAGGATATACAGAAGAACCCAGTTCGAGACTGGTAGGAATGATGGAGACATGGACTAGGTGGGTCTCATGTCTCATGGACTATGTGGTAGTTAAAAATTGGGAGGGATATCTGGGCTGCAGAGAATCCCCCCCAGAAGAGCAAGGGATCCCATACCAGGCTCTTCAGCCCAGGGTTTCAATGCGGAGGAGAAAACTCACCATAACATCTGACTGAAAATCAGCGGAGATTGTGGCTGAGTGAGACAGAAGGTGGCTGGAATACCAGATGTTCCTCTCAAAGACCTTGCATGCACACTTACTTGCTGATGGACTCGATTGCTCTGAGTTCAAGTGCTGGGGTAACAGCTCAAAAGGCACCAGGGACATAAAGAGAGGAACTCAATTGTGTGGCTACAGAGTGAGGGCTGGAGGGATAGCATTGTCTCAGACAGAAGTACTGGCAGAAGTCATAGTTTCTAGGTTGAACCCTCCCCCTTCCCAGCATGAAGACTCAGGCAGCTGCCATTCTGAGTCTCTATAAACCTGGCTAACAACGTTTGTCCAATCATGGTGATTCCCTGAGGCCCTACTCCACCCAATTTGAAGGCCAATCCCAACCCCTTCCAATTGCTTTTTCATGCAGCAGGTTTTCCTAAAATCTCTCAAAGGTTAACAAACTCCAAACAAGCAGCATCTGGCTTTAGAGTGCCCCATGCCTCTTAGTAAATAGTAAGTAGCCCTCAGCCCAGCACTAGTGGCAGCTGGCCTTGGTTCACAGCTTAGCCTCTCCCAGGCACCTCTAAGCCCAGTGTGGTTGGTGGCCATCTTTGGATTGCTTTGTGGTTCATTCCAGGTGGCCCTGGGGGGCAGCACACCAAGTGGCTGGCTTTCAACCAAGCCACAGCATCATGTGGCTGCCCTTGAGGATGACACACCCAAAGGGCACACTGGGAAGGCACCACAGCCCTGCTAAAGTGAGTCCTGCTCTGTAGGATCAACCCCTGCACAACAGCTCCTCTACTGTAGTCACAACCAGTCCTCACAACCAATCAGCCTGATGGTCAATTTCTCCCATTGATGTACAAACAGCAACCAAGGCTCAACTATAATGGGAGGGCAAACACAACCTACACAAGGGACACACCTGGAGCACCAGCTCTGGTGTCCAGGAGACTGCACCACTAAGCCCCTCAGGACAACTACTACGTAAGGATCCTCTACTAAGACTGGAGGCATAGCAGATCTACTTAATATATAGAAGCAAACACAGCGAGGTAACCAAAATGGGAAGTCAAAGAAACATATCCCAAATAAAAGAACAGAACAAAGCTCCAGAAAAAGAACAAAACAGAGACAAGCAATCTACTAAATGTACAGTTCCAAACATTGGTTATAAGGATGCTAAGTGATCTCAGGGGGAACTTCAACAAACAGATAGGGAATATAAAAATAGAGATAGAAAACATAAAAAGAACCAGTCAGAAATAAAGAATATAATAAGAGAAATGAAGAACAGATTAGAGGGAATCAACAGTAGCTTAGATGCAGCAGAGGACCGAATCAGTGATTTGGAAGATAAGGTAGCAGAAAACATCCAAGCAGAACAACAAAAAGAAAAAAAGAATCCAAAAAAATGAGGATAGTTAAAAGGGCCTCTGGGATAACATTCACATCATAGGGCTACCAGAAGGAGAAAAGGGAGAGCAGGAATTGAAAACCTATTTGAAGAAATAATGATGGAAAATTTCCCTAATCTGGTGAAGGAAGTAGGCACACAAGCCCAGAAGGTACAGAGAATCTCAAACAAGATGAACCCAAAGAGGCCTACACTACGACACATCATAATTAAAATGCCAAAGGTTAAAGACAAAGAAAGAATCTTAAAAACAGCAAAAGAAAAGGAGTTAGTTACCTACAAAAGAGCGCACATAAGATTCAGCTGACTTCTCAACAGAAACTTCGCAGGCCAGAAGGAAATAGCATGGAATATTTAAAGTGATGAAAAGCAAGAAATCCAACCAAGATTACTCTACCCAGCAAGCTACCATTTAGAATTGAAGGACAGATAAAGAGCTTCCCAGACAACAAAAAGCTGACAGAGTTTATCACCACCAAATCAATATTACAAGGAATGCTAGAGGGACTTCTTCAAAAAGAAGAAAATAAAAGGTCAAAAATATGAATAGTAAAAGAGCAAAAACTTTACATGTCCATCTACAATCACTTTCAATGTAAATGGATTAAATGCTCCAATCAAATGATATAGGGTGGCTGAATGGATAAGAAAACAAAACCCTTACATACCCTGCCTACAAGAGATCCACTTCAGATCAAAAGACACACACAGACTAAAAGTAAAGGAATGGAAAGAGTTATTTCATGGAAATAGAAACAACAATAACAAAAAAGCTAGGGTAGCAATACTTATACCAGACAAATTAGTCTTTAAAACAAAGGCTATAACAAGAGACAAGGAAGGACCCAATAATCCCACTCCAGGATATTTATCCATAGAAACCCAAAACCCTACTTTGAAGCTAGCTACATGTACATCACTTACAATAGCAAGATATGGAGGCATCCTGGGTGTCCATCAATGGATAAATGAATGAAGAAGAGCTGGTACATATATACAATGGAATGATACTCTGCCATAAAAGAGAATGAAATCTTGCCATCTGCAACAACATGGATGGACCTAGAAGGTACTGGGCTGAGTAGAGTAAGTCAGACAGAGAAAGAAAAATGATTTCACTTATATATGGAATCTGAAGAACAAAACAAACAAACAAACAAAACAGAAACAAACTCATAGATACAGGGCACTTTTTTTTTAAATTAAAGTTTATTGGGGTGACAGTTGTTCAGGGCACATTTTGAGGGTTGCCAGAGGAGAGGTAGGTTGGAGGGATAGATGAAAAAGGGGAAGGAATTAAAAATACAAATTGGTAGTTACAAAATAGTCATGGGTATGTGAAGTATAGCATAAGAAATGTAGTCAGTAACATTGTAATTACTGTGTATTGTGTCAGATGGGTACTAGATGTACCATACCAGAGTGACCACCTCATAAGTTACATAAATGTCTAATCACTGTGTTGTACACCTGAAACTAATATAATATTGTATGTCAACTGTAATAAAAAATTTAAAAAATAATAATTTAAGTATTTGTTTTGGAAGTCTTTATCCTAGTCTGTTGGCTTTGTGTCTAGTCAAACAACTCAAGGTTCAAGCTGAGGGACGTAGTCTTTGTCACAGCATTCACTGAATTCTGCCCCCAACAGCCAGTCATTGTAATAACTACACTTAAAAAATATTTCAAAACAAGTTACTTACGCCACAATTTAAGGTTTACGGCCTCTTGTTCTCTGAGGATACACAGAACAGTTATTTGAGTTCACAGTTCTGATTAAGCCAATAATTGGAAAATAATCACATCCAAATTGGCTTTACGATATTGAATGGTACTTGGGAGCTAACGAATAGTTTGGTTGTTTGTTTGTTTTTTAGGTATCAGATTAGTTGGGAAAAATCACAGTACAAGAAGCTTTAGGGTGGGTTTTCCCAGCAGCCATCCTGTATCTTCCAGAATGAGTTGCAAGGAGGACTAGCAGGGAGCATTTTAGTCCTACAGAGTGGAATAAATAGGGATTCTGGCACTCTGTCCAATTTTTGGCCTCAGAGTAACTTCCCAGGTCTTTAAAATATATATATTTTTAAATTCTGATTGACTACCTATTTCCAAGTTTACCCTTTATAATAATCTGTTTTTCCCAACTAGTCTTCAATCCCTGAGGAAAGAGGATTGGGTATTTTGGACAACCAATTGTTCTTCCCCCCAGTTACTACACAGTAAGAGGACAATTCCTCTTCTTCCCTCTTCAAGGATTCAGTTATTGTCCCTGCAGCCCAAGTGAGCTGAGGTGACCAGCAGTGATGAAAACAAAGCCACAACATTGTAATTAATTTTGCACCTGAATTGGATGTCATAAAGAAGCCATAATGAACTGGATATGTCATGCTTAATAAGTACCATGGTATATTTACCTGCAGTACTTGTGTTTTAAAGGCCTCTTAGTTCTTATCTAAGATAATTACATTTTTGTTACTTGTTCCTATGTTTTATAGGCTCCACGATAGTAGAAACTTTTTTTATGCACTGCTATATGCCCAGCACATAGAACAGTACTTAGCACACAATAGGCCCTCAGTAAATATTTGTAGAATGACAACTGATGACGCTTCACAGCTTTCAAGGGTCTCAACCTTAAAAAAGAGATTTTAATATTATGTGTAGTAATCTGCTAGGTTTTTTGTTTTTCGGTTTTTTTTTAAATAACCAACAAAGATCCTCAGTTCAAATTCCTTGGAGGTAAGAAACATGTTCCCAAAATACCAGGGAAAAGAGCTCTCCATAGATCCATGGTAAAGATGACTTGCCTCAGACTTTTTTCTAGTGAGATTTGATTGAAGAACCACTCAAATTTCAAAACTTCTCCTGAGATGGCCAACAAGAACACAAATTAATACCCACTTGTTCATGTGGAACCATGGATTATGAACTTTGGTTTTATCCATTTTCTTGAATTGGTATCAAATTAAATCATCTCTACTCACTTGTACCGCAGTCAAAACAGCACACACATGAAAAACCAGTATACAAACTGCTCTATTGTGACAGCCTCTATTTGTTGCACTGTGTATCTCCTGCTTTGCACCAGAAAAGTCTTTTGAATGCCTGTCTGTGCCATTGTGACATTTTTTTGTGACAAGATACAAAAGATTAGGGCAAAATAGGAACTGGGACAGGAATTATTGTTGTCTAGGAAACATGTTTAAAGTGTTGGTTATCTGAAAACTATAGTATGAAAAGTTAAAAAAAATGCAATAACCTAATAAAATTCAATGACAAATGTAATGAATGAATGAGTAAATGGACAAATAAGTGGTTAATATAAAAATCTACGTGTCTGGTACAATTACTAGACCTCAGGAAACCTGCTCCTGTTCTTATCTCTCTGCTGGCAGCACATGTAAATTACATGTTCCAATGTTTTGAAATGCTATATGTTGTTTGTCTATATCACCATAGGAAGCACAGCCCATGTCTCATAAATTTTACTGCAAAATATTGAGGAAAGTTTGATTTGCAAAGATTGTTTCTCATTAATTAATTAATTCATTCATTCATTCATTCTCTCTCCTTTTGATCAATTATTCCCTTATCCCATTGCCATAAAAAGTACTAGTCTCTGGAAATACACTGGGGAATCTTTGCACTGGTGCAATCTTTAGCCTGAAGATGCAATGGGGACTTTGCTACAGAGTTTTATTAAAATAATATCTTAATTATGAGAGATTTGGAAGTTCTGATGTCAAAGTCTTAGGTAATTGCCAGAAAGGGAAAGCTTTGTGCTGTCCTGTTTAATAGGCTCCTACTTGACCGAGGCCACTGAAGCTGGTGTAGTCAAAAACTGTCCAGAGAGTCAAATGGATTCTGATCCTCCTAAGGTGTTTCTGATAATGCAATATATCCAAGAGCACCTAGGTCAGAGTAAATGTCTGTTTACTTCTTTTTTTTCTTCAATAACTGCTTGACTTACCTAAATATTATCTGTGGTTATTTCAGAAATTACCATTTTCCCACCATCAAAAACTCAAACGTATACCTGAGAGCAAATTTAATCTACTTTTGAGAAATGGCATAGTTGCTTAAAGAGTCTTAGACTGTATATGTTTCTTTTCCTTAGACTGTATATGTAGCTTTTAATTTCTAATATTTTTTTAATAAAAAGGAAAACTGAACTCAGAGGGAATCCATCATAACATGCCTTAATCATAGGAGAAGGTGAAAACACACAGGAGAGATGAGAAAAATTATATTGCAAGGCAGGAAAAAAACAACGCCCAAATGCACACTGAATTTGGAGCCCTTTAATACCTTTTCGCATGTAACCTCACTCCTTACTCTTCATTGCTGAAGATACTTGTTTTACTTGTCCAACTGAGAAAGATTTGTTTTGCAGAAATTTCTGGAGATGTCTGGTTTCAATAACATTTAAAAACATACATTTTTTTACATATATACATATTCATTTAAAATTACTCTTTTTTGTGTAGTAATGACTTTTGTTGTAAACTATACTGCTGAGTAGCTTGTGTTTCTATATAATGAAGTACCACTGAAGAGAACAGTCACTTGTGGCAGGTAGCAAAGAAATTTCAATAAAGTAAACTCTTAGTATTATCAAAATTATACATTTGGGGCTGTTAGCATGGCCTAGAAAAAGATGAGGACAGGCTCATCTCATTAAAAGAGAAGAAATAGTGGAATTAGCTTGAATCTAATTACAAGCCACACTATCTAATGTAAAAACATGACTGTTTTTTCACTCCCATTCATTTTGACTAGTAATTAGTTTTGGCCTCTAAAATGCCACCCTTTAATCATCCAAACACAGATGTGATTTGCTGTGCAATTTAATCTTGCTTTAATGAAGAACTAATGGACGCATCGCAAATTACTTTCCCTGTTGGAGAAAAATTCTATTTCCTGCTTTTCAAAAGATCAAGAGTATCTTGTGATAATAGCCCAAGCGTCCCTGGCAGCCTCACCGCACAGAGCAAACAAGCTCTTTTACTCAACTCCCAATTCAATGGAGAAAAAGAGGCTACAATTAGCAACAAAGCAGGGGAAACGCAGCATTACAGCCGAATCACTTTCTGTAGCTCAACCCCCAGCAACCACTGGCTTGTTAGAGCCAGGTCTAAAGTGTCAGGCACGAACAATGCGCTGTGATAAATTACTCTCTTCAAACAGCTGCACTGCTAATTTTCAATTATACACACAAATGGCTCTCAGATTGGAAGAAAATGGAGTGCATGGGGAGAACAGTAGTAGATTTCTATGTTTGTTTGGTAGTGAGTGTGGAGGCGGGAGAATGACATCTTGAAAAGAAAGCGGTAGCGAGGAGTCAGTGTTTGAACTTCAGAAGATGAGCCATCCCGAATCTTAGGGGAGACCTGTGGTTTCCCGTTTTGCTCTGGGTTCTAAAAGATATGAAATTACCAGTTACTTTCCTTTGCAGATTTACTTATTTTGCTTGTTTGTTTTGACCCATCACCCACTTTACACTGAAAATTCACGACTGACCTCCTGTCTGACTCGGTAAGATCATTAGAATTCACAAAGGCTCAGTTTGTTGGGTATCCATCCTACCAAATTCCCACAGACCCTTCCATCTCCTTTCTTACTTCACTAGTTCTCCACCAACCTAACTGTACTTTACCCCTTTACTCTTTCAGTCTCATTCACTCCCATCAACCGCTATTCCTCAGGGCCGGAGTTCTATGCTTTATGGGTAGACTCTGAAGAGATACCTCCTCCCTCCAAATAAAAAAAATTCACCTTCTTAGAAGAGAGAAAATTTTTCTTTTTCCTGAACAAGATTTGGCCTTCAGGGATACTAAAATCTGGTGAGGGATACTAAAATTTCTCTCTCAAATAAAAACAGGTGTCATAAGATATTCCTTCTTATTTGTTTTTTGATGTGGAGATGAACAGTATAAACAAACACACATTATTATTCTGTTTTCTTTACTAGTGTCTTTTTCCTGTGTCCTAAGTGTCAGCCTGTTTTTTTGGTTTGGTTGATTTTAAAATTAGAGTTCAGGGAGGTACATGCTGCTAGAACATCTCTTACTCTTTCAGGAAGGATTCATGGTGGGTCTGTGCCCAAACCTGCCCCACCCCAGATCATTAACACCTTTGTGGAACATAGGGTCCTCCCATCCCAACCTCCAGTTTTCAACTGTGGCTGTTTCCCAAGAAACAAAAGGCAAGGATTGGCTTTTTCATAGAAAGACACTTGCTAAAGATCTGAATAGTAGTATGAATTTGCTTTCTTATAAAAAACATGAAGCCAGCTCTCGTTTAATCTGTTTCTTTCTTATTCCAAGCAGGAGGATATGGCCACAAGTGTGTGACAAGAGCTTCTTCCTTTAGCTTATGTTCTTGGAAATCGGTATGTGACCAAGGGAACTGCTTTTTTGTCTTGCGGCAGGGATGGTGTTGACGGTACTGTATTTCTGATCTTGGAGCTAAAATCTCTTGCTGCAATCAGCGTCTGTTCATTGTGTTCAATGACAAAGATTCACTCACCTTTAGCGGAGTAGTCTGGGTAGACAAGCCCCCATTTCACTGTGCTTATTCAAGCTAGGGCTTCCTTTGACTTCGCCAGCAAGAAGACAACAAATGGGTCTCATCTGCTTAAGGGCCACACATTAACACCGTACAATCATGTGGACATAAGAGGATAATGGCCATTAAAATGTTCTGATTCCTAACCATTTTCTAAAAGATTGAATGTAATGTAAATTAATGTTCAAGAAGGGGGCTTCCAGGATGAGATTGTTTTAAAAAGAAGATAGAGTAGAGTCACCTCTTTTAGAGCAGACTTTCTTAACAAGGAAAAACTATGAGCAGTATATATTTGAATTAGGAATATTACCATTCCAAAAAGACTATGGAAAATTTTAAATGCCAGTCCATTAGAAGTGACTTTTCTTGATGCAGATGGGAAAGGCTACTGGGAGGTGGGGGATGGTTGTGATATTGAGTAGAAATGCAGTATTTTTTTTTTTGCTGAAGTGGGATTTTACTCCTTCTACTTTATAATCGTTATAGAAATTTAAACCTCAAACCATTTCAGCCCAAGCTTATACTAAGCTTGTTAGTGGTTTCTGATGCTGTGGCCGATAATGCTGCAGCATTACCATAAATCAGCAGAATTAACTATGATCTTCAGAAGCATGCTTGAAAGTGGGTGACAGAAGTCTGCAATTTGGTGCTCTGAATATTATGATAACATTCTATATTAAATGTTCTTAATCTACTTAAAGCTGAGCTTCAAGTACATTTTGTATTTGTGCTTTGCCCAATACTAAAAATCAGTATCAATTATTACAATCCATGTGAGACTTCAATTATTGCAAATGCAAAATGTAAAAATATATGGTTATATATGCACCAAGTGGCTGTGTTGTTAATTTTGAAAAGTGTTAATTTGTTTTTCATTTAAATGTGGTTATTGCTTTGTCCATTTAAGAACGGGCTTAAAATTGTATTTTTATCACATTACTATTCACAAGGAAAATGATCTATAGATTCAAATACATTTCAGTTACTATATCGCAAACTTCAAAAATATGTATTATTCACTCTGCACTTTACATCAGATGTCAGTTTTCATATAGTCTTATGCCTTGAAAGGATCCATATTGAGCATTGAGTCCCAGAAAGTAACACTCTACTTTGAAATAAACAATAGTTAATGTCTATACCATGTTTGTTTTGCACACCTCCCCACCCCAAAGACATATTCTCTGTCTTGGTCCCAGAATGACCTGTTTCTGAGCAAAGTGAGGTTTATTTCTTTATTGTCCTTGTTGTTCTCTGCTAAATCACACATATACCAAAGCGTAATGATCAATGCTCTAGAGGTGGGAAGAAAATATTCAGGCAAATGGTTCTTAGCAAATGGATAGAAAGTGAATTTTTTTACAATGTTGAAAAAATACGATTGTTCATCGTTTAAACTGAAAACAACATCAGGCCATTTAAGCTTACCTACAACCAATACCCACAATAAAGGTTATAGCACAATCAATTTGTTAGCAGGTAAGCAATTTAGACACACTGGAGGATTTTTAATATGTAATTTATTGGACTAAAATGAAGATCAAATAAATGATGCAAAATGATTTTTTCTCTGATTTTGTGTAAATGTAAGGAAGTTAGAATTTTGACAGTATTTTTCATTCACAATAGGTATATAGAAAAGCTCATCTAAACCAGATCCTAAATGGGATTAAATATGATGTAGTTTAAATGGATCATCTTATAAAAACTCATACATTTTTAACACCCAAACGCTCTCATAGGAGCTCTGCCTCTCAGGCCTTGACTGGGGATGCAGGAGGCATCTAAGTCCTTGAGATTCCATAGTGTACAGAGCTTTCTCAAGCTCACCCTTGCTTCCTTAAACAGCAGTGAACGATTGCCATCAGTCCTCCCTCTTAATGTCCCTGTGTTGATGTTTTACCCATAAAAAGAACACGAAAAGATCCACAAAAGCACTTTGAAAAGAGAAAACTGCTATATACATGTGAGAGATACAACCTGATAATAATAAAAACAATCACAATTTATTGGGTACCTACCAAATGCTGCACTATTTAAATGTTTTACATACATTATTTCTAATCCTTACAAACAGAGGACAAAGTAGGCATTTTAATCTTTATTTTATAGATGAGGAAATCAAGTCTCCAGAGAAGTTAAGTAACTTACTATAATCTAGGATTTGAATCCAAGTGTCTGATTATAAAGCCTATAATTTAAATCATTGGACTACTCTGGCTCTAATTATTTAAATATATCTATTATATGATTTCATTATTTAAAAATGTGTATTAAAATGAATGCTCCAAATTACGTGGTCAATGTGTTATATTATCACTTAGGAAAATCAGGATTTTTAAAATCAATTTTCTGTCTTTCCAAGGGAACAGGATTTGAGAGACATTATTCTCTTGACCATATTATTGGGAAAAAAGGAGAGATGTAAGGACTAGAGTTCTTAGGCTTATTCAATCAGGAACATAATGGCTTCAGTATGAAGATGTAGTGGTTGAATTTGCTACAGAAGTCGTGGGGTTTTTTTTGTGCATGATATGCATTAATGATGTTTTAATGATATGCATTAATGAAGCAGCTCTATTTTCCTCATGAATTCAGCAAAGTTCCAAGAGTAAATGACCACGTAAGATATATATGGACCCCTTGGCACCATTACTTATAGCCAAGAAAATTTAGGGAGAGAACAATGTTTGGAGACTTGCCTTACCAGTAGCAAATGAAGAAGATATGCTAGTCAAGATATGCTAATACGCAGAGGAGTATTGATACAGAAGTAAACCAAGCAATCAATGGGACTGAATGTAAAGTCTAGAATAAGATCAACGAATACATGGGTTTGTATTATAGTTATGATAAAAGCACATTTCAAATCAGTCAAATAGATGAACTATTCAATCCACGTGTTGAGATAATTAGTTGTTCACTTGGAAAAAACATTCAATCAGATTCTTACTGTTCGCAAAAAAGTCCAGAAGGAGTCATAATTAAATGTAACAAACAAACACATAAATAAACAAAATAATACCAACAAAATAACAATACCATAAAAACCATAGAGGAAAATATAGGAGAATTTTTTTAAATGATTTTTAACCAGAAAAGAAGTTTCTAAGCAAAACACAAAACTACCCAGTCATAAATAAAAAACAGGGACAAGCTTAACAACATAAAAATGAAAATATTTTTGTAAACAAAGATCCATTTAAAAAAATGTTAAAAGAAAAGCAAGAGGCTGGAAGAAAATATCTGCAATACATACGATATTCAAGAGAGTAATATCCACAATATGTGAAGTTCTACGAATCCAACAATAAAAAGAATAATATTCCAATGGAAAATTGCACAAAGGATATGGAGAGGCATTTCATTCCTGGAAGATGGAATACAACTAGGTAGTACAATCTCACTGGCATTCAGGGAAATGCAAATGAGAATGTTACCATTTTTTATCCATTAAACTTGTGGAAATTTGAGTCTGCTCATGTCCAGTGTTAGTGAGGATATAAAGAGCACACTCATATACTGTGGTGGAATGTGAATTGATAAAATACCCAGCAAAATTTCAATTCTATGAAACAATTCTTCTAAAAACAATTCTATGAATATTTTTTGCACGTGTTGAAAGATATACGTATAAAGGTGCTCATGACAACCTTTCTTGTAATAACAAAAAATTGGAAATATACTAAAAGATTATCAAAATTAGGATTACAAATATGGTACATCCACACATAGGATATTTATTAATGAGATGTATCTATAGGTAGAAAGAGGTCCATTGATTAGTGAAAAAAGTCTAATCTCAGAATATGTGTAGTGTAATCCTCTTTATGTAAAACCTCTAAATGTTTGTGTGCAGTACCTAGAAAAACTCTGGAATTTTACACCTCCAAATTGTTACTCATGGGAAGTGGAGCAAAACTGAGATTGACAGGTTGGAGAGTGTATGTGTGTTTGTGTGTGTGTACATGTGAAGTTTTTACTTATACTTCTGTATTCCTTGAATTTTTTTACTATAGTTTTGCTTTTTTTCTTTTGTGGTGAAAGTAATAGTAACAAGAAACCCAGTCTAACTCATATAAAGAAGGCATATTACGTAGGGAAGATAAACGTTCTTATTAACATTTCCTTTCATGTACTTACATAAGAGCTATAGTTGCTAATCTTTCCTGAAGTTTAGCACCTAATTAACAGAGTGGATTTTGGAGTCAGATATGTGTGGATTAAAGTTCCAGTGGAAAATTGCTGAACCTTGGGAAGCCTGAGTTTATCCATCTGGAAAATGGAAAGAATGGTTTTTATAATTCAGTACTGTTGTGAGGATTTATGAGGCAGTGCACCTAAATTGTGGCGCTTACAGTCTTGCCCAGACAGAGTCTGAGTTAGATGAATGGTGCTTTTTATTTTGGTAGCTTAGTAACAACTCTATGATGTGGTAAGACATATTTTAACTCTAATTTTTTACAGTTGGAGAAATTCAGGCTCAGAGAGGTTACATGGTTTTTTTCAAGATCCTACTGAATCTGGGACTACAGTCTGGATCTAGTTATTATTATTCTGACTTCTGGTTCTTTTTCTTCGAAGCTGAAGAAATTGAAGTTTGGGTAATTTTTACTTCAAAAACATTCCAATTAGATCTACATTTTAAAAACTACGACTTTACCAGTGACATGAAAAAAACTGATTTGCAATGGAAATTGGCATTGAGGGAACAAAGAACAAGAAAAACCCAAACCCAGTAGCTCTGCATAATTTCCTATGAAGTGTCTGGCTTCTGATGTAGAAATATCTGCCATTACTATGACCCTTGGGAAATGAGAGGGACAGTTCCTTGCTCCATCCTGATTCAAAAGATCTCTTCTCCCAGTTTCCCATCTTATCCCAAGTAACCTGCCCCATTCTCAAACCTTAGCTTTTCCTTTCATTTGACAGAATTTTCTGGCCTCCAGCTTTCTCCCCTGTAACTCCTCTTCAGCGACTGTAATGAAATACCTGCGTAGTAGGTACTCAACTAATGTTCATTGAATGAATGAATGAATGAATGAATGATTATGAAGATTCACAGGCTCTTTGTTTCCATCTTTCATTAGTGGATAGAATGTTTAGTGCTACAGATTTCAGTTCAATATAAAGAAGAAATACCTATCAATGGGGCAGGTTGTCTGGAAAAGTTCGAGGCTCATCTATCAAGGATGTCTGCAGTGAGTAAGTAGCAAACTAGACAAGATCACATGTAAGATCTTTCCTTGTTTCTGGGATTCTGAGATTTTTAAAGTAAATGATTAGTTTCTGCTTATTTTACTTGTTTGTTTTCGTTTTTTGTACCAGATATTTGAATCCTGAGGTCAGGTAAAGATAACAGCTTTTTATTTTTTTCCTTCGTAGAAATAAACACCTAAAATTAACAAACTGATAGACACAGGAAAAAACATAACCATAAGGAATCAGTGTTAGGACCAGAGGTTGGTGGGCAGCCTAGAGTCCAGCCAGGCAGGGCAGAGGGGGCCTGGGAAATCTACATGCCTTTTGGAGTGTACAGGAACTTGGAGAAGTCCAGCTGGATGGACTATGATATTCAGAGAGAATGGAGACTTCAGTAGGGGGTAATCTGGCTAGACAGCAACATTAGGTGCTATGCATAGCAAGAGAGTTTTCGGAGGTCAGTAGAGAATCCCAGGCTAGGAATTATGTCTAGATTCAGGAAGAAGCCTGAGGCCAAAGTGGAAGCCTGTGGCTGGGTCACCATCTCCAGACTGGCATTCAGGGACAAGCCTTCAGAACTCTGGATGACAGAACGAAGCAGGGGTCAAGGTAAGAACACAGAATGAGGTGTGAAGTCAGAACTCAGATCAGGGGTACAAGGTAGAGGCCTGGTCAAGACAGATGGTTAATTACTAGAAATGGGCCAAGGTCAGAGGACAAAACACCAAAGACAATGGACTAGGATTTTTAAATTGTCCCTACCTAAACCAACCTTAGCATGAGTTCTAAAACCAGCTGAGCCCAATCCTGACTTTGGGCAGGAAACATCTAAGGAACCCTGTTTCTATAGTTGATAAGCGGCGGGAGAGGGAGTGGGAGGGGTAGAGAGGGGGCTTATACTGAATGATAAAATAATATACGCGTGGAGCCCACTTAGAAAAAGAAATCGAAAGACATACAATATCTGACTTTATTAAAAATGCCTTGCTTGTTTTTCCCCATAAATTTGTTTAAGAGGATTTTTGCAAGTGAAATTTAATTTTACATTGAGAAAATTCAGAGAAGCAGTAACATTCCTTCTGTTTTTTCCTTTTTTCAGTAATTATTTTCAAACTATTCTTTTACTATGAGACTACTTATTCTCATGGTAGGATGATTTGTTTGAAAGTTATACTTATGCAGATAGAGAAAAAAATGACCCACTGGTTAATAACAGTTTCAAAATTACCATTTGCATTATGCAATTTTTAATGAGCCACCATCTATTTTAAGTTAATATTCCTGTGATATGCAGCTGACAACACCATTTTCACAAAAAGGCCAACTAATCAGAGTGGTCAGGTCAGTGCAGAAAATAAAAATAAGATTGGGGTCTACAGGTCTTGCCCTTGACCATACAACTAAAACTGTGTCTCTAATAAAAACATTTTGGAAGACCCAGAGAGGGTATCAGTTTTCTTTTGGGTGACCACCATAAGACTTCAAGGATTCTCTTCCCTTATGGAGACAGTTTTCTTCAAGACTATGGTCCAGACAGACTCTCCAGGAAGTGAGGGTAGCATACAAGTTTTATGACGGCTTTCATTTACATTAAGTCTCCTGCAAAGGAGAGGAGGGGGAATTTTCCATGAGGCGATCCGTTGAGTTTTGTGCCAGTTGAAGACTATGAATTAATGCTTTTCTGATATTCCTAAAATTAAAACCCCATGAACTAACCATTTTAGGGTATTAAGCTTTGCTTCAAAATGCATTCTCCACAGCTGAATCAAAGGGCCTAATGCATTTGCTATTTGGGAATAATAAAGCATGAAATGGGGTGCAGGACTTATATATTTACATAAGAAGCAAGAGCTGAAAAATTTTAGGAAAAACAAGAGAGTAAGGTGCTACTGTGAGGCTTGCTCTGAAAAAGCTGGCGTGTAAACTGCTCCTCTTCCAACCACTACCCAGTTTATGACAATTGAGGTGTATAAAGGATTTTGGAGGTTTCACCCCTTCTTGTCCCTTGGGTTCCCTAAAACTTCCTCTAGATTTTGGCATTTTCCTTGCCTTTGCTGTGTATTCCTGGGAGAAACACAGGGCAAGGAAAAAGAAAGGAAAAGAAACATGTTTGTGTTTTCCAAATTTTCAGTGTTAACCAAGTGTCACAATTGCTATCAGAAACATAATATTTAAAATGGAAGAGAAAAAGTCAAGATAAAGGATCTTTAGGAATAGCAGTGATATAGTTTATACTTAAAATTGAGTCAATTTAGACATTCACTTTATGCAAGAAAAAGTTGTCTAAATCACATGTGAATGTTCACAGCTTCTTTTGCAATCTCCTGTACTTTGTAGCCCTCAAGGTAATTCCATTGAAGAATCACCAAACCATAGCTGTGAATTGATATCCTATTGAGATAACTAGGTCTTTTTATTTTTAAACAACAATAGCATTACAGATAGGATCTCTTTTGTTTTATTTATTCACATCAAAACAAATTCAGTACCAGAACCATGCTGTATGCATACCTTGAGTGAATAGAGGCTGTGTCAGTTAGCACAGGTTTAGCTCCATGTGGTGACAAGCCCAAAGTTAGAGAACCTTGAACAAGATTATACATTTGTTTTTCTTTCAAGTAAAATTAACTTGGAGATAATGAGTTCAGGGATGATATGGTGACTCCATGGTCATCAGGGACCTCACCTGCTGTGTTCTTGCTGCTCTGCCATTCTGAATTGTCCCAAAACGGCAGTCCTAACTCCAATCATCATGTTTCACCTGTGACATCACCAAAAAGATTGCTTTCAATGACAGAAAATTCATATGTTATCTGTTTCATTTCCAGGGTACTCGTTGTCTTACTCAGGCGAAGCTGGTAATATTCAAAGACAACATAGGATGGAGACTTGATTGTGTGGGCCTTGATGGTCAAGTAATGTGAGTCAAGACCAACATTACTTAGTTAGATGATGGGAGTGCAATGTGGTAAAAATACTATGTACCTAGAACTGTGGTTCTTAAATGTTAGTGTGGATAGTAATTAACTGAGGCACTTATTAAACACCTGTTCATGGTCCATACCCCAAATTCTGATTTAGTACAACTGGAGCAGGTCCCAGGAATTTGAATTTTTGAAAGGCATCTTAGGACCAAACCTTGAGAAATATTGACCTAGAAATTCAGGCAACATGAAGATGTTGATTGAATATCGAATTTAATACTATAAGAACTGGATGTGACTCATCTTTACCATTTATTAACTGTGTGAACTTGGGCAAGCTAGTTAACCTCTGAACTATTTTCTCATTTTTAAAATGGGTAAACATATAACTACCTCGTGCGATTTTTTTTTTATTAATTGGAAAAAGATATACCTTGTTTTTCACTATATGTGAAAACATATAGTACCTTGTTTCGCACTTAATAAGCATGTAAAACAGTTTTTCTGGGTCCTGGCATCATCTGAAGTGCTCCACAGAGACTATTTACCCAAAAGCTCCAGCACAAGTAAGCACCCGAAATTCCTACCAAAAAAATCAGGCCTTTGGGTTAAAACATTGTTTTTAGAAAATACCGGTTGTGCTCCAAGTAAGTCACTTGAACTTATCTTTACCTGGTGTTTCTTGAAGTATATTTTTTGGAACAGGTGTCCTATGGGACGTTAAAAGGTGGTATTACAAAAAGATTTCGTGGTAAAATAATTTTGGGAAATACTAGATTAAACAAAATCAATAAAGTTTCTTTAGCTCAAGACTTCCCAGAGCCTTTAAAACCTTAATGCAAATTTGAGTCTACAAGAGAGGGGTTTTGCTTAAACATTTCCCAAATTTAATAGGAAAATCCTTTTTAATAAAACATCTCAGAGGATGTGGGTCTACAGAACATGGGAAACATAATGACATATTTCCACACAGTAAAGTGTTAGACTTGCTAGCAGAGAACTGTCAGCTAAGAGAAATGCTGGAATGGTGGATTTGGGGAGAGGAAAAAGGGAAAGGCATGGGACGTGGGCTCAAGCCTGGGCAGGGCAAGTCCAAGCGAGAAGCTCACAATAGCCAAGGATGTCACGATGGTACCAGAGTTTCTAGAGGTCGAAGCCATAGTGAGAAATCTTCAAAGTCAAAATGCCTTAGTCACAATTTAGTCTAATATTGCTTGGCCAGAGGAGCACCTCCCATACTTCCTTTCTCTGTTCTTATTTTTTCCTTTACCTCATAGCTTCTGATCTGCCTAATTGACATTACCTAGGTATTTTCCAAAAAAAGAGAAACTTTAATTGGATATTTAACATATGTCAGGCACTAGATTTGGAGCTAGGAATGGAAAGATAAACAATACATTGTTTATGTCCTTGAAGAACAACCATTCTAGTGAAAGAGAAATATAGGTAAACAGATGATTATGCTTGTGTGGTATGAATGCTAATTAAGTTACACATATCACTTACAGAGAATGAGAGGCAGTATTTCAGGAATTGGAGCTGTCAGGAAGATTTCAGGTATAAAGTTATGGTTGAGCTTAGTCTTCCTTCCTTCCTTCCTTCCTTCCTTCCTTCCTTCCTTCCTTCCTTCCTTCCTTCCTTCCTTCCTTCCTTCCTTTCAAGGAGGATGCAGCTCAGAATGACCCATGTGGGATCGAACCAGCAGCCTTGGTGTTATTAGCACCATGCTGTAACCAACTGAGCTAATCGGCCATCCCCAAGGGTTCAGCTAATTCTTGAGGGAGTAAGGATTGCAGAAATGCAAAGGCTTAGAAATTTGAAAGGTAGAAGTTCTAGAGGACAGATTTTTTTTAGCTGGAAGCAGAGAGCACACAAACTTAATGGGATCATATGGCTCTTTTATGGTGTAAAGGACTGGGGGTAAATTCTTAAAACAATGATGCTAAATCCACCCTATAATTGAGAGCTGTTTTCCATCCATGACACAGTGACATTTATGAACGAAGTCAGTACTTAAAACCCTGTCGATCGTGGAATCTAATGGGATTTGTGGTCACCCTGATGGATTCTTTCTAGGTGGGTTTTCTTGAAACCCACGTGGCCCCTGATGGGTTTTGAGTGTATCATCTATGCTCACTGCTTACACTGATTCTTGAATCAGGTTGCCAATATATTTTTATTTGAAATTAATTCATCCTGTAAAGAGAAGTTCAAGTCTTATGCATACCGAGGGTGAAACTTTTCCTGACTACTGTAGTCCACAGGGCCATCTTTTTCTGAACTTATGAACTGTTTATGGGCCAAAGAAAACGTTGGACACACAACTCAATTCATTCACTAGAGTTGACTCTCATATGGGAGTTAACCCTAAAAATTTCTTAAATTGACATTTAAATTGATAGGGTCTAAGCACTCCAAACTTCAAAACACAAGAATTAGCCTAGTTTTTTTTGTTTGTTTGTTTTCTTTGCTAATTTTTTTGACTGTGTCCTCTCTTCCCTGGAGCAATGGAGTCCAAGGTTTCAATATAACCTTAGATGGACAGATAGAGAAAATAGGATTTTTTTCCCTAAGTGAGGGTGACTATATGAAATTTGAAGTCAAAGGACATGCATACTATCTCTTTTTATCCTCCCTGGTTTCCAGTGTTTTCCCTTGTTGTTTTGTTGGTTAGTTTGGGGAGAGAAGCACCCATACAGAATTAGAACTATGAAGCTACTTCCTGGACAAAAATGGTTACTAAACATGAAGGCAACCAGACAGAGAAGCCATCTCTCTACCTCAAGACAAGTGTCCCTGCTAAACATCTACCTCTTTTCTACAATGCTTTATTTAAATATTTTAAAAAGAAAAACAAATTTTATTAAATAAAGCTGTTTTCCCCTAAAATGCTGGAAATAGGAGTTTTAAAATATGTATGGATGAAACAGAGATAAAAGTTTATATACCTATTAATCATTTAAGTGCTGACAGAAAAAACTATGCTGTTACAGATATAAGAATATTAAGAGTCACTTAATGTATATACCTCCAGCAGTTTTTGACAAAATGTAAAAGAGAAAAGCAGATGCTGTTTCATTCACAACTGCTACTGCTTTAGGCAAAACTTTAGCCACGAGGTCTGCTGCCTTGCCTCCCTGATTTTCTTATTTCAATAATTGCACTAAATTCTGGGTAAATTAATTTTCCCTCAAAGTGAAAGGTTCTTTTAATAATTTCTTGAATGTTCGCATCATTGTCATTAATGGGTTTTGTTCTGTTCACTGTAGGATAACTTCTTTATATACTTGTCTTTTCAAATGCTTTCTTCCCATGAATAGACATTATAGTAAGTCACTCGAAAAAATCTCCTGTAAATATGGATTTTTTTCAATATTATCAACCATTGTCTCATAATTTTCTTTCATAACTCTGAGTTGAAATTACAGAAACCCTGGTCATGAATACCAGGTCAAATTCTATACTTGTCGTTTGAAAAGGCAGTTTGATAATAAAATACAAAGCTTATTGTAGTTGGAAAAAAAAAAAACAATAGTAAAGCACCAATATAGGTTAGGATTCTGAAGGATTAATTTTTCAAAGCATCTTTTGTTCTCATTCTATACTTTGAGCTTTAAATGGAGGATTCAAGATAAAACGATGACTAGTTAAGAGTTTGAGAAAATGTCACTTCTGGAGACCACAGATTTTTAAAAACACTACCAAGAGAGGAATGCAGGGTTGTATAGTGCCCAGACCTGTAGGCTCCAATGCGTGACGCACCGGGCTGAGTGAATTTCTTGGCTCTTCCACTCACTATCTGTGTAACTTTGATGTTCTCCTCTATAAATTGGGGATAATAGCAGCTACAAAGGGGTTTTATGAAAATTAAATGAGATAACCCACATGAAGTGCTCAGCAGTGTCTTAAACCTATCAAGACAGCTGTTATTAATTAT
Source organism: Rhinolophus ferrumequinum (assembly GCF_004115265.2). NCBI lineage: Eukaryota > Metazoa > Chordata > Mammalia > Chiroptera > Rhinolophidae > Rhinolophus > Rhinolophus ferrumequinum. The sequence goes on from NC_046285.1 coordinate 63,641,730, forward strand.
CATTTTATTATTATTGCTATTACCCTGTTTCCCCGAAAATAAGACCTAGCTGGACTGTCAGCTCTAATGCGTCTTTTGGAGGAAAAATTAATATAAGACCCAGTATTATATCATATCATATCATATCATATTGTATTATATTATAAGACCCGGTATTATGTTATATTATATTATATTATATTATATTATATTATATTATATTATAGACCCAGTCTTACATTATAGTAAAATAAGACTGGGTCTTATATTAATTTTTGCTCCAAAAGATGCATTACAGCTGATGGTCTGGCTAGGTCTTATTTTCGGGGAAATATAGTATTATCTATATTTCCCTGTTACTTTGATATTACATGGAATTTCAAACCAGGAAACCAAATAATCCTAGGAATTAGAATTTAGAAACTTTTTTTATACGGCCCAAAGGAACTATTTTCAGGGATAGTAGTATTTTTATCTGGGAGGCTCAGGAAAGAACACAAGTTTTCCAGGAGAGCTATGTAATTGAATATTTTTTTATATGTCTTCCGAAAGGCTGGCCAGTCATGCAGAGCAGGTCAAACCTACACTCCTAGTTCTCAACCTAGAAAAAAATACCAAGTGGATTGAGAATACATTTATAGACTACACACCCAGATGTGGCAAAAAGCACTTTATTTGTCTATAGGTTCAGTTAACATCTGCTCTCATTTCACTGAGAGGCAGCAATTCAATTTCCATTTAATTCAGATTTGCATTGAGCTTTTACCTGGCACTTACCAAGTTTCTGGGGTTTGGCTCAAAGAGTTGGGTGCAGGACTCATTCTCCAACCCACTCGAAACATCTAGCTCTACTGCTTTCTTTCCTACACTCGCCCCCTTTACTTTCCCCAGTCTGGAAAACCTCTAGCCTTTGGGATGAGATGGTATGTTTCTTCACCTAGTCTTCTTCCAGTTTTTTTAATGGATAAGATTTATGTTCCCATGCTTCAGAGATTATATCTTTGAAATACTTTAAGCTTGGTATTTCTTTTAAGAGGACATCATAAAATTGTGACTGTCTAGGTATTTGATGATATTAAAGAATTATTGTTTAATTTTTAAGTGTGATAATGGTATCGTGGTTATATATTCTTTTTACAAATTAGTTTCTTCCAGCTAATACACCTTGTGCAACAAATAGACTGGTGTGAAAGAGGGAATGACAAAAAGTCTTTACCTTTGGGAGACATATACTGAATATTTGCGGGTACAATTATATGATGTCTGCAATTTGCTTCCAAAAATTCAGGGCAGAAGAGGAATGGGTAAGGGTGTAGATAAATAAATACTGGCCTTGAGTTGATAATGGTTGAAACTAGGTAGTGCATACATAAGAATTCAGTATACTAGTCTCTCTGCTTTTGTATTTGTTTGAGAATTTCCACAATGAAAATATTTTTTTAAAATGCCGTGAGTTCTAACAGCCTGTTACAGCAGTCAGAAAACAAGAATTGAATGTCTCTGTACTCTGTATTCTTTTAGGTCATCCCTCCTTCCCTGAATAATTCTGACCAGGTGAGAAGAGTCTCAGAATAAAATATATTCTTGGAAGGGAGAGATCTTGTTAATATAGCTAAAATATGAGTCATTGAAACTTCTCTAATATCCTTTGGTTATTTATTCACCATGTTAGATGTGAAAGTGATATAGAAACTGCTAAAACATTTTGTAGGCTTGAGGATTTTTTTTTTTCATCAATCAGTTTACCAGCAGCTTTGGGGGTGGTAATGGGGTAGAGATTTCACAGTATGAGTTATTCTATATGGTTCAGCTAATGGGAAATGTCAACCAAATTATGGCCTCCATTTGCTGAGAGTTTGTAGAAATTGATCTAACCACACTCTTGAAAATGCAACAAGCTCCTGTAAAAGAAAGAAGATGATCAGTATAAAACATAGTAAGTATTAAGATAAAGTAGTGGTAATGTTCATGCCAAAATCAATAATGGCAAAGGCAGCTACTGTGAAAGCTACAGAATATTTAGCAATATAATGACAAATCGCTGATTTGTCCTCTTAGGGTAGAGAATTTATTCATTTGTTGAGTACCTATGCTGTGCAAGGTACTGGACAAGAGCAAACAAACAATACACAGACACCAATGGTATAGTAATATACAGAGCCATGGTATGGTCAGCAGCTGGGGGTACTACCTGGACTCTGGTTAGTCTCAGTCTCACTCTCCCAGCTTATATGTATTAAGATCAGGGGTAAGAAAATCCTGCCAAAGTTTATAATTAGTTTGAACCATTTAGATACACGTAGAGTTATTCTCATTAATGGCAAAGAGTAGTGTAGATGAACCACTATTGGTTATTATAATTTAGTGTATTAGTTTTCTTTGATAATTTTGAAATTCAGAGCTAGGTGTGGGGGAAAAGGTGTTTTTCTTTTCAACTCATTTATTCTTCCACACTTCTTTCCTTCCTTCTTTCCTTCCTTCCTTCCTTCCTTCCTTCCTTCCTTCCTTCCTTCCTTCCTTCCTTCTTTCCTTCCTTTCTTTCTTTCCACCACTTATCTACCTGCTAGAGCCACAGTGAGAATTATTTTAATTTCTAAAAGGCACTTCTGTGGGAGAGAGAGAGAAAAAATCTTACAGTGGATATAAATGTTGGAACAGGCAGAGTGCCCTCTATAAAGGACACTGAAGTAGCTAATAGTTTCCCTAAGAGATTACCAGCGGAGTGGTCTCACATGAAAGAAAGGTGGCATGAAAGATCATTGCTTCACTTATTATTAATGGATTGCTGTTCCCACAAAGATCATCTGGGGAATGGTTCTGATTGGTCGACTGGTACCATCAAAGGTAGTTTGTTTAGCTGTGTGACTAATGTCACTGTTTTCAAGGTCTGCTCGTGGTGCTTCAATTAGATAGAGGCTGTGGCAGTTAGAGAAGGTTTCTTGAACTCTTTGCTGAGTTTTAGGAAAAGAAAACTTTTCCATTAACTGTGAAGTTAAGAAAAAAATCCTATAATGTATTTCTTAACCAGATTAGAAACCAGAACCCTGGTAGGCTTTTGTTTAGCTATTTTGCTGAGAGTGTTCAGCTAAGGCCATGCAAAGAATAAATAATTCACATTGAAAACCTTAACATTTTACTTAAAAGCCTTATTTTCATTTTTGGAAAATGTGACAGCAAGAATTAGTACTGGCACTTCCGTTTCAATAATGGTAGCGATGTTTAAATGGCAACAAATACATAATTGGACTTGTATGCACATTTATGGGCAGAAAAATGTCATTACCTATTTTGGTGGAACATTTTACACTTATTCTATAAACAACAAAAATCAGCTTAAGTTGTTTTATCTATAAGCAATGAATTCATGTAAGAAACCCTTTGGCATTCATACTTGGAAAAAATATTATGTTATTTTTTATTCCCTAATTTTGAAAGGATGAAATTATTTTAAATAAGATGCTTGATGAGTCCTCCGACAAGAAATATTAACCCATTTCATAACATTTGTAAAGGTCCTTTGAAGATCAGGAATTAGACTCCTCCTCAAATCTTCTCTAACCTAGAAGATAGGTTAGAGACAAACAGTAGCAGAATAATTCTATCCTTCCCTCAGTTTGAGCTGAAATTGTCTAAATATGATAGGGTATAGGATTTAGCATTTTATGGTGAGAACAGAGAAAGGATATTAGGAAGTAGAATGTTGTGGGAAGAATGGGGAACTCATTGATACTATCTTGTATCAATCATTCTACGCATGGAAAATACAGGATAAAAATATGATGTAAAACAAAGTAAAAATAACTGCTCTTTTCTCAACTACTGTATAGATTTCCATTTTAAGAGTAAGAATAAAAGACATTTAGGTATTAATAAGAAACATGGCTATGAGCTCAAAGACTTGCTATGAATTCCTGGTCTATTCAACCCCAACAGTGAGGTCTGAGTATTTCCATGCCTTCTAGAATTTTCTGAGACACTTGAAGAGTCACAAATACTCTTATTACTACTTTTTGTCTGCTAGTCTCCTGGCATTACACTGCTTGTTCTATTTGTTAACTTAAATTAAATTTCTTTTTAAAAATGTGGTGTCTTAATAGAGTGTTTTCCCAGATGTTACTAACTTTAAAAGTTATACATGCATTCAAATTCAGAGTGGCCAATAAACATTGCTAGATTTCTCCTAGAGACCGTTTTAGTCCATCTATTCGTTGGGACATATGGGTGATCTCTGAGAATTGAATATATAAAACAACTAGCTCTAGAGACGTTACCATTAACTGTCCTGTCTTTAGTATTCTTATAGGATGAATCTTGTCGTGCGGTGGCTCGACAAGAATGTGGCTGCTACTGTTGGTTGTATGTATTCTTGTTCCTTTCTTGGGCTCAGATAATTGTCCATTCTTGCTATTTGACCAGGTTGCTTCACAACTCATGAGCCCTAAGTGGTTCTTGAATGCAATACGACTTATACTTCTCCGACAGACGGTTCAGTACAATTTGTGTTTATCTCGGGTTCTGCCGAAAAATGCAAGCTCTCTCAAATGCAGTCCACAGTAGACTGCTCGAACCTTTAGTTCCTGATGTCTGGACTCACTGCTCCTTTCCAGTTGCATCCCTGCTTGGTCATTTAGTGCTTTCATACCAAATCTAACTCCAAGAAAGAACTTTTTAAACTCAATATGGTCTAAATCAATTATATTGTTTAAAGTGTTATATGTCTGAAGGACATCTACATTTAGTAGCTGTTGTAAGTTTTAGGTAATGATATTATTCTTTATTGGTAGACTTGTAGGTCTCAAATGGCATACTGGAAAAGTTTTTCAGGGGAGTGGAGGTGCAGGTGAGTCAAGGGATCTTGTCCAGCACATCAGAAAATACTCCCAGTTTCTTACTTTTCTTACTTATAAGATTAGTTCTGGTGAGGCATAACTCCTCTTCTCCAAACCATCTCTCTCTCCCCACTTTATACTGAAGATCAGGGAAACTTCCACTAAGAAGCTTTTCTTGATTAGTCTCACCACGCTGCAGCCAGCCTATTTAAATTCCTGCCCACTCCTCCACTGTTATCAGGCTGTTAAAGACCTCCCCAGGCCTTGGCCCTCTTCATTTTATAGCCCTATCCCACATCACACCACATCAAAATGCACTGACAGCTCACATTAACTATATATTGTTTTAATGTAAAAATAATTTGAAAGGATTGTAATACTTATATATGCAAGATTATTTAGCTATGTATAACTTGTTTATTTTAGAATTGATTATGGTTTCTTGGTAACCATTGTGCATTCTCAGAATTTTTTTTTTATTTTTATTAAAGTTTATTGGGGTGACAAATTGTTAATAAAGTTACACAGATTTCAGGTGTACGATTCTGTATTACATTATCTATAAATCACATTGTGTGTTCACCACCCAGAGTCAGTTCTCCTTCCACCGCCATATATTTGATCAGAACTTTTTGTGATGGGACAATACATCTTACTTTTTTTTAATGTAATGAAGTTTTTAGGAATATTAAATTTCACAGGTAATAAAGAAGATATTAACATGACAGATCGTGGGAATTTAATTAAGCTCTTATTTATTTACTTTTAAAGTGTTTTAAAAATATATTTTACTAATTTTTTTTCAGGTCTCACATATTTTTACAAGTTCAAGGAAAGCTCATGGAAACTCACCTTGTTGACTTCTAAGTATCAGGCAACGTGCTGGCAGCTGGAGTTACAAAGTTGAAAAGACAAAGTCGAGATGTGAGGAAGATATTTAAGTAAATAAATATCTTACCCATGCAATAAGTGTGCTAATAAAAATAGCATTGGGATGACACAGATGACTGTAACTAACTCGGCCCAGCCCTGTTCTTAGAGGAGGTGGCTTTTGAGCATGGCAATGACTGACCAATCATTTCTAAATTGAAGAGTCTCTGGCTCAGGATGCTTCATGGGGGATTGTCTCATTGATTATTTCTCACATTGTGTTTCTTAACTAACACAATCTTGAATTCTTCTTGTAGAAATCAGGAGCATCTCCCAGCATTGGTCTGACATAAATTTCAATGCATTAAATGATGCCATGTTCTGTTTCCAGGTGCCTGCCCTTCCACGGGGAAGATAGAACATGAACAGCAGGTGCTCCAGTGGCATGTGATCCTCACAGAGAGCCTTTGAGGTCAGTGCTATCATGATCCCATTTTATAAGTGAGGGAATGAAAACTCAGAGGACGGAAGTTATTGGTCGAAAGAAAGCCGGGTAGTAAAATGGCAGAGCTGGGATTTAATCTCACGTCTGTCTGACTCCACAGCCCCTACCTTCACCCTTCTACAGACTGGGACACTGAATAGCTGGTTCCCAAATGCATTCCAATGGTTGTTGTTCTCTAGGGAACATTGTGTATACATTTTCTCATTAATTTCCTTCTTTGATGATAAAATATGAAGGGACTTTTAAGGGAAAAAAAGAAAAAGCAACCTCTCTATACCCAGGAAGAGGTAAAAACGTATCAGGAGAAGATAACTCAGGGAAAAAAAAGGAGCATAAAATTATTCCCCAAATATCTCCCATGCTTTTCCCTTGCCTTCTGTCATAAAGTGACAAGCATTTCCATCTTCACCCTACATTTTTGCCAACCGTAGCAAGAAATATTGTGCTCGATACATAATTTTTGATAAGGGAAGATTCATCAGAATAAAAAAACTATAATATTTCACATACTTGAATAAATTTTAGGGTGGAAGTTAAGCAGAACAGTGAGTATTCACATTATAATAACTACTTTTAATGATCCAATTATAAGATTTTGTTAGAAGCTAAGAGTAGAACCCACAAACATTGAGTTAGTAAAAGACACTAATAGCAAAAATTCCTCAGAGCCATGAAGATTAGTCTTTGCTTTAAGTTAGGATAATATTCTGTTAGAATAGTTCTGATTTTAGTATTGTGTAAGCTGTTTTCTTAATACATATCTACCCTCTGCCTAGGTGATATTCATGAAATAAGGCATAGATAATGCATTTAGTAACACTGAGCTGAATCATGCAAGACATAATTTGTGTGCAACTTTGGGGAGTGTAAAATAAAAGTTGTTTTAAATGTCAGGAAAAAAATCCATAAAAATAAAGCATTCTAATCAGAGAAAAAATTCAAAAGCCTGAGTCATAAAGGAAAACAATTTACTTGTGCCAGTACCCGTAATAAGTACCCCAAAGCGTTCCAGTGCTGTTACATTCTCTAATGATATTACAGTATGTGGCACATCTCATCTAATCTGTTAGTAAAATCCTAAAGTCACTTATGTCAGTCTCTAATGCAAGCCAAATGAGTCTTTCCAGTAATAAGAAGCTTCGCAGAATTAGTTTTCGTTTTGCAGAAAATTGCCATTGGGGCTGGCACTTTTATCTAAAAATTTCACTTGTGCATAAGCAAAAAACTCATATATTATTTGGTTACATTCCATCAGTATGAGAAATAACATTGTGAGAATTCTATGCATGCTAATGATATATAGAAATCCACCTGCTTTCAGATAAAATGAGTTTAATTTTCTGTTGCCCACTGCCTGGTTGGCCTTTCATAAATTACTTATGCACAGCTATTATTAAAATAGAGGGAAAGCAAATTAGAAAGTCTTCCTATCTCTCCACTGGATTTAGCCAAGGCAGGGCTGTGACAGCTAGAGTCAGCGTTTTTGAAAAAATTCTGCTCTCTTGAAAAATTTTGCATCTCTATACAATTCTATACCACTGTTGTAAACGTTCTGACCTGCCTTCTTACCAAATTAACCTAAATCCTTTCTATTTTTCAACATTAATGGAATCCTCTAGAGTCCTGCTGATATATATTAAAATATATTTATTGGTTAATTTGAATTCCAGCATTTTGTACCTCATTTCCAGCACTCCTGTTATATCTGCACAGCTTTGAGCTTTAGCATTAAAAACTTACAAATTAAGATACATACAGTACATCTTACAATTATCAGATCAAAACAACTTAACTTTTATTGGAGTATAGAATGGCAAATTTGACTTTCTGATAAAATAGCAAATGAGGGCTGTTTGAAAGAGTTAATTGGATTTCAAAGGGTGTTTTCCAGCTGATGAGGGGTCTTCATTGGTCAGTGAATACTTGACCCCTTGCTTTTAAGGACAGGTGAAAAGTTGCTATTTCTAGAGGGTTTTGAAGTCCAAAGTTCCAAATCACTAAAGACTATTTTCTGTTCATTATTTTGTTTTGTTCAATTATGATCACAAGTTTTTTTTTAAGAGAGTATCAGGTGACCATGTCTTTGAAGACTGAATAAACTTGGATGAGGCTCTACCCTTTCAATGCCATGGTGTTAAAAGACTTATCAAAACAGTATTTTGAACAGCAACTTCAACTGCAGTTCATATCAAAAGAGATAAAATAAGGAACACTTCCAAGTCATTTCATAAAATTTCAATATAAACGGATCATTTTTTTTAAAGACAATTGCATCCTGCATTGGGGAGGATGTTTACGTTATTCAAATAGCGTTTTAACCCAATTCTGGAAAACATATGCTCATCAGTTTCTGTTGTTAAGATCTTTGTAGTGTTTTGGTATAAGTTTTGTACATAACTAAATGGAGTTTTTTAAAAGAGCATCTTGATAGTGTAAGTCATTAATACAAATAAAATTACAAATGAGTACTTATGGTGTGTGTGTGGCGGGGTGGGAGTGGAGCAGTCTTAGGAAAGTATGGTAGAATTGGGACAGGAGACACACACCTCTTTTTTTTTCCCCCCTCTCATCTCTGCCCTGAATCCAAACCAGCCATTTTTCTTCCTCTTTGGGAGAAATCTTTCAAAGTAATGTAACAAAAATACTCACACTGATGTTCAAACAGAATACCATGCAAACAAAACCTAGCAACACAACTAAAAGGCATACAAATGATTTCCAAAATCTGCTGCTGTAAGATACCAGAGGAAAATATCATTTTCAGGTCCATCCACGGTGATTTTCAAATAGGGTCAAGTCATCTCTCCTCCAGGCAAGGTTTAATGGCAAAGTGTTTGTTCTTTCAGAGAACTGGATGGAAAAGGCTATTTATGTGTCCAGCATTATTAATTCTAAAATTCGGCATGTAATTATATGGTCTTATAATGACTTCAAAATAAATCTATTCTGAAATTTACAAGTTGAAATTCACCAGCAATAGAGTTTTGTCAGCTGTCTCAAACAGACAGAATACAGAGTTTGAGATCAGGCAACTACTTGAACCATGATATGTTAATCCTCTGTTTATAACACGTTTAACTAGCTGAAGTTTCTTAGATGTCTTGTTTTTATGTTGGCAATGATAGCTTGAGCCAAAAAATCCCATTAAAGACAAAATAAAGTGTCATTACTCCCCAGGCATGTGAATAAAGTCTAGCACCTGCATGAGAAGAGAAACATCTATTCCTTCAGACAGTTTAAGGAAGGTATCAGCATAGTAGTTGGCATTGCGTACACACAGCTTGTTGTCAGTTCTAAGGGTTGTAGAGTAGGAAGAAATTTAAATCTAATTTGAAAATAGAAAACAAATTATCAGGATAATTTAGGCAAAAAGCCAAAAATTAAGTTTTACAAATAAACCTATCACATACGATTCCTCAAAAACTGTAGCTTGCATTTCCTGTCAGACTGCTTGCTTTGAATTAATTTGTCATTTAATTGATCAGTTGTTTCTCCATAAATTGCTTGAAAAGCAGCACAAATGGGGTTGTGAAAAGCTAGGAACTTCTGAAACTGACCGACTTAGATTTGAAACTTGGCTATAGCATTGTATAGCTGTTATTCTGGCTAGGTACATAACCTCACTTAAGCCTCAGTTTCTTCATTTATAAAAATGAGATAATACCTTACTCATAGTTTGTTAGGAGGGTTGAATAAGACCATGTATGAAAATGATTGATTTATGAGTATGTAGGTGCTCAATAAACAGTAGGCTTTCTTTAATGTATTTAATCAGCTACAGGTATGGAAGATTTTTTAAAATGTGCTTCAGATTGTATACATTTTTTGTAGTATAGGTATGATTTCCACATATAACTTCTCTTTTAGTCAGTTGTAGGTATGTAAAAATATTTTGTTGTTGTGTTTAAAATTTTGTATATGTTTTTGTATTGTATTGGTATGATCTCCACATATAACTCCTCAGTATGTACACTCATAAATGAAGCAGAGAAGGACTTGTTTCTTTTTTGACTTTTTTTCCAATTATAGTTAACGTTCAATATTATTTTATTTTAGTTTCAGGTCTACAGCATAATGGTTAGACATTTATAGAATTTATGAAGTGATTCCTCCTGATAAGTCTAGTATCCACCTGGCAGCATACATAGTTATTACAACATTATTGATTATTTTATATTCCCCATGCTGTGCTTTACATCCCCGTGATTATTTTGTAACTATCAATTTGTACTTCTTAATCCCTCCACTTTTTTTTTGCCCAGCTCCCAAAGCCCCTCCCATCCGGCAACCATCAGTTTGTTCTCTGTATCTATGAGTCTATTTCTGTTTTGTTTGTTCGTTTATTTTGTTCTTTAGATTCCACATACTTGTTCCTTAAAAGAGGACAGGGACTTTGAAAATACAAAGGATTTAGTACATTCTTAAACAAGAAAATACTTGAGATGTTCATTGTAAAATATTTAGGAATTATAGAACAATATAAATTGAAAAATGGAAATCTTTCTTTCCACATTCCAAAAACATTTGAATATTTTGTCTTTTCAGATAGTTTCTATACATATATCCATATTTTTAAAAAATTGACATCACATTCTATTTGCTTAGATTTGATACACATTTCATTTAACACATTAGTGCTTCTTTATGACTTAAATATTTATGTAAGCATAATTTTTAAAGACTGCAAATTATTCAATTGAGTGATCTAACAATAATTTATCAAAACATTTACTATTTTTAGAAGCTTAGGTTGTTTCTAATTTAGGGCTACTACATAAGTTTATTTATTTAACATAAATTCTTGTATGAATTTCTTGTTATTTTCTTAGGTTAGATAATTGTCAATGAATATAAACATTTTTGAGGTATTTAGGAAATTAATACCAAATGACAGAAGAGTTCCAGCACTTTATATTCCCACGAGTAAAATGCAGGAATATCCTTCTTAAATCGCCTTTGTGTATGTTAAACATGTTATTTTTCAAAACTTTTGTGAATTTAATAATTGAAAAATTTAATTTCTACAAAAAGTGTATGAATACCAGTTTCCTGTAAACCTTATCAGCACTGAACATTATCAACAAAACAAAGAATTTTATTGTTTTGGCTATTTTTAAACAAAGGTATATTTGTTTTTACTAGGACTTTTTTTTATTGCTAGTGAATTTGCTTATTGGAATGCTTATTGGAATTTGAGTTGTCTTTTTTGATGAATTATCTTTTCTCATCCTTTTAACATGTATCATTGGTGTGTTTATCTTTTTCTTATTGACTTATAAGAACTATTTATATATTAAAATATAAACCCTTTATTATTTTGCATTTATTGTTGGCCTTTTGACATGTTTTAAAATTTATATAGTTTTACATTTTTATAGTAAAAATAAATCATTTCCTTTGTTTGTAATGTTATAAATTTCAATACTTTTATAAATATTATTTCCAAATATTTCACTCCTAAAAAGTAGAAAAGTTATTGCTTAAAATTAATTCTATTTTTATAGCCTTAATTTTTACATTTTACACAAACCATCTGAAATTTATTTTTTATTTATGAAGAGACAGGGTGTTCGTTTTAGTTTTTGCATATAACAGGCCACCTTTTATCCTACCTCTTGGATTTATAACACTTTCTGATTTACTTCTCAGTTATCTGTTAGATCTGTTTATCTGTAGGTACTTCCCCCCAAATATTATGCTTCTTTATCCAATACAAATCTTAGTTATTTTATCATTATTTTGGCAATAATAAAATTACAATAAAAGATAAATATGATGAGGATGAGAATTATCACTCACTCAAGTCAATGACTTATTTACTAGGTAGCCTTGGGTAAGCTACATACCCCATTTGTGGTAAGTAAAGTGGGAAGGATCTGTAAAATGGGGAGAATAGTATCTAGTAGACATTATGGTTAAGTCCTCAATACGCATTCCACTCCAACTCTTTAGTGGCCAGTTACGATGGTCTTATGCTTAACAGAGATTGTTTGCATAAATTCCTCTCTAAGCTAATTTGCGCCAATAAGACTTGAGAAAAGTCTTGCTCAGGGCTTCTGGAAAAGAAGCTTCCTGCACCTCACAAATGGGTAGGAATACTTTCTCTTTCTCTCTCTCTCTCTCTCTCTCTCTATCTCTCTCTCTCTCTCTCTCTCTCTCTCTCTCACACACACACACACACACACACACACACACACACACTTAAGCATGAACAGGGGATTCCGTTTCCCTGTCTACTACCAGCAATCATTCTGAGATTACGAGGCAAACCAGCCTGAGGAATAAAGGTGACTCAAAGAGAAGGAAAAAACTGAGAAAATAACATGAAATGGAATCTGGACCTCATCCCTATGCCTGAAGCCCACACTACCTCTAGCAGGTTACTGTTACTTGGAACTGAAAGCAACCTGATGGATACATATTACCTCTTCAAGTTTAGTGTGATGAGCAAATAAAAGCATGATTCCATAGTGCTTTAGAATATCACCAGGAACATGGCTGTATGTGGCTGTTGTCATTAAGATATTGTTAGGTATGAAAATGTTGCTGTCATTATGCACGAGTTAATTGTTCATACATCTCTATTTGCAAAAAGTGTTTGAGCATGCACCTTCAATATATTTATTTATTAGATGCATTCCTGTACATAAAAATGTGATATATAGATAAAATGTATATTAGATATAATATATATAGCAGCATATTATTATTATATATATTATAAAAATTCACAAAATTCGGAAGGAACTAGGAAGAGATAAAAATAAAATAACTAATTTTGGAATATTTTATTCACTTATTTGTTTTACAGAAAACCCTTTTTTCTCACTAATAGTATCATCATTATTAAATTTATTTTATAAAAGTATCTGCTGGATAACACCCTATTGCTAAATACTTATCATCTTAGAAAACGTCAACAAATCTTGAACAGTTGTCTTTAAAAAAAAGTTACAACTCTCCTCGCAGTTCAACCACTTTTCTAAGTACTTTTTGAAGAAACTACCAGTAAACATAAGTAATAGACCAGGTTTTTCATGCTTACTCCTAAACTAACTTCCAATATTGTAAAGATTCCACTCTTTAAAGTAATATCTGTATGTATATTTAGCCCCACATACAGACTACAATAGATCATAATATGCTGAAAGCTTGTAGATAGATTAGGCCTTTCCTGTTACCACTCTGCTTTGCTAAAATGACACACTTCCCTTAGCCAAACTGACAAAGCTTTTATGACAGTTTGACCAATTTAGGGTGTCAGTGTCAACTGTGTATTAAATACTAATTGGGTTTATTTTATTCCTTTTTAAGATAAACGTAAACATAAACTCATTATTTCTTCTCATTAGGCAACGGATTGTCTTATGTCCTCTTGGCTTATGAATGCCCTACATTGGAATTCATTGGTTAGATACCAATTGTGAGCTGCTAAAAAAGAAAACTAACAAAGCCTATACTTGTACAAAATTTTTTTTTTTTCGAAAACAGTCATCATGAAATAACATGTCAAAACAATTATAAAACAGATCCTAAGCAATAAACTATTCTAGTAGATAAACTGTTATGAATGCAGTGGCTTTTGTTATTATGACCAGAGTATTGATCCCAACCCTTGGAATCACAGTCACAACCACAAAAGAGTAGCTAGTGCTAACATGGAAATTGAGGAAAAGCAATGTTAAATCAATGAGATCACTTTTGCTAGTTAAGAGGTATGCTGTAACAAAACAACATGAAGTATCATATTAAATGCTTTCCATATCAATAGAGAGTCAATAATATTGTCATTTATTTGTAAAACAAATTCAGCTGGTTTTAAAATAAGGTAAAAATATAGTGACATCTGGGCACTCCGAACTCTTAGCAAGTGAGATGGGCTGTATAGCCAAACTGTATTGCTTCCTAAAAACTAAATCCTCAACAATCAATATTGTGTTATATTTTAATTTTCCTAGTAAGACTTTCAACCATTTATGGACTAACTAAGCAACAATTTCCAAGAGTCTGGTAGGCTGTTTACAGAGGGCTCCTGTGAAGAGTGTAAGACTATTTGCCACATCCTTCAGTGGAGCCATACTGCTTCCTTTTTTAAATTCTTTTTATGTGTCTATCTTTTCTTTTTCTTCTATATTGCCACTTCTTGTTAATATACTAAGGTCTGCTTGTAGGAAATAGCCTTCCACAGCCCTTCTCTCCCTTTGTAAGTTGCTGCTTCAAATCAGTTTGGCTTTGAAACAAGTTAGAAATATCCATTAAAGACTAGATTGGTTTTGATTACTGACAAGTTCTCTCCTATAAGCAGTGTGTAAATTTTCCTGCCTGGGTGTTGTAATATACATTTTGATTACTTAACATTCTTTTTTTCATTCTTTTTTTTTTGGCTTCGGCGTTGGTGAGAAGGCTACAGAATGGGTAAAATGCTCAGGCATACAGCGTCTGCTGCTTTTGACTTGATGGCAGCAGATTCCTTTAAACCTGCCACATCTCTGTATTGATTGTTAAGCTTTAAATCATGAAGTATAATTATAATGCCTTTCCTGTTATTCCAACTTCCTCAATGATTTTTTTTTCTCAACTATGAAATTTGGAAAAACATCCTAAGAAATACCAGGAAGGAATCCTGCAATGAACACTAGTGACACCCTACTAAATTTTCGTAATTCCTTTAAGACCAAATAACAAAGTATTAATTCACTATGAATTGTTTCTTTTTGATTTCTCAGAGTTGTTGTCTAAATTTTTGGCTGCAATTAAGAAATAAATGAATTAAATATTAAATAAAATAAAATGCATTTGTTTGTCCCATAATAACTTTTAAATTATTTGACTATTTACCAAAATTAGGGTTACCAGAGTTCACTTGCTATTTGAAGTACATTTTATAATAGATTTTTCTGCAATTTTGAAATTATTTAAGACCTCTACTTTGAGAAGTTATAGAAATTTACTAATCTTACAGAATGAAGTCCAAAAATACTACTACTTTCTGTCTGCTTTGTATTTTACAATTTCCAAAGCATTCTCTCCATACCATAATGATTTTAGCTCTCAGAGCAATGCCAAGAGGTAAATGGGGCAGGTGTTATTACTATTTTACAAATGAGAAAGCTGAGCCACATGAAGATTGTGACTAAGGGACTAACAGAGGTCACATAGTTGGCTTGTAATTGCAGAAGTGGGATGTGATGTTGAATCTAGTTGGTGCTTTTTGCCCTTCAGAACGCTGGCTGAGGGTTCAGTTTATAGAACTGATATGAAAATGAAAGCTTCATAGAATTTGTTGATTGATTGATTAAGAAGCAGGTCACTTCTAACTGAAGTGAGAAGAAGTTGTCAAGGACCTCAGAATAGGCCTGGAGAGGACCTGGCATCTGCCTATGCAGTTTCCTTCTCCATCACTGATAGGCCCTGTCCCTACTGCCCAGGAAGTGGCTCAGGAATGCTTCTTCCCTGGCAGTGGTGGTAGCTGCTATATGTGGACCAACTCTCCATTTAACTAGAATTAAGGAGGGACCACAGAAGAGTGACAAGATGACACAGAAGAGTCATCTCCCTACTAACTAGGCTGGAAAAAAAAAACATTCAAGATCTATGGCTGTTAGAAACAGCAGTTCTTTGGCTTCCTGCCCATGTGGAAAAAGAACACTGAAACAAAGTTCCAGTTCTTTAAAAGTCCAGGACTTCCAAGTTCTGTTTCATTGAATTTGGGGAGAGGACTTTAGGATAATGTACGACATATCAATATATACAATATTTTACAATAACCAGTCCTTTTTCCCCAGAAGCTAATTTCCTTTTTTATTTTGCTCGGGACGTATCCTAGGAACTTAGTAAAGGACATGCTACAATATTAAGAATTCTATAATTAATGCTGGCCAGGATTTGAATTTAAATCCTTTACTTTTCAGGATCTAATTAAACTAAGACATTATTGAGAGTGGAATGAGACATTTTCCTGACCAACCGTATATTAATGGTTTAATGTGTAAGGATTTTATGTTAAAAGTTTAAAACATATTTGGAATAATGCATTTTCCTTTGAAGTCAGGAAGAGTGAAAAGTTATCTTGCATTAACATAAAAGGAAATCACCTTTGATAAAAGTGGCCTTATTAGGGCAAATATTACTTTATCTCTTTACAATTCTCAGTAGCTCTAAAATACACCACAAGATTGTAAATATAATTATAGACACTGTACCAAGATAACTGCTGTATTTGAGTAGCTTTTGGTTCTAAAATACTAATTCATTTCAGATCACATTTTTAGCTATTAAATTGAACTCTTTGGGGAATAATGTAAATATCTGCAGGTAGACCATTGGTATAGCACAATTGTGTTTACCGGTGCTTCATTTCAGGTTTTACTTGGGCTGTAAAAAGTAGTTTAGTATATGTATAGAAAGTAAGCTATAAGGAAATAATCATCTGTTGATGTTTACAATGTACTCCAGAAAAAAAATACTGTTCATTTTCTGGCAATTATTTTTTTTCTCAGAATTAAAAATTATATGCATATACAGCATTAACAATTTAGATGTCTACAACAACTTTTTCTCTAATAATTCAAATGCTTTTATATCTATTATTTCATTATATCTTAACACCACTCTATGTGCTTCAAGCTCAGAAATCAATGTTAATTGAAAAATAGCATTATAAAACTTAAATCTAAAAGAGAAATGCATAATCTGAAACTATAAACTATAAAAATTATTAAAAAAAGCAAACCTACAAAAATTCTGTTCCGTAAAAGAATATTCTTCAAATTTCAAAGAGAAAATTTTAGTTGGATTATTTACAACCCAGCTAATATTGCATAAAATCATGAGGCATAAATAAAGCAACTAGAAATGCTATAAAATAAGTCTTCAATTTTTGTGTAAAATGAAAGTGTTTTTATGCTCATACCAACTTATAATCTTCTTCTGCTCCACTTCTCTGATCTTACTAAGAAAGGATCAAGTTCTTTTGCTTTTTTCTCTGTTTTGTCGAAATAGAAATCATAGATCTTAAGAGAAGGGACAAGAAGGCGAAACAAAAGGCAAAGCTAAGGGCCAAGTGGACGGAAAAGAAGGCTGAATACATTTTCCCAAATCTGACTGTTCTCTGGAGTTGGCTTATCAATGCCTTGCATAGTAGTTCGTAGTATAATTGTCACTCGTATCTATATTCTTCCTGAAAATAGAGAAATGGCTATTAATTTCAGCAAGAGTATAACTTTTACAAAACCTTCAGATTAAGGCCCAGGGCACTGAAAGGAATGTATGAGCACTCAGAAATGTTGAAGATTGAACTTGGACAATTTACCTTTGTCACCATCAGCGAATCCTGAAGTTAGATCTCTTGAAACTTACTATGTTTGGTTTCAGCAGCACAGAGGTTAAGTTTCCTTCCAACTTGCCCTGGGCTCTTTTCTGGAGTGGGAAATCAGTTCTCCCAAATTCCCAAGTAATTTATTCAAGATGGCATAAGGCAGAGCCCAAATTCTTCTTTGAGAATTTACCACTACTCAAACCATAAGGAAATCTAAAAAAGGCGACCAAAATGCTTCTCTGCTGCCCTCCCCCACCAAGAGACAGAAAAAAATGGAAGATTTACAAAGCAAACTACAGTATATGGAGTGTGTGTGTGTGTGTGTGTGTGTGTGTGTATTCGATTTTTAACCCCCCCACTTTGTCTTATTTGCATGAGCACAAATCGCTTTCAACTTAATGCCAGAGAAAAAGGCAACATTCCCTGTGAGGACTTGCTGCAAAGCTCACTGTATTTGTTTGATAATGGATTTTAGTTCATTGTCATGTACTTCACTCTTCATCAGCAGGAGCACTTCAGGGGAAAGAAACAGGCTTTTACCACACTGGAACAAAAGCTATATAAGAAAAAAAAATCCTGAGCAGATGGAATATTATTTGCATTTTCACAAATAGTGCTTTTTAGCACAATTCATATTACTCCATTGTGAGCTAAAGTAAGCCAGATGTGTCTACAGCAAGCTGCAGACGTAGAATCGGCTTTTTGTTTATCAGACTCAGAGGTCCCAACCTTATGATATCTTTGTACTTGTATATCCATTAGTTTTATTTCGGTTACTTATCAGAAGGGAAAAGAAGAAAATGGCACTATGTATTTAAGAGTACCATTGCATAGAGGACCAAATTAACTATATTTTATTTTCATGAATGAGGATCAAATAGCTTTTAGTTATCTAAATGTCCATCAAGAGATCTAGATGATGATGTAAAATTAAAAAGCAGAATGTAAGTATAATAAAATTCAGTTCTCTATGATTACATTAAATAATCTTCTACATATATTTTTAAAGTATCTCTCATGCAAAGCATATCAACAAATTATTTGACATGATCAAAACAGAATTTTCAGTCTGAAAGGGATCTTCAACACTATCTAGTGTAATTTCCTCATTGTACAAATCAGGAAACCGAGGCTGAAGTGACTTACAAGGTACAGACAGAATTGGAACTTGGTCTCCTGACCTTGAATCCAGTCTTCCACCCATACATCAGCATTTTCTAAATTGTTTTACTTGTGCTCTAAGCTCAAGCTGGTTTGATAATTCAGGCTTCAAAAAAGTTAACCTAACAAATTTTCCTCAGCCTTTACTACGTGCATCGGTGTTGTGCCTTTTTAAGGGCAGGGAATAATAAAGCAGCATTTTGCAAAGTTACTTGGCCCAGACCCTTTTTATCCACAGTACATACCAAGGGTCCCTAAGTGTGTAGAAAGTCTTTTTGGGGTTTGCAGAAATAAAGTACTACATCGCCTCTGCAATGAAAAGACAATGAACAAATGTAAAGAAATCACAAGAAAGAAAATATGAATGACTTCAAATTCTTGTAAAGAGAAGAGAAAGGTATTTAGTTTAATGAAAGACAATGAGTGATATTTTTAAAGATAGCCAGACACGTTTTTATTAGTTAACATTCATTTATTTCTTTTCTTAAACAGTTTTATATAAAACAGTGTGCTCAATCCTCCTTGCTGATAGTGGAATAATGGCTGCTCTCCACCTGTGCTAGCCCAGGTCTAGTGGGTAAACCCAAGAGACAGTTTGATTTGGCTTTGACATGCTTTCATTCATTTGTCCATGTACTCATTCTATGATATGACTGAGCCCCTACTGTATATCGGACACTGTGATAAGCATTGAGACTATAAAAGTAAATAAGATAGAGCACTTGTCTTCAAGGAGCTTACAGTTAGGGTGAACCAACAAACCAACCAACTAAACAATAAATAAATCTAAACAAGTAAACAAACACAAAGAACCAAATAGGTACTTAGGATAAAATATAGTATACTATATTAGCATACTTTCTGATACCATAATATACAATACATGCTTATGATAGGACACCATGGAAGCAAGTGGAAGGGTATACTCCACAGACCAAGAAGAGTTCAAGGAAAACCTCCTGCAGAAATGGCTGTCTCAGCTAAGACTGGAGGATCACCAGATGTCAACTATTGTTAGGCATAATGGGAAAGGGAGAAAGAAGAAGCATTCTAGACATGGGGACTAGAATGTACAAAGCCCCAGAGGTGAGTGAGATTATTCTATTACTTCTCTGCCTTTTTATTAGTTTGGTGCAAAACTGATTTGCAATTATTTTTAACCTTTTAATCCGCAATTATTTTTGCATCAACCTAAACTCAGCATACATTTCCTGAGGCTGTCAGGTGCCTGACACTTTGTCAGAGAACAGAGATAAAAAGATGAGTAAGAAGTCTGGGAAGTAGAAATAGATTTACAAACAAATAATATTTACTATGGATCTAGTGTTTTCTATATACTAGCAAGGACCTTATAAATCTTTCCTTTATTCTCAAAACAACCTTGTAAGGGAGGTAATTTCCTTCCATTTTTTTTCACATAGGAGAAAATCTTGACTCAAAAGAGGTTAGATGATTTGCCAACGGCTACACAACTAGTGGATCATAGAGTAGAAATTCAACCCAGGTTTGTCTAAATCTGAAGTCTGTGTTCTTGTGTCCAGTGCTATACAACACAAATAGGAGGTGTGACAATGAAGTTCGCAAATTTGTTGCAATGATGTTGCTTACTTTGATATCAGAGGGATTTTTCATTATGAATTTGTACCAACTGGACAAACACTTAACCAAGTTTACTGTTTGGAAGTGCTGAAAAGACTGTGTGAAAAGTTAGACGGCCTGAAGTTTCCGCCAACAATTCGTGGCTCTTGCATCACGACAATGCACCAGTTAACACGGCACTGTCTGTGAGGGAGTTTTTAGCCAGTAAACAAATAACTGTATTGGAACACCCTCCCTACTCACCTGATCTGACCCCCAGTGACTTTTTTCTTTACCCAAAGACAAAGAAAATACTGAAAGGAAGAGACATTTTTGATGACATTCAGGACATCAAGGCTAATACGATGACAACTCTGATGGCCATTCCAGAAAAAGAGTTTCAAAATTGCTTTGAAGGGTGGACTAGGCACTGGGATTGATGCATAGCTTCCCAAGGGGAGTACTTCAAAGGTGACCATTGTGATATTCAGCAGTGAGGTATGTAGCACTTTTTCTATTATTAGAACTATAAATAATAATAACAATAATAATAATAATAATAATAATAATAATAATAATAATAATATCATTATACAAATTTCCAGGGGCCTGGCACAAAGGTTGAAGTATTTAGTTCTATTAGAGGTTGAAGAATGGAAAAATCCAACAAAACCTCAGAGAGATGTTATGATTGTGTCATGTCGTTACAAATAGATATTCATTCATAAGGAAGACAAAGGAAAAAGAGCAGTCTGGAGGGACGGAGCATCAACAAAGGCCTACTCTTTAAATGTTGATATTTTCAAATCTAAAGGGTTCATGTTCTGCCATCTTTTATTCCTCACTTTATGGACTGTTTTTGAACAATCTCATTCACTCGAGGCATAAACACTGGTATAGATATAGTAGCCTCAAGCCTATATATCTATTGTGACCTTCCTATGGATCACCAGAACTGTATTCTCAACTCACTGGATGACTCCACTTGAATATTCAACATGTACTTTATTTATTTTTTTAATTTTAACTTTATTTTTCAGTTATAGCTGACATACAATATTAGATTAGTTTCAGGCCAATAACCTCTTTACATAAAACATAATCTGTTCCCTTCTAGCCAGGTTTTTTTTCCTATATATACTTAGATCAACTTGATCTCAGAATCTTCTTAGATGTCTTACTATTCTTCCACATTTAAAATTCTTTGAAAAAATATTGGAAACTATTGTCTCTCTGTCTTAAATATCTCTCGTATCTGTCTTTTCCTCCTATCCTCATTGCTACTGCCATAGTTGAGGCTTTTATTATTTCTCAACGAGAATATTGCTTTCCAATGGTACTATATGATTACTGTCTACGTTTTAGAAGGTGTAGTTAAATATTTACCTACATCACTAGGTTCATTCATTTGTAACACTGGCCAAGTTTTACTGTGTTCCTGAGTGAGCTAGACTGTGAGCTTGACTCCTACCCCATTCAGCACAGGGCCGGGTACACAGTAGAGCTTCAAACAATGTTTAAATTGAATTGCCAAAGGTCACTGGAAGAAGAGTTTTCTATCCATTGTGTCTGATGACATGCATTTCTCTCTCCATTCCAAGCTCTGCCCTGGTAATCGAATTACAAATAATCTAAAATATTTCACTGAAAATGTAATTTTTGAAAAAAAAATACGTGGACAACAGGAGAACATGAGCTACATTCAAAACACAAAAAGGTTACATTTTCAAATAATGAACTCAAGCCATTTCTACGTCCTACCTCTAAATAGCAGGTACAAATTGGTTTATTTGCATTTTCTTGGTTAATTACACATTTTGGAATGATCTGTCCATGTGGAAGTCATTGATAACAGGATCTAATTCCAGAGACCAAAGTGCCATTAGGTTCATTGAATTGCAGCATTTTCAGAGGTTGGAGCCAAAGCCTGGGAATTAGAAATTGTGAGTCTTAATTACATCTTGGTCACAGATTGGTTGTTTTCTTGGAAACACACAACCTCAAGAAATTCGAGTGCCTGTGAAATGAACATGAGAATCTTTGCCTTTTTCAACATTGGACTTTTATGTGGTTTAATGAAATATTACCTGTAAACACCTTTGAATTCCTAGGATTACTTTCCTGAGCCCTTAAATAAAGTGGTTATTTAGCATCATGAACAAATAAGTAAATCAAGGTCTTTGGTCCAGTGGAATGCAAAGTCTAGTTATGTATAAAGGAGGCACAGAAACAGGGAAGGGAAGAAAGCCTAGTATTCACCAATTGGGTGTTGGGCCAGGCTCTTTATGTTTAATCCTTAGAAAATTTTTATGAGATAGACAGAACACATTTTATCCATAATGAAACTGAACCTCAGATACCTTAAGCAATTTTCTTCAAAGTCACACAAACAACAGCTGGATGATGGTCTGTGTGCTGGTCTTTGTAGAATTATGATGTAAAAAGACTATGCTTTTGGTTCTGGTAAACTAAGCCATTTACTTAAAACATTTAATAAAAACGAGGCACCCATTTTGGTTATCTTTTCAAAAGTAGTGCTATATGTTTTTTTTTAATAACTATTGTCAGCAATAGGGGGAACTTTCAACCTCAGAGTGTTTTTGCTCTATCAGGGTGGCTAATAAATTTAAATACTTAGCCCTTGAGTTTGTCTCTAGATGTGACTACAGGAAATCTGTGGGAAGTCATTCTCAAACTACAGATTAGGCATCAGATTCACTTGTGAAGTTTATTGAAAAAGTCAACCCTAGAACTATTTCATGTCGACTCTGAATCTGAAGGACGTGTGTGTGTGTGTGTGTGTGTGTGTGTTTACACTCTCCTCTCTGAGATAGAAAGATAATGATCTAAGAATGACAGGTTTCCCTGGGAGAAGACTAAAGCCAGTCCTGTGAAGGTGCATGATTGTGAGAAACCCTATGAAATCTAGGTTCTTTTCAAGGCAACCAAAGTCCCTAAACTCATTCTACAGTTGCACACATTTCTAAACTGGCTTCAGAATTGACCTGCTCTTTATATAATCCATTTGGCAGAGACATCACCTGGTCCTGATAAATTCTCGTCTCTCATCCTGAAGTAGGTTCAAGTCAAAACAGCTAACAGAGGTGAAGAGACAGCCTCTGGGTGAATATGTGAAACAGCTAAAAGGAGAACCTCTTGGCAACAAGCCAAAAACCTTACCATTAAAGGAGGCTGCACCCCTTTCAACCACCAGATAAGACGGGATAATGCCTTCATGTCTCACTTGGCCAGTTCATAATGTGGCACTGGAAAGGCAGCAGGTCTGTCAAGCTTGTATCTGCATTATCTGATTTTCCCCACACTGCCCTTGCTGTCCCCCATTGTGTCAGAAGTGCATTCCTTGTTGGAGCAGTGAGGCTCAACCAACGTGCAGAGTGGGGTTGAGAGGATTATGGTGAAGAGCAGTGAGGCTCAACTAATGTGAGGAATCCAGGGAGAGGCAGGGAGACGTACAACAACACAAGCTCTGCTTTGACTCACATGACCAAATCTAGTTGAAAAGCCAGTTCAGATTTTGGTTTAACAGCTCTATTGGCAAAAGACAGCAAGAGTTTTCCCAAAACTGTTTCTTTTGAATCCCGAGGAGACAGTGTTAGAAGGATGTAAATATCATTCTCGTAACTGCTTTTCTTGGAAAAGATTTAAGCGTGTGTGTGTATCCACATGTGTGTGCAATAATTTTTTACTCCCTATACTGCTATGGAAACATGGAAGAAGCCTCTCTTGGAAAGAGTCATAGAGTGCTATGGGATAAAGTGATCTCACTCATATTTTTCTTGTCCATAATACACAGAATTTGACCTGATATTTCTTTCCCATGGAAACCAGTAGTAGTTAAACAATATAGCATGGGTGTCTTATGAGGATGAGGGTGTATGAAGGTCCATATCTTGATTTGAAATGGCAACTGTATGCAAAAGCAAATAGTTTATGGCATAGTCAAACAATCAGTATACAGTATACAGAGTGACTGTGGATTCTAGTTATGGATAATAGTTCATAAAATTATTATTAATTAATATAGGTATACTAATCACAATGATTATGAAAACTGGCCTTAGAAAACCACAGAGATCATTTAAAATATTGACAGTTTAACCAGTTTAAATAGATCTGATCCTAGGTGATGCCCTGCTTTTTCTCATCTTCCTATGAAAGAAAATTTTAAATTCCTCAGGTGAGAATACCACTTAGGAAGTGTACGGCAACTTTTACTAGTGAACCTTAAATGTACTTTTTAAATGAATATTAAACTAATAAATAGTAATAATAAAAACAGTTGCCATTTACTGAGTAACTACTACATATCTGACACAGTGGTGTTTTATACAAATTATCTAGATCAATTCTTTCAAAAGTACTGTATACTTAGTGCTATTAGTATCCCCATTTTACTGATGAGGAAAATGAAGCTTAGAGATTTCAAGGTCACACAGCTAGAATAAGGAATGCAACTTATAGAGTCCTGATCCTTGGGATTTGGCTCTATCCTGGAATAACAAACACCTACAACATAACACAGAGATGTAGCAAAAGGAGTTAAAGTCTTTTCATATTGATGGATCTAGGGCAAGGTTTTCCAAATTCATAAATTGGGGGTTGTTCACTAGAACATATAAAATCTTCATTAAGGCAAATTAAATTGTCCTCCTCGTTTGCTAGCCTGATCTCAATAAAGTATGAACCAGGGAGACCAGATTTCCAGTTAAAATTTGTACCAAGTAGAAACTTATGCAATGTAAGCAACACCCACTGTCAAAAAGACCCCAGAGACACTCTATTACAATCTCTTTATGTTTCTTTTTAAATCAATAATTTCTATTTACTAAAGAAATATAGCTTCATTTAAAAAAAGAAAGAAAAATAGAGATATATTCAAGGAAAAAAAAGTGAAGCTTAACATGATCAAGTAACTTTCCCAAAATAACATCACTACTGGATAATGGAGCCAGATAAGGTGACCTTGACCATGCTAAACTTTACTTTCCTTTTCTGTAAAAGGGGAATGACAATAAATATCTACTTCATAGGATTGCTGTGAAGCTGAAATGATAGAAATAGAGTGCTTAGCTTAAGGCCTAGCATTGAAAAACAGATCAATAAATGCTAACTGTTAGTCTGTTTGTAGTCCCTTCATTTCAAAGATAAAAAAAATTAGGTCCACAAAGTACAGCATACATGGCTGAAGCATTGAGATGATAAGTCAAAATGACACAGGAAATTCAGTAAGAAAAAGGACATGTCTGGTCTTAGGTGATACATTTTTTGTGCCTGGCTGATCAATATGGGTATCTTTTAAAAATATTTTCAGGTAACTTCCTGTGGCTAGTGCTCAGCATATATTAATTAGTGACATGAACAGTGGGATAGGAAGTATGCTCATTAAACCTGCCAGTGCAAGGGAGGAAGTGAGTGCACTTCATCTTGAAAGAAAGAACCAAGAATATACAATTCTCAAGGAAAAGGGATAGTTGTCTATTTAAAGAGAAAAATCAGTTGCCTAAATACCAGGTAGGGAATGAGTGATTATGTTCAAATCAGGCAGAAAAGGTGGACCGTGTTTCCTTGAAAATAAGACCTAGCTGGATCATCAGCTCTAATATGTCTTTTGGAGCAAAAATTAATATAAAATCCGGTATTATATTACATTACATTATATTATATTATACTATATTATATAAGACCTGGTCTTACATTATAGTAAACTAAGACCGGGTCTTATATTAATTTTTGCTCCAGAAAACACATTAGAGCTGATGGTCTGGCTAGGTCTTATTTTCAGGGAAACACGGTATTAGCCAGTTTGTGCAAAAAAACGTACTATGAATGTAATTCTGCAGATTAAATTAACCTAGGAGGCTTGAGTAGACTGAGAACTGGATGGTGTCCTGCTCCTTTGGGGGCACCAATGGTCAGCTTTCTATATAAATAACAAGGCAGGACTGGCTTCCTAATTGCCTTGCAGAATATAGGATGTCATCAGAGGAGACCTGCAATACCAATGGCTGGAAGGATTACAGGACTTAGCAGTATTCACTTTGAAGAGTTTAAGTCAGACAATTTTGTGATGTTTTTATTTTTTTAAGTATGGGCAAAACTCTCTTGAGAGGAAAGTGTACAAGCATTTATTTCCACTGAGAACACAACTATAGGAAGTGAATTTCAAACTACAGCATGAAAGATTTAAGTTAGAATGATTGGGAAAAAAACAACTATTACTAGTGTGAACTGTAAAACAGTACAAATAATTACCAAGGAAAGCTATGTGATCTCTCTTCGGAATTATTTAAAACAGGACTTTTTTGCATTGGTTTCAAATTATTTTAGTGGGTCTTAACTAAAGGCAGGAGAATAGGCTGGGTAGACTCTCAAGGTTCCTTTCTATGATTTGATGATAAAAAAGACTTGATCCTATAAAGATTGCTTCTGGCTTCTTTTCTATTGCAGCTACCTAAGGAATAGCTGTTGCCTTGACAACAAGGGACATTCTTAGATTCCTCATATGCTAATAAGAAAACGGCCAATTTTCTTGTTCATAAAAGAAAACTGTTGGTTAATGCGTGTATCCCCCCCCCACTACCACCATTATGGGCCACCTTTACAATAACCTCAGTGACAGAGTTAAATAAGATAAGAAAGAGAGTAGAATAGTTTTTGTTTTTGGAAATCCTCACTGAAATTTAAGAAACTCATTCACAAAGGAGTTTGGAGTAAGATATTGATATGGGAATAACAAGAAATTAGCATTCAATGTATAGAGAAAAAAAAGCAATGCATAGCATAAAATTCTTAGTTCACAGTAGAATATGAACAGACACAGTGGACAGGCTTCAAGAGGAAAAACTCAACATACCTTCATGGATGTCTCAGCATGGATGACATCTGTCAGTTTTTCAAAAAACCACTTCCAGCCATCCAGGTACTTCCATACGTACACCATCCACTTTTGACTAAACTGAGTAGATTGTATATAGATCTAGCTTTATCTAGGAGTTAACGTGAATAACACTACAGAACATAGTGGAACAACAATTACTTCCACACACAATTCACTAAAGTAATAGGCAACAATTAGCCCCCCACCCCGCAGCCAGGGCAAAAACCATGCAATAATCCCTGCTTTCTCCTTTGCTACCTGAAA
This sequence comes from Rhinolophus ferrumequinum, assembly GCF_004115265.2. Taxonomy (NCBI): domain Eukaryota; kingdom Metazoa; phylum Chordata; class Mammalia; order Chiroptera; family Rhinolophidae; genus Rhinolophus; species Rhinolophus ferrumequinum. The sequence continues at coordinate 63,669,131 of NC_046285.1, forward strand.
TGTAGCCAAATGCAGACTAAGAAACAGATTGACAGCTGATAAAGTGCTTTGAGTAAACTTACCCATATATTATGTGGAGAGCTGTAGCTCACAGAATAAAAGCAGGCCACCTCTCTGCAGTGTCTCTTAAAGTCTTAATTGTAAAAAAAAAAGCCATGTTTCTTAACCCAGTGGAGTGGTGCTTTTTCCGTTCAGTAGCATGGAATGTTCAAGCTGTAGCCCCATACTAGGCATTGTTTTTATGCTGGGCTCATACGGATGGTGTGTACAGTATCATGACAAACACGTTTTCTTGTATCTTTACCCTACACTTTTTAATATAATAGTTATTTGGTGGGTATGTTTTTGTTTTTACTATTTCCCATTCGCTGCCACTGATTTTTTTGAGGGTATTATTGTTCTTAAAAGATACTTTTCTTCAGATTATAAACATAAGTCATGAAGAATATGGAAAAAAGTTCAGAAAAGAAAAAAGAAGGAAATGAAAGAAACTTTGTATTATTTTGAAGAGCAATACTGAAAGCAAAGAAGGCCATTACCAATCTTTCTAACTGCTAGGACAACATAAAACTGCCTGCTTTCTTCTCTTTCTGTGTTTACCAAAGACCCTGGAGCATAAGAATACCATGGCAGATACAAACATTCAGGTACTCATAGGTGTTACTACATACTCTGATGACTTGAAGAGCGAGCATATGGGAAAATAAATAACGTTTGAAAAGCTAGGTAAAAACACATTTACACTTTGACAAGATAATCTTAAGGAGGTTTTAAAAATTTTGCTATTTGTGGCACGATATTGCTAGTAGATTTTGGAGCTAGCTTTTCTCATCCCAAGGCCACACTGATCCCTGATACTTCCCACAGCATAAGAAGACCGTTCTCTTGGTTGGCCCCACTTCTAAACAGTGACAAATCTTACCTTCTGCCTCTTTTCTCTTTTCCTATTTCAAATCCTTATTACTAATCTCTTTTGCATTCACCTACCCCATTTAAACTTATCCAATGTATCCCTATTGTTTACAAGAAAATATTTGTGACCTGGTACTTCTCAACTTTCCCTGCCTCATCTCATGTTACTCTCCTAGGCAAATGCTACACTACAAAAGTCACCCCATTGCCCATGCAGTAGTGTTGAATCACATGCAATTCTCCACTTCCCTCCTAGGCTCAACATTTTCTATATTATTGCCTTTTGATTGTTGTGTCCTCTTCCTGGAATGCACTTGTGCCTCAACTTTTCACCAGATGCCTTTGCATCCTCATCTTTGAAGTTTCAGGTAAGACCCTATTTTAATGGGGTGACTCCTCTGCTCCTTATTCCCTCCCACCTGGAGACAGACGTGCTTTCCCTGATGATTTCCGATATCTTTGCCATACTGTGTGCACTGGCTCTGCTTTAGTTAATTTAACAACAGTGCTAGAGGGCCGTATCGTAGTCTGTTTTGTTCACTGATACATTTCCCTATCACTTACTGTAGAGAGCATGTCACACATTAAGTGCTCAACAATTGTAGAATGAATGAATGAATGAATGAATGAATGAATGTCTACTGTGTATCCAGTGCTGGGGAGCTAGTGTCACATAAGCTAGACACTCTGACTGATGTTCCTTACAGTGTAATGGGGGACTCAGAGAAGTAAAATGTGTAAAAGCCACGACAGTAAACGTATGATGCTAGGGGTAGCACATATGGGTCAGGGAAGGATGACACTAGCTGGGGAAATATGGCAGAAGTACCCAAGCAGAGGGAACAGATGTCCTAAGGCTTGAAGTGAGAGAGAACTTGAGGAAAAGAAAAATTCATTTGGGCTAGAATTCCCGGTTCAAGGTGAAGAGCAGAGAAATGACACAGAAGCAGGGTCAGTCCATGAAGCCTTAGGTATAAACCATGATGCGAGGGAGGCCTCTAGGAGCTGGAACGAGGTTTTTAATGGGAAGGGATAATGTGGTGGTTGAGATTTGTGGCTTAGAAAAATCATTTTGGCTGCAGTGTGGAGATGATATTAGAGAGGCCTATTATGGAGGCAGTTATCAGTTAGGAGGCAGCGTCTGTGCTCAGTTGCTCCACTTGACAGTAAACTTCTTGAGGGAAAGGATAATCACTTTTTAAATTTTGTAACTTAAGGGCTTAGGTGGATGTTTTATCAAATGCAACGTTTCTTTATGAACGAAGAGTAGTTCTACATATGTCAATTATCTTATCTCAAACAACAAATAAAAAAGCCACTTCCTTTAAGGAGTTGAATACCTTGTGGCTTATCTAGTCCATGGATCAGTGTTATGGCCTCCAGGTAAGCTAGTTACATAAAGGAGATTTGGCAGCACCCTGACCTTGAACGCCAACAGATAAGTAAATGATTTATATTACCTTACCTTACTGATATTACAACTGACCATTTGAATTGTGTATATATATATATATATATATATATATATATATATATATATATATATGTCTTTTTCATCATGACGCCATTCCTGATATAAGATGATGGCTTTTCCATGTTGTGTAACCTACCTAGGAACAACCAGTTCAATTCTGCCTCCTAGAGTTTGTTCAAGGACTGGTGAAAGAGTTAATGAAGATATGAATAAAGAAAAGCATGAATGACAAAACAGTCATCTGAAAGATTACTTCTGACTTCCTGTTTTTGTACTAGAACCTAGTCCTTAAAGTGATATAATTCACTGAATAAAACCATTTTATTAAGTCTTTGGTCAGCAGATTATTAATACCTATATTATGTAGAGAACTCATCTAAAATTAGTGACTACAGCTTTCATTTTTCTTTTGATACAATAAAAAGAGTAAAAGAATTTTCAAAGAATGTGAAAGGACTTTATGAAATTGCATCAAAATTTGACATAATAAACTAGTACAGTAATAAAAATGTTCTGATTTTTATATTATTAATAGTAGTTGATGTCCTTATCTTTGATTTATAATACAATGACACTTTCCAAGCATTTTGAATTTGTGAGCTAATTACATATTACAAATCTGCAAGATAAAAGGAGGCAAAAAATAGATAACTTCTGATTCAGATTATATGTCAAGTTTAGTTGTGTAAATAATAAATAAGTAACATAAATTAATTGTTTGTAAACTGCCGGGTGATACGGATTATTTATGCTGATACCTAAATAGAGTTCCTACTTTTTTAAAGCTTTCAGTCCTTGATGATTCACAAATATACATTAATTTGTATGGCTATCTTAATCACTGATTCAACAACAAACTTGGTTAATAAAATTTCACATACCTAAGATTTTTAGCATATGTTATCTTCTTAAATGATTGATTTATATGTTGATCTATCCATTGCAATCCTAAATTTAAACTTTCATTGTTAATTGCTATCATTGTTATGGTTGAAACACAATAATAGCAACTAACAGTGTTTAGAAGAATAAGAGGGACTGTGATTTTGCATCTGGATGTTTTTAATGGACTAACACAGAGTTCTGTGTGACACCAAAGATTTTGTCATTTTAGAGTGAGAATGAGCTGAGGAAAAAAAATAACTGTTAATAGATTGTTAGGTTGATATTTGGTCCACAATTATTTCTGGGGGGTTTTCTCCTTAAGTACATCTTTAATGCTGCACCCAGAGATTTGGCTCAGATGTCGGAAATAATGAGCTTCATTATAATAGTAGACCTTGATGAGAGTTCTGGCTAAAAAAGAAAGAAAAGATTAAAAAAAAAAAAAAGGCATTGTGGTACTTTACATATACAGACATGTAGCACCATCTACTGGATTAGAATAAAGGAATAAAATCTGCAAACTACCTATATGTGTCCACTTGCTAAAGTATGAAAATATGAATATCAAATCTTCTTATAGTATTCATTTAGCTAAATATTTTGATTTTGAGGTTTGTTCTACTGATCAATGAGAATACTTTGATATAAAGAGTCTTCTTGTTCTTGTTGTCCTTGCATCTAAGAAATAAGTCACAGAAAACTGTTAGCTGTTTGTTAAAGTTGCTCATCTACTGTAATTGATTTTACACACACACACACACATACACACGCACATTCCACTGTACCCAATTCTATTATGTAATATTTTTTACAAGGTAGTGGTTACCATGGGCAAATAAATTTTGTGAATGTGTATTTCCCAGAAAAGGATATTAGAAAGTCTATAATTATGGAGGTCTTTCCTCTACTGTTTCTCTGCAGTAGAAGATGTTTGCTTTAAATATAGTTATGGTCCCCTGTTATCAGGAGAAATACATCCTTAGGAATAATCCATTCATTAATCCAGCAAGTATTAATCAAGGGATTACTATGTTTCAGCAACAACGATAAAAACATTAAAGAAAAGGAACAGTGATTTCAGATATATTGCACAATATTTGATTGTGAAGTAAATGTTCCTTTGTAAAGACATATCCATTTCTTTCACTAACAGGGTCCAACAGAACAGCCAAATATCTGATATAGCCTTGTGAAAGTTTGCAAAATGTTATAGATACGAGGCAAGATATTCACCACTAAAAATATGTTTTGTATAGGTAAGGAAATTGTACAACAAGACAGTTATGAGACCCCTCTGACAGTCTTCCAAAAAGAATGCTATATCATTATCCAAGTTATTATCTATTTGTAATAAAATGCATTTCCTCAGGAAGGAATGGGTACCTAAGCAGTAGAAGCGTAAAATCATTGCATGTTGCTGAAGTTCATGTTACAGCCAGGGGCAATCTTGGGAGTTTCTTCTAATTCTGAGGTTATATAAATGCTCTGAATCTAGTCATAAGCAACCTTATCAAGAACGAATTGCATAAAAGAAAATCTGATAAAATGGAGACGTTTACCATATTGCTGGGTCAGAAGACAATACAATAAAAAGTTTCAGTTCTTCTTAAATTATTATGTATATTCAAGGAAATTTCAATAAAAATCTTTAACACCCTGGGTTTTTTTTGTTTTTTGTTTTTGCTTTTTTTTGAACTTGACAACTTGATTTCAAGGAAGTGTTTGAGAATAGACAAGAATGGATGTGATGGTGATGATAGATAGTGTGTTTGGACATACATATTAAGTAGCTATGCTACTCAAAACAGAATGGTACTTTTGTAGAGATGGATAAATAAATCAATGAAATACGAGATATACAGAAACATATGTTTGTGTATATGAGAATTTAGTATGCAAAAAGGACAGATTTCAAATCAAAGTAGCAAGATAGACTATCTAATAAGTGGTGCTGGAAAATTACTATTTGTTTTGAAAAAGAACTGAGTCTACTTTCTCTCACACACACATAAATTTTATGTGCATTAAAATTTTAATGTAGAATATCAAATTATAAAAGTGCTAGAAAAATATTGAAGACCATTTTAATAGTCTTCTGGGAAAGGCTTGCCCTAGTGTGGTGCAAAACAAAGTTATCAAGGAAAAGACTGACAGATTTAACTACATAAAAAATTTAAACTCCTCTTTTCATTTGTATATATTATTCTCTCAGCAGATTTTTTTCTTAACACTGCTGTGTACAGGTATTGTTCTAGTTTCTGAATATAGGGTGAACAAAATCCATGTAGTTTCTACTGTCATGCATACTATAGTCTAGTGGCAAAGAGAAAATAAATAAATAAATAAGCCAATAAAAATGTAAGTACTAATTGTGGTGACTTAAACCATCCTCATTGGATTCTTTTCTCTTTTTTTCTATTCTGATTTGGTGTTTTCTGTTACCTTATCTTCCAAAATGTTGATTGGTTTCTCTGCTTCCTCCAATCTACTGTTGATGCCCTCTAACGTATTCTTTATTTCATTTATTGTAGTCTTTATGGCTGACTGTTTTTTTTTTAATCTCTATTTTTATGTTTCCTATCTCTTTGTTAAAGTTCTCACTGAGATCATTGAGCATATTTATAACTAGTGTTTTGAACTCTGCATTTGGTAGATTGCTTATTTCTATTTGGTTTAGTTTTTTTTCTGGAGCTTTGTTCTGTTCTTTCATTTGGGATATGTTTCTTTGTCTCTTCATTTTGGCTGCCTCCCTATGTTTGTTTTTATGTATTAGAAGCTGCTATGTTGCCAGGTCTTCGTAGAATGGCATTATGTAGTAGGTGTCCTGTGGAGCCCAGTGGCACAGGCTCGCTGGGTACTACCACCTTGTGTGGGTTGTAGTTGAGACTTCATTGCTGTTGGCACATCAATGGGAGGGACCGACCCGCAGGCTGATTTGTTGTGAGGACTGGCCGTGACTACAGTGAAGGAGCTATTGTGCAGGGGCTGATTATGCCAAACAGGATTTGTGTTAGTGGGTCTCTCATGCATGCCAAGACTACACTTTGGGTGTGTCATTTGTGAAGGTGGATGGGTGGTCCTCTGGTGTGGTCTGATGCTGGCCACCGGGTGTGTTGGTTCTGGGGCCTCTTGGGGTGCTCTGGTGCAGGGCAAGGTCAACCACTGCCTGTGCTCTTCCTGAGGCCACTTGCTATGATCTACAAAGTGATCTGCAGAGGATTTCCACTTGTGCTGGGCTTGGAGATACCTGGGAGAGGCTAAGCTGAGAAGTGAGGCCAGCTGCTGCTAATGCTAGGCTTGGGGCTGCTTAGCAATAGGTATGGGGCATGCCACAATCAGATGCTGCTTGTTTGGGGTTTGTGAACCTTTGAGAGATTTCAGGAAAGTCTGCAGCATTAGCCAAGACAGGCTGTTTGTATGGAAAAGCCACTAGAAGTGGTTTGGGTGGGCCTGAAGGTTGGGTTGGGCCAAATCTTAGGGAACCAGCAGGGTGGGCTGAACGGTGTTACCTAGGTTGATGGAGATTCAAATCTGGTTTCCACCTGCATGTGAAGGCTTGGTGTTGGGAGATCTCAACAAGGGAACAATAGCACCTTCCATTACTTCTGTCTGTGAGAAAGCTGCTCCTTCAGCCCTCATCCTGAAGCCAGACAATTCACTTACTCCCTGTATGTCCCTGTTGCCTTTTGAGGTAAGTCCACGGGTGGGCCCTTTCAGAGGAATGCCTGGGACTCTGGCTGCCCTCTGTCTCACTCAGCCACACTTTCTGCTGATTTTTACAGCTAGAAGTTATGGGGACTTCTCTCCCTGGCACTGGGACCTGGGTCTGGGGAGCCTGGTGTGGGCCTTGGACCCTTTGCTCCTTAATGGGAAACTCCACAGCCAAGACATCCCTTCCAATTTTTAATTGCCACATTTGTGTGTGGGACCAGCATGTTCTGCCTCTCTGCCCCTCCTACCAGTCTTGAGGTGGCTTTTTTCGTTATATTCTTAGTTATAGGACTGCTGTTCAGGTAGACTTTAGGTGACTCTCGATTCTGTAGTTTAGTTGTAATTTTGAGGGACTTCTGTTCAGCTAGATGTTAGGTGATTCTCAATGATTCTGTAGTTTAGTTGTAATTTTGAGGAGATTGTGGGAGGAAGTGAGCACATCATTTATCTATTCTGCCGTCATGACTGGAAGCTCCCAGGATTTAATTTTGTACTGCTGGATAGTAGTTCTACTGTGGTTGAGCAGACTTAGAAAGAGATTTGGAATATATGTGGGATGAAATGAAGAATTCTGTCTTGAACCTGTGTATCAAATTTGAGCTCTCTAGGAGACATCTCAATGGAACTCTGAGGTGGGCAGTTGGGTATGTTTAGAGTGCCTAAGAGAGATTGGGCTAGAGAAATATTAATGGGAGTCCTTAAAAAAATACCAGCCACAGTTTTTAAAGCCATGAAAATGGATATGTTCACCTAGGAACTAAGTGTAACAAGAGTAGACGGACCAGCTTTGGGTGTTCAGCAATACCAATATTAAGAGGCCAAACAGGACAAGCTAAAGCAGCAAAGGAGATTTAGAACGTTAATAGGAAACTGACAGAAAAAGAGTCATAAAAGGCAAGGGAAGAAAATATTTTAATAGGGAAGCAATAGCGGAGCTGAATGCAGCCCATAGACTGGAGAAGTTGATGATGAATGTACCCATTGGAATATGGAGCATACTAATATCAGCAAACACAATTTCTGAGGTGTGTATGGCAAAATGTACTACAAACAAAGTTAAAAAAACAGATTTTGGAGAAAAGTATTACACACACACACACAGAGACACACACATGCGCACTAAGAATACTATCTGTATCAGACAAAACACTATAATTAAATAAGAAAAGACGACCTAATGGGAAAATATTGCCAAAGGAGATGATGAAGAAATTATTAGCAGAAGAAATGTGATGCTCAGCCTCACTCATAATTATAGAATTGTCAATAAACAAAAATAAGATACCATATTTTGGTTTTTAGGTTGTAAAATATTTAATACTTCATAATGTCCAGAGTATGCAAGGACAATGTCATACTCTGCTGGTATATAAAAATGCTTTAAAAGATAATTTAGTGTTATCTATAAAAATAAATTTGCTTATACCTGTTTTCCATTAATTTTACTTCTAAAAATGTCTTGCAGAAACAGAAAGGTGTGCAAGATGATATCTTATTTACCAGTTCCAAGACACCACTGATTGAAAAATGAATCCCAATTTCAGAGATAATAAAATGTGAAAATAGGTATACCCTAGAAGTGATAAAATACAGTATTATAAAGATGTTCAGTGTATCATTGTTTAAAAAGTTAAAATTGATTGCTAATAGTGAATTTTAAGCTGCCATTAAAAGACCAGAGATCTAATGTACTGATATGGAACCATGGCCATAATTATTAAGTGAAAAATGAATTTGCAAAATAATATTTTTAATATGATTTTACTTCTATAGGAAAAAAAGTATATTTACAGCTTCATTAAAAAAAAAATGCTGGTAGGATAAACTCCCAACAGTGGCAATCCCTTGGGAATAAAATTGGCCTGGGGGTAAAGGATATGTTTTCCTTTTACATTACATATATGTGTATTGTTCTATTTTATTGCAAAGATGATGTTGTTTTTGCAGAACAAAAAAATCTCTTTATATTGGAGCCTGAACAACCTGATTTGGATAAATTTATCTACTTGTGAATGAGATAGTAGAAAGGTAATATTTACCTTAGCATCTTGGGATTAAATTGAATATCTCATGGTCAACAACAAGACTTGTAAAACTTTGGGTTTTCTTTCCAAATCTATCTGAATGAATTGAAATAAAGTTATGATCCAGAAGTTGTAGAATTATAAAAGTGGGAACTAGATGATATGGAATACTGTGGTGATGAGCTGGAGACACAGGAATATTGTTTTAAGGCAGAAATGTAGAATTTGGAAATGTATAGACATTCTGCCCAAAATTCAACATTGTATAATTGTTATCCTGAAATTCAGGACATAGAATCCTTGAGATAGGGGAAATGTGATTCTTTGTAGGTATTTGGCTGCCAGATTTCTTATGTCCTTGGGACCTAGGGAAGTACTCAACAAAGACAGCTGCTGTCATGCATTTGGCAGCTACAGCTGATACTGAGAGGGGTGGATCAACAGACTGGCACAGGCCAAGGCAGCTGCCTCAATATCCACATTAGGAACTGGGATGAGAAATTAGAAAGGGAATGTTTAAGACACATGGATAGTAACAACACTAATAATTTTAAAAAGCAGCATTGCTATAACAAATCTCAAATATAAATAACTACATGCCATCTTAATACATGCTGGGTACTGACATTTTCTTTTTTAATTTATTAAAATTTATTGGGGTGACAATGGATAGTAAAATTACATAGGTTTCAAGTACATAGTTCTGTAATACATCATCTATATATCACATTGTGTGTTCACCACCCAGAGTCAGTTCTTCCATCACCATATATTTGACCCCCTTTACCCTCTTCTACTATTCCCCCTCCCTCCTTACCCTCTGGTAAACTAACATTTTCATTAGTAGGAATGACTAAACTATTATAAAAGATGATCTATGCAGTTATTGAAGCTCTAAAATTCCATTATTCTATATATGTCAAAATTTCCTCTATGAGCCGAGTCTTTCTCCCATACAACCTTGGGAATTTAGGCATTGTAGAAGTGGGGAATAAAATGCCTTACTAACTCTAGTCTTTGAAGACACTATTTCTAAGTCCATAAGATTAAATAGATAGAAAACCACATAAACACAGAGACAAAGCTACTACAAGAATAGTAACAAACCAATGGTAAAAAAGACATTTTCAGGAAATTAAGTATATATAAATATGAAATAATTATTAGATGTTACTGAAGAGTTTTGATACTGTTAATTTTGTTAGGTATGATAATGATACTGTGTTTATGTTAAAAAAATTAAATGTTAAACATTAGTGATGTATGCTTAAGTAGTTAGGGTGAGATTTCATGATATCTGTGATTTACTTTAAAATGCTTCAGCAAAAGATACAGATAAATCTAATGTGGCAAAATATGAATGTTAAACCAAGGTGATGAGTATATGGTGGTTCATTATACACTGTTCTCTATTCTTATATGTAAACATTTTATTAGAAAAAGTTTAACCCGGTACAGGTAAAATAAAATTAAAGAGAAGCAAAAAAACTACAGATATTTTATTGGATAAGCAAAATTGACTCACAAGATAAAGTGGTAGAAGGTATTCCAGCCAAGAACACCCGTCATTGCAGAGAGCATAGTTTGGATTTGGAGACCTGTACTGTATCCTAATTTAGGTCCTGCCTGTTCTAATCTCTTCACCTTAGTTTATTTATTTAGAAAATGAAAGGATTATGTTAGTTGATTGTTTTGTCTTTCCAGTTCTGAGATACTATACAACAGAAACCGTTAACTCAAATGCCTACCAGTGCCAAGCAGGTAATTCAAATTGTGCTTGCCAGCCTAAATCGGGCACCTCATCAACCGAATAATGCCTTTTGATAATGTGGGCTCAGTGTTTCCTAGCCTTTTTCGAAGTTAGAAAGAAATACAGATTTTTACGTGAAATTAAAGATTTGTAAATGTTAAATGAAAATGTAAAGTAAAACAAAGGTGAAGGAGTGAGACGGGAGGGACCACCCAACTGCGCTGCGAGTTTGCCATCTCTGCGCAGTCCACGTCTGCAGTCAGCTAGGACTCTACAATGGGGCCCACAAACATTATGAGGAAGATCGGAAGATTAAAACCAACCACGATCGAAACAGCCAGCAATGATTCTAGGGAGTGAATTCTGCTTCAAAATACAAGTCTATTTCAGCCTAAGACAGTTCATCTACGGATGAAACTCAAACATCACTTGCAAAGAAAGCTCGAGTTATTATTTTCGTTAGCTCTCGTCTTCCGCAGGCGACCCCGTGGCAGTAAGGTAGGGCAAAGCCATTCCCGTACCCTGTGGTGGTCCCTGGCGACTGCAGGCGCCAACGATTTTACATTCTCCCGGGGCGCCTGGGGGATGACCCGAGCCGCACTTGAGGGACAATTCTGCCGGCGCCTGACAACACCAGCGAACCTCTGGAGGAGTAAGTCGCCTCGCTCCCCGTAGCGCTCAAGAGGAAAAAGTTTGCTCCGAATCCTGGAGCCAGTTCCCAACCGGAAGTTTCGCCTCTTGGCCTGAACTCTTCCTGTTTGGTAACTAAGGGCGCGGGACGGTTACTAGGGCTCCAGAGGAAACTACCCTGGACTTTGGGAGTGCCTCGGGTTGCTCGGATGCTGCTCAAGAGCTAGACCGAAAGGCACCTAATTTCTCTGAACCCTATCTGAGGGCCCGTTTGCCATCATGAGTAGCCAATTTCTGGGCGAGCTGCATTGGAAAATGGGTTCGCCATTCCGGTGGCAAACGAGGAGAACAAGATACTGGAAGATCAGGTGAGGGTCAGGTGAAAAAGGCGGGGGAAGAGGAGGGTCGGTGAAGGCACTTTTTCTGGTTCGCAGGAATGCTCCAATACTTTTATTTCTCCCTTTTCCTTCCCTAATCTCATCTGTTGTCTAACGCTCCTCCGCACCACCTCCTTCCCTTACCTGCCCGCCCTTTTCGGTACTTGCTAAGCATTAAAACATAATAAAATAAAAGAAAAATATGTATAGATATATAGAAGCGATAGTTGATATTTAAGACAGTAAAGCCGGAATCTTTACTCCCTGCGCCCCTCCCACTCTATGTACTGATTTCCTGACTCCCGGCGGGAGTGGAAAGGTTGGGTTCCGTGCCCAGGTTTTCCTTCCTCAGAATTACATGTAAGTGCGTTTTGCAAAGGGACTTCTGAGGTTTGTGTAGCAACAGTTATTTGCTGATGTCTATAAACAAAAGAGGCTTTGGTTGACATTTTTCTTGACTTTTGCCTATGATATTTAAAGTTGAAAGTGACTCGAAGAAATGTTTTCGAGAGGGACATTCTAGTAAGAATGAGAAATGTGCAGTTTACAGCTTTCAAAGCGAGGATTAAGTTGTCACAGAAATATTATAAAATATTTTACATTATAAGGGATATTTTACACTAGCTTGCAACCAAAGCATAGTAGTTGTTAAAAATAAAATTGCAACCAGCTGAGGAAAATTTAAAAAACCTTTAGCAGTCTAAAGTTCCATCACATGCAATGTGTTGTGTGGAAGAGGGCCCAAAAAGAACAGATGATGTTTACACTACTTTATAGAATGGAAGAGAAGGTTTTCCTCTAAAAATGAAAATCCTTCACTCTTTTTTGTTTTGAAAATATTTATTTTTCCAAATATTCTGACCTATTTACTCATTCCTAATTTAGATGGCTGCAGTTTTTGTTTTCAATGAAGGGCAACATTACGGAATATAAGAAATCTAGCACTAAGTACTGAGGAATAATAAGAGGTATCCAGCCCTGAATTCAGATCCTACTTACCTGCAGCACTGAGCCTCTTTCTTCTTCTGTCAACTGGAGATTAGTAAAATAATGATCTCACAGGGTTGTTATACATCTCTAAGGACATTAATATAGGTTCAAGTGCCATTCAAATGTGTAGTTTGTGCCATAATATTTCTCTCATAGGATGTTATATACATATTACTTATATTAGCTATTTTAAAAATATTACAGAGCAATTAAAAGAAGAATGATGAGGACCGTAATCACTTCACCTGAATACACTCTGACATGAAAAAGCATCTCTTCTAAATTTAAGATATTCAAACAGAAAAGAAGGGTGTAAAATAAGAAATATAAGATTCCCTCCCACAAGTATCCACTGTTGACCATAGAAGTGACTGTCATGGCATAAACAACTATTCCAGACATCACAGTCTACATATAAATAATAGAAAAGACCAAAAGGAGTATTATAAAAATGGAATCCTACTATATGTGCTGTTTTAACATAAAATGTAAATTTAATTTTACTTGTATTTAAGAGAAGAAAAAGAAAGGAATTGTTGAATTTCAGGTACATATTACTGATTACAAGAGATAGTGATTGCTGAAAACGTCCTATAACATTAAGAAAAATGACATAAGAAAAAAAGAATGGTTAAATTATTGCTTTTTAAAAAAATCTTTGTTTTAATTGTAGACAGTATGGGTTGACTCCCTGCTCTTCATCTTTTAAATGAAGAAATTAGCTGTTTTACTCTTCTTTCCACATTCTTTTATCCCATTTAAATAGTGGTTTTATTATTTTTCTATTATCAAGTTTTATTTATTTCAGTGCCCTAATTTAACTACAGTGTTTAGTCTTAGTTTCATACTTGAAATGATTTAATGGTCCTTAATATAGTCACTTATGCTCAAGATATCTTTTCTTGAATTTTTCATTTGGATTCATTTTTGACTGTTGGGTTCTACCCTCAAAAGAGGGTTAGACTCATCGTTCTGTGCTTTTAATTCCTTGCATCCTAAGTTGCCAGTGTGATTCCTTGCATTGTCTGCTTTAAGTTTATATTTCTTAAATCATAGTATCAGATTTTCAAGATACTTTCTCCCCCACTCCTTCCTTTTGGAGTTCTATTTTCCAATATGGACAATTTTTCCATATGCCTATTTCCTAACTGTTAACTTTTTTTTTTACCTTAGTGGGTTCTCTATTTCCTAGATCACATATTTTTTTTTTTTTGGTTTATTCCCCCCCACTTTTTTTTCTTTTTATGGAATACTTTCTGTGTCTCTCTAAGGGTATGGGATGTAAACGTTCTGAATCAGAAAATGTTTTAATTTGCTCTCACATTTGATTGTAATTTGACTGGTTGGAACATTCTAGGTTAAAAATAATTTATCCACAGAATTTGGAAAATATCACCCTGTTATCTTACAGCAGTGTTTTTGGTGTGTAAGCTAATATTAGAATGATTTCTATTTCTTTGTAGGTTACTATTTTAATCTCTGGAAGCTTTTAGGATTTCGTTTCATCTTTACATTGCAATTTTTATTTGGCAAATATAGCAATCATATTTTTAATTTTCAGGTTATTTTCTTGTTGCTTTTTTTGTAGCACATGATCTTGTTTTAGGAGTAAAATATAATTTCCAATCTCTCTGAGTGTGTGTGTGCGTGCGTGTGCGCGCGCGTGTTTAATCCTTATCTTTTATGTCCTGAATTATCTCTTTCCTCTGGTATCTTTTTGTTTGTTTATCTTGATATCCCTCACATTATGTAAGTTTTCGATAAATATCTGGTGGTCCTTGCACGTACTTTTATATTTAAGAAAGAGGTAATAGAACTCTACGGGGAAGGAATTACCGTCTTATGGAGAGTTAATCATTATGCTTTCATTTAAAAACAGATACTTTAATTTTGGGTTCATTATGCAAAGATTAAAGTCATAATTGATGAAGAAAATAAAAGCCATTAACCTGTATACACCAAACAACACGACAGCAAAATACATAAAAGTAAAAGCTATTATAAACTCAAGTAGACCTTGACAAAAATACAGTTATGGTAAGATACTTCAATATTGACCTCAGAATTAGATAATTCTAATAGACAAAAATAAGGATATAAAAGATATAAATACTACAAGAAAAAATAAGAAGAGAGAGAGCATATCCCTTAAATAGAGAATATATACATTAAAAAATATGTCCATAAAATATTTACAAAGATGGTTCATGTGCTAGACCAAAAAGAAGATCTTAATGCATTAAAAGTGAACGATAAACCTTAAAGACAGTATGCTAAGCGAAATAAACTAGACACAAAAGGATAACTAGTGTATCATTCCATTTATATGAGATACTTAGAATTGTCAAATTCATAGAGACACAAAATAGAATGGTGAATTCCAGGGGCTGGAAGGCAGGGGAATGGGTAGTTCGTGTTTAATAGTACGGACTTTCAGTTTGGGAAAATGAAAATTTTCTGGGGATGGGTGGTGGTGATGGTTGCACAACAATGTGAATGCAGTTAATGCCACTACTTAATGTTCTTCAAAAAACGGTTACACTGGTGTATTTTATATTATGTATATTTTACCACAATTAAAACAATGAATGATAGACATTTTATAGGTCACATCTCTGATCATAAGCCAATAGAATTTATAATAATTTAAAAAATTATCCTCCATTGTTACAGACTGAATATTTGTGTCCTCCCCAGCTCTCATTTATGTCGAAGCACTAAATTTCAATATGATGGTATTTGCAGGCTGTGCCTTTGGGAGGTAATTAGGTTTAGATAAGGTCATGAGATTGGGGCCCATGATGGGAGTAGTGTCTTTAGGAAGCGAGAACAGAACTCTCTCTCCTGGGTGTGAGTACAGACAGAGAAGGTTAGGAAGAGAGGTTTCACTAGAACCGAAGTGGCTGGCCCCTCGATCTTGGATTTCCCAGTCTCCAGAACTGTGAGAAATAAATTTCTGTTGTTTAAGCCAATGAGTCTCTGGTATTTTGCTTTGGCAGCCTGAGCTAAGGAATTCATCTTAAATACTTAGGCAAGTTTCTCAGAAATATATTCCTGGGTTGCTCTTATATCAGAGAGAAACTGAAAGGGAAAAGTCACCTATTAGAAAACAATAAAATGAGACTGCTTTATACCCACATCCATGGGAAACAGCAAAAATCTTACTTAGTGAAAACTTTTAGTCTTAAATGCCTTCATTTTTAAATCAGTGTCTTAGTCGGCTTGGGTTGCTTTAACAAAATACCATAGACTGAGTGATTTAAAAATGAACATTTATTTCTCTCAGTTCTGAAGGCTGCAAGTTGAGATCAGGGTGTCAGCATGGTTGGGTTCTGGTGAGAGCTCTCTTCCTGCTTTCTAGATTGCTACCTTCTTGCTGTGTTCTCACGTGGCAGAGAGAGAGCGTGCTCTGGTTTCTCTTCTTATTATAAGGACCCTAATCTCATCACGAGGGTCCTACCGTCATGTCCTAATTTAAACCTTAACTCCCAAAGGCCCACCTCCATATACCATCACATTGGGGATTAATTATGGCTTCAACATATGAATTTGGGGTGACACAGAGGTTCAGTCCATAACAATCAGACAAAAAGTAAAGAAACTAAGAACTTTTCATAAATTACAAAAAACAACAATAAAGTAAACAGAAGAGGGAATTAAAAACTGAAATTAATGAAATAAGCAAGAAATACATATTTACTATTAGTAAGTTTAATAAAATACAGGACATAACAAATGAGGAAATGAGTATTTTTTTTCTTTCTTCCATAGTTCACAATTCAAATATTCTCTTCCGTACCTCAGTGAATTGTGTTGTGCCCCTCCTGGGTTGTAGCCCCAACTTTGGGAACTGCAGCTCAAGACTAAAAGGAAGCATATTTTTGTTTTGTTGAACTTTTATATTGCTTTAAGGGATTTCTAATGATTTTGAGAATCTATCTTGTAATTTCCTAAAGGTATTTCCTAAAGGTTTTGTTGTTATTGTATATTTGTTATGCATATTGTTTAGTTTTGTTCTAATTCAAAGACACAAAATGCATTAAGAAACAGGTTCTAAGGATGTGAGAGTGAGTTCTGTTCTGTTAAACTTAGCCTAAATCTGTTGGTTTTGAATAGGAATTCAGGGGGAAGCTATTATGCCTGGTGTCCAGCTACTTTTCAAATTTATGGTTCATGATCTATGTTTTTTGTTAGGCCTTGTTATTATACTCTTGTTTGTTTTAGAGATCTTGTCATTTAATTATGGAATAGAATTTCCATTTTTTCCTTTAAAATGTATTTTAGCTGTGGACCCTGCTAATGCTGCAAATCTGAGAGATTTCTGTTCTATTTTCCCCACAGAATATTCTAAATCACAACACTATTTTATAATATTTTAGATTTTAAAAGTTCAAATGGATATTTAAAGAACGCAAAGTAACTGAAGATTTAATTTTCTTTTGATTTACATCTTTTAATATGGTAAAAACTAAGGACTAATCATACTACTTATTATTTACAGTTGTCAAAGCTGCAGAATGAAAGGTCAAGCTTGCAAGATCAGCTACGTGACTACGAAGGTCGAATTAATGATATGACATCTCACTTCAAAAATGTTAAACAAGAACTGTTATTTACACAGGTATATAATGTTGAAATTCAATTGATTATATCGTGTGTAGTCATGGAACATTTCGTGAAAAGTGTAATACACTTTAGAAATATTACTACAAATAATAAAAATTAAAACCCTACCGGTGGTTAATTAAATAAACATCTGTTTTATGTGCAATCTATTCATGTGTAAAACCTCATTCCCAGATTGATGCCCAGCAAAGCAGACACCTCAGCCAATCAGCGTTGGAGAGTTTATTAACTTACACCCCACACTATTTTTTTAAATTCATCTACCTTCTCCGAAAAGTATATAGTTCTTAAAAATGAAGAAAGTCATATTTTTAAAACCAATTTACATTAATATAGATAAATAAACTATTTCCTGGTTTGACAAGTCTTATCGAAAGTTAAAAATTTAATGAACTTTTAAAGACCAATACTCAAGATGTTTTGAGTATTATTGTTGAGTAATTAATAAACTGTTTGGAACAACAACTTTTCCTCAAGTTATTAAAGCACTGAGTTGGGGATTTGAGAGAGAATCTCTGTAGGTATATGAATTATAGTGAAACCTCAACTAAGTAGTATAATAGAGACAAAGTGCAGTAAACTTTCTACAATACTAACGGCTTTAATAGTTGTAAAATAATACTGATGGTGATAACTTTAAAGCCCTATAAGAGTAGTAGTCAGCAAATACTATTTTATTAGTTAAAAGCTAACGCAAAGGCATGATTATATATTAATATATTCTAGGAAATATTTATAACCATCAGCGTTACATAAGTATTTTAAATTATCTCAGTTAATTAGAATATGGTGATCAATATATATAACTCATTCCTAAGTATTTTTAACCAATTTATTTCTTATTTTTAGGTAAGTAATATCTTTTTAAGTCTCACCATATAAACTTTGGTTTTCTTCAATTTCCCTAGACCAGTGTAATATCTGAAAACTGCTGACAACAATTTTTCTCCTAGCACATTCCATGAACTGACTTTCTTACAACTAGTAAGCAACACCGACTACACGGAATCACAAAGTCTAATGGTTGTAAATTTTAAGAGAAAGGAATGAATAATACTGAATCTAAGTAGTAGTGGTGGAACTGTGTTATGTTTGTGTCTAACAGATTGTTATACATACTTTTTAATATTAAATTCAAAAAGTCCTTCTATCTTGTATATTATTCTCTAGTCTCTTGCATAAGCCAGGGAGCAAGAGATTGAAAGCGAAGAACATTTTAAGATCATTGCTGAAAGAGAGCTGGCACGAGTGAAGGATGAAATCCAACGACTGGAAAATGAGATGGCTTCAATACGGGAAAAGAAAAGTGATAAGGAAGTATGTGTTGAAATGTTACTTAAAATTTTGTGCTATTGTTCCTTCTTCCCTCACCAAACAAATACTGATATTTTTTCTGTATGGGAAAGGCGTTCATTAGTTTCATAACATGTACTTAGATTTTTTTTGGACAATGAAAGGCACATGGAACTGTGATTTGAATGCAACAATGGTACAGTGTTACATTTATTTTCCCAATATTCATTTACCAAATACTCATTGACCCTTACTGTGTGCAAAGTACCATGCTAGTTGCCTATTATATGACACTGGGAATAATTTATTCATAAGTGCTACATTTTTAAAAGCCACATTAAAAAAAAAACACTTTTAATTTTGAATTTCACTTTACCTTCAAAATTTTTGCCTTTTATATTAATTTATCAGCTTGCGACTAATATTAAAACTATTGTACTCATTTTGCTTTTTTCCTTAATTTTTAGTTACATGATGTGGGAGCTCTTTCCAAATTTGATTCTTCTTTTCACATATGCATATACAGATAGAAATGTACATGTATGTATGTGTATACATACACATGTACATAGTTTATTACATTTGTATTTGTATATTCATCTGTTTTCTTTTATGACTCTAGATTTGTTAAATGAATGCATGTACAGAAATGTTTTTAACTCCTTAACTGCTACCTTTATTTCAATTAGAAGTGCTTCTATAATTTCTTTATAAGAAGCCTCTTAGAGACAGCAATCTGATTGGAAGTGGCGCTGAAGGGGCCTTGTCTTGGGCTTGACTTAGCATATCAAGCACATCATATTCACCAAGATTGCACATCTACTTGGGGTGGTTTTGGTGGAGTGACTAATGAGATTGCTCTGGGGCAACTACCCTAAATCCTTTTTAAGCAACGTTTGGCTCAACTACTGTTCTCAACTTTGTATAATTATTTCCCCTCTATTTTACAACTAAAGATTTAAAATACAAGTATGATAGTCATATAATTAAATATGGTATGTTATATACAATCTGGAGGTCAGGGACAGGATTTCTTCTTTCCTTTTTAATATGTTCTGTAGTATGTAATGTTACGTTTTATTTTAGTTGGTATAGTAGATAATGTTTTATAATCTCCCCCTGTCCTCTGTCTTTGGATACTAGAATAACATATTTAAATTTACTCAAAAACTGGATGGTTTGAAATGTCAAATGAACTGGGACCAGCAAGCATTGGAGGCCTGGTTAGAAGAATCAGCTCATAAGGACAGTGATGCCCTCACTCTTCAGAAGTATGCACAGCAAGATGATAATAAAATTAGGGTGAGAAATTAGAAATTGTAATGTTAGGGTTTTTCTGAATCTGTAGTGTGTCAACCTTTTTATCTCAACTGGACTTAGAATTTTAAAGCAGCAGTTTTGCGTCACAGCTTACCTTGAGAATCTAATAAAGCCATGTATCCTCACTCTGGAAACATGACTATACTCAAATACCCACAAAATTTTGCTGAAAATTTTACAGTTCCTCTGAAACCCTTTGACCATTTAGGGATTCCTAGACTTCAAGGTAAGAATCCTGAATGAGAAGGGTTCTCAAAAGTATTTTAGAAAAGTTTTGTACTAGAACTATATGTACGTATTTCAACTTCTTTTGTCTAAATAATAATTTGAATGTTACATATAGTTTTTGCTGATTTGAGAGTATAGTGCTATTGATTAATATATTATTATAACCATTACTTAAAATCTACTTGTAATGAAATCTGGTGGTACTTTAGTATTATGAAACATATTTTATAATAGACTTAATACCAAATGCATTATTTAAATGGAAAATTGTTTGTTTAATCTTTTTTCTAACATACTTTATTTTTTTTCACTCTAAAATTTTTTTTGTTGTTGATATTTTTAAAATTAAATTTATTGAGGTGACATTGGTTAGATTATCAGAGGGTAAGGGGGAGGTAGAAGACGGTAAAGGGGGTCAAATATATGGTGACAGAAAATCTGAGTTTGGATGGTGAACACACAATACAATATACAGATGATGTATTATAGAATTGTACACTTGAAACCAAACATACTTTAAAAAGTATTAAAGTCTTTTAAAAAACAATTGAGTTTTCACTGCAGCCCTTTGGGGTTAAAATATGTATCTTTATTCTTTTGTAGTTATTTTAGATATCAAATACATGTATATTTATTTATAACATAATAATACTTAATGTGAAATATGCTAACAGCTTTTAAGTTAATAAAATGATAATCGTGAATATTTTGTGTGTTAATACTTCATAGGCACTGACCCTGCAATTAGAAAAACTGACTTTGGAATGTAATCAGAGAAGAAAGGTACTTGACAATGAACTTATGGAGACTCTAAGTGCGCAGGTTCGTTTAGTGAAGATTTTTATTTGTTCATTGTCAGTGATGTTTGCAAAAGCACTTAAATTCACAAAAATGTTATTTTCTCTCTATCTGACAGTTAGAATTGGATAAAGCGGCACAAGATTTTCGTAAGATTCAGAATGAAAGACAAGAACTCATTAAACAGTGGGAGAATACAATAGAACAGATGCAGAAGAGAGATCGAGACATTGATAACTGTGCCTTGGTAAAGTAGTTGTTCCCTCCTTGCAACGTTCAGCTATACTTAATCTCTTCAGTATTTAACTCATTCATTTCAAATATAAATCACATTGTTATTTGAAAGTCAATTCTGTAGGAGATTCAATAGTTTTGTTAAATGTTTTTCAGAGCTGACTGTATATCAACTTAGAAAAGTGATTTTATGAAAATTATTTATTTATGGTATTATTTGGAAGACTGGATCCTGCCATCTCTGATATGTAGAATAAGAGAAAGTCAACGGATAATGTTATCGAAGTGAACCTAATGCCCTACTTACACATGATTGTTCAGGGTGTCTTGGATTTAACATGTGTGCTATCTGTCCACATAGTAATCACAGGTGTAGGGAAATGAGCCTCGTGGAGAGCCAAGAGACAGGAATGAGATTCAGGAAAGAAACTTAGATTGCAATAAAGTTTTCCTTTCAAAGCTGAGGCACCAATAATGGGGTAGAAGTCCAGAAGGGGAGGAACACCAGGCCTACTGTTATCTATTACTACTTTCTGAGATAATTTAGAAGAATTTTTTTTTTTTTTAAATCATTAAGGGGTACAATAGTGGGAGTAAATATGGGAAGATAGAGGGAATAATTGGGAAAGAGAAAGAATTAAGGAGGTAAGAGGACACATGAGGAGATACAACTTCCGTTCTGAATCTACTCCATGGAAAGGCATTGGGCAATCAACTCAGGTCACTGGGAGTTTGGAATTCTGATATCTGGATGTGGTTTACTTGTTATATGCAAATATGTTATTCTTTTATTTTAAATTTCTGTACGTGACCAACATTTTATCAACAAAATGATCTATGCTTCCCTAGGAGGGACAGAGAGAACCTATCTTAACTGTGAGTTCCTCTTAATTCTTAATGCTGATGTTGATTTCTCTTTCTTGACTTCCTTACTGCTTTCTAACATCAAGTCCTAACCGCTTCCTCTGTGTAAATCAAATGTGCCCAGTACAAGATTGCAGATCAACAATTGCATTCTTATGCAAGCCCATAGCTGAATTGACTCAACCTGCTGATTTGGCAGAATACACAACTTGTAGCTCCTTGGTCATATTCACAGTGGTTCCTTATTTATAGGTTGACATCTCCTGGCTCTCTGTATTGTAAGAGACTAGGAACGGTGCTAAGAAGTGGCTCCATAGGTAGAGGTATGCTTCTAAGTGTTTAACAACTGGCTCCCGATTTGTAGCAATTCTGGTTTCTGTGATGAAACTACTTCCATACCAACAGGACTCCACGGAACACAGAATTGAGAAGAGATGTGTGAGTTCTGGTGAGCAGTGAGAGCCAATTCACATCACTAGAAGATGAAATCTGAGATTGGACCCTGTTTTTCCTTCTCAGTGTCTTCTTGGACAGGAGTCTGACCATATGATCATGTAATTGGCTTCTTTAAAGAAACTTATACATTATTAGAAGAGAAAAAATGTTTTTCTATTATGCTTTATTCCAGTATAAAAATTTTGGGACCATTACTTATAAGCATCATCTATATGAAAACTTAACTGAATAGATAGCTCTGTTAAAAAATGTGAACATTGAAGTAGATATAAAATATCTGATTAAGTGGTAGAAAATCAATATAAGGCAGGAAATTCTAGAATGATCATTTAACATATAAACCTACGAAGTTTTGTCCTTTGGTTGAATGAACACAATAAATATATAGAATGCTACAATTATAGAATGTTGATTGTTATAGAGAACATATAGGAATACTAGATTAAGCAAATTAAAAATTTTTTTAAATGCAGTGCATCTCAGATATATATCTATTTAATATGCTCATATGTACAATATTACATGCAGCATTTCTAAAACTTACTGATATCAGAACACATACCTCCCCCAACCATTTCCTGGCATTAGTTGTTTGTGGGACCCTATTTTGGAAAATTTGAAAGAAATGTATTTTAGGGTAAATATTTTTCTCCCTCCAACCCAACATTTTACCATAACAATAATTTGTAAAAACCACCTAACATATTATCACAACATTCACTTCCAAAGCTCGGATCTTTTTATTTCCCAGCTCTAAAATCTTTTTGTTCCACATTGCTTAAAAATTGACCCTCTTTAAGGAGACAATTGAAAAATTGAATTTCTTCACAGTTCAGCCCTAACCTCTACCTTTCCAGCCTCATCCCTTTCATCTGTACCTACCCCTTCTTAATCTATCGCCATTCCATCCCTGCCTTCCCACCCTGCACCTTGACCACAGTGGAATTTTTATGCATCTCCATGTATCTTTTTAGCCCTGATTCAAATGAAGCCTCTTAGGTAATGCCTTTTAATGATTCCTCTGGGTAGGCTTTATCATCTCTTTGTTTATATAGTACTTTGTATATTCTATTAATTTGTATTTGCATGACCAGCAAAAAGCTTGAGTGAAAGCATTCCTATTGAAGCAAATAACTAAAATCCTATTTCTCAAAAAATGAAAAAAACAACAAAACAAAACACCCCAAAAACTGGTCCTGTGAAATATTTGGAAAATTTTATTGCAATACAACTTTCTATGTGAATAATATTTAACACTGTTATATTTTTTAGATGTCACCTTTCATTTATAAAAGATTGACATTTTCCTCATCTCTTTAGCAAAGTGCCAAGTAGATGAAAGAAAATATAGAGACCTTTAAAAATATAAGGTTATTATTTTGGTGTGTAGCATATTAATAATTTGTTTTATTCATATAAAAATATCTCTTAAAACATTCTGTTAGGAAGTTTTGATAACATAAATACTGAATATAATAATAGAAAAATATAACAGACACCACAGAAATACAAAAAATTTTAAGAAAATACTACGAGCAATTATATGCCAACAAATTGGACAATCTGGAAGAAATGAATAAATTACTAGATGCACACAATCTTCCAAGGCCGAATCAAGAAGAAACAGAAAATCTGAACTGACTGATTACTACTAATGAAATCGAATCAGTAATCAACTAGCTCTCAACCAAGAAAAGTCCTGCACCAGATGGCTTCACAGGTGAATTCTACCAAATGTTCAAAAAAGAATTGACACCTATTCTTCTCAAGCCTGTTCCAAAAAATTCAAGAAGAGGGGTGGCTCCCAAGCTCATTCTATGAGGCCAGCATTACACCAATTCCAAAACCAGACAAAAACATTACAAAAAACGAAAATTACAGGCTGATATCTCTGATGAACATAGATGCAAAAATCCTCAACAAAATATTAGCAAACCGAATTTCAGCCATGAATTAAAAAAAAGCATACACCATGATCAAGTGGGATTTATTCTGGGTGTGCAAAGTTGGTTCAGTATCTGCAAATCAATTAATGTGATACACCACATAAACAAAATTAAAAATAAAAATCATATGATCATATCAATTAGTGCAGAAAAAACATTGACAAAGTCTAGCATCCATTTATGATAAACACCTCAGCAGAGTGGGAATAGAGGGAACATTTCAACATAATAAAGACCGTACATGACAAACCCACAACTAACATCATACTCAACAGAGAAAAGCTGAAATCATTCCCACTTAAGAACAGGAATAAGACAAGGATGTCCACTTTCACCACTTTCATTCAACGTAGTGGAGGTCCTAGCCACAGCTCTCAGACAAGAAAAAGATAAAAGGCATCCAAATTTGAAAAGTAAAACTGTTACTATTTGCAGATGACATGATACTATATATATAGACAATCCCATTTACAATTGTATCAAAAAACCCCCAAAAACCTAGGAATAAATTTAACCAAGGAAGTAAAAGACCTGTACTTAAAAAATTATAAGACATGGAGAGAAATTAAAGAAGATACATTAAATGGAGGTATATACTATGCTTATTGATAGGAAGAATTAATATAGTTAAAATGTCCATACTACCCAAAGCAATCTATAGATTCAATGCAATCCCTATCAAAATACCAAATACATTTTACACAGAACTAGAACAAAGAATCTTAAACATAAAAAACCCCGAATACCATGGCAAAATTGGAAGTATCATGCCACCTCGTATCAAGCTATACTACAAGCTATAATAATCAAAACAGCATGGTATTGGCATAAAAACAGACACATAGATCAATGGAACAGACTAGAGAGCCCAAAAATAAATCCATGCCTATATGGTCACTTAATCTATGACAAAGGAAACAAGAATATATATTGGGGTAAAGACAGTTTATTCAATAAATGGTTCTGGGAAAACTGGACAGATACATGCAAAAAAATGAAACTGGACCATCTTCTTACTCCATATACAAGAATAAACTCAAAATGGATTAATGACTTAAATGTAAGGTCCAAAACCATAACACTCCTATAAGAAAACATAGGCAGTAAACCTTCAGACGTTACCTTAGTAGTGTTTTTACCAATATATCTCCTTGGGCAAGGGAAACAAAAGAAAAAATAAACAAATGGGATGACATCAAACGAAAAAGTTTTGCACATCAAAGGAAACCAACAACAAAGTGAAAAGACATCCTATCGAATGGGAGAAGATATTTGCTAGTGATACATCTGAGAAGGGGTTAATATCCAAAATTTATAATACAGCATAACACCAAGAAAAACCAAACAATCCAATTAAAAAATGGGCAGAGAACCTGAATAGACATTTTTCCAAAGAGGACATACAGATGGCCAATAGACATACGAGAAAATGCTCAACATCACTAATGATCAGGGAAACGCAAATTAAAACCACAATGAGATATCATCTCACACCTGTCAGAATGGCCATCATGAATAAATCAACAAACAACAAGTGTTGGCGAGGATGTGGAGAAAAGGGAACGCTCATGCACTGTTGGTGGAACTGCAAATTGGTGCAGTCACTGTGGAAAATAGTATGGAGGTTCCTCAAAAAATAAAAAAAAAATAGAGCTACCTTATGACCCAGTAATTCCGCTTCTGGATATATATTCAAACAATTCCAAAACACTAATTTGAAAAATATGTGCACCCCTACGTTCACTGCAGTGCTATTTACGATAGCCAAGATGTGGAAACAACTGAAATGTCCATCAATAGAAAATTGGATAAAGAAATTGTGGTACATATATACAATGGATATTACTCTGCCATAAAAAAAGAATGAAATATTACCATTTGCGACCACATGGATGGACCTAGAGGGTATTATGTTAAGTGAAATAAGTCTGATTTCAGTTATATGTGGAATCTAAAGAACAAAATGGATGAGCAGACAGACAGAAACAGACACATAGATACAGAGACAAAGTGATGGGTTGCTGGAGGGGAGGAGGGTTGTGGGCTGGGTGAGAAGGTGAAGGGATTAAGAAGTACAAATTGATAGTTTCGGGAGAGTCACGGGGCTGTGGAGTGCGGAATGGGGAGTGTAATCAGTGGTATAGTAGGAGCTGTGTGTGGTGTCAGGTGTGTGGTGGACTTATGAGGGGATCACCTCATAAATTGTGTAGATGTCTGGCTACTATGCTGTACACCTGAAACTAATATAAAATAATACTGAATGTCAACTATAATTTAAAAACTCTAGTCCCAGGGATGTGTAGTGCAGCATGAGGAATATAGTCAGTAATGTTCTAATAACTGTGTACAGTGTCGGGTGGGTAGTGGACTTGTTGGGGTCATCACTCTGTGAGTTATGTAAATGTCTAATCACTATGCTGTTCTGTATGCCTGAACTAATAAAAAATAATCGAAAAAGAAAACCAATTCTTTTAGTTTTAGTTTTGTCCATTATATTAAACATATATTTAACATTTTCTTTTTTTTTTTTTTTTAAATCCTAGGCATTAGCAAGGACCAAAGCAGGAAATGAGAGAAAAGAAAGTTTGGTTAAGGAGAAGATCAAGTTTTTGGAAAGTGAGATGGAAATAATGCAGAGTATGAGAAAAGAATTTCAGTTGCTGATCGTAAAGTTTTAAAATGTAGAACAGAATATCAGCAACATGAAACTAATAGGAATCACCTTGAAGGATGAGGTACATCAACTAAAAAGACTGGTTTGTGTGTTTATGACAGATTACTATAAAAATAAGCATGGCTTTCCTTTCAGTAATTGCCTTCTAGTTCTTTTTGTTTTGTCTCTCCTTGTAATGAACTTTTAGGATTCTTTGATTGAGCCTCTAATTGGTTGAAGGCAGCAAGGTGTGTGTGTGTGTGGGGGGGTGCCATTCACATCACAGGTGATTTGAAGGGCTTCTCATGGAGTTACACGGTGCCCAAGTTGCCTGTCATGCTTGGTATTTTGTAAGTGACCCAAGGCAAAAGGCTTCAAAGGGTCTAGACTGGAAATTATAACCTGCAAATGGGCAAGGTGAAGGTGAATACTGACATTAGTATTACCTAAGAGCATCTTTCTGGTGTTACATGTGTATGGTAGTTTTAACTCTCAAGTTCTAGGTGGAACTACCTGTTTAAGTTCAGTTTCTCACCTTGTTAAAGGATAAATTTCAGTCTGGTAGTGGGACAAAGTAGTGGTAAAATACCTTGAAACAGACTAAGAGAACAAAACTTCTGCTTTGTTCTTTTCTGCTTTTGCAGGAATCCACGCCCACTAGATTATTTCATAGGGAGAGGAAGTGATCCCCTTAGTAAGGGCTCTTTAAGAATTTGTGCCTTGAGACCATATTATCTGAAGTTACCACTGTTTAGTTGGGAATTGGAATAATGTAGAACTTTTTATTCTATAAGTTATAATTTTATTTCTGATAAAGAAGGAAAGATTTTTTTCTGCCCAAAGAGAATAATTACATAAGATCCTGAAAAAGTAAAATAAATGAATTTCTTGCCTAAGTTAAATGTCACTGCTTATAGCTCATTCTTAAATACTTTACATTTAAATCAATTGCAGAAAAGAATGCAGGAATTTATTTATTTATTCATTCATAATTTGTTTATTGAGATATAATCCACATACCATAATTCACTCTTTAAAGTGTATAATTCATTGGTTACAGAATTATGCAACCATCACCACTATCTAACTTTGAATATTTTTGTCATTTTAAAAAGAAACTCCATACCTATTAGCAGTCACTTCCTTTACCCCCTTCCCCCAGTCCCTATCTTAATTAACCATTTTAAATGTACATACACTTCAGTGATATTAAAAAGTTCAGCGGTATTAAATACATAATGTTGTTTAACCATCACCACAATCCATCTCCATAACTCTTTTCTTGTAAAACTGAAACTCCTTACTCATTAAACAATAGCTCCCCATTCCTCCCTCTTCCAAGTCCTTGGCAACTACCATTCTACTTGTCTCTATGATTCTGACTACTATAAGTACCTCATATAAGTAGAATCGTATGGCATTTGTCATTTTGTATGTGGCTTATTCACTTAGTATAATGTCCTCAAGGTGTATGCATGTTGTAGCATTTGTCAGAAATTCCTTCCTTTATAGGGGTGAATACTACTCTATTGTATGTATGTATGTACCGTGTTTCCCTGAAAATAAGACCTAGCCAAGGTTATCAGCTCTAATGAGTCTTTTGGAGCAAAAATTAATATAAGACCAGGTTTTATATTATAGTAAAATAAGACTGGGTCTTATATTAATTTTGCTCCAAAAGACTCATTAGAGCTGATAACCTTGGCTAGGTCTTATTTTCAGGGAAACACAGTACCACATTTTGCTAATCCAGTCATCTGTTGATGGATACTTGGGTTGCTTCCATGTTCTAAGCTATTGTGAATAATACTGCTATGAACATGGGTATATGATCTCAAGAATTACTGGATCATATGGTAATTCTATTTACAATATTTTGAGGAATTCCCATACTGTTTTCCACAGTGGCTGTGCCATTTTACATTCCCACTAACAGTACACAAGAGTTTAAGTTTTTCCATATCCTTGTCAACACTTTATTTTATATATATATATATATAATATATATATATAATATATATATAATATATATATAATATATATATAATATATATATAATATATATATAATATATATATAATATATATATAATATATATATAATATATATATAGATAGATATATAAGGTATATTATATATATATAGATATATATAGATATATATAGATATATATATAGGCATATATATATATATATATATATATATATATATATATATTTTTCACCCCGATGGTAGCCATCCTAATGGGTGTAAGGTGGTATTTTATTGTAGTTTTGATTTGCATTTTCCTAATGATTAAACGATGTTAATATCTTTCCGTGTGCTTATTGGCCATTTGTATATTTCTCTGGAGAAATGTCTGTTCAAGTCTTTTGCCCATTGAAAAAAAATTTTTTTGTTAAGTTTTATAAATTCTCTACATATATTGTGGATATTAATCCCTTAATAACATATATGATTTGCAGATATTTTCTCCTATTCTGTGGGTTGCCCTTTTACTCTGTTGATACTGTCTTTTGATATGCAAAAGCTTTTAATTTTGTTGAAGTCTAATTTGCCTAGTTTTTCTTTTGTTCCCTGTGCCTTTGGTGTCATATCCAAGAACTCATTGCCAAATGCAATGTTCTGAAGCTTTGCTCTAATGTACTTTTAACACATATATGTAGGTCTTTATTATTTGCCAGTATTAATAGTACAAGTCATTAAAATTTAATATTAGACCAAAAAGAAAACTGTTAATATGTATTACAGCAACATGCTTACTGTGTTTATGGGTGTGATGTAGGTTAGAGATTAAAGTGTTCAGAATAAAACTTCTTAGAAATGAAATTAATTTATAAAATATACAGTAAATATGTAATTTCTGTTTGTAACTTAATAAATAGTTGGACTCTTTAAAAGCCACCGTGAATAGAAGTTCCAGTGATTTAGAAGCTCTGAGGAAAAGTATTTCCAAAATAAAGAAGGATATTCATGCGGAAACAACAAGGTAAGAAAAAAAATAAATGTTTTTACAATTTTTGACTACTTATAGAAAAATTAATTTTTTTGATAAATAACTATAAAACATAGCTACTAAATTATTAAATTAAAAGAAACTTTCCTGGGATTTTTATCACAAAGGCTCAGGAGCAATATTTTTATGTCTTATTAAATATGAGGCCTGACAATTAAGTTCGCCAACTCATCCCAGGAAAAAGTGCTACATACCTCATCGCTGAATATCACTATGGTCACCTTCGAAGTACTCCCCTTGGGAAGCTATGCACCCATGCCAGTGCCTAGTCCACCCTTTAAAGAAATTTTGGGACTCTTTTCCTGGAATGGCCATCAGAGCTGTCGTCGTATTACCCTGATGTCCTGAATGTCATGAAAATGTCTTCCTTTCAATATTTCCTTTATCTTCAGGTGAAGAAAGAAGTCATTGGGTGCCAGATCAGGTGAGTAGGCAGGGTGTTCCAATATAGTTATTTGTTTACTGGCTAAAAACTCCCTAACAGAAGGTGCCTTGTGAGCTGTTGCATTGTCGTGATGCAAAAGCCACTGAATTGTTGGTGAAAAGTTGAGGTCGTTTAACTTTTTCATGCACTTCCAAATAGTCAACTTTGTTAACTGTTTGTCCAGTTGGTACAAATTCATAATGAATCATTCCTCTGATATCAAAAAAAGGTTAGCAACATCGTTGCAACAAGTTCACGAACTTAATTGTCAGACCTTGTGTATATTGGTAAGAAAAAGATTTATGACAAAAAAGCCTTCAAGACATATAAAGAAATCTTAGGATAAACTATTCCTTGTTTGTTGCGTTAAATAATTTTTAGACATGTTTTCTGTTGTTTCCTCATAAACTCTCTCTAGGTTAGACAAAATTAAAAATCATAATCAGATTGCAAGAACAAAATTACAGCAGGTTACTGAGAAAACCATGTCTGTTGAAGAGAAAGCTACCAATTTGGAAGATATGCTACGGGAGGAGGAAAAAGCTGTAAAGGTAAAGTTTAGTTTCAATTAAAAAAAAAATTGCAACAAATTTAGCAATAATGCATTAATTAGACTTTTGAGATTGGAGGAGCAGAAGGTCTTTTAAGAGGCTCTGCCTTCCAGTGTGATCACATTTGTAATTAGAGTTGTTGGGCCTTTTTTTAATTGCTTCTGAGGATGTTTGTGACCTGCTGTCTTCTTAAGCTCTTATTCTGCATTTGCTCCACTTCTAGCATTGACCTCATTTAACTTTGATGTCTCCTTTGAAAGGTAGCTCTTCTACCTTAGAGTCCATGCCTTACCAATTCCTACTGTGTCCATGTACTAGCTTGTCATCCATATATATGTTCTTATATTACTGGTGTGGGGGGCATTTCCCATACAGGGTCAGCAGGCCCCAAGGGAACATCCCGGGGGCACACGTGAGCACACCTGAGCACTGATGTGGGGGGCATTTCCCATACAGGGCCAGCAGGCCTCCTGGGAACATCCTGGGGGCACATGCGAGCACACCTGAGCACTGACGTGGGGGGCATTTGAAAAGTGCCCTTGTTTTACAACTGATTTCCACATGATTACCATCCTTTTTGTTTGTTTGTGATCAAATTCCCCCCAGTGGTCTACATTCATTACCTGTATTTCTTCATACTACTGCTATTTCTTTAATCTCTTATAGTCTGGCATCATCTATTGGTAAACGACAGGCACTTTAATGGTATCATTTTACTAACTCTACTGGCATCCACACTTCTTTCTTAATCTCTTTGGTATGTGGGTAGCATTGAAGCCAATTTTTGAGGAACTGGAAAAGGCTGGTTCACCATTTCCTATTTGAAAACTTCAAAGTGACTTGTGTGACCTGACACTGTAGGCACTACTTCTTGCTTTTAACTTTTTGAGGGGGGAAGAACAAGGGCAGCTGAAGTTGGTGGCAAAACCCCTCATTTGCTGAGGCTTCTATGAAGTATGTTTCATTTATATTTGCTTCCCTGGTGTGCTGTTGTATGTTTAAAATTCCTGAGTAATAAAGTTATGCAGTAATTTTGACTTGAGTGGCATTTGAGTCCAAATCGTACAACATTATTTTCTTTGAAAGTTATTTTTTTCCCTTAAGAGCATGATTCCGTAGCACATGAGATGGGATAGTATTAGACGTTATCAGAAATCTGGAAAAACTATAAAATTCATGTGAAATAGAACTTTTGGTGACAGAATGAAAAACTCGTGACATTTTTGAAGAAATTAGCTGAATTAGAAAAAAAATGAGATTGTAGCATGTGTGGTGATTGTGCTTGAGCAGGGTTGTGTTTGTAATCTTGGTTTTTGTAGCTGTTCGATTTTGCTTGTTTGTTTGGAAATATCCCAACCCTGTATGTTTTGGAGGTATATTATGTTATTTAACACCAAACACTGACTTTAGAACTCTGCTAGGCAATCTTTGAGAAAGAAGGTATTAAACCCAATGAAAATTGCCTATTATATGAAAAGTAATGCATTTTATACGTTTATATCAGATTATATTTCTTGATTTGTGAAAATTTAAATTTACATTACAGAAAATTTAAATTACAGACATCTTTGGTTTTATATTGAAGTTCATCGGTTGCCAAAGGGAAATATGTTCATCTGGATATAAGGACACAGAGGGAAATTATTTCAACATTTTAAAATGATGACTTTCAATAGATCTTGGCATGGTAGATCTGTTTGAAGCCTAGAATACATTGGGCGTGAAGCTTTGAGGTCAAGACAGATCTGCCTCCTGAGAAAGGAGCAATGGGAGTGGGGGATTGTTTTTTATTCCCTAAGGGGCTGCATATGTAGGGAGGCCAACTGGAAACAAAGTGTGAGTAAGGGATAGTGCCAGTAGTGTGATGGGGCCAGCCCTACCAGCTCACAGGAGCTGTCAGTTCAATTTCCCAGAATTTTGAAAGTTGGCTGCTAAACATAGCTACTATTAAAATTAAATTATATAGACTTACAATTAAATAAATAATATTAAAAACAAATGTAACAAATACTCATCACTTCCAAATGATTTTACTGTTATCTGTGCTTTTAAAGTTACTTAAGATTGCTTCCATCTATTATATCTGTATATTGGAAACACTGCATAATGGTCTACTACTGTGTATCTCTTCCCAACTCTGCATTTAGTGCAATCATGTTAGTAGCTTGTAATTGACCATAGTGGGAGTATTTACACCCTGGAAATCAGCCACTTCTCCCTAACCTCTTGTCCACTGGAAAGCTGGTGGTTAAATATTTACCAGCTCACCACTGATTAATGCCCCAAAGAAGATGGGGGAATGCGTGATGTGATTTCTTTCCTGTAACATCCTCAAGACTTTAGTAAACTTTATGAACTTAGAAGCTGTATATTTCATTTTATAAGGAAACTAGTAGAATGGCCAAGTTCTAAAGCCAGGGTGGGAAGGATAGAAGATGACATATTGAGATATATGATACAGGAATAGAAAACTACTATTCTAGTTTACTAGAACAGACTACAAGAAATGCTGGGGATTTGTTGAAATTGTGGGAAGGGCTTTATATTCTCAAGGGCTAAAATGTTAGCATGGTCATTTATGAGTCCCTAAATTATAACACTCATATAATAATAATACATCTTAAGATATTATAATTTCAATAATCACTATTATTATTATCATCATCAGGAAGTGGAAGTTCAATTGAACATAGTGAAAGATGTGCTATTTAAGAAAGTTCAGGAATTACAGACTGAGACAATGAAAGAAAAAGCTATTATATCAGAAATTGAAGGAACTCGTTCCTCTCTAAAGCACCTCAACCATCAATTACACAAACTGGATTTTGAAACCTTGAAACAGCAAGAAATTATGTACAATCAGGTAAATGTTACTCTTATGAATATCTTCCACATTGATTTATTATAGTTGTGATGGTCATGATACCAAAGTATTCTAAGAAAACAAAGCACAGATGCAGAAGATGGGATACCATGTTGGGTCACTATTTTTCCTTGATATGAAATAAACAGATAAAAGGATAGACAACTCTAGTGAGAGAGAACCGTGCTTTAAAGGAACCTGGGCAATTGGGTGGACCTGGAGTAAAACAAAACAAGGAGTTGGATATCTGCAATCTAGAAAAACCATATGTTAATTCTTAGTTATGCAGACATAGGCTTTCCCACCCCCACCCATAGACCAATCGGTTAAAAGTATTTTTTCAGTTTTTCCTTATTTGTTCTACTTATATATTCTGTCATCATGTTAATTTCTTAATGTCCTCCCTCTCTACATCTTAATTTCCCCATCCAATATATTCTTAGTTTCTCAAAATTACAAATGCTGGAGTATCATTTAAAAAAATAATTCATTAGAAGTTTTGAGCCTTTCATGCCTAACAATTTATGACTATATCAATTTTTGGCGTCCCTTAGAAAATGTACCCTTGAAAATTCATGTCCATGTAGATCCAGTGGATTTACTCAGGTTCCGTCATGGTACTATGATAAATATCTCCCTATATGACTTTGTTATATTTTCAGAAGATTACTTCTGTATCACTATCATGTACCCTGGTTGTTGAAGGATAGGTTGCTGTTTCTCCTCTTAGGGTAAAAAAGGATTTTATCCTATCAATTACTGAAGGGTTAAAGTGACTCCAGTAAATGATGACACCCAGCCCAACTCATAAGAATGTTGTCACTGTGTCTTTAAATTTATAGAAATGATTTTAACTGTTTGTTTCTCCTTACTAACTTATTTTAAAAAACTGTAACAGGATTTTTCCATTCAACAAATGGAACGCCGAATGTCACGGTTAAAGGGAGAAATTAACTCGGAAGAAAGACAAGCCCTTGAAGCAAAAGTTGTTGAACTTAAAAAGACATTGGAAGAGAAAAAATCTACATTTGTCATTTTGGAAACAGAGATCAAGAAGCTTAATGTAACTTATCCAAAATATATTTTATGCTTCAGATATTCTAGTCATTGGTCATTCTGTTTTAAGTCAACATGCCTCTAAGACTTTATACTTTGGGTAGATGGCCCAGCTACCAACATATATAACAAATGTATGAACTGATGTTCATGTTTCTATACTATGAAAATGTAACATTACCATTTACTGTATGCTAAATATATTACCTGCCTCTAGTAATTTATTTCAGTTAATCCTTATAAAGGTCTTGTGAGGAAGATATTACTTGTTTTACAGATTAAGTAACTTGTCCACAATTGTACAGCTAGTACATGGAAAGCTAGGATTTGATCCCTCATTCATGTGACTTCAAACTACTCTTAAATAGTACATGATTTAAAACATTGATAAATTCCAGTTTTCTCTTTTGTATGTGCCATAATAACTTGATTGCCCTTCATGTATGAACTAACCTCTAAAAGAAGGTACTCTTTTATGGGTCATCTATTGTTGTTATTCAATTATTTACTTAGTTGTAATATTTCAAATAACTCAATTTTGTTAAGATGAAAATGTTCTTAAGCATTAGATATTTTAATATATTTATGATAATATGAAACCTATGTTAGGGGAAACTGTAATATAAAATCTATGTTAAGCTTTAATTGGAGCGTGAGAGTGAAGGAGAGCTGGCAAGGCCGAGTGCCGAGTGTCCTCTAGTGGTTGTAAGAAGAGTTGCTCTGAATTCCTTTAAGGCTACAAAGGAGAAAGGGAGCGATTAACTTTTTAAAATTAATATATACAGAAGGTGCCAAAAAAAGTATACACAGTTTAAGAAAGGGAAAAACTGCATTAAAATTACGCTATGGTAACCACTTTGAGCATCTCTTGTAATTGCAGAAGTCAAATGTGACTTATATTCATCCTTTGTTATGGATATATATTCTTACAATTTTAATACAGTTTTTTGCTTTCTTAAAATGTGTATACATTTTTTTTGGCATCCTGTGTGTGTGTGTGTGTGTGTGTGTGTGTGTTTTATGATAAAATTTTGGTTTGGAGTAGTTTGTAGCCTGATGAAATGGAAGACAGCACATGTTTTGGAATCAGAAAGAACTGGTTTTGAACGTCAAGGTTATACCCCTATTGCTATTTTAACTTTACGAGCTCTAGTTTACTCATCTATAAAATGGAAAAATAATTAATATTAATTTAGGGCATTTGGAAGAATTAGAAACAACGTATATCTTAACACAGTGCTTTTAGTAGGTACTTAGTATGTTTCCCCCAAAATAAGACTTACCTGGACCATCAGCTCTAATATGTCTTTTGGAGCAAAAATTAATATAAGACCGGTCTTATTTTACTATAAGACTGGGTCTTATCTAACATAATATAATATAGTATGGCTAGGTCTTATTTTTGGGGAAACACAGTAATAAATGGTATTGTTTTAATTATATATAATATGAGAATGTTAATGCTACAGAAAAATAGGAAGGTGACCTGTGTATCTGAACATGTTTCTTGACTGTGGCCTGAATTGTCTGTTTTGCTGTGGAGGGATGATTCTAGTGTTCCTTTTTGAAACTACTCTGGGACTCTGCCTGTTATGCAGTTGGCTAGTACTTATGCCTATCCCGACTCTGGTTTTATCAGAGAGATAAATACATTTATAGAAATGCAAGTGAATTTTTAAAGATATTAAAGTTAGATACCCTCCTTATGAAGGTTTATTCTATCTCAATAGTAGCATCAGTTTGTAAAGTCATTCTGCATTCCCTCTGCAAAATCTCTGATTTTGCATAATAGAAACTAATTTCTTCTGATTAAAAATAGCCTTAAATTTCATTTTTTCATTCTAAAAGTTAATTTTATGAAATCACAGCTTTATGAAAAAAAGTTCTCTTCTTACTATCTTGCTGCAATCTTAGGTCCTGATACTTCAGAGAAATACAGGCAATGAGAAAGGCAGAAGAAGGAGGGAGGTGTGTAGAGAGAAGGAGAGAGAGAAAAAGACAGAGAGAGAGGAAGACAGATAGATCTTGGAACTAGAAAGTTTTTGCTTTAGGTACCTACCCCGAGGGGACTAAGAGCACAGACCTTGTTCTGGGTTCAGGGTGCAAGGAGGGATACAAACTGGTATAAAGCTGGAAAACTGGTATCTATGTATGTACAACGTGTTTATGCATCCGATGGAGTTAGATCTTATCTAGCATTTTTTCTCTCTAGTGATATGTAATTATATATGTAATAATAAGAATAACAACAACAATAATAACAGACACATCTATGTATTAAACACTGTCGTACATACTCTTTGCCAGTAACATCTTTAATCCTCACAACAACCCAGGGAGGTAGGTATTGTTATTATCTCCCTTTTAGAAATGAGGAAACTTAGGAAGAGTTGGTTGCCTACCGGGCTCAGATGACTAATATGTAATTACAACCATTTATTTCCAGCGCTTGTACTGTTAACCAAGCCCCTATGCTTTCTTACACTGTTAATGTTTTCTCCTTCTGGGACTTTGGTTGAATCAAATAATGAACTCTAGAAGGTGAACCAAAGCTTAGGCTCCCTCCTCCCATTTCTTCCCCTAAATGGTGATCACTTAATAATTCAGGTTGGATTGTAACCATACATACTGAAACTAAACCCAAAACATCAATAGATGAGAAAAATGAAAAATGTTTAATGTGAATACCCACATATATTGTACTAGAGATGTCAGAGCACGAAGAGTAAGATTTTTAAAAATCTGAATATTATAAATATTTCATGGAGTGCATAATTTAATGTTAGATATGTTTAATAGTATGTATTTAATATTGTTTAAAAGTATATTTATGTACCTTTTTTTCCTTTTTACAGAATGATCTTTACTTTATCAAGAAGTCAAACAGGAAAAACTGTGATGAAAAACAGTTCCTCATGACCAAAATAAATGAACTAAATCTTTTCACTGACAGAGCAGAGAAAGAACTTAATAAAGTTAAAGCTTTTAAACAGGTACAATAAAATCATATGTGTATATAATATTAAAACTCACATGTTTTCATGCTAGTTATAGAAAAAATTTAAATATAGCAAATTATAAAGAAGACAATAAGTCATTATAATCACTGTACATAAGATAAACAGTGTTAAAGTATATTATTAGATTGGTGGAAAAGTAATTGTGGTTTTTGCAGTTACTTTTAACCTTTTAAACCACAATTACTTTTGCACCAACCTAATATTTCTTCCTAGTCTTTTGAAGAAAATTAGCTGTATTTACTGTATTTAAATTTTAAAAATATATTGTACATGTTACAAAAACATTAAATATTCTTTAAAAAATATTTTAAAAGGTTTCCTACAGTCCATTGCATGAAGTTACCATATCTTA
The DNA here is from genome assembly GCF_004115265.2 of Rhinolophus ferrumequinum. Taxonomy (NCBI): domain Eukaryota; kingdom Metazoa; phylum Chordata; class Mammalia; order Chiroptera; family Rhinolophidae; genus Rhinolophus; species Rhinolophus ferrumequinum. The sequence continues at coordinate 63,707,584 of NC_046285.1, forward strand.
TTTTTTGGTTTTTGTTTTTTCCCCCAATGTTGGGCTATTCTAAATAGTATTATGTTCTTTGCAAATATGTCATTGTACAATTATTGTACAATGTACAACAGGATAGTTCCTTAGGATAAATTTCTAACTGTATACTGGAGATTCAAAAAGAATGAATATTTTTGGTGTCTTGCAACTATTTTTAAGCAAAATTACTATCTAGAGGGTTCAGTTAATACTCCCAGTAGCAGTGTGTAAGCATTCTGTTTTACTCATCAAAACTGGATATAGTTTATAAAATTGTTGTCAATTTGATGGGTAAACATGGTACTTCATTGTTTTTAGTCTGCATCTTTTAAATTGGTGACACTTGAAATGTTTTATGTTTAATCATAAAATTTAAAATATTTATGTTTAAATAAAAATGTTTAAAACATTTATAATATATTCTCTAATTTTTCTTTTTGGATTCCTACTTTATTTTCTTGGCTCATATTTCCAGTTTTATAATTGCTTTGCAAAAGATCTTCATATGTAAAAATACTGACTCTGTCATAAATATTGCTAATATTTTTCCCATTTGTCTTTACATTTTTATTCAGTTTTTGACATAAAAACATTTTTTAACATCATATATTTAAGTGTTTTTCCCTGTATAATTTTCATGCTTAGAAATGTCTTTGTCACACTGAAAATCAAATAAATGTTTACTATTTCCAGAAGCTGGATTCTAGTAGTTTTATCTTTTACATTACGATCTTTCATTCATCTGGAATTTGTTTTGGTACAAAGGAGATGTAGGGATCTAATCTTTTCTCCAACTGAAAAGCTGTATTTTGAAATCTTATGTTTCAAAATTTTATGTTTTGAAGTGTTTGTTTCTGGGCTTTCGATTTTGAAAATTGATTTATTTGTGTATTCTTGTACAGTACTCTACTCATGACTGAATTGTTTTAAAATAAAAATTTATTTACACATTATTTTGTGAGATTTAGATTATAATACAAAAATGCTCATCCATAGGACTTTATATATTTTCTGGCTATTCTAAGTTTCAATTTTAGGAATAACTCTTTTTTTTAGTAAAATTTTAAATTTAAAATTGAATTGAAAAGATTTGGAATAGCCATAAATTGTTTTCTTAAAAAAAGAAAAGAAAAACCAGTCATGATTTGGAGATATCTAAATTTAACCCTAGATAATATCTTGGTCAATGGTCAAACTAGAAAACATCATATTTTCAAGTTTGACTTTTGTAGCAATAAAAAAGAAAAATATTTTGGTTTGGGTATAAAAATAATTACTTCAACATTTGATAATTTTGTTTTGTTGATAGGATTTGATGATAGAAGACAATTTTTTAAAACTTGAAGTTAAACGTACTCGAGACATGCTTCACAGCAAAGCAGAAGAAGTTCTTTCTCTGGAAAAAAGAAAACAGCAGTTACACACAGCTATGGAAGAACGAACTGAAGAAATTAAGGTGCACAAAACAATGCTTGCATCACAAATAAGATATGTTGATCAAGAACGGCAAAACATAAGGTAACAATTAGAGTTTTAAAATGCTGCTAAAGAATTTTGAAAACATAAAGGTGATGTCAGAAGAACTGACTGCTTCTTCTATCATCCTGGATGTCCATCTCTTTCTTGTTCATTTGAAAAGCCTTTTAATATAATATATGGGACATATCTTAGCCATAAAGCTATGTTTTCCTCTCTCTTTCCTTTGGCTTACTCATCATTCTTTAGATTCTCCCTTTTACATTAAGATTGTCGATTCCCTTGGAATTGATTTGTTTTGTATGGTTTGTGGTAAGGATTCATTAACATGTTTTCCCTTATGGATATCTAATAACTGCATTTATTGAAGCAATATTCCCCTAAAGATTTTGCATATCTTTTATAAGATTTATTCCTGGCTACGTGTTATTTTTTTTAATGTTACTTTCAATGTTATCTCCTTTTAAAACATTTAATTCCTAGTTTGTTGCTGGTATATAGAAATAGTTGATTTCTGTATATTAAGTATTCAGCAACCTTGCTTAATAATTAATTTTCAGCTTTGAGGGCTATATCCCATACAATTTTCTATAAGGGCCAGATACTAAATATTATACGTTTTGCAGGCCATATGTGACTGGCTTATTTTATTTAGCATGTGACAGAATTAAGATTCATTCATGTAGCATGTGACAGAATTTCCTTTTTAAGGCCGAATAATATTCCGTTGTGTGTATATATAACATTTTGTTTATCCATTCATCTGTCCATAGACATTTGGATTGCTTTCACCTGTTGTAAATAATGCTGCTATGAACATTGGTATTCAGATATCTCTTTGAAAAATCTGCTTTCAATTCTTTTGACTTTATACCCAGAAGTGCAGTTGCTGGCTCATATGCTAGTTCTATTTTTAATTTTTTGAGAAACAGCCATACTGTTTTCTGCAGCGATTGCACCATTTTACAGTCCCACCAGCATTGCATAGGGGTTCCAATTTCTCCACATCCTTGCCAATACTTTTTTTGTTTCTTTGATAGTAGCCATCATAATAGATTGAAGGGATATCTCATTGTGGTTTTTACTAACATTAGACTATCTTTTAAAAGATGTTTGATAGTGAACAGCCTCAGAAAGCTAGAGGTAGTATCTCCCTCTGGAGCAAAGGTTAGGCATGTTTGCTTATTTCCTATTATAAAATATTTAGATTAAGCTTGAGGTTCTTCATCTGTGATGTAAACCTACTGTGTGCAGCATTCATTTGAGCCCTCCTCACCCACATGGTACTTCAGGAGCAAGGGGACCCCAGTGCAAACAGGAAGCTCATGCTATAAGTGACAAAGTGCTTTTTCTATGACTCAGGAATCTTGTGTCTTCTGTGGCAGGCTAACTTGTCACCTTTCAAATAGGGTGAAATTTGAGAACCTTCACACTGAATTATAAAATTGAAAAGTAAGAACATATTTAACCTGTTTGAGTTCAGTAGTAACAAATATACAAATGTCTTCTATAAGTACACTATAGTTCTTTTAAAAACTATTTGTTTTTCAGTGTTTTTTTTCTTTCCTTATTAGTGCTGAGCTTCATGAGAGGCTAAGTAAAATCGATAAGCTGAAGAACAGATATGAAATTCTTACTGTTGTCATGATGCCTCCTGAAGGAGAAGAGGAGAAAACACAGACCTATTATGTAATAAAGGTAATCTTAACTGATATACAGTTGTTATAGGATGAAGTATCCTTTGTCAGCTCTTTAACAGCCAAAATGGCAACAATGGCAATTTTTTTTTTTTTTTGCTGTGAAACTTGAAATTTCATAGCACTCTAGGTAACTATTGCACTTAATTAGGGCCATAAAACATGAGTTGCTAATGGAGGTTCTGAAGCTCTGTTAGTATTATACACCTCCAGTCCTGAGGACAAAGAGAAGTCTGGACTACTCTTTAACATTTTTTTTTTTTTTTTTTGCCATCTTTGTGTCATGTCATTTTCCCTCATGTATTCAAGATTTATAATCTCTTTTACCCTAAGACCTACTGTCACTCTGGGTGTCTTTAGTATGCCTGTGACAACCTATACAACACCTCAGGCTCCAAGCTTTACTTCACTATAGCCACTCATGCATATGGCCAGCCCCCTAGACCTTATCACCGGCCGCTATACTGCTTCTGAAACCTTACAGTCCAACTTACCACTGTAGTCCCTGTAGGGCAGGTATCTAGAGGAAGACAGCTGTCCGTTTGCCTTCGTATTAGATGGGAGACAAACTGATCAGGTGAATCTGCTCTGTTCTTTCTGATGTTTCAGAGTTGTCTGCCATCTCTTGGTTGTCTTTACGATGGAAAATCCAGAAGTGCTCAGGAATTGGATGTAATTCCCTTCCTGAGCACTACTATATTCATCTTTCCCATGTAGAAAATACCCTGAACAGGTGTGATTTCTTTTACAGAGAGGTCTAGGAAGTTCCTCAAAGCACCAAAAGAAGGAATGGAAATTTTAACTTGAACTCTTTTTTTCCTGTATCATACATGGATAGGAGTGGGAAGGCGATCTCCCAATTCACACCGTTAGAGAATGGCCCCATGGATGCTCCCTCCCCTAGACTTCTTAATCTTCCAAGTTTTCTGCTGTATCCTTTGAGGTTGCCCCTAACACGTAACACTAGTGTGATACGCCTACCACTTTGTCTCGGGAAAAGTTTACCCAATCTATATGAGAAATGACTCTTGGCTCTCAAAACCTTTTTAATAACTCCTCAGGCTTCTGCGCAATATTAATGGGACTTTCCTCTCAGGTTTTGAGGTTTCCAAAGGTGGATTCTAGTCTGTTAAGTGTTGGGAAGAAGGTAGATGTTGCAATTGCAGTTAAGTTTCTGTAGCAACAAGGGCTGTGATGATTTACCTAAAAGCACTGGTGTTAGCGTGCCTTTGACCGTATCTTGGTTCTATCACTGACTAGGTAAGTGACCTCGAATGTTAGGTAACCACTTGGGGCCTTAGTTTCCTCACTTGCAAAGCGAGGATACTACTATTACTTTTGTTTTGAGAAGTGAGAAAATATATGTAAAGCCCTTAAGACAGTGCCTGGAACAAAATGAGCTCTCTATAAATGTTAGCTATCGTCATTGCTGTTATAAAATAGTATCATCATCATCCACTTCTCAGGAAAACGGCAAATTTTATGAGGAAAAGTAAGAGTATTCCTTCTGTTCACAGTGAAGGTGCTGAATAAATGCCAGTATATGTTAAATGAATCGAGGCTATCTTATTTTCTCAATTTCCTGATGCCATAGTTCATTTTTCACCTTCTCCAGGGTCTACAGCTTACCAGTTATATTTCCATGTTTTGTTGTGTGGCATAAACGTTTTACTCATAACACTTAACATGCCAGATGTGCAAAAATGAACCTTTCTTTAAAACTAAACTCATTGTGTCTTATGTTGTGAAAACTATCTAGTGCCTAAAAATGGGCAAAAGCAATCAGTGAGTGTGCAATGATGCCACTGCATTGTGACACCAGACAGCATTTTCTGGTGGGCCCTCCAGGGGTTACCTGATTTGGTAGTAGTGTACAGCTTTGGCTGATTTTCTACTGACTAGTCTATTTTATAACTCTGTAAGGATACACTGTTAACTTATAGAAAACTTGATAGTAAAAAGCATATGATTCTTGTCCATAACAATGCAAATGAATTTTGGCTAGTCGAAATACAGCTGACTTATACTCTGTAGGAAAAACAACTCAAGCATATTTTATTTCCTAAAAGATATTCAAGTTTCCTATCTGTAAGCAAATTTATTTCAGCATTTCTGACTGTATATTAATTCCAATTCTCCTTTTGAACTTGTCTAAACATTTTACTAGTTCCTTCATTAATGAGTTGAATAAAATCTTTGACACATGTTCATTTTATATTTGAGAACAATTTTTAACTTTTTGAAAATACTTTAGCAGCTGCACTGCTGGTAAACTTGCCAATTAGAAGTTAACTGTCACTTTTGTTTTTGAATGTGGTAGGTGGATTTAGGATGTAAATTTAGTCAGTTCAAGATTCTTTCCCTTCCTTATATCCTTTACATTCCCTTCAAGGTGACCTTTCCTGATGGGCACATTTATAGCACTGGAGAAGAGGAATTTGGTTACAGTGCCAACTACTGTTCTGTTTCCTGTTTTTTTCAGGGGTATGCAAACTACAGACCCTGGGCCAAATGCTGCCCAGCGCTAGTTGTCAATAAGCATGGGAACGCACAATACATCACCTCATTCATTTACGTATTGTCTATGGCTGCTTTCATGCTACAATAGCAGTGGTATTAAGTATGAGTAGTTTTGACAGAGACAGAATGGCCCATAAAGCCTAAAATATTTACTATCTTGCCCTTTAAATACAAAGTTTGCTAGCTCCTTGTATTTGCTAGAGCTGCTGTAACAATGTACTTACAAGCTAGGCAGTTTAACCTACAGAAGTTTATTGTGTCACAGTTCCAGAGGCTAAAGTTGGAGATGCACATGTTGGCAGGGTTGGTTCCGAGGGTTGTGAGGGAGAATCTGTCCTACGCTTCTAGCTTCTGGCGGCTTCTGGTAGTCTTTGGTGTTCTTTGGCTTACGGAAGCATCACCATGATCTCTGCCTTCATTTTCACATGTCGCCCTCCTGTGTCTCTTCAGTCTTCCCCGTGAATGTCTGTGTGTGTCCAAATTTCCCATTTGTTATAAGGACACATCGTATGATATTAGAGCACACCCTAATGATCTCATGGTAACTTGACTACATTTGCAAAGACCCTATTTCTAAAACAGGTCACATTCTGAGGTACTGGGGGTTAGGACTTGAGCATCTTTTTTTGGGGAAATAATTCAATCCATAACTTGTTTTTGGTCTTGTCTATGGACACACATGGTTTGGTTTTTCTTTTTATCCACCCTAGTACTTATTAATTTAATATTTGACGTCTTTCAAAAAATTATTTTATTTTACAGTTGACATTATTACTTTATATTAGTTTCAGGTGTACAGCATAGTGGTTAGACATTTATATAATCTACTATTTGACTGTTAAGAGCCAGACTGAAAAATATGATCAGTAACCAATGAAGAACTGGCATCTTTCAAATCTTGTTTCCAGGTTCCTCTTAGACTTTGTAAGGCAACAGTTCAATTTTGACAATTTAATGAAACTTTCCAGTGAAATTACTAGAAAATGTTTTAAAATATTGATATAAACGTATACATAAAAATTTCTTCCAAATATCAGCTTTTTCTAATCCAGGATAAAAGGTATAAATTATTTAAGGTCTGATTTAGAAGCAAATGGGATTGAAGTTTTAGAAGTTTGAGGTGTATGTGGAATTAGATCAGAAATTTGTATAAATGAGCAAATTCAACCCCTTCATTTGACAAATAAAGAAACTGAACTCAGAAAAGGGAAGTGATTTAATGTTACTCAACTAACTAGTAGGAAATCTGCAACTAAAATCTAGCTGTTTTGATTTATTCTAGCTCTTACTATACCGTATTTTAAATGAAATCATTGCTAATTCTAGACTCAAAGCAATTAGGTATAATTTATCTAAAAACTTTACTTTTTTGCCAAGCTTTAGTTTTTGTTATGTACTGTTTGCTACAAAGATATGTGTAACATATTTTGAAGCATAATAAAACAGTGAAAATATTAAGAATTGAAACATCACCGAGAAAACTTCCAATGACCACATTCTGGTTTAAATACACACACCTAGGGAAAGAATACATTAATGAGTGAAATTGTTAGCTGTTTGACTAAAAATGGGTTTGGGGCACTTTTAAATATATATGCATTTCACTTTATGATGATCCCTGTTAACCCTTAATTGGAGAAGTTCTTTGGAACTTTTGGGTACAATTCTAGAGAGCATAGCTCAGTGACAGAGGTAAGACGGAAGTCACTGAATATATCCACTCAGGAATTTTTGGTTTGCAGCAATTTATAGACTTCATTTTCCTAGCCACATTTCCACTATTATCTTTCTCTAATTAAAAAAAAAATAGAAATGTGGTAAAATATATATAAAATTTGCCATTTTAACAATTTTTAAGTGTACAGTTCAGTGGTATTAAGTATATTCATACTATTGTGCAACTAATGCCACTACTTTTATTTAATCAGTTCTATTCTGTATTTTATAGGCTGCTCAAGAAAAAGAAGAACTTCAAAGGGAAGGTGACTGTTTGGATGCTAAGATCAACAAAGCTGAAAAAGAAATCTACGCTCTAGAAAACACCTTGCAAGTGCTGAACAGCTGCAACAACAATTATAAACAATCTTTTAAAACAGTGACTCCGTCTAGTATGTAGGAGTTAACTTTTATGAATACATGCAATGAAAGCTGTAGTCATTTATTTTTTAAAAAGGGACACTGTGAGACATGGAAAACAAAAAACGTACCATGTCTGATTAAGAAACACTTCTCCCCCTCCCCCTTAAAATAAGTGCTAAGGTGTTATTTCCATTATTCTAGTGATATGGCGTATCACTTCTCTAGGGGATTAATTTCAAATCTGCAGAAACTAGCACTATTATTGGTTGTTTTCTGTTGACGTAGCTACTACATATGACCATACTGTTTTTCAGTAAGTAGACATACGGATTTTACCCTTTCGTAAGAAAAAAAATATGTAAGACTTTAACATTGCTTTCTACACAGTATGTTAAAAATTTTAACTAAAAATTCTCTAAATTCTAGGTGATGAGTATGTACTAAAAATCCAACTAGAAGAACAAAAAAGAGCTGTTGATGAAAAATACAGATACAAACAAAGACAAATCAGAGAGCTACAGGAAGATATCAAGGTAAATTCTACAGGCTTTATTAATAGACCTTTGGTAGAAGTTAACTATCATTATTACATCTACTTTCTTGTTACCTTGTACAAAGATGACAATTTTTTAGAGAAGTACGTAGACAGTAAAAGTCTCGAGAAAAAAGTAAGTGATCAAAGCATTAGTTAAAATCCCAGTGTGAAGCACAGGATGGACTTCTGATCACCACTCGTTAGTGGATCAATCATGGCTAGTTAATTATGATCTATGATCTATCCACTAACCTTTATTTAATGTACTTTTATTTCATTTAATTCCTTAAAGATCACCTAAAGATTGCTCCTTAGAACAACAAAAAAAAATTTGAAAGATAAAAATAATCTAGTAGAAAGTTACTAAAGCACATCACCAAAAGAGAAAACAAACAGTCTCACATCAAATTTAGATTTTTTTTTCCTAATAAAGTTGAAGGAACAGATGATATGAATTGTGAATCTCTGAAAAATTGCATGCTTTTAATAATTATTGGTTTATTCTTCCCCCAAGTACCATAAAAATACTTTCCAGTGAAATTACATATAACTTAATCCATAACACCATTATATTTATCTTCCAGTAAAATGTATGTAATATACAAAAATAAATGAATTGAAATTAAATGAATATTTGACAAATGGCAAGTTATAAAAGTCATTTTTAATTCTAATATGTTAACATTTTATTTTCTGCAGAGCATGGAGAATACTTTAGAAGTTATAGAACATTTTACAAATAACGTCAAAGAAACATTACTAGAGAAGCAGTCTTATTCACTTCAACTAAGTAAAGAAACAGAGGAGCAAAAACCCAAGTTAGAGAGAGTAACTAAACAGGTATTGATATTTTAAAAAACTGACCTGTCATATTTACATTTTTTGAAGTTCCAAATGGTAAAAACAAATCCTTCTTCATCATTAAAAAATATTAAGTTCTGGAAAATAGTTATATAATTGACTACTGTTGTCCAACAGTGTGCAAAACTCACCAAGGAAATCCGTCTTTTGAAAAACACAAAAGATGAAACACTAGAAGAACAAGACATCAAACTTCGCGAATTGAAACAGTTTCACAAGATCATTGATGGAATGTTAGTTGATGTCACAGAAGAAAATGCTGAGATCCGCATCATCCTTCAAACATGCTTTCAACAGGTAGTAACACTACTTTCTAGTTAAATATTTCTTAAATACTTCATGAAAGTAATTTTTGGCATCTATCATAAAGTGAAATCAAAAAATATTCTTCTAAAATGCCGTGGTACTAATAATGATTGCTATTGAATATTCTTCCAGAATGGTTTAGAACTACCTACAGCTGGTATTAAAGGCAGTCGTCGGAGTTCTAGATCTCCTTCACAGACTTCACTATTATCAGCAAGGTAAGTAAGTGGAAGGTTAGAAAAACCATGTCCTTAACTATCACGGCTGCTACACTAAGTGAACCCAGCCACTTCCCCACCGCCACACCTGTTGGATCTGCCAATACACTGCCGGTGCTCTCCTCATCCTTCCTACCCTGTATCAGTGTCAGCTGCAGACAGCAGAGCACCTTCCTTTCAAACCTGTCTGGTGTCACCATTTCCTAATGGGCACGAGTGTTTTGTGACTACCAGCTATTTCAATAGGATGAAGCAGGGTGAAATTTTGGAGGTTATATCCAGCATGATCAACCCTGAGTAGGGGGAGAATTTTTTAACCGTAAAAGGGCAACAACTTACATAGAGACATGGAGTATGATTTTTATGATTAAAACCACACTGTAACATTTTAAATAGGATCTGATTTTATTTATGCTGTTTTAATTTGCTAAAAAGGAAATTATTCTTCACTCCTGCAGTTTAGTGTTATACAGAATTCTATCATCAGGGATGTTAAATTAAAACTCTTGTGCTTTGCTGACAAAATAAAAATTGTTGATGATCCTAACTTTAAATTTCCAATTTCCTATATTCAGCAGCCACTTATTTTCCATTATTCCATTTGGATTTCACAAAGAAAAAGGGATGTCCTTAAAAGGGTTTAAGTTAAAACTTTCTACATAAAAAAGTTTTTGGTAGGCAACCACTTGAACAAAGGGTTTCCAGGTGGAAATCCCCGCCCATTCTCAGGAATTTTTTCCTTTCCCGTTCCTGAATCCCAAGATATAAACTGTTTTCTGTTCTCCACGATGAATCGTTTTCACAAAGTGATGGCTGATACTACCAACCACCTGGGTTCAAGGAGCCGGTTTTCCGACCACATTTTTTTGGGATTTGGGAACGGAAAAGCAAAAAAAGTCCCCAAGAATGGGCGGTAATTTCTGCCCAGAAACCCTAACAATAAATAGGAAAAATGTCTAGGAGATACATTGTGAGTAGTATGTTTATTTCCCATTGTGGGTATTAATGGGTTCAAAGAGCCGATTTACCCCGATTTCCTGACCAACTTTTCTAGGGATTCAGGAACAGGAAAGTGAAAAAACTGAGAACAGGCGGGAATTCCTGCCTGGAAACCCTACTTGAACATCCTTGTACTTTCATAAAACATGTATTTTAAAAACTTAGTATTTCAAAATTGTATGGCTAGTTATGATTTTTCAAACGATCCCATCATTTTTTCCTGTCAACAAGTCTGTCATTCTTCTCATATAAAATCTATTAATTATTTTGCCAGCACTCGAATTCCCATATCCCTTGTTTGTGTTACCTTTTATACTTAATTTTTGTGGGTCTTTAATGCTTAATGATTCCATCTCTAAATTTATTAGTTGAAAACGTTTTTCTCACACAAAAACATTTGTTGAACATTTTACTGATTTGAAACTTACATTCATTAACTTTTCCTTTTAAAAAAAACTAATTACTTCATATTATCATACTTTTATAATTAACACTATTAAAATTATGTACTTTGGGATCTCTTTAATTACTTGTGGGATTATGTTATCTTTTGCTATTAATTAGGGGGTCTCTATTAAAATATAGATTTTAAATTGAATTTACAATAATTCTGCTTTTTCTTCTAGGTCATCTAGGAGTACCACAAGTACTTCAGCTTCTCAGACTTCAATTAAAGTGTTAGAGATGACCTTCCCAGACCCGTTACCAACTGGCAGCTCCTCGAGGTCAACTAGTGGTAGCAGTAGCTCCAGTAATGGTAAAAGCAAAAAAACCAGCAAGTAAACATTTTATCTCTTTTGAACAAGTTATACAAACAAAAAAAAAATTTCAGTTTTAAAATAGTAAATTCCACTCTATGCTCTTGGATGCTGTAAATGATATAGAGTACTACTGAAATAGTATTACAAAATGAAATGATCAAAAATTTAATCCAGTGGAAAAATGTCAAAACTGATAGTTAAAAAAATGTCAAGCAATTTGGGTCCGGATAAGCCACAGAAACGTTTAATTTTGTCTGTTTTTCTACTATCTTCTTCACACAGAGGGAAAGCAGTAATAGCAGATTTTAACAAGGCTACAGGTTACATAAACATAGGGAAAATGTTTTCCACTGTCATTTTGATGTCTGTTGTATCAGAAAATAGTTTGCTTCATTATTTCACACTAGCTATGAAACTATACACTTTTGAAACTACTCATTCTTTTTTGTTCCTGAAAGATATCACAGAATCTTTCAGGAAGAAATTTCTACAGATTCATTGTACTATACTTTACAACAGTACTCAAATTCTCCTTTACCCCTACACGATCCTGAAATTAGGTTTTCTTTACTGAAACATATTTCCCAGACTTTTGGGGGAGAAATCTGGTAGTTTCTTTTTTTGGTGTAATTTAAAAAATTTTAACTAAAAAATAGCATCACCCTCACCCCTCATCAAAAAAACAAGTGATAGGAAAGAGAAACACTGTATCAATAAAAATGCAGCTTAAAATTTTTAGGAATTAGTCTACCCTGATCTTCAACAAGTCAAACACGTTAAAGACTCTGCTCTCAAGATACAGACAACCAAGCATAAAGAATGTATTTTCAAAACTTTCTTGATTTAACAATTTAAAGTTAGGTGTGATTTGATTTATAATAGGAATTACATAAATTTATAATGGAGGTGGACCAGGTATAGAATTAGGTGTTCTAGCTAATATTTCATTATAACATGTGCCCAACACTTTTAACTCCTGGAAGAGTGTGGAATATGAGTATAATGTTATTAAACTAGTTTTCAAATAAATGTATTAGAATCTAAGTACTTAAATGATTATTGTCTCTTTCAAACCCTGGAAAAAAATGTAATTGTCATTGTTTAGAACTGTCATTTGCAGTTCCTTCTAAAAGACAGTAACTGTAGTAACCTGTTTTTCCTGATTATTTGAAAGTATTACTATTTTTAGAAACAATCAGCAACAGGCATAGCCAAGTCCAATGAATAAGATGGGTAAAAAAGCTGGAAAACAATTTTTTGGCTGAAACATCTAATATATGAGTTTTATCAGCTCTAAAAACTGATGGTTATTAATCTTATACTTTACCAAAATTCTTATTTTCTGCCTATTACTTTGTAAATTACTTGGAACATGAAATATTACATACTGTTCCATGAAGACAGGGTAGCTGTGACCTTGGGAGTTACTTCTCTATGCTTTTTTCCTCATCTGTAACACAGACAGTAAGTTACCTGCAAGTTTACTGAAATAATCAGGTAATATATATAAATTGCACATGGCCTGACACATAGGAACTGCACAGTAACTTCTGCCTATTACTGAGTCACTGACCAAAGCCTAACGCAGTATTTATGGAATAGTTAGGTTCTCCAGCCAGCATACTAGTCCACGATTAACTCTTAAATAAAGTTAAGTTCCAACTTCAGTGTAGTAATGCTAAATGGTCAGACAAGGGATTAATCCCATCATCTTCAAATTGGGAGTCACAGTACCACCAGCCTGTTAGAAAGTCATCTACTTAAGGAAACCAAGACACAGCCTGGGTATGTATAAACTATAGACTTGATTTTAAGGAAAAAAAATGCTGAAGGTTATCACTAGGGATTCTTGACAAGTATATCCCTAGTATATTTGTTTGCTGTGATAGGTTTCCTGAACACATCCTTAGAGATTGGCTTGTGTATGCTGCTTAAATTTACTATGTCCCAGGAAAGAAGCCCTGGGGAAGATGGACTTTCTAAATTTGGGCACTGTTGTATAAGGTACTATCCTGCTTTTTTTTGGAACCTAAATATAACAGTAAGCCACAAAGATATCTGGGAAATCAGTGCTGGCTGATAGCAATGCTCAGAGATTTTATTAAACAAAAATGGTATAAAATTCTGAAGCTGTACCAGGAATTCCCAAAGATCAAGCAAGGGCTTTGCCAAGCGAGTTTTCACTCCTTAAAGACACCATTATGTAGGATTATGTAGAGATGACACCAGAGCTACTAATACACAGAAAGAACTGGGGACTCCTGGGTTTCTTGGTGGAAAGACCAGCGCTCAAGTGACTGACCAATTCCTCCTATTACCTTTTGTTTTCGACCAGTTTCTTTCTCTGCTCCATTGCAAAACAAATTTTAGCTATATCATAAGGCTTCCTCACTAAAGTCTGATGGTCACAAGTAGTATACACCCAGTTATAATAAGGTTTGATATTTTACTCTTGGCAAGAATGGTGAGACAGAACAAGGACTAAAAGTGTCTTCCTTTATCATTCTCTTAGACCTCTGTAGATGGATACTCACCTATCCCCCAACCCATTCATCCAGTGTCACCATGAATGATCGTACTAAATGCCAATTGTCATTTACAGTGTCTAGAATCTTAAATTGAAAAGAGTATCTAAAGACCATTATAAACTCACCACCTATGGCTCTTTATCTCTGTCTCCCAAATAATATACTATACTGTTTTCAACAATTTGGGGAGGATCCTTACAATCCAAGCCCCTTCCTTTTTCAGCTCTAGTTGCTGGAATTTATTCTGAGTAAAAGCAGGCTCTGTTGGCCTGGTCTTTTATTCAGATCCTGAGAAAGGAGGCATCAGGGGAAGCATCAGGGAAGCATCAGTGTCAAGGAACAAAAACAGAAACGCAGCTCTAGACTATTTAACACATGCCCAGTGTGTTCCCAACTGGACATTTGCAATACTAGGACAGTTTCCTAATTTTCTTTCCATTAGAGAAAACAAGATTTATAGTGCTGTCCTTGCCACTGCTGTTTCTGCTAAAAGGATTCTTTTCTATACTGATCTATTCTTGCCTGGAATATAGTTTATCTCTTGCCAACATTAAAGTTAAAAAATTTCTTAAGACTATACTGCTAGTGATAAGGTAAAGATAATAGACAAATAAATAGAAATGAAAAATGGGCCCCTAGTCATTTTTCATGGCTTTACTCCTAAGGTACTCGTTAAGCTGGTACAGAAACCATTTTTAATTGAATCAGGCTTTAGAGGCCAATTAGATCAGACAGATAATCTGTCTACCATTTTAAAATAAAAGTTTTGTAAAAAACTTAATATTTAAACAAGTGATGACTATCAAATGGTGCTTGAGTAACATTCAAATGTATCTTTTTCAAAAGCTGAGAGCTTTTAACAGAAGAGAATGAAATAATTTTTGAGGAAAATGACCCAAGTGTTCAGATCACAAATTTAATATTTTTCAAGCAGCAGGATAAGATGGATCCAAGGAATTCTCATACAACATAATATAATGAAGAAACAATACTTTAAGAATTATCTTTAAGTGAAGTTTAAATCATCAAAGAAATATTGTACACACATATATATATATATTTATATAAAAACATATATATATACACACATATGAAAAGCCTAAAAATCAAGCTGTGAAAGGGGACCTACAACTGAAACAAACTTTTGAGAATAGCTAAAAAGCACTTGCTTTCTGCAATCTGTACAGATAAAGTAACTTTAGGAGCAGAGATTTCTGCATTGGACTGTTATGACTAAAAGGCCACAAACTTTTAAGAGCCTTTAGTATAATGGTGCTGAATTCCTTTAATTTTTTTGCTTATTTCCTTTTTCTTTCTCAAATGCAGCTATCTGATTAAATATATTGAGTAAATTTTGAGGTAAATTTTTTTTAACTTCACTTTCTGAATGGCCTTTGCTATTTAGTCCATCATCTTCTGGAACCTCTGTTTTAACATCCTCCTCGTAATTACCCTCTCTTTCATATGCTCCTTGATTTTTACTTAATTGATATCTTTGCTCATGTCTACTGGAATCACGTGATCCAGAATAAATACATTTTTTGTATCTTTCTACTGACTTCGAAGAATAGTCAGAGCTTGCTGGGGAAGTGGAATACCTCCCGGAGCCTGGCTCCCACCTCCTGTAGTGCTCTTTTCTTCCCTCCATGTCTTTTTCGACTTTCCTATAACCACACATTTTTATCTTGTCCTCTGAATTCCTAGAGAAGGAATCTGAGGAATCTCTTTTACTGGAAACATGTCTTTCTGCTTTATATGGCTTTTCTGTTTTGCTACTACCTGCCTGAGTTTTATAACTATTATAAAAGTCTCTTGGCTCTTCAGACCTACCTCCAAAATCATCCGGAATTTCAACTGAAGATGAAGAGAGAGGGCATCTATCTTTCTCTTTTACCTGTTTCTTTTGATATGGTACCCTATCCTGCTTTTCCAGTAGTTTTTCCACTTCGTGTCTTTGGTTAAGAAAAGATGCTGATGTATTGGCTGGAACTGGGAACCAGTCATCTTTCCTATTCTGATCTATCTGATCTAAGGATGCCTTAGCTGAATGCCTTTTAGAACTTCGAGAAGACTCCGAACGGTTCCTCTTATGTTTTTTATGCCTTTTGTGACCAGAAGAGGAAGAGGATGATGAAGAAGAAACTGATTCATCAGCAGAAGAAACACTTGAAGAGGAAGAAGTTGATTTTCTTCTTTTCTTCTTTAGCCTAAAGAGGTAAGTAACTCATCAGTGTTTAATTATCCATAAAGATTTTAGTTCTATTTTGTTCTCTTTAAAGATTTCATAAAAGTTGTGGCTTAGATAAGCAATTATAATAATTTTAGTTACTGTAAGATCCAATTTTACCATCAAGCACTACTTTTGGGAAAAAAATACTTGTGTACACGACAGGTGTCACTGTAAGCAAGTCCATTTCTGAAAGACAGTGACATTTCCAACATTACCTTAAAAACAAGACAACCTGAACACAAAGGAAAGAACTGAAGTTTTATATCTGGCTACCTCTTGTGCATAGTTTCTCCACCTCAGCACTACTGGAATTTTGCTGGGAGGGTAGGTGGCAGTGTAGGAGTGGAGGGGTCCTACAATATCACCATAGGATGTTTAGCAGCACCCCTGACCTCTACCCACTAGGTGCCAGTAGCACTCCACCAGCGTGACAACCGAGAATGTCCCTGGGGCATAAAAGCGCCCTTAGTGGAGACCCACTGCTCTATTTCTAAAACATTTTCTCCCTAAAACACAGACAATTAAAATAACATTATATATCTTAATTTTAAGGTTTTTTTTTTCTTCAGATTTCTAGCCTTAGATTTCCATGTTCTTTAATCTCTTTTCCAGAAAAATTTGTGGTATATATAATTGCTAAGAACAGTTGATGATGACTTGAAATACTTTTATATTTTTACTTACTTTACCTCCATATGGAGCTTTGGTTCAACTCAGTAGTTGCTTTAAGTCAAAAATACTGAATATTATAGTTTACCTTTTCTCCTCTTTTAAGAGCTTACGCAACTTTTCTGCACTTGTTTCTATTTTCTTTGTTTTCTGCTTTTCTTCCTTTTCAGCTTGTTTTTCTCTTAATTCCAAAGATTTCTTTTAGAACCCAGATATCGGAAAAAACCACACGTTAAAAATAGCAGAATATACAAAACCCAGTTTTCACCCCCCCGACCAGAAACCAAAGGAGGTGTACCCAAATCACCATATATCCAGCATTAAACAAGTATTTTTAATGTATAAAAATTAATCATACAGGTGTTCAGCATTAGTCATGGAATAGCCAGAACAGTATTGAGGACCATATTGCAGTTGGTATTCCATGAAAAAGAGGGGAAGCCATTGCATTGATACCCATGACCCAGAGTGCAAGAAAGGGAGAAAATAAAGATTTTTAAAAATCCAAAAATTTAAACAGGACGTAGATTTTATAAATAAAATTCAAATAAAGAAATTCCATTAAGGTGAATTGAGGGGGGAATCACCATGTTCAAATACAAACCATTTAAAAAATAGCACAGCCCAGTTGGACGCATGATTACATAAGAAATCATTTTCCAGTTTGAGGATGGGGATGAGCAGCACCAGATGTCACAGACACAGCAGCAGTGGTCCAATTCAGAAGAAAATGCATGAGAAAACATCATCATCAGTATTACAGGAAAAGACAGTTTAAAATATCTCTCAAAAATATCTTTAGAATTAGCTGAATTACAGTAACATCACTGAATTTTGTAACCACTAGGAAAGCTTACTACGAGGACAGTACTCAAAACCACATACCAAATGTAGGCAATCGGAATTTTCTCATAAGGCTATTTGTACTTTTGAGTACTAATAAAAACCAGACACTATGAAGCATTGTCAAACCCAATTAGGAAAAGCCGTATCTAGAAAAAAATTTTTCATGCCTTAAGTAATCTAGAATCATTTTCCGTGGAACAAAGTTAAATTTGGCATTAATTTCAAATAACACTAAATTTCTAAGAGGAAATAAAGAATCACCTGCATATATTTATGAAGCTTCTGCAAAGCATCCTCTGCATCTTTAAAAGTCTGATCCAAATCCAAAGCTTTCTTATAGTAACTTTCAGCATTTAAAAACTTTTCTTCTTCTTCTAACCTAAATTTGAGAGGAAGATTTAGCTTTTTTGTAAAAACAGAAAGTCCTCAAATATGCATATTAGGTCAGACGCTTATATGAGAAACTTATCAGGAAAAAACCATGCTCTGCAAATTATTTTCCAGTTTAAACAATACTTAATCATATGCTTTTTACTACTATTTCTTTAGTAAAGAAGCTACACAAAACAGAACAAAAAAACAGATACAGGAAATAGATTGGTGGTTGCCAGAGGCGGGCACAGTGGGTGGGTAAAAGAGGTGAAGGTGGTCAAAAGGGTTAAACTTTCAGTTATAAGAATAAATAGACCCTGGGAATGTAATGTACAGCATCGTGACTGTAAGTAATAGTACTATGTTGTATATTAGAAAGCTGCTAAGAGAGATCTTAATAGTTCTCACCACCATAAAAAAACATTAATTTGTGAGGTGATGGATGTTAACCAGACTTATTGTGGTAATCACTTTGCCATACATGTTAAACCATTATGTTGTGCACCTGAAACTAATATAACGTTATATGTCAATTATGTCTCAATTTAAAAAAACAAAACAAAACATCCCAAATCCAAAATCAAACAGGAATCCATTACTAGTAACTAAAACCATACTGCAAGTCCAGCATTGGTATTTTAGTATAATACATGAAAACACAGGGTCAACTGATATCCTCTGTAAATACAGTATAATCTTGAGATTTAGCATAGAATTATACAGGCTGGTTTTTCCTAGTTTATGAAGAATTTTCCTTTCTATAGAAATATTTTCCCAGAATACTTATTGTTAAAGTAGGAAATACCAACACATACATGTATATCACAACTAGCCTGTAGATATAATTATTAGATGACGCTCAGAAGTCTATGCTATGAAAAATCAGAATTAGAAAGTTTGAATATAGAAAAATGAAAGGATTTTGCAAAATATTTTCAGTTTTTAGAAAGTAGGAAAAAGTAATTACTGTAAAACAAATAAAAAACAAACAAACAATGGCTTCAATGGGATTAACTTGGTGTCAGATTGGGTGTGGGGAGGAAGGAACCAGTCAAAGACGATAAACATTTCTAGTTTGGGGGACTGGACAGATGGTGTTGTCATTAACTTAGTAAAAAGACATCATACATGGGTAATAAGACAACCACATCTAAATAGGTACTAGCTATCTACCTAGTGAGAAAGTAAAAAGATGCTCTATCACTTGGACTGAAGCAGAAGTTCATATGAGTTAAAAACAGATATTACAAAATCTTATTAATTTGGAATTCTGATATAATCATACAAACTGGAGAATGATCAGGCAAATTCATGAAACAGGAAAGAGAGAGTTTCATTTTTAAAATTAGCAAAAAGATGCTATTATAAACTGTTTTTTATTATCAAAGCAGGCTGTTAGCAAATTATATTTGAAGTATGTTTCTTCAAAATATTTTACAAATTAGACTAGTCTATTAGTCATTAAATATTTATAAGTATCATACCAGCATCTCAGGAGAGTAACATAATTTACAGGGTTTGTTCTTAATGGTTTGCTCTTCCATTTAATCTGAGTTTGTGGATTTTATTGGACAGAGTAGAGCAATAAACACTGTAACAGTGAAATCTTATTCATAATTAAGAACAGGAATTCTCAATTCATATTTCTGGCATTAAACTAAAATGATGAAGTAAATTAGAAATTAAATTCTTCTCTATTAAAACAGAAACCTCTGGTGTGTGTCCAGGAAAAGGATACTCACCTAATTTCTTGTACCTTTACATTTATATATTTATGTAATGAGAATAGTCAGAACAGTGAACTCAAGACACTAAAATATCTCCAATTATAAAGAACCTCAGCAATACAGAAAGAAAATATGACTAGAAAATTTAAAGAGGACTCTATTTAAAAAACATTTTCAACCAAAATTGAAACTAATAGTATTCTGAATTAAGAATTAAAGATACTATTTTCTTATGTTAAGTTCAAAATTTTATAGAGTTGGCTGAATACTAGATCTCCACTATTAAACAAAATTTGACACTTACTGCCCTCCTCTTTCTACAAGTGTCTGGCAGAGGTATTTTCTTGCATTCCTGTGAGTTGGACAGTTTTCTAATGCAAGCTCAAAATCTTCTATTGCTTTGTTCAGACTTCCTTTTGTTGCGTATCTAGAGATATGAAACAAAATTAGAGGGATTTATCTTATGAGCTATTCATAAATCTTGCACACATTTACCTTGTAAATATTCCTTAAAACCCATGATCTACTTACAATGCTCCACGAGCTACCAAAGCTTCCACATTTTGTTTGTCTATTTCCAGAGCCTTATTGTACTCATTCATAGCATCCACATGGCGTCCAACCTTAAAATAATCAACTCCAATCTTCACACTAAAAAGACATTTGTAACGCATCACAAACATTTCACAGAATATCCAAACAAAAAGTTAGCATGGATGAATTTTAAAGCAAAATCAAATTTGGCTAATACTTAGTCTACGGTACTCTCCATATACCCAAGAAGCATTCTGCCTTTGGATAGTTTAACAAATATTTATGAAATACAGGTATCCCTTTTGAAAATATTTATGAAATGCAGGTATCCCTTTTGAAAAGAATTTAAAATGTTGGCTAAAACTTAAGTCTGTTTACAACATAACACCATTTACACCTATAAGAAAGCTACTTGTCAAAAAAGCATTTTAATTCATTTATAAATAAATTTGGTCTTGATGATGTAAGAATGCTTTCCCTTACCCTAACCTTTTGGACTAGATAATGCAATTGTTGACAAAGTCTTCATACCATTTTAAAGCCCAAGATGCAGACTGCTTCTTTCTTAATGCAGAAGCAAAGTCGTCTTCAGAGAAATTTTTGCTATTAAAGAAAACAAAAGTTATTTTTTTGGTAACTATAGTTTATTCTGCCTGACAGATAAAAACTCAACACTGAAAGAGTGAATCCCAAGCAAGAAATTTGTATTCCATTTACAAAGAAAAATTCTTGAACTCTAAGGAATGACTATTCTTAACCATTTTTCTTTAGCATATACACAAAATTCTTACAAATTTTCTGAATATTTCTCTACTTGGTCACATGAACTCCTGATAAGAAACTCAATTCAAGAAGGAAATGGGATCACCTAGCTCATATCCACCAGGCTTAGGAGAGTCAAATATGTCCCTCAGTTACGCAGCTTTGAGCTCAGCACCATTACCTCACCACTTAAAAGAATAATACTGATTTACTGTACCTTTGTAGGCCTCTCATTAAAGATGGTGGATTAGATTCATCTATTCCTAGTTTTCCTAGAAGGAATTCAACTACTCCTGGATTAACAAACCCCAAAGAACTCTGCATGATATTTTCATAGGATTCCAAAGAATTGCTATTTAGTTCATTACTCCTCCTTAAAAAAAAAACAAAAAAAAAAACAACAAAAATATAAAATGATGAACATAATTAGCATGTCCCACTTCTATTAAAAATAACATTATCACATGGGGTTTAAAAACTCATACCATTTTTGTACGTGCAAGTGTGGCAGTATCATGACTTAATTCTTTTTATCAAATTTGAAGAAATTTAAGAGTTATAAAACTACAATGAGCATACTTTGGAAATAATTTAAAATTCTACTTTGTCAGAAGATAGACAAAATTTGGTATTTTTTTGTTAAACTATTTTGCAATTAACTGCTATTGACATAATGTGGATAATTTACCTGTAATACAAAGGAAGCTCTTCAGAACTAATTACACCTAATTTAATACCAGATAGGTGTGGTGGAAGAGATGAGCCATATAGAGATACTGCAAGCTTTTCATGGTATCTGTCAATATCTTTGATTCCAGCTTAAAAAAATAAGAAAACCAAGTTAACAAGAAAATACAAATAACCCCTCCCCCTAAACAAACAAAACCTTTTCAAAACATTATTCTCATTAAACTATATTTTCAAAATTAATAAAAACAAAAATCTGACAACTGTTACTTTTTTACTAATATGATGAAATTGATCACCTCGAATGATATCACCAGTTTGGTAATACGATAAAGGATCCCCGTGGTTACTGTGAGAAGGCACATCTCTTAATGGGCAAAGAGCCTGCAATGAGAAGTATTTTAAAACAACAGCTGTTCCATTCTTTGGTGATAAGAGTCTTCTTTTATCCTCGTTGTTCAGTATAAGTAATTAATAATTGACATAAACAAACAAACAAAAAAATCAACCAGCACCCTAAAGTCTAAATTTAAATAAGGATTTCAATTTAAGTAATTTCTGTACCCAAACAATAAAACAAGTTTTCTGGTTCAGTTCAGTTCAAAAACTAAAATCCCATGAAATTTGCATTTAGTTTTAGGAACCAAATATAAGTATGGATTATGAAACAAAAGATATTTTGCACTTGTTAAAAATAAAACTAAAATTTGTCCAGTAAGTATGAGAATTACAATGAAAATGAAATGTGAACTCTCCAAAGTTTGTCTGTTATCCAGTATGTGATACCTTTAGCTTTTCTTTGATTTCTATCTGCCTTGTTTGACAGCAAATATCAAACCTTTTGAAGTGACACATCATTGCAAATTCAGGACGATTCATCTTGGGCATAGTATCTCACTATAATGTACAAATCACATTTAATTACTCTAAATATATAAATAGGTCAGGAATGTATTCCTAAATTATATACACTGAAGTATCTATTGTCAAATACTAAATAAATAAGAACATGTTCAGCTAGAAAAAATAAGCCTGGAATACAAATCAATCTCAACATACCCACTGATATCTCTTTGAACGTTTGAAAAAGGACCCCACCCCCCATCCAAAAAACCCCCCAAAAACAGAAATGGAGGAGAAATTCTATCACTGTTAATAATTTTTTTAGAAAGAAAAGTACTTTATTTTTTTCCAATTAATACTTATTTAATTCTCAAAACTGTCAGCAGTGTACACTTAAACAGAATTGGATGCAAAAACATAATTCTTGCATTGAGATGACTATCAAAAACAGAAGCAATCAAATAACTGAGAAATGAGTAACTTACTGTGATTTCTAAGTGGGATATATCTCTCATGATGCCACTTCCTAAACAAATCAACACCATGAAAAACCCAAATTCCCGAATGGAGCTAATTCTTCCAATCACTATATCGCCACGCTCAATATCTCGGAAAAACAGTTCTCTCTGATCCATACTAGGTATTTCCATGAATTGCTCTAAAGGTGGCATGATTGCATAATGATCTGAAAAAAATAATTAACAAAATTACAATAGTTTTGTGTTCGACTGTATTTGAAGTACTGATAAACCAAGCGCAATCAAACGATTTTCAGACACAACTCACCTTCACTGTCTTCATTAACTTCAGAAGTTGTAGGTGCATCTGATTTCCAGGAAAGTGCAAAAAGCAGATCCGCTTTTTTGGAAATGAATTTTTGTATTTCAACGTTGTCAACTCTCTTCTCTTTTCTAAAAAAAGACACCAATTTTATGAAAACTTATGAAATTGATGAAAACTGGTTTATTTGCAAAATCTTTTAGTATGTTCAAGTTTCTGCTGAAAGCTTTCATCGCCCATTCGGGTTCATCCTAAACTCCTGCCCGTACATACTCGAAGAAAAAGTTTTAACCAGGGATTCCCTAACTCGCCAGCCCATACGTGGAGGGCGGGGGACCTTGAAGAGTGACGCCTGCAGCCCCAGATACGAAAGCCCAAGTGATTTTAGTTAAAAAATCCGCGCCTTTTCCAAGCAATTACCAGACAAAAAGTTCAGCCCGCACCCCGCATTGCCGTCACACTAGGAGCGCGGACCCTCTTCCATCCAACCCTCCGTACCAGCGCCGCAGTCGTCACGTGCTCACGGCCACGGCTCGGCTCCTTATGGACTCACCACCCGCTGCAGTAGCGGAGCCGGAGCTGCATCCCCTCCCCCGTCTTGCAGCCGCGCCGCGGTCCAATTACCTGCTCTGTAACTGCTGCTGGGGCGGCGGGGCCCGGGCAGGTTCGGCCGCCGACCCTAGGAGGCTCCGGAAGTGTGGACTGTCCTGCTGTTCACTCCGGAGCATGGAGAGCAATGACGGCCCATGGTAATTCAGTGACTGCCGCAGAAGGTCCCGGTCCATGGTTAGAGATTGCGGGGCTCAAAGACCATTGGGCTCCTAGTCCCCCGGTTCCGTACCCACTACTTTAGACTGGTGGTCGCGAAGGCTGCCTGCAAGCAGCCTTGGAGCCGCCGGAAGCACACATAACAGTCCCTTGGCGTGGCCTCCCGGAAGTGTTCCGGGGTGGCCTGGCGGCGGCGCGGCGGAGCTCCGCCTAGGTCTCGCGAAATTGAGTGAGACTACGGAAGCCGGAAGGGGTGGGCTAAGCTTTCCTGAGCTAAGGGTTGACTACCGTTCTGCACTAGTGATGTGTGTGAGAAGTTTACTTTTAAAAAATGTGTTATTATTACATGCAATGGCCCGAGCACTAATCTAGGGTAAACAATTCATCCTTTAGTTTGGTGAGACGCGAGTAAGTGCTAGTGCCCCAAACAGGTGAGAACTCTATAAAAGAGTTACAAACGTTCTTCACTCAAAGTACTCGCTGGATAAGTCACTACCTACGTCTCAGAGATAACCACACTAAAACGACTGCTTGGGGAGATTTCCTGGTAGGATAAAGGGCAAAAGAAAGAAAGAAAGGACAGTAACATTTACTAAGCACTGGAATTGTGTTCTCCATCCATAACCCATTCACGGTTATTTTAGGGTTAACTTAAAACCAGAATGGCTTTAATGCCTAAACGCATGCATATATACTTTCTTTTTAATATTTTAGTTTAAGTGGTTTCTCAAAATTTAGTGCCCATAAGATTTACTATATGATGTGTACAGTAAAGTCAATACACTGTATTTATGGGTAATTCAAGTTATTTTCAAAGGTAATTGTGACTTAGGCTCCACGCCTCCCCTCCAACCCCCGTTAATTATTGGCTCGAAAACCTAACCGCTGTATCTCATATACTTTCATTTTAGAGACTGAGGAAACAGGCCCAGAGAGTTTCAATAAATTGCTCCATGTTTTCTAGCTGGTAAAAGCTAGAGTTAGGGTTCCAATTTGGTCGTAATAGATCTTTGCAGGCAGAGTTGCTGGAGAGAGTATTTTTATTATATCGAAGGACTAACTCTGGTTCTGAGAGTAAGTTTTATTTCAATATAAATTTGTTTTATTTCAAAATATGAAAATCTGTACCACTTAATGATATGTAGTTTAGCATAGTCTTCTTGAACAAAAATAAGTGGTAGTAGTTATTCTGCTCCTTCTCCAGCGATGTGTCTTTGGGGAGATCAATTTGCCCTTCACTGTTTCAGCACCTGGATAGAAGACCCAGCCCAAAATATAGCGTTTGCTGCCACACTATTTTGTGAAAAATCCTGGCAAATAAGTGAACAGTTTACTGAGACTTGAGAAAATGCAGCAAAGAAGAATGTAAGTGTAAAAGATAAATTTCAAGCCACATAACACATCAGGAAGGTTTAATCAATGGTACCAATTGAATTTTTGTTAAACTATAACCATAGAGAATAGCTTTTATTAGGAAAGAGAGTGCTGTCACTGAAAAGAAAAGCAGACTACTAAAAATGAACTATAGAGACATTCTGGTAAATAAAATATATAATTTTACTTACAGATGATCTGCTATGAGGGATCTGATTATCTCTGAAGGGACTAAGAAGCTCAGTGTCTGAGAACCAGATGCTGGACAGTGGCACTTACCTGCCCTGAGAATGCTACCCTGTGAAGCCATTCTTGAGTAGCATATGCCTTCATCACTACGGGACATGTCTACTCTTCTTCCTAATTCTAACACCAGGGTAACCTCCAACCACCCCACATCTAAAATTGCGGTGGTATGGCCATGACAATAAAAGAAAGTAGCTGCTTTTATAGGGTAAGCAGCATTCATTGAGTGACATTTATTACATGTTGTATACACAGTAGTAACAGAAAAAAATAAACTTCAAGCAGGTGTAATCAACACTCAGGCTGGGATATTTTTTTAAATCTGTGGTTAGTGATAGCCCTAAACTGAGGTAGTCACGGTAGTTAAGTCCCAGGGGCAACCTTGTTCTTTACTTCCCAAATGCCCTTGGACTTTGAGGGGGACAGAGCACCCAATCTTTGAGGTAGGACAAGAGGGGTGAGGAAAGAAAGTGAGGAAACGTTTTGCTTCTCACGTTTGAGAAACTAGTCCCACATATGGGGCTTCTCAAAGTGGATGTAGAAAGAACACACCTTTTTTTCACTTCTTGCTGTAATTTTTTGTTTACTTGTTTGACCTTTATAAAGTCTTTTCTAAATAACTTTTCCAAATTAAGCAGCATGAAAAATTAAGTGAATATATGGGAAGGAAGAGAGGCCAAAGCACACATGAAGTGGTGCCTGGATCCTGGGACTATTTTATTGTGCTGTCAAATTCCATTTCTAAACAAACAAATGTACATCTTTTCTAGGCTCTGGAAATGTAAAGATGAGAAAAACACTTGATTCTTGAGCAGCACAAGTCCAGTAGAGGAGCAGACATAAGAAGAAACAAATAGGGCCTAGTGGTAAGTACTATTATTGTAGACACCTACTAAGTGTCTGCTTAGATCCCTTTTTTTATGGGGGATGAGGTAGTGGAAATTGATGGGGGTAAGAGAGGAGAGGAGGAGATGAGTTTGTGTATTTCAAGAGGAGGGAGCAATATAATTAAAGGAGAGAGAGATGAAAAAGTAAGAGGATTCTGGAGACTGCAAGTGTAAAAGTGAGGTAGGTAGAAGCATTTTAGTTATGGACATACAAGTTATGTAAGCATGTCATTTCAAGTAAGTTTTAGATCGGTGAGAAAAGACCCCCCATCTCCTCTGTGTGAACACACACACACACACACACACACACACACACACACACACACAGATTAAATGCCTCATTTATTTAGCAAAGAACACAAACAGCTGAATCAAGGTAGCCACATAAAGCAGGGGCAGAAGCAGCATATCTCAAAATAGCTTTTCTTGGATTTCCCAAGTTTCCCAAAATAATACGTCCAGCTGCTAATGACACTATATGCAAAAGATAGTCTATCTGGATCTCAGAAACTTGTGTATTACCACTCGGGAAGGACGTACACAGATAATCTATGACTTTATAAAAAATATTTGTAGACAGGATCTTTCTGGTTCTTGACTCTAATGTGAAGAATTTCAACAAAGCCTCATCCTCATATGGGGTTTAAGGATGGGATGTGTGTATCAGGAAGGAGTGGATAGAACTGATTAAAACCCCAGGGGTATGTTAATACTCCTCCCTTTAATTTTTCAGCATTTTTTTCCCTCCTCCTTTTTTTCTTAAAAAAAAATCCCTTTTGGTTGCTTAAGCTAGCTTGAGTAAATTTATGGTTTGGAACCAAAAAAATCTTGACTATTGCACTAAGAAGCCACCAATTAGTGCCTCTGCTCTTTCTACTCTGCCATTTTAAAAATGAAGAAACCAATATGGGAAGGTTAATAACTTGTTCAAAAACGAACTTTAGAATCCACATTATCTTACTGTATATGTAGCACTCTTTCTACCATGCCATATGGTTTAGAGGATCAGCTGAAACCATGCTCTTTAAGGATATCGTTTGTAAGTATATATGTATGGAACTTATTTTAAAAATATTTATTATTACGCTAACATCTAGAGATAGCCTTGAACCATTTTTCCTAAAATCAGATCACTTAATTTCATTCATAAACACATGGTGCAAGAGGTTTTGATTACAGATTTGCTAACAAATAAGGTAGTTAGCCTTCTTCTGTTCAAAGTTCTATTCAGACTCACCTGAATTGACTCAGAGAAGAATAGGAATACTAAATGGAAAGTATGGCTGTATCAGCCAAAAATCTATCCTCATTATTAAATAAATAATTCAAACTGTGAGCTCTTCTGATAAGGATTGGTACATCTTCATTTATCCAATAGTCTTTATTTTTCATATCGCAGACCCAACACCTCAAGAAGAAACGCATTGTCAGTGTCATATTTGTCCACTTGAGGGAGCAATAAGATCATTGTGGGTGTCAAATTTTCTGCCCTTTACCAGGAAACCTACTGCCAACTAAACAAGGATTCAAGGATGGGAATTGCAACCTGTCATACAGTCATTTTAGGATAGTTGTGTTTTTAACACCTCCATTTTTTAGTTACTTGTAAATGTTTTGAGGATAGTGTTTTAATGTAAATCAGTTCATATTTCATAGTCTAGGATTGATTAGCTCGGTAATTTTGAATTACTTTTTCCAAGAGGAAAGATCACTGATTTCAGTTCTAATCTAAGCCAGTTAGTTCTGAACAGACCCAACTGTAGGGCAGGGCAAGGGTGGTGTTGTTGGTGCACTTACATCATAATCCATGTGTGATGTACTTCCAGAGATGAGGCAGTTCCCGAACTGTGCAATGCTTGGCCACACGCAGTGGGCCATCTGCAGTGCGATTCTCAGCCAGCCATTTTTCCCCTTGTTTTTCTTTGTTTACATAAAGGACTTGGAAATAGAATGAGGATATTTTGGAAGAAATCTATCACGATTTTTGGAAAACAATACAGTTGAAAGATGCTGACATGGAATAGCTCAGTGTACTTATCATCAGGTATTTTGTCATAACTGCTACAAAGACGCAAGCATACACACTTCCTAGATTCTTATTTTGTGGCAGTGTCTCAGAATACTATGCCAGGGAACATGTTATGATTATAACCAAGAAAAATTTACAGTTTAATTGATGCTAAATAAATAGTATTCCTTGTTACTACATTCTGGATTGGTCTGATACCCATTTTTAATGCAATTTGGACTTTTTTTTTGAAAAAGACTGATTGATCATCTTTTAATTATTAAACAGTAACTCCTTTTTATTCTGTTGATGGCAGCACCAAAGGAGAATTTCAGATTCTAGAAATATGTAATTGATTTAGTATATTGCCCTCCTTAATGAAATCCATTGGAAGATCCAGCATATTTGGGTAAAGATTTAACTTTGATCCTACTCACTTTAGATGTGACATTTGATTATTGGTAGACAGAGAGTAGTCAAATTTCCAAATGCAATTAATTTATGAATGAATTAATTTATTGAGCAAATATTTTTTGAGGGTTAGACACTGTTTCAGAAGAAATAGCAAAAAAATACACCAAGATTCCTGCCTTCGGGACCTTTCATTCTGGTGGAGGTAGACAGGCAATGAGCAATAAACATAATAAGTAAATGAAATAGTATATTAGAAGGTGACAAACCCTATGGAAAAAGAAGTAAATCAGGGTAAGAGGCATTAGTGCTGAGAGATGAGTGTAGTAGTTTCAAAATAATATGGTCAAAGCAGGTCTCATTGAGAAGATGGCATTTGAGCAAAGACTTGAAGGAGATGAAGGAGTCAGCCTATTTGAGAGGAAAGAGTTCCAGGCAGAGGGAACAGCCAGCACAAAGGAACTTGGTGTATTAGGGAGCAGCAAGGAAGACAGTGTGGCAGGACAGAGTAAGCATGGAAGTACAAGGTTTGTAGGCTATTGGAGGCTTTTACTCTTAGTGGAACGGGAGTTGCTTCAGGATTTTATATATATATATATATATATATATGTATATATATATATATACGTATACACACACATATATACATATACATATATATAAGTATATATGTATACATACATATATATATATAAAATTGCTCTTTTTGAAGCTTTCAGAAATTTTTTTAAGTGGAAGCCCAATATACAAGCTACCATTGTTGAAGCAGTAACAGGAAGATAGTGAGAACTCAATGTATTAATTCCCCACCCCTCCCACCCCGCCATACACATGGTAACAGATGGCTGGAGAGGTACCTTTAAAGAATATTTTAGACTTGTTAACAGATTACTTCTTCAGGCAGGTTTCAATATCATTGATTATGTTTCAGCTTATGTTATAATCATATTCTAACCATTCTTCTCTATGACTGTACTGTATTCACTCTGGAAGTGTATGTTTTTCAAACTCTGCAGTCTCACACACACACATTCTCTTCTGCTTGTAGCCACTTGCACCATGGTAATTCTTGTGCATTATGCTTTGATCCTTCCTAGTAAATTCACCATAAACCCCTTTATGATCTGGTATGTATGTATCTTACTGCATTTTTAACATCAGTCATCAGGATTCAACTAAATAGATTTTCTGATACTTTCTAAGTACTCCAAGTTTTCCCCACTTCAGAGCTTTTATACTTGCTGTTTTCTGGTATGCTCTTCTCTCAATTTTCTTTTCTTTTTATCTTCAGGTCTTAGCTTAAAGGTGACCTCTTCTCTTTCACAGCTCTCCATTTATTTCCATCATAACAGTTATAATTTATTTCCTTATTATCTGTCTTCCACTAAATATAAGATCCGTGAAGGCAGGGCCATATCTGTCTTGTTCATGACTCTGTGCTCAATAACTAGCTCAGTATCGGCAGGTACATAACAGTACATAACAGGTACTAAGTAAACATGTTTGAATGGATGAATGACAATGTACAAATATTGACATGTAGCTATCACACTCAAAGTAAGGGATGACACATATGTCACATATAGCTGAGCAAAGCTTAATTAACCAGGTTGTATGGAAGGATCTGGAAGTAAATTCTAGTTCTGGGCAATGGGACCACGTCTTGGATTGGGAAATAGTTATGGAAAAAAAACACACATGTCATTTGGAAGTTATAGCAACAGACAAAAGGTAGTATTCCAAAAAAGTAGGCCATATTGTTGGTTCAACCTGGAATAGAAGTGCTTTCTGGACAGGTGCAGGGATCATGGTAATTAGATACTTCAGAAACAAATGTTTTTTTTTTTTTTTTTAACCTTAAAGACATTTTTTTTTCTTTGAGCTCAAATGTGAGTTAAACCATGTGACAGCTAAAAAAGTAAATGTAATTTTATTTTTCTTCTCCCAGATTTACATTTGGTTTTTGTCTTTTA
Source organism: Rhinolophus ferrumequinum (assembly GCF_004115265.2). Classification (NCBI taxonomy): domain Eukaryota; kingdom Metazoa; phylum Chordata; class Mammalia; order Chiroptera; family Rhinolophidae; genus Rhinolophus; species Rhinolophus ferrumequinum. Next base: position 63,738,687 of record NC_046285.1, read on the forward strand.
TCTTGTGTTAATTGTTGTTGATTTCATTGTACCTGTGACTGGAACAATCTTTCTGTGATGTTCTGTGCATGTAGAACAAATATGTACATACTTGTTATATTAATCTGTGTTCTCCAGAGGAACATAACCAGTAGGATGCGTGTGTATGTGTGTGTGTTTGTGTGTGCGTGCATGGAGAGATTTAGGGAATTGGTTCATGTGATTATGGAAGCTGGCAAATCCAAAGTCTGCAGTGTGGGCTGGTAGGCTGGAGACCCAGGAAGAGCTGATTTTGCAGTTCAAATCTGAAGGTCATCTGCTGGCAGAATTCCCTCTTGCTCCAGGGAGATGGGTCTATTTTTCTGTTCAGGCTTCAACTGATTGAATGAAACCCACCCACATTATGGAGGGCATTCTGCTTTACTCAAAAGCCACCAATTTAAATATTAATCTCATCCTAAAATCCCTCACAGAAACATCCAGAATAATGTTTGACCACATATCTGGACACCATTGCTGAGCCAAGTTGACATATGAAATTAACCATCACAATTGTGTTGTACTTTAGTGGCACATTTTAAGACAATGAAGCTCATTTGAAGCAGTACAACCCATGATGGCAAATCATCTGGAGACCATGTTATATGAAGAACAGCTCAAGGGACTAGGAATGTTTAGAAATTCTGCATTGTTTACTGGGTTCCACCCTGGTCCACAGCCAGTGTCTTTCTGAGCTGAATCATCACTTCTTACTTGAATCACGTTATAATATGAATTGTACACATTTCACACATGAAATGTCCTTTGTTTTGAAATTGCCTTAATTTCAGTTATCAAGGGAAGCTTTTATTTTGCTATTTCCAAGATCTAGAACTTATGGATATTTCTTATCTACCACGGTTATTTCTGCAAAATAACTTCCATGTTGAGCATTGAGTAAAAAAATTATCTCCAATTTTGCATGAGTCATTGATTCCAGGTGACTTCCCTTTGAGCTATATGACCCTCGTAGCCTAGGGTTTTGCTGGTAACCAGTTCATGTCCATTTCTGTGGCCACTTTCAACTCCTTCCCCAACAATCTCAAACGAAACCAAACACCATCATGTTGGGAAAGTTTTTTTTTGTTGTTGTTGCTATTTTTCTGTGACAGGCCTTTAATTAGTTGATAATCCAGAATTTATTGTTTTCATTTACATTGTCATCGTGGTGACTAGCATGAATACGAGAACTGTAATTCATTTATTCACCTAATCTTTATTGAATATCTACTTGTGCCAGGCACATCTAGGTGCTGGGAATTCAGTGATGAACAAGTCACAGAAACATCCTAATTGGAAAAAGATTGCATGAATGGTTATTGGGGATGTTTTACTTTTATCCTGTTGGATCTTCCTTAACTCTATACCTGTGGATTTAGATATGAAGGAAAAGTGAATTATTTTTCTTTTATCAGTTTCACAGATAAAAGAACTAGTACCCTTGTTAGAATGTAAAGATTTGGAGAAAAAGAAAATTCACAATAATACAGTATAATTTTACAATAACAAGTAATAACAATAACCATCACATTGGTTATCACTATATAATAAAATATTTCCACGCATTGGCTTTTATTTCTGGCCATATTAAGGATAACTTATTAAGGATAACTATATAACAAAAGAATGCCTGTAGGACTCTCAGAATTAGTGGCATAGAGTCAACGAAATCTTTATATCATTTACTAGGAAACTAGTTTTTTGGAATATTCTGAGTTCACATAATCCCCTATCCCAGTGTTTATGAAGAGAGAGAATGGAATTGTGAGCAAGTTTCTTATGATAGATTCTATTAAGAAGATTCAACAAAAATACGTTTTATGTAAGAAATACTAAGTAGAATGTTAGCATATTGAATGAAATATATGTGAAATGAAATAGCTGCTGAACTTTTCTGGGCAATCTCGTATTTACAAACCTATTTGTCTTTTTCAAACATTGACGCCTTCATCTCAGAACTCATATATGAGACTTTTTGACTTCCTTATCCATTTAGGTTGTACACCCTCCAAAATTTCCTGAAACTATCTTAAGTGTTCATTTCAGTTTCTTCTAAGATTAATGTAAGACCTATGTTCACCTGGGGCATGTGACATACTTTTTTCCTAAGGCTAGCCTTATCACATCACATCTCAAGTTCTAGCGGGAAATGAAAATGCTCTAGATCTTTCTCACTTGAGCTTCTATTTGCCCTCTTCTGGTGCATTATTATTTATTTTCCCAAGGCCATGCAGTAAGCAACTCCTAGCTCCCTATCCTGTCATTGACTGCAATCTCCTATATTATTAAAGTCTGAAACTCTTCAATTTTATTAGAAAAGAGGAGAAGTTAATCCCTTCTTTGTTCTCCAGGAAGTTGTTTTTCCTTTGTTCTCCAAGAAGCCATTTTTACTTCCCGTCTTCTTCCTCTCTCCCAGTAACTTCTCTTTTGTCTTATTTTGTGAATCAATCTTCTAGTCACATCTTTCTAAGTCACATATCTGGATTATAGTCATTACAGTAGTAATAAAATTTGACTATGCAATCTATCTATCTATCTATCTATCTATCTATCTATCTATACATATATTTATGGAAATTGGGGATAAGGTATGACAGTATGATTTATGAATTATTGTCTTTTTCCCTGATTCAAATAATTAAATGGTGATTCTCTTCTCAGTTGGGCACATTCATAGATAGATATTCATTATTTTAAGGATTTTTGATAATAGTATAAATGGAGAAAATCAAATGTTTGATATTTAATTGCAGCTATGACAGATTAATTGGTGCCAGACTAGCCCTTCCATAATAAACAGCCCCTTGCCCCCAAAAACTGGACAAAATACATGAAATAAATGTTTTCAGAGATTGTACAACAGGCAATGCAGGGCTGCAGTGTCTGAGAGAAGGGAATTAAGCTAGTTGTGTCCTACAATTACTTAGTTTATCTGGCTGGAGGCACTTACTGGATAGTAAAGCACAGAGGTGAACACAGAGTGTGGCAGTCCTGCTGAGAAGACAGATATGAGAGTTCAGGAAGGATTAAGCAACTGGAATTTATGGGACAGAGGACCAAAAAGGAGGGAGCTAAGCAGGCAAAGAACTCTATAAATTTGCATAGATATCCCTTTGAGTATTTGATTGAATACTAAGGTGTACATATATATAGGGTGAGACTCTACAAGGCTAGACAAAGAACAACTACCAGAAAAAGAACAAGTACAGGGAACCTGTAAGCTGAAAACCATCAGAGTTTTACAGGGTTCGTAGGTGCTTGAGTTCTGACCATCTAGGGTGGAAAGGCCTTTTGACACTCAGGGAATTCAATAGAGAATCTCCCAAAGGATATACTTATAATTTTACTCATAAAAAATTAGGGGCAAGAAAAACTAGCCCTAGAGTAAAGTCTGTGATAGACCTGCCTTAACAAAGTTGAAAAAGGAACTTCAAAACGATCAAGTTAATCTCTGAGTGAATTAATTGACTGTCATAACAAAACTCAACTCCTTTTAATGAAACATAAATCAATCAATTTCCATTAAAAATTACTAGACATACAAAGAAGCATGAAAATGTGACTCATAGCCAGGTGAAAAATCCATCAATAGAAACAGACCTAGAAATGCAGAGATGATGGAATTAGCAGAGAAGGACTTTTAAAGCAGCTATTATAAATATGTATAAAACTTTACAGTGGGAATAGAAATATAGGTAAGGCAAGAAAGCTTTGGCATTTTCTATGAATATTTCTCCCTTGGAATGAATTCTGGGGCCCATATTGGGAGAGGACAGAGTGGTGGTGAATCCCTTCTCTTCCTCTTCCTCTGATGGGTTGCCTCTCTATGATCCACCATTTCTCTCTGGGATTTTGGTAGGTTTACTGAGCTTTACCACATCATAGCAACTGGGGAGTAAAGGAGCAGAGAATGCTGGGAGTCTGGTATGGCATAGCAAGTGTTTGCTGACATCCCTAAGACCTTTGTGGTGCAAGATGTATATAAAAAAAGCAGTCAACATTTCTCGGTGTCCACAAGAACAAAAGGGCACTGCAAATAGGTGAGAAAGAAAGACTCAGCAGAGTTGCAGGAAGTTTATGAGTCTCTCAGTGGGATGAGAACACCACTAAGGAAGATGGTGCAAGATCAGAAGAGGATGCTTCCACATCTCAGTGAATTATCAGCACAGTGGGGAAACATGATCTCCAAGGATATCAGCTTTCAAAAGTGAGACCATTTAAAATCCAAAGTGGATAACCCTTCTACCTGGATGTCATAATGTCATTATGTAAGTCCCCCAGCTCAGTAACAACCAGGGAGGAGGAAGGAGACAAAGGGAAAGCAATCTTAAATAGTACTGAGTTTTCCCTTAGGTACATCTCAGTTTGTTTCTTGTTAAACAGGCTGAAAGAAAATGATTTCCTGTTCCCCACTTGCTTTGCTAAGCATCTAGCGTTAGATTTGTTACTGGATAATTTTAGAGATGTGCTCATTTCTGTAAAGGAATAAACATGAAGGCAGACTACAAACCTATGAGAAGCTAATGTACTTTGTGTAGGTAAGCAATTTAAAAACTAATATATAGTTCATAATTGAGATGAAGGGTAAAAAAGCACAGTAGATCAGTAAAAATAAATGTTTTTCTCATTTTAGAGGAGATATGATGATTAAATACGTGCATTCTTAATTTTGTCTTATCAGCAAATACACAGATGTAATAAAAAATTCCATTTACCCTATCAATGTGATCTGAGAAAACTGAATCCTTTGTCTACCCTAAACAGGATGACTTAAGGGGAACACACACCTAGGCACAGCCTTAAGAGTCCCTTGCCACTCAAGTGATAAAATTCACTATGGATTGCAAGTTAAAAGAGAGAACATCTACTTGTATTACCTTATGATACAGTAATTTCTCTGGGACATAGACTTTCATTCCTTCAATATTGGAGTTTGAAATGCTACCTATTTTTAGGTTACTTGAACTTTGTTGATTCTCAGTTCCTAAAAAGATTCCTATCTTTTCATCTTTAAATTTCTGTGACAGTGTGATATTTTGGTTTGAAAAATATCAACAAAAATACCATTTTTGTTGGAAAAAAATACTTCCTTTTTAGAGAAAAATACTCCAAAGTATAATTTTCTCATTAACACCAAAGGGACTCATTAATTCATCCTCCTGTGCCAATAGTTTGGGAAGAAAATTAAACTAACAAAAGAGAAATGGCTTCTCTTTTTCAGGAATTAGCAACCTCAAGAGAAGGCTTATGGTGTGCATAGTGCTTATAGATCCAGAAAGCTAATATAAATGTTTAACAGCACAACAAATCAAATTACTGCATAATGGGAAGTTTTGTATACATAGTTACACAGATATCAGTATATACATATAAATAAATGTGTCATGGCCTTTTGGCATAAAATGTGGAAATTAAAAGAAAGGTGGAAGTTGTTACTGTATTTTTCTACTGTTACTTGGTCAGCCCAAACTGGTAGATTCATATATTCCTGAACATCATGACAATTGGAATTGAGAAGAGAACTGGATTATCAAATAGACCTTAGTAGTCATTTGTGGTCTTTTGGCTGCCTAGCATTCATTTTTCCTAATTTTAACAGTGCCCACCTTTTCGCCACCTCTGTCCTTGGGCTTTGCATGGCCTACACTATTGAGTCTAAGGAGAGGCATGTGATTCAGTACAGGCCAATCATCATATTTTGTTTCTTTGATTAAATTTATTGGTTTAGGATTGAGCAGGTGACTTGATTTAAGCCAGTGAGAATCAAACCCAGGAACTGATTAAACTGTTGAAAGAACCTTGTATTTTTTACCTTACTTATTTTATTATTCTTTTACTGTTTTTTTTTTCTTCTGGACTTCAACCTGAAACTGCTGTTAGATATCTTTCCACTTTGAATAAAGTCTACACGGAAGAGTGTAGAGATGAGAGATGGAAAGATACTGAGTCTCAGTGACATCCTTTGAGATGCTGTGAGATGCTTGGTGAAGCTGGGCCTGAAGATAGAGGTACTCCTATAGTTTTCAGATACGTAACTCAATAAATTCCCTTGTTTGCTTAGACAAGCTTGAGTTAGACTTTCTGTTAACTGCCTCAAAGGAGTACTATATTGGACATTTTCCATTTGCTCTCCAAATTCACTCCTTATTCTTCTCTACCGTTTCTGTGCCCCAGGGGACTGACCTATCTGGACTGCATCAGAGTTCTTTTGCCCTCTGGCATCTGGCTATGTTCAGCCAATGGAAATCTCCCTGGAGAGTGAAGTCAGGACATTTGTTCTTTGGGGGTTCTACCTGGTAGATAATAGTAGGTTGGCTGGTCCTAGTTTCACCCAGAAGCTATGGATCCTGCCAGGTTCCCTTCTCCAGGTTTGAGTAGCCATTCTCTCAATGGCTTATGCCATCAGATGTAGGGGAGTAATATCTCCTTACAGTTGCTAGCCCTGGGGTAAAGCATTATTCTTAATTGAGTTCCTGGAATCCTTTCCACACTTTTGTAGTCTTGTTGTTAAATTCTCAATTACCTAGTTTGAGCGAGCCATCTCTTTCTGCCAGGACCTGAGTGATACACACTCCATTCATTTTGGTCTTCAAAATAAGTGGAAAATGCAGTAGTTTTAAAAGACATAATCAGATTTTTCATTTGAATAATTAATTGTTTGGTACTGAATGCTAATTGAGTATCAAGGCAGGACTTTAGATTATTTGCAATGCATGGAATTTTAGTAAGCCTTTGGTGAGGGGAACTAAGCGCTGTTGGCATCTATATGAGCTGGGACTTATTTTCTTTTTTAAATTAAATTTATTGTGGTGGCAATGGTTAGTAAAATTACACAGGTTTCAAGTGTACAATTCTATAATACAGAATATATATATCACGTTGTGTGCTCACCACCCAGAGTCAGTTCTCCTTCCATTATTTACAGTGATCAAGACATGGAAACAACCAAAGTGTCCTTCCATAGATGATTGGATAAAGAAGATGTGGTATGTACACGCAATGGAATACTACTCTGCCATAAGAAAAGATGAAATATAGCCCTTTGCGACAACATGGATGGACCTTGATTATTATGCTAAGCGAAATAAGTCAGACAGAAAAAGTTGAGAATCATATGATTTCACTTCCATGTAGGATATAAAACTGAAAGCAACAAAGGACAAGACAAACAAAGAAAAAGTCATAGACACAGATGACAGTTTAGTGATTACCAGAGGGTAAGGGGGGAGGGGGATGGTAGAAGAGGTTAAAGGGGGTCAAATATATGGAGCTGGGACTTATTTCAAGATTTTGGATTCCTTTCCAGTTTATCACTCCCAGAAACTACCTTTTAATGTAATCATGGTGGAATCCTTCCTTGCTCTGTGTCAGTATCACATTGTTCTCATAAATTTACATTTTCACTTCTCGAGGTCCTAAAAGAGGACTACTTGAATTTCTGTGAATAAATGAATAAAGAAATAATCTAGAAATGTGTGCAAATTAAATGACAGCAATCTATATTCAAGTAAAGCATTCCTTTGCTCAGTAAATTTATATCCCATGATTACGTACTCAAAATTTTCTCTTGTACCATCTGTGAGGTGTGATTGAAAACTACGGTGAATGTTTAAAGTTCAAAAAAATTTATTACAGTAAAAGACACATTGCCATTGATCCCTTCAAAATACTCTTCCTCACTTCACATACACTTATCCCATCGTTCTTTCCACTTTCTGAAGCAGTTCTGGAAGTCCTCTTTTGTTGGTGTCTTTACTTCATTCTCTATCATGACAACGCTCTGTGTCACACATCGCTTCTGGTATGGCAGTTTCTGTCAAATAAAAAAATTACAGTGTGTCCTCATCCACCTTATTCACTGGATCTGGCACCATGTGACTTCTGGCTCTTCCTCAAAGTCAAAATGACCATGAAAGGAAAATGTTTTGAATCGATTTAGGGCATGGAGGCAGCCATGACGCTCAACTGAAGACACTCATGAAAGAGGACTTCCAGAACTGCTTCAGAAAGCAGATAATTAGATTTATTAGACAATCAGAGTATGTTTAAGATGGTAGCAGAGAGTTTTTCCAGTTGTAATTTTCATACCTATAACTTCAGTTACCAGTATAAAATTAGAAAAGTAAAAAATACATGGTCATGTTTTCATTTGCAAGAAAATAACACCTGAGTATCAGCCATGGGTAAAATAAGAGGAAGAAGGAATGGAAAATCCAGGCAAAGTTTATGAGGATCTGAGCTCAGGAAATGATAGTGGGTATGTAGGCTAGGGCTAGGTTAAAGGGGTATGTATTTAAGAGGAAGGTAGGCACATTTGGTTTGGAACATAGAAGCATTGGAATGTGATCTTTGGAGGTTTGCTAAAATTTCCTGTGAAACCATTTTGGTCTTGTGCTTTTTGTGGGCTTGTGTTTTGATAAACTATCTCTATTTCTTTGATGGAAATTAGTTTGTTCAACATTTTATATGTGCTAGGGTCAATTTTTGGAATGTATATATTCATCTAAGATTTTCATTTTATTTACAGAGTACTAGGCAATCTGTTATGATTTTTAAAAATTTCTCGTTTTTGTGGTTATTGTCATTTCTTATTTTGTGTATTTGAACTTTTTTCTTGGGTGTTTGATTAATTAGCTATGAATTCTGTATTTTGTTAATTTTTCCAGCAATTATTCATTTATTAATTCTATGTTTTTCTGTTTATAACTGATTTTTAGCAATTATTTTAATGTTTCCTTCTTTCTGTGTTCTGTTTATTTTTAACTGCTCCCAAGTTAAATGTTATATTTCTCATGAAAAATTGACATCTATGTGATAGTAAATAAGTCCTATTCAAAAACAAGAGATGTATTTCTATTAATTCAAGAGGATATTTTAATTTTTAATTTTTTTTGTAACTATTTATGGCTGTGATATTTTTCTCTAATCTTTGCTTTAATTGTATTTCATTGATTTTGCTATATATTGATTTTATTAACATTATTTTTATAAATCTGAAATTTCAGTTCCCCTTTGATTTGAGTTGTCTAATAGAGAGTTATTTAACTTTAGAAAGGCCTATTTATGTTTTGATTTTGTTATTAATTTCTGTATTTTTAATATGCAAGAATGATCTTATCATTTCTACTTTATGAAGCTCATTGACATTTTCTTGGGACCATAATATATGGTCTATCTTCATGAATGTTTATGTGCTATTAGAAAGAAGATACATTTTCTATTTTTGGATGCAAAAGTCTGAAATATATTCATGAATTTACTTTATTGGTTATGCTGTTTAGGGCCTCTGTATCTTTATTTTTGTATACTTGACCTATTTTGTACTGACAGTGGTATGTTACAATGTGTACTATCATGTGATTCTGGTTATTTCTTCTTGCGTCTCCAATAGTTTCTGCTTTATAAAGTGATTGCTATGAAATTTGGTACACAAATATTCAAACCTTTTATATTTCCATTGCGATTCATGGTCTTTTGCATAATGACTTATCTTTTATTATCCTCTTTAATGCTTCAGGTACTGAATTCTAACTTGTCAGATATTAAGATCAGAACTCCTTCCTTCTTTTTGTTTGCATTTTTTTGATATACCTTTGCCTATCTCTTTATATTTAAACTTTCTGAATTACTTTGTTTTAGGGGTTTCTCTTATACAGCATAGAGTTGGGTTTTGCTCTATGCTAAACCCAAAAAATTTACGCTAAAGTAACTTTTTCTTTTACTATATGAGGTAAGCCCATTTGAATTCATTAATATCATTGATAGTTTTGGTTTCTGTTATTTACATTTGTATCATGTTTCCTTTGTCTTTTTTTAAATATTGTTTTTGGTATTTAGGAAGCTTTGCATTTTTGTACAAATTACCTTTATAGTAATTCTACCATTTAAAAAAAAATATAATGCCCTTTGTGCCACTTTTCCTTACTTAGGCTTCTGTTTAGTTCATGAGTTTCACATGATATCCTTTGATTCTCACCTAAGGCCTACGTTGGAAGGTACATAGATAGCTTGTGATTTAGTGTTAATTTTTTATATAAGTTTGTCTCCCCCCCCAATTTCCCCCATTTGGTTAATTACATCTTCGCATTTGATTGTTCATTTCTACACTGAGTTTTAAAAACTTTATGTTTACAATTTCTTGTTTAAGTATATTTAATCTGTATTGAAATGTTTTCTCTGCTTTGTAATTGATGTCTTTCTTTCTTTCCTTCTTTCCTTCTTTCCTTCCTTCCTTCCTTCCTTCCTTCCTTCCTTCCTTCCTTCCTTCCTTCATTCTTTCCTTCCTTCCTTCCTTCCTTCCTTCCTTCCTTCCTTCCTTCCTCCTTTCCTCCTTTCCTCCTTTCTTTTCTTTCTTTTCTTTTCTTTCTTTCTTTCTTTCTTTCTTTCTTTCTTTCTTTCTTTCTTTCTTTCTTTCTTTCTTTCTTTCTTTCTTTCTGTTTTCCTTTTGTATTTTCTGCAGCTGAAAACTTTTTATTTCTCTTAATTTTTGGATGAGAAAATTTGAAGTATGGAGAAGTTTAATGATAATTTTTGGTTTACACGACTAATTAATGAAAGAATGGAGATTATGACCCAGGTCTTTTGACTACCAATATGGGATCTTCCTGAGCTACACTAAATTCAAAAGGACTGTCTTCCATTGGGTAATAGAGCAAGGCTACTGAGAAACAGAATATACAAATGGACAATGGCCAGACCATATATACAGATGGAACTCTGAACCATCATCTGTAGCAACATTCCCAGGACACTAGCCCATTATTTACAGTAAGTAGTTCAGGCAGCCAGCTTGCTATAAATCAGACTTTTAGGAAGTCAGACTGCTATCTCTAGTAACAGTGAAGGAGACCAAACAATAACCCTTGTTATAATCTGCCCCAAATGGCTGGGACTTGATTAATAACTAACCACTTCCCTACTTTTTGCCCGTGCTTCCAATTTAGGACTAAACAGAGAAAGCCAAATATATACCCTAACCAATGACATAGCATGCCCCACTTCTGGTAAGTTAGCCTATGGCTTCCCCATGCCAGTAGCCTCCATTCAAAGCATACTTGAAGCCTTCCCTTTTTTCTCCTACAAAGCTTTCCTAATTTGAGTTTCTGCCAAAATGCTAGTGACAGCTAATTCTTTTACTCTAGCAAGCTGTAAATATATGGCCTCTGCTTGTTTTAATTTGGTTGGTTTTCATTTATTTCCACACTGCTCTTATTCATAATCAAATATTTTTTTAACATAACTAAAATATAACTCTTTCCAAATAGGATAAACTCCTCCTTAACCCTATTACTGTGGCCTCCTCATTTCTCATTCTCCTTCTAGTACATTGAACTGCCTACAGAGGTCTGCTCTTGTTCCCTAATGTCATTTCTAGGGCTGTTTTCTGCCACTGTCATTCCACTTCTCAACTGAGGTTCGGATAATCCATTTAGGCTACTTATTCCCACTTCCAACATTGCATGGCTTTCATGACCCATTCTTGTCTTCATCATGTTGCATGGGGCGTGTTTACATTCTCTGACTCTGAGATATCCAATAAAGAAGCTACTTTTCACATGTGGCTATTAAGCACTTGAAATGTAGCAAACAAATTGAGATGTGCTCTAAGTGTAAAATATGTACCAAATTTTGAGGATGACAGATAAAAAGAATGTAAAATTCTCAATTTTTAATTGCAAATTGAAATTTGGGGTTAAACAAAAAATATTATTAAAATGAAATTCATCTGTTTCTTTTTTAATGTGGTTACTAGAAAATTTGAAATTACATATGTGGTATCACATATGTAATATGTGATATGTATCACACATGTAATATGTGACAAAAGATGGGTGGTATCATCCATCTTTTTCACTTTCTCATTACCATCAATCTAGCTCATCTGAAACATATTAATAGCCTCCTAATTTCTAAGCCTAATATTTTTCCTTGGTCCCGATTTTCACTGGTCTTTTTTCTTATGCTTCATGAAAGTGAAATCCCCACTTTCTTGGTTATCTTCCTCCCTTGGCCTCTGTTAACTCTGAGTCACTACAGTTCTGGTCCAATTTCTCTGATTAGTGTTCTCCTCTCCCTTTCAATGACTTCTCTTCTTTGTCATACTTTAAAGGTCCAGCCACATGCTGTGCTTGCCTTTTTTCACTTTCTCTTCAGATGTTTCATCCATTATAATGACATAACTATTGCATAACTGAAAATGCTCAAATCACCATCTCCAGGCCTGTCCCCTATTGTTATTGTATCTGCAATTATCTGTCAGACATTTCTATTTGAGCATCCTATCATCAGTTTGAAAATTCCATATTTAAAGTGAAACACATCCTTTTGCTCTCAAAACCAGTTCTTCTCTTTTCTATTTCTGTTGGTGGTGTCATCGTGCGCTTTATTACCCCGTTTGAAACCTCTGAATTAAGCTGAATTCTTTCCTCTCTCCCATCCATTCAGTCAGAAAGACCTTAAGGCTCTTCCTTCTTAATGTCCCTTGCTTCTCTCTGGTACCGGAGATGGATGTCCTCACGTGCTACTCAGACAGCTGCTTCTTTCTGAACCCAGAGGATGTGGGAGTATGGCATGGGTATGAAACACCAAGGGATGGGGTGGGGAGTGATGATGGCCTTCTACTAGATAAATGCTCCGAAGTGAGTTATTCTTTTGTTTTTTTAGTTTGCTAACTGATAACATTTTTATCTCATGAATGAAACTAGGATAAAAAAGAGGAACTGTTCTTATAAGGTCACAGTCTGAGGGAGCATTCTTTATTTGGAAATAAAGAGTTAAATGTAGACACACAGGCAGAAGAGACAGAATGAAAGCACAGTATGGACATTAGAAGATGGAAGGAGAACTGACTCTGGCTGGTGAACACACAATGTGATATATAGATGATGTATTACAGACCTGTACACCTGAAATCGATGTAATTTTACTAACAGTTGTCACCCCTATAACTTTAATTTTAAAAAAAAGAGCTGAAGAAAAGTGAGCCTTATCACTCAAACCACATTGACTCTGAAATATATTGAAGTCACAGTGTTCTTAGATTCTCTTTATAGGATGCATATTGGGACTGTGAACAAGGCTGTGTGAACACTAAGGCTTTTGCATAACTGACAATATTTTTAACTAATATTTTGTTGCTTTGGATTTTAAGCCCTCTTTCCTCCCCTCCTTTTTTTTTTTTTGGATAGAAAAGAAGTTCATAGAGAGACAAAACCACTTTATGCATTCTTTTAATTGCTTTGACACCTTCTACCTGATATTTTTTGGCTATAGGAACACACTCTACAATTTTCGAAGATGTGAGACAGAAAACTGCAAGGAAGCAAAACACAAAGATATTTGGGTGGCCCTGTAGAGAAGTTACTTAGGCATTTCAAATAAAATATAATCACTATATAATACAAAGTCAAAGTTGAATTTGGGCTGGCTGATAGAGGACGAAAATACAAGGGACTGTGCCCTGTTCCCATTCCTGTCATTGACACATGACACACTAGATTTTTCCTTCAAGTTCTACAAAACTCGTAATAAAGACAGATTGTTCCTTTCAGAGCATCTCCCCGTGAGAGCTTTTGCTTCTTTGTCATTTTGTTATTAAAATCTGTGACATCATTATAGTGCTGTCTATCTTAGTTAAAGGATCAGTGAGTACAGGGTTAGGCATGGCAAAGACAGGTTACAATTTGATTTTGGTGTACTCAGTCTCATGTTTCTGTCCTCCGATTGGATTCCGGTCTGATTATCTTATCCTGCTGTTCTAAGGAGAGATATTTCTGACACTGGTTTCCTTTCTGTTTTAGTTTACTGATTCTCAAACTTTAGTGTGCATTAATGTAACTTCGAGGAGCTAATTTAAAATGCAGTTTATAAGTCACCAGTCCTAAGGATGCTGATTCAGCCAGTCTAGGATAAGAATTTTAATAGGTTTCTAGTTACTGAGATGCAGGATGTTGTTAGATTATACTGTGAACAACACTGGCTTAGTGAATTTAAGGAAGTGTGTTCTTTTTCCAAAGTTATATATGCATGTTATTTCCTATTTTCTATTGTGGAATTCAAGTTGTGTGTCCCATGGAATTTCAGATATTTAGGGGCAGAGTAAATGAAAATCTACTTGGTGTGTGAAGGTTATAGCGATTTAAAGAAAAGTTTTTAAGTGGTATTAAAATGGAGTATTATGCAGCCATAAAGAAGAAAGAAATCTTACCATTTGCAACAACATGGATGGATCTAGAGAACATTATGTTAAGTGAAATAAGTCAGACAGAGAAAGATAAGTACCATATGATCTCACTTATTTGCGGATTCTAAAGAAAAGAATAAGTGAATGAACTAATCAGAAACAGTTTGGGAGACAATGAGGAAAAACTGAGGGTTGCTAGATGGGCGGGAGGGGTGGGGGGTGGGGGGAGGGTGAGGGGATTGGAGGGCAGTCGGTGACCACAGGATGGCCACGGGGTTTGAAAATTAATCTGGGGAACGTAATTTGGTGGTTACCAGAGCGTAAGGGGGTTGGGGGGTGGGGGATGAGGGTGAGGGGGATCAAATGTATGGTGATGGAAGGGGAGCTGACTCTGGGTGGTGAACACACAGTGTGACTTATGGATGATGTGATACAGAATTGCACACCTGAAATCTATGTAATTCTACTAACAATTGTCACCCCAATAAATTAAAAATAAATTAAAAAAAAATATGTGTTTTCTCTAGTCAGTTTATTTTTTTTAACACCTTAAATAGAAAACAATCAAGGCTCAGTCTTATTTGTATAACTCACCAGTGGAACAGCTGGGCTGAGGTTAGCCAAGTGAAGAGATGGGCAGGATCCCTTTTTCAGTCTCTCATCTTTTTGTTACCTTTGAGGAAGAAAGAAGTATTACTGAGATTGATCAAGAAAGCCTCCCCTTTTTATCATAGTAAAATATGCATAACATAAAATTTACTATTTTAACCATTTTTAAGTGTACAGTTCAGTGGTATTAGGTACATTTATTTATATTGTTGTGTAAGCATCACCACTATTCATCTTCAGAACTTTTTCATTTTCTTCAACTGAAACCGTGTACTTATTAAACACTAACTCTCTATTCCTCCCTTCTCCCAGCCCCTGGCAATCATTATTCTACTTTCTGTCTCTATGAATTTGACTGACTACCTTAGGTGCCTCATATAAGTGGACTCATACGATATTTGTCCTTTTGCAACTGCCTTATTTCACTCAGTAAAATATCTTCAAAATTCATCCATGTTGTAGCATGTCAGAATTTCCTTCTTTTTTAAAAATCTGAATAATAACCCATTGTATGTATATGTCACATTTTGTTTATCCATTCATCCATCGATGGATACTTGGGTTGTATCCAACTTTTGACTTCTATAAATAATGGTGCTATAAACATGGGTGTACAAATATCTGTTCAAATGAGAAAGCCTCTCCTAATTCACGAAAAGAAAACCATGGAAGTTCATTTCTGTGCTTTTTAGATACATAAAGTTTCTCTATCCTGAGCCACCTACTCCTAAAGTGGGTATAATGCTACCATTTGTTTGCAGAACACAAAAATCCCTTGGTGGAAGGTCTTCTGCATTATTATTTATTTATGTTCTGTTCTGATACAAATGACATACTTATTCAACAGACAGTGAAGTCCGCAATTGAAATACCACTCTGGAACTGGAGTACAGGGTTGTCAACCAGTGACCTGGAACCAACCCATATGCAGTAGCACCACAGCATACATAATACAGAGGTATTTGAAAAAATGAAAATACATCAGAAAACCCATTAAACCTTTAGCAGACTAGTTTCTAGCTCAGCTTTTTCTATCCTTACAAGACAGAAATGAAGGAAGTCTTATCAGTGATGCAGAACCAGATGTGTTGAGTATAGGTGGATGTGTTTCAAAAAGAGGTAAATATAGAAAGTAGGAAGACAAAGAGAACCAGAGCCTTTGCTGTATCACTGGGTTAAGTGGAGACCTAGGAGTGAGAGAAGGTTGCTTTGCGATATCTCCTCTGGGCAGCCTGAATCCCCCTGTCTGTGTTGGTGCTCTCACAGCACCCTATGAGGAGCTCTTCATAACACCCCTCTCCTAGTTTAAAAGGAAATAATGTATTCTCCTAACCCCTCTGGAATTTATGCTCTGGTTATAGAGAAGAGTACAGTTCAACAAAAGCAAAGCAACCAAGAAATAAAGAGATATAATGAGCAGCAGAGAAAATGATGCTTTAGAGAAAAAGGAAATCTATATGGCTGATGCATTTAGAAGATGACTCAGGCAGAAGTTGGAAGGGGGAGGATTTAGCTAGAATTGAAAGAACAGGAGAACAGTTTGGATATGGATAGAAGAGGGTCTTTCTGAGAGATGTTCATTTGTATACATTAGTCCAAAGATGGAAGGCAAATCTTGGGCAGATTTTTTTCCCCAATATTAGAATACTAGAATGTTCTGACAGTTTTAATCCAAGCAGTTCTTCCCGTTATAAACACTTCCACATTAAAAAAGCTTCCTTTCCTTAAGTTTTTTTTTTGAGATAGTTAGACATCACAGTTTGACAAGATTATCTCTTTTCAAGGACTTGTTATATATAGTGTCAGGAACAATTTAGCCACCTCTTACAACTTTGCAAATTGGGTCAATCGTGTAAAACTTCCAGGTTAAATTCTGAGTACATATCAGTTTCAGTTGGAATTTGGCAGAACTGGGTCTTTTAGATTCATTGATAACTTTGTGCAAAGGTTGCCAAAGGAGTTAAGAACATAAGAGACTTCAGGATTCTTTATATCTGGTGAACTTACTGGCAGTTTTGCAGATTTTCTCTTATCTTTGAATCAGCAATTCTGATGAGCAGCTTGTGAATGTGCACAATAAATACTCACTAAAGAGCTATTAGAACAAATAACCATTGAGCATTCAATGAAGAGGGAGTGTACACATTTCCCTGAAGTAATTAACATTGCTTTTTCTTGTTTTGTTTAAATTTTGTTTTTACCTAAATTACCTTAATGCTACCCTTAGTGAAATAGTTTAAAATAAGAGTAGCTGGAATTGCATCTTTCTTGACTAAGTGCTAGAAATACTGAGGTTAATTAGACCAAAACTGTGTTTGAGGCTATTGAGTACAGATCAGTGGTCCTGATGTTTTCCAAAGAAGTCTTTCTCATGTTTCACATGAAGCCTGGATTTTAAGACATGGAGGTCCACTCCATAATCCCCAGAGCTCCATTTTGTTCCTGCATGTTTGTAAAAGCAATGCATAAAGGGGGCTAATGATTTGGAATTATTATCTTGAGTTGGGAGGACTTCTTTCTGTTCACATCTTGCCTTAGAAACAGTATAAATTGCATCACCCCATTTGGAGCTGAAGTGAGGCTTAACAGAAATGTTCTTAAAGTCTAGACTTGTAGTAGGGAAGAATCAAGAATTTCTAGAATTCAAATGTTCATAACCTCTGAGCCAGAGGGTGTCCTAAACGAAAAGAGATATGTCCCTGTCATCCCCTAAGCACATCTCTTACAAATACAATTGCTTATATATATGTATCTGTCAGTGTTTATATGTCTTCTTGGGAGAAGTGTCTGTTCAGGTCCTCTGCCCAGTTTTTTTTGGATTGTTGGTTTTTTTTGTTGTTGAGTTGTATGAGTTATTTATATACTTTTGGATATTAGCTCCTTCTAGGAGGTGTTGTTGGCAAATACCTTCTCCAAAACAGTTGGTTGCCCCTTTGTTTTGTTGATGGTTTCTTTTGCTGTGCAGAAGCTTGTTAGTTTGATATAGTCCTGTTCACTTATTTTTGCTTTTACTTCCCTTGCCTTTGAAGTCAAATTCATAAAATCCTCTTAAGACCACAAATTTAGTACCTATGCTTTATACTATGCACTTTAATGTTTCAGGTCTTATATTTAGATCTTTGATCCATTTTGAGTTAATTTTGGTGTACTGTGACAAGTGTCGATCTTTTGCATGTGGCTTTCCAATTTTCCCAGAAACATTTATTGAAGAGGTTTTCTTTTCTCCAGTGTATGTTTTTGGCTCCTTAGTCGAAAATTGTTTGTCCTATAAAGATATGTTTACTTCTGGGTTCTCAATTCTGCTTCACTGATCTGTGTGTCTGTTTTTCTGCTAATACCATGCTGTTTTGATTATTGTCACTTTGTAGTGTAATTTAAAGTCAGTGAGTGTGGTACCTCTGGCCTTGTTCTTTTTTCTCAGGATTGTTTTTCTACTCACGGTCTTTTGTGATTCCATACAAATCTGATGATTTTTTTTGTTGTTGTTGTTCTATTTATTGAAAAAATGCCATTGGGATTTTTATGGGTATTGCAGTAAATCTGTATATTGCTTTGGGTAATACAGCCATTTTAACTATGTTGAGTCTTCCAATCCATGAACATGGAATATCATTCCATTTCTTTATATCTTCTTCAATTTCTTGTAATGATGTCTTGTAGTTTTTAGTGTATAGTTCCTTCACATCCTTTGTTAAGTTTATTCCTAGGTATTTCATTCATTTTTTGCAAAGTGATTTTTTAAAATTTCTTTTTCTGAAATTTTATTGCTAGTAAATAGAAACACAATGGATTTTTGTACATGGATTTTGTATCCCACAGCTTTACTGTATTTGTTTATTGTTTCTGATAGGGATTTTTTTTTTGTGGGGGTGGGGAGTCTATCAGGCTTTCTATATAAACAATCATGTTATCTGCAAAAAGTGATGATTTGACTTCTTCATTACCAATTTGGATGCCTTTTATTTCTTTCTTTTGTCTGATTGCTCTGGCTAGGACTTCCAATATTACGTTGAATAACTGTATTGAGAGGGGGCATCCCTGTCTTGTTCCTTATCACAGAGGAAAAACTTTCAGTTTTTCACCATTGAGCATGGTATTAGCTGAAGGTTTGTCATATATGGCTTTTATCATGTTGAGGTACTTTTCTTCTATACCCATTTTATTAAGTGTTTTAATCAAATTGATTTTGTATCTTGTATGCTTTTTTTGCATCTATTGATATTATCATGTGATTTTTGTCCTTTATTTTGTTTATGTGGTGTATCACATTGATCTATTTGCATTTGTTGAACCATCTTTGTGACCCTGGAATGAATCCCACTTGATCATGATGTATAATCTTTTTAATGTATTGTTGTATTTGATTTGCTAGTATTCTGTTTAGGATTTTTGCATCTGTATTCATCAGAAATATTGGTCTGTGATTTTCTTCTTTTGTGTTATCCATATCAGGTTTTGGTATCAGGGTAATGTTGGCCTCGTAAAATGAGTTAGGATGTATTGCCTCTTCTTTAGTTCTTTGGAAGAGTTTGAGAAGCACAGGTATTAAATCATCTTTGAATGTTTGGTGGAATATTCTGGTCAAGCCATCTGGCCCTTGATTTTTGCTTTTTGGGAGGATTTTGATGGCTGTCGACCAGTCTATTTAGATTTTCCAGTTCTTTGTGATTCAGTCTAGGCAGTCTAGGCAATTTCTAAGAACTTGTCCGTTTTTTTCTAGGTTGTTGAATTTGGTGGCGTATCATCTCTTATGGTATTTTTGTATGATCTTTTTTTTTCTGTGGTCTCCATAGTGACTTTTGTTTGTTTGTCTGTTTATTTGTGCCTTTTCTCTTTTTTTTTATTAGTGAGTGTAACCAGGGGTTTGCCAATTTATTAATCTTTTCAAAGAACGAGCTCTTTGTTGCGTTTAGTTTTTTCTATTGTCTTTTTGTTCTCTATTTCACTTAATTCTGCTCTAATTAAAAAAATATTTCATTTTTAGTTACAGTTGACATTCAATATTATTTTATATTAGTTTTAGGTGTACCACATAGTATTTAGACATTTATATAATTTCGTGATTCCCCCATTAGTCTAGTACTCATTTGGCACTATACATAGTCGTTGCTACATTATTGGGTATTTTCTTTTTGCTCTACTTTACAGCCCCATCACTGTTTTGTAACTACCAATTTGTATTTTTTAATCCCTTCATCTTTTCACCCAGTTCCCCAACCTTGCTCCTGTTTGGCAACCATCAGTTGTTTTCTCTGTATCTATGAATATGTTTCTATTTTGTTTGTTTATTTTGTTCTTTAGATTCTACATATAAGGGAGCTCATGTGGTATTTCTCTTTCTCTGTCTGACTTATTTCATTTAACATAATACCCTCTAGGTCCATTAATGTTGTCTCAAATTGTAAGATTTCATTCTTTTTTTATGGCTATGTAATATTCTCTCTCTCTCTCTCTCTCTCTGTGTGTGTGTGTGTGTGTGTGTGTGTGTGTGTGTGTGTGTTTGTTTTCCACAATTTCTTTACCCAATTGTCTATTGATGGGCACTTGAGTTGCTTCCATATCTTGGCTATTGGAATAGTGCTGCAGTGAACATAGGGGGGGGGTGTATATATCTTTTTAAATTAGTGTTTTGGCTGTCTTTGAATAAATACCCAGAAGTGGAATTGCTGGGTCATAAGGTAGTTCTATTTTTAATTTTTTGAAGAACTTCCAAACCATTTTCCATAGTGGCTGCACCAATTTGCAATTCCACCAACAGTGTACAAGGGTTCCCTTTTCTCTACATCCTTGCCAATGCTTGTAGTTTGTTGATTTGTTGATAATAGCTATCCTGATAGGTGTGGATTGATATCTCATTGTGGTTTTAATTTGCATTTCTCTGATGGTTAGTGACAGTGAGCGTCTTTCTATATGTCTATTGGCCATATGTAGGTCCTTTATGGAGAAATATCTACTCAGGTCCTCTGCACACTTTTTAATTGGACTTTTTTGTAGTGTTGAGTTGTATGAGTTTTTTATAAGTTTTGGAATTAACCCCTTATCAGATGTATCATTGGCAAAAATCTTCTCATATTCATGAGGCTGTCTTTTTGTTTTGTTGATGGTTTCGTTTGATGTCTAAAAACTTTTTAGTCTGATGCAGTCTGACTTTTTTTTTTCCTTGCCTAAGGAGATATATCAGAAAAATACCACTAAGAGCAATATCAGAGAGTTTACTGCCTATGTTTTTTCTAAGGTTTTTTTTTTTTTAATGATTTTGGGTCTTACATTAAATTTTTAATCCATTTTGAGTTTATTCTTGCATATAGTATAATGAGGTGATCCAGTGTCATTTTTTTTTGCATGTATCTGTCCAGTTTTCCCAACACCAATTTTGAATAGACTGTCTTTACCCTGCTGTATATTTTTGCCTCCTTTGTCATACATTAAATGACCACATAGGTATGGGTTTATTTCTGGGCTCTCTATTCTCTTCCATTGATGTATGTGTCTGTTTTTATGCCAGTATTATGCTGTTTTGATTAGTATAGCTTTGGAGTATAGTTTGATATAAGGCAGCATGCTACCTCTAATTTTGTTCTTCTTCCTCAAATTTCTAATTTCTATGGCTATCAGGGTATTTTGTGGTTCCATATACATTTTAAGATTATTTGTTCTAGTTCTATGAAAATATCATTGGTATTTTGATAGGGATTATGTTGAATTTATAGATTTCTTTGGATGGTATAGACATTATAAATATTTTAATTTTTTCATATCTATGGTTTCTGCTCTACTATTTATTATTTCCTTCCTTCTGCTGACTTTGCTCTTCATTTGTTCTTTTTTTCCTAGTTCTTTAAAATGTATTGATAAGTTGTTTTTTGTTTTTTTTGTTTGTTTGTTTCTGGAGATAGGCCTGTAATGATATAAATTTCCTTCTTATTACCATTGTTGCTGTATCCCCAAATTTTTGATATGTCATATTGTCATTTTCATTTGTTTCTGTTTTTAATCTCTCTTTTATTTCTTCTTTGACCCAGTCATCTTTTAGTAACATTTCGTTCAATCTCCATATATTTGTGGGTTTTTTTACTTTCCTTTTGCAGTTGATCTCCAATTTCAATGCATTTCAGTTGGAGAATATGCTTGGCATGATTTAAATCTTGTTCAATTTAGTGAGAATAGTTTTCTGGCCCAACATATAATCTATCCTGGAAAATGTTCCATGTGCACTAGAGAAGAATATTAATCTGGTGGTCTGGGATGAAATGCCCTGTAAATGTTGATTATGTTGATTTGTTCTTATGTATCATTTAAGGCTGATATTTTCTTATTGCTTTTCTGTTTGGATAATCTATCTATACCTGTCAATGGGGTATATAGGTTCCCTACTATAATTGTGGTTTTGTCAGTTTCTTTTTTTAGTTCTGTTAATAGTTGCTTTATATTTTGATGCTCCCTGATTGGGAGCATGTATATTGATAAATTATGTCTTCTTGATGTATTGTCCCCTTTATTATTATGAAATGTCCATCTTTTTCTCGTGTTCCTTTTTTTATCTTGAAATCTATTTCATCAGATATAAGTATGGCTACCTCCACTTTTCCCTAGATGCCATTTATTGAAGTGTCATTTTCCACCCTTTTATTTTGAGTCTATATTTGTCCTTGCAGCTGAGATGTGTCCCTTGAAGGTAGCATATGGTTGGGTTTTGTTTTTGATCCATTCTACTACTCTGTGCCTTTTCTTTGGTGAGTTTAGTCCATTTACATTTAGGGTGATTATTGATATATGAGGATTTCTTGTAGCCATTTTACCTTTATTTTCTGGTAGCTCAGCGTCTCCATTGTTTCTTTGCCCTTGTGTTTCTGACTGTTATTCTAGTTTGGTGTTATTCTATGATTCCTCCCCCCCCCCCCCTTGTTTCGTCTTTTTTATGTTGAGTATCTTAGTTCTGGATTTCTTTTTTGTGTGATTACCATTAAGTTTATGCAAAAGAAAGTTTCATATATACAGTAGTCCTTTTTCTTCTGCATTCATTTTATCTCCATTTCCTTTTGCAAATTCAGACCTTTATCCTCTCCTTTTTTATGTTTTTGTTGTCACAAATTATCCCTATTTATGCTGTGAGTTCATTTCCGAGTTGCAGTAGGTATTTACTTTTTTCTTTTAAAAATATTTTTATTTCCTTTAACCTTTATGTTACATTTTAATTGTATAGTACCCTATTCTGAATAAGGGCTGCAATTTCCAGCTTCTGTTTCTCTGTTAGTCATCTTACTCATAGTTTTGTATCCTTTTGTCTTTTCGTTTCAGGTAAAATAAGCCCTTTCATTGTTTCCTGTAATGCAGCCATTGTGGTAGAAAATTCCCTCAGCTTCTGTATGCTTGGAAAGGTCTTTATTTCTCCTTCAGACCTAAAGGATAACTTTGCTGGATATCTTATTTTTGCCTGGTAATTTCTCTCTTTTAGTAATTTGAATGTTTGATTCTACTCCTAGCTTGTAGAATTTCTGCTGAAAAATCTGATGATAATTTAATGGACTTCCCTTTATAGGTTACTGTCTTTTTTTCTCTGGCTGCCTTCAGAAATTTTTCGTTATCATTAATTTTTGACCATTTTAATATAATATGCCTTGGAGAAAGCCTTTTTGGATTGAGGTAATTAGGTGTTCTGGTTGCTTCTTCAATTTGAGGATCCAATTCTTTTCATAAGTTTGGGACGTTCTCATTGACTATTTGTTTGAGTAGACTCTCTCTTTCCCCTCTCTCTTCTCCTTCTGGTTTACCCATTATTCTTATATTGCTCTTTCTGATGGAGTCAGTTCTTGGAGAGTTCTTTCATTTTTTCTTTTACTCTCAAGTCTTTCTCGTCTTCTGTCTATATCATTTTCAGATTTCTCTCTTCAATACCACTAATTCTTTCCTCCAGTTAGTCAGCTCTATTTCCTAAGTTTGCTATTTTCATTCCTCATCCCTTTTATTGAGTTCTTCAGCTCCAAAATTTCTATTTGGTTCTTTTTTCAAAGTTTTAGTCTTTTTAGTAGAGTATTTCTTTTGTTTATTGATTTTATTTCTGAGTTCATTAAACTGACTATGTGAGTTCTCTTGCATCATGTTGATATTTTCAGAACTGAAATCTTGAATTCTCTGTCATTTAAATCATGTATTTCCATGTCTTTAAGTTTATTTTCTGGAGATTTTTAAATTTTCTTTTTGAGCTGTCTTGTTACCTTGGTTGTTCATGGTATTTAAAGGATTATTTCTCTGCCTAGGCATTTATGGGAATGAACTCTGCTTTTTTGCCCTTTTTTAAAGAGTGATACCTCTTTAACAGGTTGATGAGAGGTCTTTCTTTGCTTTTCCAGTAGGTAGCGCTGGAATGCCAGCGTTTTATTTTCTCTTACACTGCTCTTGCTTCTGGTATCTCTAGGGAGGAAGAAGGGGGTAATGGAAAATGCCTTGCATTCCCTGGGAAGATGGGTCTCTCCTCTTTGACCAGGTTGCCTCATGCTTAGGGCACCACCCCTGTAGGAGAATGTGGTGGTTGTCAGGGTTTTGAGCCTGTGAAATCCTTGTGCTACCCCTGCAGGTAGACACAGTGCTGCAGTGCCCGAGGTGTCCCAGGTGCCCTCACTGGGATCTGGTCAAGGCTGCTGGTGTGTTTGTGGCTTTGTTCTGTCAATAATAGCAACTTCCAGGCCACAGCTGCCTTGCCTTTGTATCAGCACCCCTGTCACTGGGATTAGCCAACGTGTGCATCTACCGCTCAGGAATTGTTTCTCCAGTTCTCAGGGCTGTAGCTATTCTGCTGTGTATCCCCACACTCTCTGCTATGTTATCTTCTGGGGCGAGCTCTGGGAGGGTGGGGGGAGGAGACCAGGCTCCATGGCTTTGTTTTCTGCCTGGCATTGCTGGCTGCTAGGCCACAGCTGCTGCACTTCTGTGTTCTGTCTCTGCCCTATCACTGGGTTCAGCTGCACTATGTGCAGATCATTTGGGCAGGAATGCTCAGGTCCTCAGAGAGGCCCTGCACCCTGATTCCTCCCCTCTCCTGGGACCTACAGTGAGTTCTGGGCTCAGTCTGCATGCAGCACTGGTCTCTGCTCTTCTCCCTTCCCTCCTCCCATGTTCACTTGGATTTGCCCACCTTCAGATGTTTTGATTCTCGGATTTTTCAAACATGTTTGTGTGTTGAGCAGGGAATCCTTTGTTGAATTATAGCTGTTCAACTTGTAACTTCAAAGGGAGAGATCAGGGGGACCTCTCACGCCACTATGCCCCTGAGGTCACTCCCCAGTTTTACTTCTTATAAATAACATTTAAGTAGTGCTTAATATATCATTTAGTAGGTTACTAGCAAGTAACCTCACACGTACATAACAATAAGTCTATGGCGTTTCATGTCATTTATCCAGCCCATACAACCCAAGAAGGAACTCACAATTTTGAATCAGATATCATCAGGAGCTACATTGCAGTTTCCAAGATACCAAAGACCATAGTTTAAGAATTATCAGCCTAGACCAAGGATTAGTAAATTCTAACATTTTTTTAATGGCTAGTGAGTTAAGGAATTTTTAAAAACATTTTTAAATGGTTGAAGAATAAATAAAAAGAGAAATTATTTTTTGTGATATATGAAAATTATGTAAAATTCAAATTCCAGTGTCCATAAATTAAGGTTAATTGGGACACAACCGTACTCTTTCATTTATGTATTGTGTATGGCTGCTTTTGTGCTACAAAGACAGAGTTCAGTAGTTGTGATAGAGGCCTTACTATCTAAATCTTTATAGAAAGTTTGCTGACCCCTGGCCTATGCTATAACAATTTAAATGATTTATTAGGAGCATTTCCAGTTTTTAATGTTATAACTTTTCTTAAGAGGTCTTAGAAATAAGACCCTCAGAATAATGACCAAAACTCTTTGTGATAGTTAATTTTATGTGTCAACTTGACTGGATCATGGGGTGTCCAGGCATTTGACTAAACATTATTTCTTGGTGTGTCCATGAGGATGTTTCTAGAAGAGATTAGCATTTGAACAGTAGACTGAGTAAATCAGATTGTAATTCCAATATGGGTTGGTACCTTCCAATCCACAGAGGGCCTGAATAAAACAAAAAGACAGAGGAAGGAAGACTTGCTGAGCTGGGACATCAGTTTTTTTCTGTCCTCCGACTGAGACTTCCACCATGGGCTCCCCTAGTTCTTAGGCCTTTGGACCGGGACTGAACTACACGAGCTCTCTTAGATTTCCAACGGACGGTAGATCATGGCACTTCAGCCTCCATAAACCTTGAGCCAATTCTTCATAATAAATCAATAAATTAATCTCTCTTTCTCTCTACACACATCACACGTACTATCGGTTCTAGTTCTCTGAAACACCTCCTTGACTAATACATTCTTGTTTATAACTGCCTAGTAATACAGTAAAGCCAGTGCATACAGTAAAGCCAACACTTATCAATTGGGCCAAAGTAATTAAGGATGATTTAAAAGAATCGACGTGCTGATTCATGAATGGACATTTATTGACTGCTTGGATGCATAATCAGTTAGTTCCAGGAAAAACATACAAGTATGTTTACGAACCAAGCAAAGATTTTGGCAGAGGCATTATCTCAGTGATCTAAATTTCCGTAGAGTTTCTCTGTAGGAAGTAAAGGAGACAAGATGAAAATGGACTTTACCTACTCTCAGGCTTTGTTCAGTTAACCGACCCTAGGACCTGCTGCCTTCTCGTAAACATCTTCAGACCTATGATCATTGGCTCTGTGAGCTTGCATAATGGGGATCTCTCTGAGTTCCTAGACTTTCTCTGAGAGGTGACCTTTAAGGGGCTTCCAATCTTCCCTAACTAGAGAGCCTGGCTTTAGAGTATCCCTTTGCTCTTACCACTCAATGGGCCATTGTCTCAGGGCATCCCCCTTCTCATTTGAGCCTTAACTATACACCACAAATTGAGACTTGGAAGTCTTCTACTACAAAAGGAGCAATAATTAGCTTTGCCCCAAAGCCTGTCTCTGGAATTTACTTTTCAGGTTCTCTCTCAGCAGCCCCAATTCCTACACTTTTGTCTACTTCCTCTGAGCCCTTTCTTACGTGATTGCTCCAAACTGAGAGTGTCTTTAGCCCTATGGATATTTCAGGCCCTACTCTATTTATCCTTCAGTTTCAAGCCTGCTCCCCTGAAAGGCCCAATCCTACCCTCTAACTCTCTAGATCTAAAATTATTTCATTCTGTTTCATCAGAAAGTTAAGGAACATTTAGTCAGGATTCTTCAGAGAAATGGGATGTATGTGTGTATGTCACTGTATCATTTCACTGAGTAAAAAACCTTAAGCTCTGCGAGGTTAAAAACATCACTCAAGATCATATGGCATGCCAATGGGAGGCCCAGGATTATGAACTCAGGCTTGTTTGATTCCAAAGTCTACATTCTTTCTATTGTGCCACAGTACCTGAGAGATCAGTTTCAGCTTTTGAGTTCCTTGGTTAGATGAGGCCTCATAGGACTGGTGAGTATAGTTTACTGATATCCAAAGACACAATCTATATAACTTCATCAGCTGTTTTTTTTTTTTGGTACTTAGAGTGGAATATGGCAGATGTCAGGAAGCAACAGGCATCTGCTGTAGCCAGAAATGTGCACCCACATACACATCAGTTGCCTAAATGTTTTCTCTCATATATCCTGATATTTCTCAGAAGTACACCATCTGCTCATCGAGTAGATAACCAGAACATGTCTGCAGCAGTTTTCTTGTCAAGTTATCTCTCCTTTTAAAATGCATTACTTTTGTTTTTATGCATACTTAATCCAATCCTGTACAGAAGTAAAAATATCTGCCAGCTCATCTACCCAAAAGGAAGGGGGCATATGTAAAATGGATTAAACATGGAGAAGCAGAACATGTAAAGATGAAGAATTAAGCCTCTGGTGTTTGACAGGCCTGGCTTCAAGTATCTGGCCTACCATTTAGTAGCTCTGGAATTTTAGCATTTTACTTTATTCCTTTAAGCCTTAGTTTTCTCATTTACAAAATGAGGACAATAAAAGCAGTGCTTACTTCATAGGGTTTTGGGAAAATTAAATAAGGTAGCATTTGTAACACTTAGCACAGAGAATATCTTATAGTAAGAACTCAATCAGTGTTAGGTATTTTTATCATTATCTCTTTTTTTTTTCCTTGCATGACTTCCTTCCTTACTGTGAGTAGACTATGACTAATTGCTCTTTCATTGTGTCTTATATAGTATGTAGCATTTTAAAATTGAACTAATCTATTTGTTTTTCCAAAAATTATTTGATGTACATCAAGTATTTTTCTAGTTGCTGGGAAGAAAATGGTGAGCCGAAAGACAAAGTCTAAGACCCCGTTGGGGCTTAGAGTCTAATGTGAGAAAGAGACATTGAGCCAATACCCATACACATACATATATAATATGTATAATATGTGAGGGGAGAATAAGAACAAGGAGGGGGGAGGATTTGTGTTGGGAGTGAGGAATTTGACTTCATAAGTGACATTTGAATTGAGTTCTGAGGGATGAGTAGCATCTCACAAAGGGAAGAGAAATAGCAAGTTAAAAAGTATTTTAAAGGGACGGGAATGTTCATTGCTCCTCCTTTCCCTTCCTTTCTCCCTTCTTTAGTTACTCAAAGCTCCTGGTACCGTGAAGGGTAGTGTTCAATCGCCATGCATTGTATGGTTCTTCTAGGAGTTAAATACACTGAAACACTTTTTTACAGGTTGGTAAAGAGCTCCTATTCCAGGCTCTTTGAGTGGCCCCACCTTCATCCCCCACTGCCTTGGCCCCAAATCTTCCCCTAGAACCCACTAGACCTCCCCCATATCGGCAACTAAGTGGTTCTTCAAGACCCTACTTCTTCACTCTGGAAGACTGAGTCTATTCTGCTAGGTCAGTGCTGGTGCCATATTGGTTGTAAAATATTTTTAATGTCACTCCTGATTAGGATATTAACACTTCTGTCTTTATTTTATCTTCGATATAAAGACATGATAAAAAGGCCTATAGCAGTGTCAAGAGTTAAATTGTTCTTTCCCTTTGTTTCAATTTGGTTATAGTTTTTAGTTTATCATCTACAACCTTTGAAGCTAACAGCAGGGAAGCTAACTTGTCCTTTGAATGACTTAGTGAGTTTCTCACCGTAATTCCTTGGTTCATTGTGAGTATATTTTACTTCGGGGTAGTTTATTTTAATGACAGGCTCACAGAAACTGTAATCTCTCCTTTAAATAGAGTTTAAAATGTGTAGATCTAATCTTAGCAGCAGGTTAGCAGAGGGCACAACTTCAAATCTGATTTTAGAGAATGAAATTCACAGTCCCGGTTAGTGCAGAAAAAAGACTGTTGCTTTTAATACTATTTTGGAAATCGAGAGCTAACTTGTTTCAACTCCTATGGCTGAGCTGAGAAATCAGCCAGTTTAGAAACTTTTGGTTTTATTGTTGCCTGTACAAATGGAGGTCAAATCATAGGTGTTGCAGTGGGATATTTAATGAACAGAAATGGATTATATCCGTTGTATGGTTTTTTAAATCACTAGATAGTGGTTACTTCCATAGATCTTGAAGTGAGGAATTAATGCATTTAGAACATGTGAACAGACTCTGCTAGGGTACTTTCCTGGTCTACCACTAGAAACAAGGGCTTCTTTTTTAACTTTCGTGTACTAGGAATGTTGGACCTATTTGACCTTCCACCGTGATGTGGGGACCAGGTTCTGGACAGCAGCAGCCTTTCCTTCTGTATATTATGTATGCATGCCACCTGACTTGCTGCAAGTTTTAAAAATAAATGATATCATTAATTATTCCAAATTTTCCATCTCAGTGGACAAACATCAGTCTCAGCCAGAAACTTATCATTTCTAATGATGAATAGATAATACCTAGAGAATAAAAGACAGCTGAGCGGGTAGCCTTTGTTACTTTAAAAAAAAAAAAAAGAATTCTCACGGCAGTCTAGAAAGTTTCCAGAGACTGTGAAGAGCAAAGGAAGCAGGGGGCAGCTTTAATTTCTACATCTCCACATGGCATGGGATTTTAATGCAGTAATTATCTAGGTGTTTAATGCTAATGAGTTAGCTCTCTTCCAGAAAATACATAGCAGTTATATTTTGGTAGGAAAAAAACACAGAACATTGCAGCAGAAGTATAAGACTTCAGGAAGTTCTATTCAGATAGCAAAATCTGTTCCATAAAAAGAAGATGGATAGTAGGTCCAAAAGGTAAGGAATGTGTCCATCTCAAAGGGAACAGAGCAGTGAAAGCCTTCTCTGACCATCACTGGAGAAAGAGGATGTCACAGAGGAGCAGCACCAAAGAAGGATGTGCAGCATCTGCCTGCTTGTGGCAAGAACGGTGCTATATGGGCCGCTGGTCTAGGCAGTCTGCCCTGAGACAGATAGGCGGTGAAGTCACCGGCCTCTTCAGACTCTGACAGAGTCAGCATGTCAGCCTTCCCCACTGATCCTGTGAGTATCGTAACATCACAAAATGAGGGAGCTTGGAGGAATTAATTCACTTGGTTTCATATTTATTGAACATTTACTATTATAGCTGGTACTGTCTAGGCACTAAAGATAAAGCAATTAACAAGACACCCTAAGTCTCGGCCCTCAGAAAGGTTATCATCCAATAAATTACGACTGTGATTTTGGGTAATGGCAAATACTCTGAAGAGAAATGAAGAGCACGGTCAGGGTTAGTGAAAGAAGGGATGAGCTGTTTTAGGTAGGGTGGCCAGGGATTGCTCATTGTGGAGCAGACATTTAGTCAGGCACTTGAATGATATGAAGCTGCCAACCATACAAATGTTTCTGGGAAGAGCATTCCAGGCAAAAGGAAATGCCAGTGATCAGGGCCTGATGTGAGAATGAGTTTGCATATTTGAGGAACAACCAGAAAGTTAGTGGAGCACGTTAGGAAGGGTGGGTAGGGATGCGATGGAAGAGGTAGTGGGGCCACATCATGTAGAGTCAGGTCTTAGTAAGGAGTTTGGATTTTATTCTAAATATGACGGGAAGCCAGCCATAGGAGGATTTTTGAGTAGGGGAATGATGTGATCTTTTTTGTGTTTTAAAAATGATTACTCCATATGCTGTGTGGAGATTAGACTGTAGAAAGGTAAGTGTGAAAGCCAGGAGGCTAATGAGGAGATAATCGCAATATTTCAGGTGAAGATGAAGAAGATGCACCAAGTAATAACAGTAGAGTAGTTAGAAGTGGTTGGATTCTAGATTTGTTTTGATGGTAGACCTAAGAGGACTTGCTAATGGGTTTTAGGCAGACGGAAAGGAAAAAAATCAAGAATTGTCCTTTGATTTTTAACCTGAGCACCTGGATGAATATTGGTGCCTCCTTATTATAAACTGTCTTAAGAAAATGATCCCAGGAAGGATGCTATAATTAGAAGTTGTTATCCATTTTACCTTAAAAGACCGTCCAAAATCTTTTAATCTTTATCATTATCAGCAACCCAAACCTGCCAGGTCACCCATCATCAGAGGGGCAGTATAACAGTATTTTAATTCCATGGCTCTGGAGCCAGACTGGATTCAAACCCTGGTTCTTGCTCCTTACTATGTGTGTGACATTAGCAAGTTACTTAATCTCTGTGCCGCAGTCTCCTCATCTAGAAAATGGAGATGAAAATAATGCTGCTTATCTTACCAAGTTTCTGTGACAATTGTTCCATGAGTTCACATATATATATAGCTCTTAGAAAAAGTGTCTGTCATATGGTTGTTGTTCCCTAAGTTAGCGATTATTATCACACAGACTTATGTGCACAAGCCATGCTTATATCCTAGACCTGTTATTACCAGAATTGGAGTATATCTACATGGAGCTCTGGAGGCTTCATTTAGATAGGAATCTTTTAAGCTACTTAGTTCCAATTTCTCCCTCCTCCTTCTCCTCCTTTTCCTTCTTCTTGTTATTCTAGAATCTGGGCCATAGTGCTTAAGTTCGAGGTCTTAGAATTATTTAGTAGTTGAAGTGGGATGCCTACTTGGGTAATTTTCATTGCATTTTTACATCTCTGCCTTTATTTTAATGTGAATTGCTTAGTTTCTCCAATCCTATCAAATTTAATATCCTTATCAATAAAGCCACTTAAAAGATTTTCGTAATTTTGTCATTGACTATTCACAGTGCCTATCATACATAAATTGCATTTGACCATCTTTGAGCCATATATGGTTAGTGATGTATAAAACTATTGGGCATCGTACTTTTTGCTTTGTTTTTATCAATGAAAGGCAAGACTCAGAACTCCAATAAATAAGATACTCACTTTAAGAGAGATTTAGTAAGTAAGCTATTTGGGAAACGTACTCTGATAAGAATATAATTTCATGCAGTCTTGTGCAAGATAGGAAGTGGTAGTTAAGGGAAGCTAAATATGTTCACATTATAGTAGAAGCAGCACTATGCAGGGAAAGAAAGCATTGAACTAGACATGCTCATGACATGGATTCTAGTCCTAACGCTATCTATAAGTAGTGGTGCTGTGTCAAAGACGTCATCCACCCTCCCTGCACCTACTTGAGTGCTTTGCATATTCAATGGAAGGAGGAGACCAGATGACCTTGGGATCTGTGCTTATCACTGGACCACTACAGTAGGATCTAAGTTATTTTTGATTGTGTTCATTGAGTATTATTCAAAGGAGTCACCCATAGAACCATTTGAAAAAATGGGCCCTAGATAGCTTAGGAGTTGAGGGTAAAGTTAAAAATAGAATCAAATAATTGGATTTACTCTGAGCAAAAAGCAGTCATCAATTTCACAGACTCCGAGGACTGGTGTAAGGAGCGAGCACCAGGGTGATTTTAACAGCTCTTTGGGGAAATTTCATGACTATCAGATGCAACATTAGTCCAGCCATGCTGTGTTCTGCTCTAACCCGTGTGCCATTTGTAGTTACTGCCTCTAGAGTCTGGTGTTCTTCTCCCAGACCCAGCTTACAGACTTCATATGCCTGCAGACTTGCGGCCGACCAGCAGCCACGAATCAACGCGGATCCTGAAAGGGGGAGTGGGAATGAAAAGACACTCACAATGATGATGATGCGGCCGGTCTCCAGTGATACTGAAGCACGGAGTTTACTTTCCTTTACCAATATATACCACCTGTGTACGTGCAGCTTAACAATCACGAGTGAGCATTTTCTCATTGAAAGTAAAATTTGCAACTTTTACATATGAACTACAGACTCACTGAAACTCTCCCAAAGTCATTATCTCAATGACAAAGCCCACCAATTACCCTGATAATCATCAGTGATCTGTGTCCAGGAACTGGCCGTTCCCACCTCATTCCTCAGCAGCTTGCAAGCACCCTCCAGGTGTAAGCAGAGACAACGCCTTAAGAGCTAAAACTGAGCCAGTCTGCAAGGTTACAGAATAAACAAGAAATCATGGCTCCCCACACAGACTTCCACGACTCCCTCTAAGCTTCACTGCTCCTGTAAGGGGGGCCTAACTGGTTACTTCTGGAGGTCTCCATCTGGCCCACCTGTCTGGCTTCCCAGGATACCCAGGTCATCTTCATTATTGTATTTCCTTTCACTGCCCAGAGTCAGTTTTGTTTCTCAGTTGACCTACTCGGTGGGGCCATCGAGTCCTTCAACTATGCCATTCCTGCTGGAACTGATACGTGCATTCTGAGAACAGGGTCCCAGAGTTTTTTTTACATCTGTCTCATAGTTCCTAGGGGTTGGACCACTTGCAAGTACTTCCCAGTGTCACCTCCAAAAGACTGCTTGTTCATCATGAGCTCTCTGGTGGAAGGCTTGGTCTACACACATGGCTCATTCTAAAGCAATTATTTTTAGAAATGAGCTGAAAGCCACTAGTGCTATACTGAGGAACATCTGGTACCATCCCTTAACACCCTAGCCATCCGTTCAGTTTCACTGACTCATGGAAGCAGTCAGTTACTGTGGCTTGTTTAAGAAGTCAGATGGTTTGGCATATTGTTAGGACTGGAGCCGAGTCTCTGACCCAAAGGCTACTTTGTTTTTAAGGATGATGTCAAAAGATTTGAAAGATTATAGAGCTCATTTATTCAACAAACTTATTTTAACACCAATTCAAACATATGCGTAAGGCTAGGGATAAAAATGGTGAAAAAGGCACGTATCCCTCCTGATAAGGTCTGGGGTTTTTACAGGACTGGGAAGTAGTTATAGATTCTTTTCATATGTCTTCCTTAGAGAACATATGCAAATTGAGTCATAAAAATGGACCTAAACATGCCATATTTGCTCAGGATATGTATGCAAACTATTATTGGTAATATTTTTTTTGGTTATATGGGACTATTTTAAAATAAATGAACAAAAGTTCCTGTCATATAGATTGCATTAATAGGTACTCAGTAAGGGTTTATTGTGTAAGGAAATTAATAATCAAATGTTTTTATGAATTGATCATGGTCTATTTCACTACCACGGAAGTCAAAATAGAAAGTGAACTGAGTAGCTGCAACTCCTGGCCATGGTTTGACAAACACATAGGAAAGAGCCCAGTCTTGGGTATTCTGCAGACTCTAGGCTTTTTAGATTTGAGGGGTAACTCCACTACCACAGAAGATCCAGTGGGAAACTTCCACACTGGCCAACACATTGTTAGTTTTTCAGTAACCCCTGTAAAATTCATCACGATGTCGGCTGTTGGCAAGTGCTGCAGATAAGACTGGGAAATGTTGCTGTCAACAGAAAAAGTACTTTCATATTTATGCTCTTGGCGCCAAATAAAATATAGGTTGCTAACTTAAAAATGATTCATATTGGGGCCGGCCCGGTGGCTCAGGCGGTTAGAGCTCCATGCTCCTAACTCTGAAGGCTGCCGGTTCGATTCCCACATGGGCCAGTGGGCTCTCAACCACAAGGTTGCCAGTTCAATTCCTCGAGTCCCGCAAGGGATGGTGGGCTGCGTCCCCTGCAACTAGAAGCAGCAACTGGACCTGGAGCTGAGCCACGTCCTCCACAACTAAGACTGAAAGTACAACAACTTGACTTGGAAAAAA
Source organism: Rhinolophus ferrumequinum (assembly GCF_004115265.2). Classification (NCBI taxonomy): domain Eukaryota; kingdom Metazoa; phylum Chordata; class Mammalia; order Chiroptera; family Rhinolophidae; genus Rhinolophus; species Rhinolophus ferrumequinum. Next base: position 63,773,551 of record NC_046285.1, read on the forward strand.
GTCCTGGAAGTACACACTGTTCCCCAATAAAGTCCTGTTTCCCCTTCCCCAATAAAAAAAAAAAAAAAAAAAAAGTAACTGCTGTTTAAAAGGTTAAAAAAAATTTGCAAAAACTGCAATTACTTAAAAAAAAAAAGATTCATATTTACTTTAACCTAGTATTGATTTGTGCATTGTTAGGCACTCTAAAGTTTTTTTTATATCCCTTCAATCTTCAAATGTTTTTAAGTAGTTCTTGTGGTGTAATAGAAAGAAAACAGAGCGAGATATAAGTTCAAACCCCAGCACTGCCACTTATGAACTTGAGCAAGTTATTTACATAAGAAAAGGTGTCTAAAATAAATCATAGTCATTCTTTTGATTCATAGTTGGTGAATAGATAAAGGGCTATTGGTCGAAATGTCAACTGTTTCTTAAGATACTCAGCAAGAAAAAGAATTAATACTCTTAAGAGGTGATGATTAGCCCTTTGGTGTTTCAGAATTAGCTCATTTTACATTAAAAATTTAATAAATTTCTGATCAATTACTGATGAAATTAAGAAATTCCAAGATGATTTTAGAAACATCCTAAGATGTACATAACTGATATGAAATTTGTTAATTTGGAAATTTGTAATGTATCATTATGTTGTAATAGTAGACTTTAATGACTGAAATATAGAGACAAAGAACAGTCAGAGAGAACAAAACTGTGTTTTTATATAATTCATTCTTTAATGTATTCAACAAACATTAATTGACATTTAGCCCTTGAACTAGATAACGGGGATACAAACAACTCAAGGGCTTTGCATACATTATTTCTCCCTCAAAGAATCCCTTTTTACTAGTTTCCCATCTAGAAAGCTACTTATTCCTCCAGATTCAGTTCAAAGGATATTCCCTTATGGAGATAGTTTACAAGCCTTCGTGCTTCTATATATTGCTTGTATGAGGTCTGCCAATTAAGTTTGAGAACTCATCCTAGAAAAAGTGCTACATCCCTCATTGCTGAATATCACTATGTCACCTTTGAAGTACTCCCCTTGGGAAGCTATGCACCAACGCCAGCCTCTAGTCCACCCTTCAGAGAAATTTCAGGACTCTTTTTCTGGAGTGGCCATCAGAGCTGTCGTTGTATTACCCTTGATGTCCTGAATGTCATCAAAATGTCTTCCTTTCAATATTTCCTTTATCTTTGGGTAAAGAAGTCATTGGGGCCAGATCAGGTGAGTGAGGGTGTTCCAATAAAGTTATTTATTTATTGGCTGAAAGCTCCCTCATAGACAGTGCTGCATGAGCTGGTGCATTGTTGCGATGCAAGAGCCATGAATTGTTGGAGAAAAGTTCAGGTCATCTAACTTTTTCACGCAGTCTTTTCAGCACTTCCAAATAGTAAACTTGGTTAACTATTTGTCCAGTTTGTACAAATTCATAATGAATAATCCCTCTGATATCAGAAAAGATTGGCAACATCGTTGCAACAAAGTTTGCAAACTTCATTGTCAGACCTCGTGTATCATATATTATTTGCATTTTGCTAAATAGATCTAAGTAACACAACTACTAATTCAGTATATCTACCAACTTAAGTGTAAACTCTTCAAGGACAGGTACCACTATTAAACTTTTTGGTATCTTTCATTCTTTCATTTTAATGTACATTGTTTTTCTTTATAAAATTGTGGCAATCTTTTTGTCCCATCCTGTAAACATTGTATGAGTAGCACTTATTCTTGTGGTTAATCTTCAAATCCATGGTTTTTATTGGCAGCATAATGTCACATGTATGAACCATAATTGATTTAGCCATTCCTCTACTTTTGGATAATTAGGTTATTTCCAATTTCCTAGAATCATGCATAATGCTGAAATCCTTGAAGATAAATATGTGTCCATATCTCTGATTATTTATTTAGAGTTTTAAAATTTCCAGAAGTTAAATGATATGAACACACTTAAGGCTCTTACTATAAATGGCCAAATTGTTTTCTAAAAAGTCTGTGCCAGGACTAATAATTGGATTTACCACACCCACCCTTGCCAATGCTAGACATTGTCATTTCAAAAACTTTTGCCAACTTGGTGTACAATAAATAGCTGTTATTTTATTTCTTGAATTATTTTGTTTTATATGATCTACTCTTGTCCCTTGGGTGGTTGCGTTTTCAACCACTTGATTCTATGTAGGAAAAGAGAAGTTAAAAAAGTTAAAGAAAAGTCAATTTAAAAATAATGCTTTTAAAAAGACTGAGAATGTTTAAGTAGTATATATTGTAAGTCAATTTTTTTCTTTTTTTTAACTAAAATTTATTGGGGTGACGATTGTTAGTAAAGTTATATAGATTTCACGTGTATAATTCTGTAATACATCATCTATAATTCCCATTGTGTGTTCACCACCCAGAGTCAGCTCTCCTTCCATCACCATATATTTGATCCCCCTTACCCTCATCTACCACCTCCCTCCCCCCTAACCCTCTGGTATCCACTAAACTAGTGTCTATGTCTCTGAGTTTTTGTTTTTTCATTTGTTTGTCTTGTTCTTTTGTTGTTTTCAGTTTTTATATACCACATATCAGTGAAATCATATGGTTCTCTGCTTTTTCTGTCAGTTAAGTCAATTTTTAATTGTTGATAAATACCGACATTAGGTATGTACCATTGTAGTAAAAATAATTTCTTTTTCTGAAATTTCATTGTTAGTATATAGGGATGCAATGGATTTTTGTACATTGATTTTGTATCCTACAACTTGACTGTATTTGTTTATTATTTCTAATAGTTTTTTTTTTATATGTGTGGAGTCTTTATAGTTTTCTATATAAAAGAATAGTTTTTATTTTCTATATAAAAGAATCTATATAAAAGAATAATAGTTTTCTATATAAAATAATCTATGTAGTTTTCTATATAAAAGAGTCTTCATAATTTTCTATATAAAAGAATCCACAAAAAGCAACAATTTGACTTCTTCATTCCCAATCTGTATTCATCAGAGATTTTGGTCTGTAGTGTCCATTTTTTGTGTTATCTATACCAGGTTTTGGTATCATGGTAACTCATAAAATGAGTTAGGATGTATTGCCTCTTCTTTGATAAATGATTTGATAAAGAAGATGTGGTACATATATGCAATGGAATATTATTCGGCCATAAGAAAAGATGAAATGCTGCCATTTGCGACAACATGTATGGATCTTGAGATTATCATGCTAAGTAAAATAAATCAGATAGAAAAAGTCGAGAACCATATGATTTCACTCATATGTGGGATATAAAACTGAAAGCAACAAATGAACAAGACAAACAAACAAACAAAAACTCATAGTCTCAGACAACCGTTAAGTGATTACCAGAGGGTAAGGAAGGAGGGGGGTGATAGAAGAGTATAAGGGGGTCAAATATATGGTGATGAAAGGAGAACCGACTCTGGGTGGTGAGCACACAATGCAATATATAGATGATGTATTATAGAATCGTATACTTGAAACTTATATAATTTTACCAACCAATGTCACCCTAATAAATTTAGTAAAAATTATTTAAAAAATAACTTAAGAAAAATACCTTTATCCTTGTCTTTCAGTCACATATCACATCATTTTGTGTGTCATTCTTTTTCCCCAATTTGCAGAATAGCACGAGTTGTGTCAAGAAAATCCAAGGAGTTAAAATAATAACAATAGATGTGGTATAACCTTAGAGTGGTTAAAATTAAACAAAAGCAATAACAAACAAACAGACAAACAAAAGACACACACACACACACAAAACTGACCATATCAAATGTTGGCAAGTTTATTGAGAAACTAGAACTCTCATTCTGGTGGGAATGTGAAATGGTCCCACTACTTTGGAAAACTGACAGATATTTCTCAAGTTAAACATATGCTTACTGTATGACCCAGCCATTCTGCCTGTAGAAGTTTACTGAAAAGAAACGAGCATTTGCTTGCATGAAAACCTGTATAAATGTTTATAGCAGCTTTATTTGTAATAGCCCCAAATTGAAAATAACCTAAATGTTCATTAGTGGGTGAATGGGTAAATATGTGGTATATCCATACGGTGCAGTACTACTCGGCAATAAAATGGGAATGAACAGTGACACGTGCAATAACATAGATCAATCTCAAAATTATGCCAAGAGAGACAATCTAGGTCCAAAAGAGTACCATATACTGTGTGATTTCATTTATACAAAATTCTGGAAGATAACAAATTAATTTACAGTGACTGAAAACAAATGAGTGATCATCTGGGGATGGAGGTCGAGGGAGGGATGGGATCCAAAGGGGTTGAGGAAACATTTGGGATGATGGACAATGTCATTTGTGGTGATGGTTTTATGAGTATATACATTTGTCAAAACTGATCAAATTATATACTTTAAGTAGTGTGTTGCATTTCAATTATTCTTCAATTAAGTTAAAAAGAGAAAAAAATTAGAAGTGGAGGACAGTGTGGTGGAATAGAATTGACGGCCACAGATTTAACTCTGGTTCTACTGTGTGAACTTCTGAAAAACATCCACCTCCCTACTACTTGTTTTTCTCATTTGTAACAAGAAAGGGTTTGGTTAACAGTGATCCATAATTGTGGATTCATAAGAAAAAACTAGAGTTAAAAATAGTCTCTTCCTTTACTGTAATAAATAAAATGGCCATTTTGTTGATAGGAATTGATTTAAAGCATATTTAGGATTATTTTAAAAACCTAAACCTCTGGCATTTCTTGAAATATTGAAACGCTCATCAAAATCTATCTCCCTCCCCATCCTAGGTTGGCCTTAGATATTATCTATTAAATCAATCTAATTCAGCTGGGTGCCAAATTTAATTTATTATGTGCATTAGAAATTCTACATGAAATGCACTTAGGGTCTTAATTCTAAATGTTTAGAGCTATCAAACAGCTTTTTTTAAAGAGAGGCATGACTGAAATCATTTTATCTTGACAGATTCTAAAATATATTCTATTGAAAATGTAAGATATACATTAACTCTAATTTTTTAAAAGTTATTAGTAGTTTGATTTGTTTGGACATAGTGACAGGTGATAATTTATCATAGTCTTTTCTTTTATTTAAAAAAAATACTCATCAGATATTACCAAATGACCTAAATCTGCCAAGTGAATATCTTATATTTGGTTTCAGATGAAGTATCTATGAAACTTTAAATCTTCATTCATGAGGGTTTTTGTTTAACATCTGTATAGCTGCAAAATTGAATTACAGAAGCTGAGAACTGAAAGAGACCTTATAGATGATTTAACTATTGCACTCATTTTAGGATGAGGATGCTGAGATTTAGATATATATACATACCACTTGCATAAGAACACATCTCAGGTTTTGGAAGACCTGAGGTTTGAACTTAGATTTCTACTCATCCTTTTTTGTACATCACCCAGAACATAGAAGAAGCTCAATAAATACCTGCTGACTGAATGAATAGGTTATTGTGGCAAAATACTTTAACCCCACAGGCTAGCCTTACAATTTAATGGATGTAAAGGAAAGAGAACCAAACTAAGAATCAGGAGGTTTCAGTTTGAGTCAAGCCTGGTGACTTTTTTTTTAATTAAAGTTGGGGTGACAATTGTTAGTAAAGTTACATAAGTTTCAGGTATACAGTTCTGTATTATATCCTCTATAAATCACATTGTGTGTTCACCACGCTGAGTCAGTTCTCCTTCCATCGCCATATATTTGATCCTCTTTACACTTATCTACCACCTCCCTCTCCCCTTGCCCTCTGGTAACCACTAAACTATTGTCTGTGTTTATGAGTTTTTGTTTCTCATTTGCTTGTCTTGTACTTTTGTTGTTTTTGGTTTATATACCACATATCAGTGAAATCATATGCTTCTCTACTTTTTCTGTCTGACTTACTTTGCTTAGCATTATACTCTCAAGATCCATCCATGTTGTTGCAAATGGTACTACTTCATCTTTTCTTACCGCCGAATAGTATTCCATTGTGTATATATACCACAACTTCTTTACCCATTCATCTATCAAAGGACATTTTGGTTGTTTCCATGACTTGACCACCGTAAATAAAGCTGCAATGAACATTGGAGCACACTTGTCTTTATGGATAAATGTTTTCAGATTTTTTGGGTAGATACTCAGAAGACAGATTGCTGGGTCATATGGTAATTTTATTCGTAATTTTTTGAGGAATCTCCACACTGCCTTCCATAGCGGCTGCAAGCCTGGTGACTTTTGAATTCATTTTACCTCTCTGAGTTCCTGTTTCTAAAATGAAGTAGTTGGCCTTGTATATTCCAAGATTCTTTCAGTTTTTAAGTGTATACTATTGAAAATTAAAGACTAATGATTGCATTTTTAATTTAGCATGTTAATTTGCAAACATATTTAATGGTCTGTATGAACTTTGAAGTCTATTGGGAAACGGTAGAATCCCCTCCACCCTTTTAAAATTCTTATGGCTGGACTAGTAATAAAATTAACCTAAGACCAGATTAACAGGAGAAAAGAAACTTTAATATGTGTTCACAAGAGAATCATAAGTGATGCTCAGAGAAATGAACCAGCCAGTGTTTTATACTTTTTAGACAAAGAATAAATTTGTGAAGAATTAACAGGACAAAAAAGAAGTTAGTGCTCATTAGCAAGGAATCCAAGCAAAGTTTGCATATTCATTAGTTAGGAATCTAAATAAAGTTTGGGCTTGGGTAGTAAATTAATAAAGAGGCAACAAGATTTGTTTATACAGGCTCCTTGGCTCTGTATTTCTTAACTCTAGTGATAACAGTGTCTCCAGATACAGGGAGGGTGACTTTCGCAGGGGAGATTTATCCCCTGCTTCCAGGGGGACACACAGGCACAGCGATATAGAGATAGAGCTAGAGATAGAAAGAAAGAGAGAGAAAGGAAGAGAGGTCAGTGTGTTCTAACATTGGCAGTTTCTTAAGTAATTTTAATTCGAAATAATCAATATGCCATTACGAGATATTTGGGGGTAGCCCGCTCTGGGCCGTGACACTGTGTTTATTGGGCTCATATTCTACCTTCACATTTTTTCCCAAATAACATTGAGATTTATCTCAGACTTTGAGAAAAGCGCTCTCAATATTTGAGGAAATATTTGCATATAAAATGTTGATCAAGACGATTTTAATATAAAGTTATATCTCTAATATTTCAAAATGTGCTTCTAATTAGTTTTAAAATGTGGGCTAGTAAAATCAGGACTGAGTACATGGAGATATGAAAACTTTTCTTCTCAGTCTTCCCTGTATTTCCAACTCTTTACCCAATTTGATTGAGTCCCAGGATCAGACTCTTACTGACATTTGTGACGTGTGTGAAGACTAGAAAGTGGCTCTAAGGAGTTACTGAACAAAACCAGAGAGAGGAGAGATAAGAGGGCTCTGGAGAGAAAAAAATCATCGCAACAAGTGAAGGTGTCTGCTACAATGGGAGGGGAGAATTAAGTGTAGGATACAGATGTGAGACTAAAATTTATTCCTGCCCAGACTGTTGTGGGTGCTTATGACCCTGGAAAAGAGATGGCGCTATGGTCAAGTTGAAAGCACTTTATCACTATGTGCCCATGCATTTCTGCTGTGGTATTCCCTCTGCCTTCGTGTGTGAAGAGATGAAAAAGTGGAAATCATTTCAATTTAGGTGAGGACTGGAGGTCAAAATTGGTTTAATATAACATATTGGTGACTAGAATAGAGTTTCAGGTGGTGTTTATGACAGGAATTTGGAGGCAGGTAGGATGGTGTGCCTGGCACCAGAAGTTGAGAAAAGAGACACCTCAAAGGATGTCAAGTTATTACACCATGTGGATTCCTTGCCAAGCAGAATTAGCTAAGAGGAATGTTAAGAACAAGAGCATAAGGGCAGCAGAGATAGGAAGCTGTGCAAATTCGACGTGAGATATTCCCCATCTGCTTTAAAATATCCAAAAGATACCAGAAAGGATGCAAGGTCCGTGATTTGACAAGTGGGGACTATTAATCTAATGACATTGGGTAAAAGCATTCAAGTGGCCATATGTAAGATCCACAAGCACATGGTAACTAGGGAGTCATTTAAGTTTAACTATTTTATAACATAAGATGTCAAATCTTACCAATTAGGTTAAGCTCACAGTTTGTAGAAAAACCTATTTTTAACCAAATTAGAAGAGCAATTTCTTTCATAGTACGAATATGATAGGCTATTTTATAGTTGGTAGGTTTGGTCCATAGTTCAAAAGCCGAAGTCCCAGGTTAGTCAAAGGGTCTCATCTCATGTCAGGTGCTGCCTTGGGCTGTTGATCACGCATATTCCATATTTTAGCTCAAAGGTGTCCTTTATCGTATCGCTGTTACATTTATTCCTGTTATCTGTTTTGAGTTTCCTCATTTAGTTTAGCAAACTCCTGCTCCCTGGTTATCTTGTCACTATCTCTCTCTGAACAGATCAAGGCTTTTACACCAATACTTCATCTGTGCTCTGGTTAATTTTGCTTTTTGTTGCCATCTTGTCTTGTAACCATTTAATGACATGGTCCCTCTGGGGCTGAATGTGGGCTTTAAAGGGATTTAATTTCATTATATTCATTTGGAGATCCTGAAAAAGTGTTCATTCAGTTTTTTTCTCTTTAGGACTCTTCCCTTCCTCTGTGTTTAGAGAAAGATGAATTGGGAGAAGACAGAGGCAAGAGGAAGGAAACCAGTTCTCTTTTAATCTCCATTTGAGGTTCTGAGAAGGCATAACAAATAAAGTAATTCCACATCTAATCAAAATGAACAGATTCAGCTCATGGTAAAAAAAAAATTGTAAAAATACATTTGAGTTTTAACTTCAAAGTCGTGTGAGAATTTTTATAGGGGGTTATGAAATAATTCTACCTGTTTTTCAAGTAGCTAGATTTTGCAAATGTTTATTGAGGATTTACTCTGTGCCAGGCTCTTCAGGTGAAATAAGTACATAAAATAAAAGAAAATTCCTTGAGGTAATTAATATTTAGTCTCTCCTTACAGATGAAGGAACTGAGGTGAAGTTAAGTATGGCCAATAAGTGGCAGAATCAGTGTTAGAACTCAGGCCTACCCATTACTCTTCCATTGTGCCCAGACAAGTACTTTCCAAACTGTAACCTATGTGTAAATTACCTGAGGGTCTTGCTGAACTGTGGGTCCTAAGCAGCAGGTCTGTGGCGGCGCCTGCCCGAGATTCTGCTTTTCTAAAAAAGTTTCCAGGGAATGCTGATGCTGCTGGTTCACAAATTACACGTTATGAGTAGCAATACCTTAAACCCTTCTCACTTGTACAAATAAAAAGGACCTTCTATAATGACAAGTGAACATAGAACAATTAATACTCTTATCAGTTTGCTTATTCAGTATTTGGTTTCCTGGAAAACCTTACATTGATTGTTTGATGATCCCAGAAGATATTGGTTATGTATACACTTGTTCTAGTCTAATCCAGCAAATACACAATATACTTTTGAGAATGTGATCTAAAGAGTCCGATACTAGCAAGAAAATTACTAAGTGCTTTTTAAATGATTTACTTTTTTGAAATAGTAGATTGGAAACAAATCCACATTAGATAATGTAGAGTAATTATAGCAAAGAACGTTTGGGTAAATCCTGGATAAAATCACTTCCTAAATCAGGAAGATTAATTGAAGATTTGTGGAAGATTTAATTGAAGAAGGAATAAACCCCTACTTTTCCCTTTTCTTTATTAGGCTTAAAGCAACGATACTGGCTGTAATCTAATTGAAGTCAGCAGTCCCCAGGTATTCAGAGAGACTGCTCATCAAGTCAAAATTTTCCAGCTCAAGCCTGACATGGATAAGCCCTTCCAAGGGCTTTAAAATTGAAGTCTATTTCTTTTCTCCTAAATTAGTGGATTCTTTTTGTGAGTAAATGCCCTAAGAAAACTATTTTTAATTTAGTTTAATGACAATCAAGACAAGATTACACTAATAATAGAAGTTATAGTAGGCAGTCTCTTTCTAACAAGAGATTATTCTAAATTTTAGACTATGAGAGGACTCTTAGAGACAAAGATGTTGTGTGCCTTATACTCCCTTTTCAATGTCAAGTGAAGACAATGAGTCCCTAAGAAACTTAACAACTTGTTTAAGATTAGTCAGCTTGTTGGTAGCCTAACTTTTATTAGTTTGTTTGGTCAGTGGTAACAAAGTCAACTTTTACAAGGGCCAGATAGGAATCATAATTTAGGGTTATAAATTATAACATGAAAGGGGGTGATAGGAAATGTGGTAAACGACATAGGTGAAAGAGTCACTGCCACAGAGATCTAGCTGATTATCCACATGTGGAAATGCAGCCTCAGTATAGCCAGATCATCTGATTTTTAAATAAAAGTTGAGAATCCAGAAATTTTATGTAAAAAATTTCAATTTTAAAATGCTGACAATAGCAACAAAAACAAAAAGGAAAACAAAACCAAACCAGTGTGAGTCAAATAAAACACTTGCAGAGCAGATATGGTCCACAGGGCTGCACTTGTACAGTCTCTGCCTCGGGGCTTTGCTCTCCCAGTTTGGTGTGGCTTCATCACTCATTTCTAGCAGCTCTCTGAAGTTCCCCTAGTAGATGCTCTAGGAATTGAAGGGTGGCCAGGTGGATGGGATTCTGGTCCCATCCCATATCAACAAGGTCTCTACATAAGGATTATTTGGAAAGAAGGGTTCAACTGATAATACTTATTTTACTATTTCATTGTTTACCTCCTTAAATGATGACTAAAAACTTAAGATCCCTCCCACTGTTCTTGAGGCAAAACCATTTTAATTTACAAGGCCAATGAAGAAAAATGATACCATAAAATAAAAGGATTCTTGCTTCAAGAGGGAGCTATCCTGATTGGCATTGGTCCTGTTTCCCCAATAACATAGCAAATTAGCTAATTTTGGCACTGGTTATTATTGAATATTATCTGTGATATGTAGCTATACACACATTTATATACATATATGTGCACCTATGTAAGAGAGAGAGGATAATACTTACAGCTAGAATTATCACTTTTTTCTTTCCCTTCCTCATCGTATTGAAAGAGAACTGAGGCAGTCCTGTAGAAATGATGAGCTATTGGAATACTAGTGTCATTTCAGATGGAAGTGGTTTGTGAGATGAGAGATGTTATCAGTATTATCGACATTGGCATTCATTTATGGTCTAGATACTTGTGAGCCTCCTGAAAAGTTGATGCCATGTAATATATAGTCATTTTTCCAAGGCACATATTTTAATTGCACAGTCAATGGTTTCTATGGAGAAGAGGGACACTTGGTGTGCAAGCTTAGACGACCATTCAGCATTTTCAAAGAATAAATAACCTAATACAGATAAAGTGTATTTAGTGTAGAGAAAATCTTTAATCAATGGTGACTGGTTATTATTAACTATTTCTTTATGTGGCTTTGCTGTTTAGAATACACTTTTTCATCATCTTTGCTTGATGATCTGTTATGATACTCTTAAAATGCGATGTCTCCTGACACCTTGGCTAAGGAAAGTTATATAGGCACATTATTTCTGTTAGAGACTCTTCTCCAAATTCCTTCTGTCCATACTTTAATGAGGTTGGATAGGACATAGTGTAAAATTTGAGGATGACCTCATTATTTATTATAATTTTTTATTACGTGCACGATTGTGTAGGGGTATAAGTAGATGCTTTCTTTTTCCCAAGGTTTACAGAATATTGATTTGAAATCATGATATGTGACCTCAAGCAATCAAATTTATGTAGTCATTGATTTAAGTTGTCAAACTAAAGTAGGAAAAGGAAAAGCAAGTCATTGCCATTGGATAAAACTTTTCATAAAAATTATGATACATTTTAAAATATAATCATTGTCAAAAATAATGAAGCTTGTATTCTTTTACTATATTTACTAACAATTCTCTACATGTGAACTCTGTGAGACATTTTGGTTTTGACATCAAAGCAGTAACATGACTCAATTTTATACATAATTTATTTTTGAACTATGCCTTCATAAGCACATTTTAATGCAGAATTGAGCTAAATTTCATTCAGTTTATTTTATTCCACTTTTGGAGATCATATACCCTGTCTCTGACTTGCATTTATGAATACTTTAGTACCTCAGTAATGAGACGTTGGAGTATTTTCTGAAACTAAAAAAAAAAAAAAAAAAAAAAAGGAATCTCCTATGGGGGAGGGAGCTGCAGTGTTCTTGACTTTCAGAAGTTTTTGCATTTCTAATTGCCTGAAAAGTATTTTGAGGGCCACATTTATGATCTCCTCGCCACTCTGCATAATTGCACAGTGAGATTTTTCAGCCATCTTGATTTCAGATTGATAAGCTGATAGTCAACTTCAAGAATTTGTAATAGCAATATTTTATGCGAACTAAACTTCAGTAGTGCTATATGAATTAAGATAAAAAAAGTTAGTCACTCTCATTTCCTCTAACTTGGCAAATGAAAAAGATAAATACTTCCTCTATTTCTACTTTGCAATTTAAAAACAAAGACTATAATTTGAGAAGAATGTGTTCTTTTTAGTTGGCTTTAATGGACTTGAAGGTCAGACTTTATAGCAATAACTGGAGTCCTATGGAGGTATTGTGGTTTTGGTATTTTAGTTAATTTTTTATAAGACAAGAGCCAACTCACTGTATATAGAGCTTCAAGTTCATGGGTAATACAGAGATGGGATGTAGCCACTATACATTGTGTAATAATGCATAGTATCAGGACTTTAGCTTGCATGTTCCAGGAAATGAAACTCAGACTGGCATAAGCAAAATATGGAATTTAATGCTTCATGTAACTGAAAAGTATGGCTGGCTTTCAGGTATGGTTTGGCCCAACGGCTCAATGATGTCATCAGGACTATGTTTCTGTCCATTCCTTGGCTCTGTCTTTCATTGTTTTCTACTGTAACTAGGGACTGAGTTTTTGAGAACATGGCAGGTATTTTGTTACATTGCTGATATAAGAGAAGGAGAAGTTCCCTGAAGAAGAAGAAGGGTTTAGGGAATGTGGAGTTCTGTTCCGAAGAAATTGGTATGGGACAAATGGAAAACAAATATCTACTTCAGAAGCCAAATTTTAAGCATGTGACCTAGCATAAGGATGTGTAATCAAAGGACAAGGAGTTTCAGTTTGAAATTTTAATTGCATCAAATTGTAATAGCTTTATTCATGCATCTCAGTAGCAGGAACATACATGCCAGGAAGACCAGGTGTTAGCACGCACTGGGTGTCCTTCTTGAGAGCTGCTTAGATGGTCCCTACCTATGTTAACTTATTTCTGCTCTAATTTTAAATGAATGCATTGTTTAGATTTGCTATTACAGTTAGCAATCTGTTTCTTAGAGATTCTACATATTTCTGATGTATTTCACTATGTGTTATTTTTATTATTTAATTATCAGAGGGAAATTTTATTTCCAAGTTTTGGACAGGAAACTAACTGTTGCCCTATTTATCACCTAATCCATTCAGAATTTTGGAGTGTTTTGTACGTTTTTCTGAGGAGGCAAAAATAATTTTAGCAGAGTAATTTCTTTTGCAAGTAAATTCTTAAGTATCAAACACACCCAAAAGTTTTACTTTAGTTATTAAGCAACCGATTTTGTTCTGCACGAAGCATGGTTTAGCCATGTAGAAGGAAATTTAGAGGATTAGGGAGAAATCTATGAAATTATTTTCACCATCTGCTCTTGAGGTAGAAAGATGTGATAGTAGCTGTTGGAGTATTCTTCATTGTATTTTCTCCTTTTACCTTATTCTACCTTTCTTATCATAGTTTACATCTTTAACCAAGATTTTTGATATGGCACCATCAAGCTCGCATTTACCCAAACCCCAAACCTGAAGTCATCGCATATGACTCCATCTCTCTCAGCCCATATCAGTTACTTACTAAATCTTTTTTATTCTCCTTCCTAAAATCTTCTAATCTCTCTGCTCCTTTTCATTCCACTGCCACAGATCTTCACAATCTCTTAGCTACCTGTCTCTACTTTCCAAACTAGTCTTTGTGCTTTAAGCCCCTCTTTACCCCCACTCTCCCAACATTGGCCCATCTTAGCCCTGCAGTCAAGGTTATCTTTCTGACAAGCTGATTTGATTGTAGAACCCCTTTCAATGACTTCTCATAGCCTTCAGGATACGGTTCAGATAACATGGCTTACGTTCTGGCATCTGACTACTTATTCAGCTCAGTTTTTTGCCTTGGTGGCGCATGCATCCTTTGCTCTAGACAAATGCACAAGCATCCTTTTGTCATGCTGATTACTTTTGCATATGATTTTTGTCCCCCCTCTTTCTCCTGCCTAGTTCAGTAACTCTTCCTCATCTTTCAAAATTTTGGTCCAATCATTACCTTTCTTCTAATGGTTGTCAAAATCACTGGCTGAATTTGATGCCCTTAATCTAGCCTTCTTAGTTCCTTAGCATAGCACTTCCCATAGTCATGTAATTGCTGATTTACTTGTTTGCCTTCCACTGATAATGTGATGGCCTTGAGGGGAAAGTCTATGTCTGGAGTAGTACTAGGCCCCTCGGAAGTGTTCAGTAAATATTTACTGACTGAATGTGTGATGGTGAACTTTATGTGTCAACTTTGGCTAGGCTGTGGTCCCCAGGGGTTGGTCAAATAGTAGTTTAGATGATGCTGTGAAAGTATTTAGTAATGTGATTAACGTTTGTAATCAGTTGACTCTGTAAAACAGGTTAGCTCCATAATATGGCGGTGTTCATTCAATCAGCTGAAGGTCTTAAGAGTAAGATCAGAGGCTTTCTGGAGAAGAAAGAATTCTACTTAAGACAGAAATCCTGCTTGAGTTTCTAGCCTGCTGGCCTGCCCTGCAAATTTCAGACTCAATCCGGTAACTTGAAATTTTTTCTGAGTCTCCAGCTGGCCAGCTTGCCCTATAGATTTCAGACTTGCCATTACCTGCAATCGTGTGTCAATTCCTTAAAATAAATCCCACTGTGTTTGTGTGTGTGTGTGTGTGTGTGTGTGTGTGTGTGTATCATCTTGATTCTGTTTCTCTAGGGAACACTGACTGATACATAATATATTAATTAATGAATTGAGGACAGTCTGAACATATTTTATCCCAATTATTTGGAGAATGCTATATATATTATAGTTCCTTATTTAATGAAGTGAAAGAATGCAGTTTAGCTACATCTAAGTTGAATTAAATGCTTACAGAAAATTTCTTATTAACATTTTATGTAAAACTATATGCTTATGTGCAAATTTTTTAGTAGGCAAATTCTATGACATTTAAATATTGCATCTTTGTAGCAATTCATAAAGTGAAACAGGGCCTTTCCACTGGAGGTTTAGGAAGGCCAACTTTAAAAAGTTGGATTATGGAATTTATATCGGCATTCTTGGTTCTAAACTTGTTTTTTGTTCACTATTTTTGGTACAGAATCCTGGTCAGTTTTACAGAAATACCCTGAAATTCAAAGTATGGCTTGTTCCCCTATTTACATGTTTTTATTAAATGTCAAAAATGTGATTAAAGTGTTGGAGCCCTTTGAGCTAATTTCCATTCATTTCCCTGAAATGTTCTATGAGGAAATGGAGGGCAACAATGGAATTTTACAGCTATCCAGGCGTTGACTTGTCCTTTATGTAAGGCATTATTCACCTCAGTTGACAGACTAATTTTCTTTCATCTAGATATCAGAAAAATAGATTTGCCATATGAAGCTAAAATGAGCCAAAGAAAATAAGATAAATTGTCCATGTGAACTAACATCTCTCTAAACTAAGTAATAAGGTAATAAGTAGGATCTTGAAATTTAAATAATTGCCAAATGCCTGTGAGATAAATAAGTTTTTTTAAAAAATTTATGAAAAGATGGAAAAGTTGCGATGGCTGCAAGGCAAGCAGTATTCATGTAGGTCTTACTTTTGGTATTACCAGATACTTTTGACTTGATCCAACTTTGGTGCCATTTGAGCTAAAATTTAATTCAACATTTATTGTGTCTCTACTATGAATAAAATCCTGTCTTAGATGTTTTGGGTGACTCAACGATGATCTGTAACTTGAAACAGATGGAGATAGGAGCAATAATAGGAGTACAAAGATGTTTTATAGGGAAAATAGCTAAAGAGTGAGACTAATTCCAAGTGGTTTAAGTTGGTTATGGTTCATGGAATTGGAATTTGACCTGGAGCATGAGAAATGATCCAGTGCTTTGAGTAACAGATATGGAAGTGGGAAGAGGTTTCCAAGCATCAGGACAATTTGAGCATCATTAGGGAGACACATTAGGCAGGAAAGCACAAAGCCATTTGGGGCATGGTTCCAAATCCAGATAATGGTTTGGAGAGGGAACTCTTGATACCCAGGAGACCAATTTCAAGGTCATTTCAGTGATCCAGAAGAGTGCTGATAAGAGTGGGTTCAGACACTAGTGATAGAAGGAGAAATAATGGAGAACATACGAAAGAGAGTATAGAGATGTATTTAATATTTTAAGATCTTTTGTAAGATGAATATTTTTAAAATGAAAATTTCCCTCTTAATAAACAGACTTTTGCCAATAATCTAAACTGAATTTGAAGCAAAAAATTCAAATCTCAGAAATTTAAATAATCATGATGAAAATATGTGAGTACCCATCTATTTTTTACCTCTTGCAGTAAAAAGGTGAATCTTCCAAGTGAAAAATATAGTGTAAATACCCTGCTGCTATGAAAAGATAAATAAGAGAGCACTGAGTTGTTTTACGTTCAAATGTTTAGTCTTAAACTGAATCCCAGGGTGTGAAAGAACTGTGGTTGTGGTCATAGGCCATTTATTGGCGATTTTGAAGGGCCCTGCAGAATAGGGATGGAAAGGATGCAGAGATGGATAATATCCATTTCAATTATGTAAGGTGTGTGTATGGCGGGGTGAGGAGGGGTGTGTGGTGTGTATGTTAGATATGGGTGGGCGGAATGCATCTTCTAGGAATAGAACAATGAATTTAACAACAATTTCTAGAAGAATTCTGGCAGAGAAATTGAAGAGTAGATTTTTGTGTACATAGAAATAACGTGTTAAACATTAGGAAACATCAGGGCCTCAAAGATCAAGGTATCATCAAATTGGTTCCTTTTTATTTACTTTGTTTTTCATTTTATTAGTAGTATATGTTCATCAAAGAAAGTCTGAATCACCCAGAAAAGTATAACGAAACAAATAATCTAAATACAAACTTCACTGACATTTGTGTATATTTCTTGCCCTTATTTTTGAGACTTCTATGTAATGTGTTTAGAAGTCAGTTTTGATTTATTAATTTTTATTAAATCCAAAAATTATGCAAATATTATTTGTTTTAAAAAGATTTGGTCAAATGATTCTTCAAGACTTAGAATGAAAATTATATACCTTCTTTCTTGATTAATAGTCTCCAGGCATAGAAATGTAGGTAGGGAATACTTTTCCTTCAGAAATTTGAAGGAACGAATATTTCTCTCTCTGTCTTTTTTTTTTTTTTAAATCTTTTTTGGCTTATCTTTCCCTCTTTTTAAATAAAAGATAATAAAAGTAAGTATATTTTTACACTTATATGTATAGATTCCAACTAATCCTTCTGTTTTTAGTTCCACCTTTAGTACTTATTTCCAGTTTTTGAGTCT
Organism: Rhinolophus ferrumequinum; assembly: GCF_004115265.2. Classification (NCBI taxonomy): domain Eukaryota; kingdom Metazoa; phylum Chordata; class Mammalia; order Chiroptera; family Rhinolophidae; genus Rhinolophus; species Rhinolophus ferrumequinum. Next base: position 63,791,181 of record NC_046285.1, read on the forward strand.
TTCTGAAAGTATACATTATAAATCAGTTAATGTTTTGGCTCCTTCAGCCACATATATGTATATGTATATATAGGTATACACACATATTTTTGAAATCTTCTACATATAAAAGAATATAAAATCCAATAGCCACTAATATGGGAAAAAATGAATCCATGAATGTATATAAAAATGAATGTATATATGTGTGTGTATACGTATATATACATACATGTGTGTATATATATATGTTTATATATATGTATTTGTTCTGTTAAATTTGTTACTTTCCAAAGTCAAAATTTTATTTTTGATTCTCTTGTCTGCTGTCTTCTTATTTTTCATATTCTTTGTCCTTTGAGTTTTAGGACTCTAAAAATTACTGGCATTGATGTGGGATTTTGTGAGGGAATGGAGATAAACTCATGTGTTAAATATGCTGCTATTTGGTTGCTCTAGAATTCTTCTCCCACTTAATATTCTACTCTTTGAAGGCCCCTATATTTTTACACACTCTTGTATAAACATTAGTTTATACAAACACAATGTTTTCATAATATTGTGAGAAATGAATATGCCATCTTTCTTAACCTGTTTTTTACGGTTACATTTTTCAGTATATATTCTTAAATTACCGCTGAACATGTTTATGTAAAAATTTTTTTCAGTCTGTGGAAAATGATGTTAACTAAGAAGGTTTTATTAATGGTAGACTGCAGGATCCTATATTTGGTCCTGTCCTATTAACATTTCTTTTTAGTGACTTTGATGAAGTAATCTTTCAAAGGCCTCTTCTGCCTGTGAGATAAGGTTTATGACAGATTCAATTTATTTTTCATGATTCCAGAAGGCAGAACTTGGATAAAAATTTTAAGGAGACAGATTTTCGTTCAATAAAAGAAAAAAATTCCTAATATTTATAGCCATTAAAAAAAAAGAAAAGAAATGGGATTGCTTAGTATAAAAGTAGGTCTCTCATTTACTGAAAAATGAGCTCGAAGAGGGTGGGAATCATCTGGTTCCTAAAAGTCCAACCAACACCTAGCACAGTGCTGCCACAGAGTGGGCACTTAATAAACATTTATTTAATGTTGAAAGTTTTTATGCTAGTTTACTACCAGATAGAGTTGTAATAGTAGCAGAGAGGCCTGTTCTTATTAGTGAAAAGTTTACCTCGAAAATATCTTTATTTTTGAAATCTTCTACATATAAAAGAATATAAAATCCAATAGCCACTAATATGGGAAAAAATGAATCCAATATCTAAATAAATCCATTATCTTAATTTTGACATCTGTATAGAACTGTTACCATTAGTGATACCAAGTTAGGTAGGTAACCCATTTAGATATGTTACTACTTCAATAGTCAGAAGATTATAAATACCTAATTTGCTTTACTAGTGCTTCACATGGCTTCATCTTTTCTGCCCTATAATCCAAGGCCCTTGTTCTCTACTTTAAGTTGATTATGAAGAGAGTTATTTTTCTCCTGCTGGTATCCTCTAAATTTAGCAGAATCATTCATTTCATTTAGATCATCCTTCTACCAAAATGATGAAAAAAATTAAAATTATCTAATCAAATATAAAACTTAATCATATATTTTTGTATTTAATAACTTTTATAAGTTAACAACTTTCTAGCATGTATATTTGTCTTTTTAGATAATATACATATTTTGCCTAAATAGGCATCATTATTTTGCCTTAGTTATATGTTTAGAGTGAACCAGGAATTACATGGAATTTGTAGAGGGCAAAACAGTTCTTTTTTAAGATTTTTTTCAATTAACAATATAGCTAATATACAATGTTATATTACTTTCAGGGTTACACCATAGTTATTCAAAATTTATACGCCTAAAGAAGTGATCACCATGGTAAGTCCAGCAACCATCTGATACTATAAAACTATCAACTATCACAATATTATTGACTATATTACCCATGCTGTATATTACATCTCCATGACTTATTTGTTTTATACCTGGAAATTTGGACCTCTTATTCCCTTTCACCTTCCCCCCCCCTTTTAAAATTTTCAATTACAGTTGGCAATCAATATTATTTTATATTAATTTCAGGTCTACAGCATAGTGGTTAGACATTTATATAATTTAAGAAATGATCCCCCTGACTAGTTTAGTACCCACCTGGCACTATTCATAGTTATTACCATATTAATGACTATATTCCCTATGCTTTATTTTACATCCCCTTGACTATTTTGTAACTACCACTTTGCACTTCTTAATCCCTTCACCTTTTTCACCCTGCCCCCCAATCCTGTCTCCCGTCTATCATGAAACAAATCTAGTACCCATATGACACCATACATAGTTATTACAATATTATTGACTATAATTCCTTATGCTATACCCTACATCCCCATAACTACTTTGTAATAACAAATTTGTACCTCTTAATCGCTTCCCCTTTTTTCACCCACACCTCCAATCCCCTTCCATTTGGCAACCATCAAAATATTTTCTGTATCTATGAGTTTGTCTCTGTTTTGTTTGTTTATTTTGTTTGTTAGAGTCCACATATAAGCGAAATCATATTGCATCTGTCTTTCTCTGTCTGACATACTCCACTCGACACAATACCCTCCAGGTCTATTCATGCTGCCACAGATGACAAGAGCCCATTCCCTTCCATGGCCAAGCAATATTCCATTGTATATATACAAGTATGTACCACCTCCTCTTTATCCATTCTTCCACTGACAGACATTAAGGCTGCCTCCACATTTGGCCGTTGCAAATAATACTGTAGTGAACATATGGATGCTCACATCCCTTCAAAGTAGCATTTTGGGTTTCTTTGGATAAATACCCAGAAGTGGGATTACTGGGTCCTTCTTTTTCTCTTGTTTGTCTTCTTTGGTTTAGAGTCTATTTTGTCTGTTATAAGTATTGCAATCCCAGCTTTTTATTTGTTTCATTTCCATTTTCATGAAATATCTTTTTCCATCCCTTTATTTGTGTCTGTGTGTGTCTTTCAATCTGAAGTGAATTTCTTTTAGGCAGCTTATGTAAGGGTTTTGTTTTATTATCCATTCATCCCTCCTATGTCTTTTGAGTGGAACATTTAATACATTTACATTGAAAGTAATTCTTGATAGAGATGTAGCTATTGTCATTTTATTATTCATAATTTTGATTTTTTTTCCATCTTAAAGAAATCCCTGTAACATTATTTGTAATACTAGTTTGGTATTGATGAAACTTCTTTAGCTTTTTCTTGTTGGGAAAGCTCTTTATCTGTCCTTTGATTATAAATAACAGCCTTGCTGGGTAGAGTAGTCTTGGTTGTAGGTCCTTGTTTTTCATCATGTTGAATATGTTGTGCTAGTCTCTCTGGCCTGCAAAGTTTCTGTTGAGATATCAGTTGATAATCTTATGGGGGCTCCCTTATAAGTTATTAGTTGCCTTTCTCTTGCTGCTTTTAGGATTCTCTCTTTGTCTTTAACCTTTGTTATTTTAATTATAATATTTCTTGGTGTGGGCCTGTTTGGGTTCATCTTGTTTGGGACTTTGCCCTTTCTTGGACTTCTATGTCAATTTCCTTTGCCAGGTTAGCAAAGTTTTCAGTCATTATTTCTTCAAATAAGTTCTCAATCCCTTGCTTTCTCTTTTCTCCTTCTGGTACCCCTATGATGTGAATATTGTTATGCTTGATGTTTTCCCAGAAGTCTCTTAAACTGTCCTCATTTTGGGGGATTCTTTTTCTTTCTGCTGTTCCTATTGGGTGTTTTCTGAGACTCTGTGTTCCTAATTGCTGATTTGATCCTCTGCTTCATCTAGTCTGCTGGTGATTCCTTCTAGTGTATTCTTCATTTTAGTTATTGTATACTTCACGTCTGACTGGTTCTTTTTTATGGTTTCTATGTTATTTTTTTATGCTTGCTATCTCTCTGTTGAAGTTCTCACTAAGTTCCTTGAGCATCCTTATAACCATTGTTTGTGCCACTTGAGGAGCTAATTAACGGTGCTCTGCTGTGATCTAAAGCCAACCTACAATTATGTTGGCTCTAGGGCTCCTTGGGAGGAGTTCTGGTGCAAGCCTAGGTTACCCATTACCTGTGACTGGCTTGAGTCTACCTGGTAGGAGCTACAAAGCGGTCTGCGGTTGTTTGCTGCCTGTGTTAAACCTGGAGACACAGGGGAGAGGCCACGCTGCAAACTGAGGACAGTTGCCCGCAGTACTGGACCTGGGGTAGCTCCACATAAATCCAGGACACCCCAGGGCCTGCTGCCACCTGCTGGCTTCTGTAAGTTTCAGCCGCAGATAAAGCCTTGTGCAGTATGCAAATTGCATGAGGCAGGAGCTGACGGAGTTACTAGAGTGTGAAGAGCATGTTCCCCAGGTTAATGTAGATTTTGATTTGGTGCCAGTCCTGAGCTTCGAAACCACATACCTCAGTAGGTCTCCCATATGCCTCTGATGCCCCCGCATCACTGTCTCTCTGCTGGAAGCTTTGAAGGATAGTTCCAGTACTTTGAATATTTTCTCAGTGATGTAATGAGCAGTGAAGAAAAACATGCTGGATTGGGTAATCCCTTGTCTTAGGCAGATTTAATTTTTTTTTTTGTATTTCTAATGTTCAGTTTGTTGTTTCAACATGTCACCTGTGAACACTAAATTTATAATATAAAGAGGGTTTAGGATGTTCTTTGTTATTAATCCCCAGTGTGGCCAAAGGCAAGAGTCAGAAAGGAACTGGCAAACCAATTAAAGGCCATGGGTCAGAGTCTATAGGAAACTAAATAAATGGTGGTAGCGCCTCTATCACTCACACCATCTGGCAATTTCAGTGCAATTACACTAGGCTCAAGACCCTAACTATAAAGTGTTACACAAACATTTTAAATGGTTTAGATGGAAGCCGTCTATAGCATTGTGCTGGGATTTCCACAACAGCCACTATGAAAATACAGAGAGAATCCAATTCTTGAGAAATAGCAATTTGAGCAGAAGGTCCACAGTGTAATACACTAACATTTATTTTCCATTTATAGTTAAAAATATAATGATTACTTCCCAGGAGGGCAGAGATCTTTGTAAAAAGGAAAGGTTATATAAAGGCAGGGAAAGACAAGCCAAAAAAGGAAAAACAAAATAATCTAAAAATAAAACTTCAATTTGAGAAAAAGAAAATACTTAGATTATATTGTATTATTCATTCTAAAAATTATAATCGAGGCCTAGGGGAGGGGAAAAATGAGGAGGTAAGGAAGAATAATATTAACACCAGTTTTGATTTTATTTGAGAAATGTTGATAAAGCCTGAGACAGATCGAAGTGATGGTAAAACAGATCCAGATTTCATTCAGTTTTACATAATAAGGTTGGTAAGTTTTAAAGAACCTTCTTAATTTATTTTTTATTTATTTTTTTATTTTTAGGGACCAATGAAGTGCTCGTTGCAAAGTAAAGGCTTAGACATTTCTTCACCAGCTCCTCTTATGTGATTTCTGTGGAAAAAACAAGTGCTAGAAATCTATGAGGCTGTGAAAACAAGACTTTGACTTTGCCCTCGGGAAACTTATGGTTTTTTAGGGGAGATAACCCATGCTTAAAACAATATAAAAAAGCTACAAAATGGCAAACCTAAAAATATAGCTCAGATATAGTACCATAGGGGCTTAGAGTTGGGAAAGATTACTTGCATCAGTGAAGATGTAAGAAGGACTTGTGGGGAGTTTATGAGGGTGTCCCAAGAAGAGTGAATGATTGTATTTGTCTAAAACCTGGGGTATGACATAACATTATTTCTGGTGGTTGAAGTTCAGGGTTGTAAAAGTCGTCTCTTCTTTGTGGTGGACTGGAATTTTGGGGATGGACTGAAGCAAGACTTAGTAGCATATGGGCCTGATTTAACCCTTCCATAGGATCTAGGCAATGGCAGACCACTCCCCATCTTCCTGTCTGGCCTTAGCCTGTATCGATTCCACGGTGGTGTATCTGAACCCAGAAGAAAGAATTATTTCCCATGTTGAATTCCATTCCATATCATTCCATGCACATTTTTTATTTATGTATTTGATTTTAGTTATTTAGTTCTAAAAGATAGAGATTTTCTTTTAAAAGAACCCTTGGATGACACATACCATAAAAAATTCAGTTTGTTTTTAATATATTTGTATTAATTCTATCAGAGAGAAGATTGGTTAGAGGAAAGTCCATTAACATTTAATAACACCTACATTTTATGACACTGCATGGTCATATATAATCACAATGAAGAATCAGAGGGCACCTTACAATACATAATATGATGTATATTAAAGAAACTTAATTTTGAATTCTATGTTAGGTTTTTACCATTTAGGCTGTGCTTAAATAATAATTCAGCGCTCAAGAGACCCTCAAATCATTTGGATCCATCATGTAAAGAGGGTTTAGGATGTTCCTCTATATATAAATATAAAATTATTTAACAGTTTATGAAATTAGGGAAAGAAAATCAACCAGAGGGCTCCTATCTTAGTGATTTAGTTACTTAATGTTCCTAGCAACTTTGATCAAGTCTTAATTTGCAGTTATTACAAAAGGTAGAGGCTTTCCCCTCTAATGGGGAAATAATAGTGAATGCCTCTTCAACATCTCTCCTGTTCATTGCCTTCTTTCTCTAACAAGTGCCAGATCTACTTCAGGCTCTCATTATCTCTTCCCTGGACTATAACAAGAACCTCCTAATTGGTCTCACTGCCTTCTGTTTTTCTCCCATGTAATCCAACCCAACTCCCGAGAAACTAATCTTGCTTAAACAAAGCATGGATCATGTTATCTTATCGGACAAAATCCTTCAGTAATTCCCTATTACAACCTGATCTGAGCCCAGACAGCTTGCCTTGATTTGCAAGGTCATTACAATCCAGTTTCTTCATATACAGAGGATGCCAAAAAAATGTATACACATTTTAAGAAAGGAAAAAACTGTGTTAAATTGTAATACTCAATATATACCGATAACAAAAGACAAATACAAGTCACGTGTGACTTCTGCAATTACAAGAGGTGTTCAAAGTGGTTACCGTCAGCATCTAGACACTTCTGATTACGGCGAACTACTGCTTGAGCAACACTGACCAAAGTGTCCACTTGTATTGCTGAGCATGCCGTTTCAATTTCCTCACACACTACCATGCGTCTCAAACTTATCATGAATGCATGCAATTGTTAGGCGTGTTGCAGGTTCTGTTGCATACTCACACCTCCATTGTCGCTGTACTTCCACAATGTTCTCAAATTTGAAATACCACTTCAAAATGGTCTTGCGCTCCTCAAATGACAACCATGGTTCTGCCACTTTCTTTGACTATCTTGTCTGTCACAGGGTGATGCTAGCATTCATTTGATTAACACCATCTTTTGAGCAAATGTCATACTGCACTTGGCTACTCTAATTTAATTCAACTTCGAAAAGTAATACGTAGATAATATCGCTTAAAATGTGTTTACATTTTTTGTCACCCCCGGTATTTTATATGTTCTAGTCGAAGGTGGGAATTTTTCTGTAAACATTCCCACCTCCACATTTGAGCACGTGATCTGGAAAGTCCTCCCTATTATTTCTAGTTGCAAAAATCTTCATCATCCTGCAAAGTCTGACCTTAGCAAGTGCTTTCATCCTAACTTTACCATGCCCAGCACATCCCAGTCCAGCCAAGAGAAAGTGAGATCTCCTTCCTCTCAATTTCCACTCTTTCTTTGACCCACTGTTATACCAGTTACCGCACTGTGCCTTGCGTTATAATGATTTGTGCATTTATTTAAGCCCCCCATTACACTGTGAAATTCTTGAAGACCAAGATCACATCTCATCATCCTTATATCTCCCACAGAACCTATCCCAATGGCCTGCACATTGTTGTTGCCCAATACATTTTGTTGGTTGGAAGATGTATTTAATGCAATATTGACTTGCCCAAAGGTTATGATTGCCAGGCATATTAATGGGAGAAATTGGGGGCTTCTAATAATTTCTGTGGTTTACTTTCCCTGAAACACCTGACTCATTTTGGGCCATGTTTCAATGTAGAATATTTTAATTAGAGTCCATTAAATTGGACACAATGTGAGAAGAGTGGCAGAAAAGGAAATGCTGCAGATTGTACTTGTGAATTTGTTGAGCTCAGGATAAGGAAGCAGCATCTGTTCCATCTCAACTTCTAGTTAAGACCCAAGAAGTCAAACATACCTAACTATTCTGCATATAACATTCTTTCAGCAGGAGGTGCCAAGAAGAAAAGGAGCAATCTACCATCTGCTAAGCCATCTGTTTCATAAGACCTATTCCTTATTTAGTGCCATCAGGGTTTTCATTTCTTTAAAAAAATGATTAGCATCATCAAAGACCCCAAATAAGAGCATATGATAACATTATATATCTAATAACCATCTCAGCTAGCAACAGCTTCTGTTTTTCTCCAACTTGTTTCCTTGTTGATTTATATCCCTTACAATGTGTATAGTGTGGAAAGAGCATAACCTGTGAATCAGAAGCCTTGAGCCTGAAGCCTAAGTCTGCTTCCTACTAAGTATGTAGGCAGTTGCCTACATCTGACCTGAAACTTCCAGTGTAAAAATGGAAATAATATTTACCTCACAGGATGTGAGCTAAAATGTAAGCCCCATGAAAACAAGAATCTTCATGTATTTTGTTCATTGATGCACCCAGATCATTGTTTGGCACATGGAAGATGTTTATTATATACTTTTTTGAGTGTGGTAATACTGAAATAAATTGCTACCTATAAAATGCTTTGAAGACTATTATCTAAATAATAGAATTTTAGGATTAGAAGTATAAGGATCACATAATTCAATCTCCCTGGTTAAAGACGAAGTAACTGAAGACCAGAAAGACTGACCTGCACAAGATGTTACAACGATACAGTTGTGGAGTTGGCACAGTAATCTAGCCTTCTTAAATTCTAGTTCAGTTTTATTCTACCGAACCATGCCTTCTCCTTCTTTTTCAAATTGTATAACCAAGTAATGTTTTTTCGTTATATATTAAGATAAGAATGTACATTTAAGTACCACTTTTTTTTTTTTTTGCTTATCTCCTGCTGTACATATTTCAGTCTTCGGCAAATTCTGCCTATATGAATATTTTTCATGAAATAAAATAGCAAAGAAATTGTCAATACAGTCAACTCAAAAGTTTTTATATTAGAAGAGCATAGATAACTAAAAATATGAAATAATTAGAAATTCAGCATAAATTTTTCTCTTCTTGTTCTGTCTCAGTGGAGATGGAGAGTAAGGTCACATGTTATTGTAGTGGGTAGAAATTTCATAGTTACAGAGTTGATGCAAAAAGGAAATTTATTTATTTATAATCACATTTAACTCTTGAGCCTGCATTCCTGCAATTGGTGGAGAATGAATCTAGTCACTGAGAGGTCAATATAGACACTTGTGAATTTTGTCTCACCCATTTTTTTTTTTTTTGGATAAATACATTGTCAAACAAGGGTCTTTTCTTCTTCCTTCCTCTTTCCTTCTTTCATAAAGGAATTTAAGTTCAGCCCAGGGTTGAGTGGGTGGCGTAAATGGTGCTCTCATATCTGAGTCCAGGTTCTTTTCTTCTCTTTTTATTTGTAGCTTCCTTTCTTTTTAGTCCAAAGGATTTTTAAAAAAACATTTTTTCACATGTGTATAAAAACTAGGCTTCTACATTATCATTCATCATTCCACATTCTATGGTTAGTGGTATACAATCTATGTGCAGAAACCACCAAGCATTTGTCCTTAGGTGCTCAAAAAACACTTTTCTTTCTCCTTAGAGTCTACCTCTTACAACTGAAAACCTTGCGTTTCAAGCCTATTAGCTCCGTTGTGGGTTTTTGGAAGTAACAACCTGATTTCTGAAAATTCCTTATCCTGAATCATTCCTGTGGTATTGTGTATCTCTGAATGAATGGGCAGGGCCACATACAGGGGAGTAGAGGAGAGAGGAGGCATATCAGTTGGCACTTAAAAGTCTTGTTCCAACACATTATGCATAAAAATCCTTCATCTGTGTATGCAGTGTTACTTTATCAAGCAAAAATAATTCTAATCTCTAACTTTTTTTTCAGTTCTCATTTTTGAAAATTATTTAATAAATTTGCTGGCTCTGTAAGATCCTCATATTGTACCTCATAGGTACCACAGTTATAAAGTAGAATTAACATCTATTCTTGGGTAGCATTTTTAGTTTTGATCAGAAAATCCTTTTCTTATAAATACCTCTAATTTTCTCCCTAACGCTATAGGGAGATATTATTATTCACAAAGACAAGGAAATTGAAGCCAGAGAAGTCTAACTACAAAGTAATAACACATTTAAAAAAAACATAACCAAGTCTTTATATATTTATATATACACACACACACATACATGCATATATATATAACACATATGTACATATATGTGGAGGACATGGAAAGAATATCTTACAATTTTAGGGGCTTAAACTGATATTTATTAAAGTTATTTATTACAAAACCTGGTTTTCATTAAGCCTTTGTTTAACTTACATATTATATTTTCAATTCAAGTGGTTTTTTTTTATGAGTAACATTTTCTTTTACTTATTTTTGGATTAAAGTTCAATTAATTCAGATTGAATAGATTAAATTCTTCTAAATAATTTGTTCTATTTGTTAATAAATAGTTTGCTAAATTGCCTTAAACATTCAAACTTCGTTCCTAATTTAATATATTTGATACTTTCACCTTTCACATGTCTAAGAGGACAGATTTATAACCCAAGTGAACAAAACTTCCTGAGAACTTTAGCAACTCTTACAAACTTAATAAATTGAGTTTATAGGGTAACATTATCTTACACATTCCAATATTGTTTACAAACTGAAATTTTCCTATATCTGAGACCTTAACCTCACAACTTAATATGTCAGACTTTTCTTAGTCATTATAACTATTTTATATAACAAACACAGATTATCTTAAATGGAATACAAAAAATATGAGTGCTAAGAGTTTGTCATACTTCCTGACTTCTATTCTTAATTCTGAAGGTTCTCAGAGTTGTCAAGTCACTTATCCAAGTTAAAAGGAATGCATTTAATTAGGTTGAAAAACTTGCTATTTCACTATGTTTGCTTAGAGGTCAGACATTCTAGACTACTCAAGGATTGTAAACTCCCAGTGTGATTCTAGCCAAGTTGCAAGTGGACACTCTGGAATCATGCCTGTAGTCACCGTTCCTGGGGGCCTGGAAGTCTACACTCTCATCTGGGTTTAGTCTTGCAACCCCTTACCTGGTTCTTTAGAAGTCTTTTTCATGTTTCATCTTCTTCATCACTTGATTGGGCTCAATTTATATTTTTACACCCTGATTAGAGTTTCATTATTTTTCAAGCCAAGTTCTTTTCTTCCAAGTTTTTTTTTGAGCTTTATAATACTTTTATTAATTTTAGTTGTCACTCGCCACAACTCTAGTAATTTTAATGACATTATTTTCAATGTACCTTTTACTATTTTAAAAAAAAGCTTCATCAGATATGTCAAGTCTGTTAGTAAGTTTTTCAAATCTTAAAACACTATTTCAAACACTATCAATTCATTTTTCTTTTCAGCCCTGCAGAATTCTCTGCTGAAGTTCTCTGTCCCCTGCAGCAACCTGGGTAAGCTGTCATCCTGAGATTTTCCTTTGTTGCTCTCCTGTTTCAGGTCCCCTGTTTCCTGTATTTTCATTTCTTTCTTTTTCTTTATGTGAATCTTCACTTTACTGAAACATGTAGTCTGATAGCTTCCTGTTGCCTCAACACTTGGATTCTGTGGGAGGAATTGATTGGCTTGTTTCTTGACATCAGATACGTTAACTTTTTCTAGTCATTTTGCCAGTTACTATTTCTCTGTTGGATTCTCCTCTTCCAAAAGTTTGCTGACATCCCTTGTCTACTTTGTTCTCCTCTTATGTCTTTTTAATGCAATTTATATTACATTTAACTGGAAGTTTCTCCATTTCATTTTAAATTTCTTTCCCCTCACCACTCCCTTCTTACCACCAACCTAAAAGTATGCCCAGCAGAGTAACTGCCACATATCAACCCTCAGTGTTTGTTAAATGAAAGAAGCATAGATAAGGTTGTTGATATTCCTACATGCTATGGCAGAGAAGACTTCACTAGTTTCTCAAAACGTATCACATTAAACTAAAATATATCACATTATTTAGGTATATGTTCAAAAGGAATATTGTTTTTCTTTTTAATTCTTAGCAAAAGGCTATTTCCAAGATTATGTTTATAAAGGCATTGAAGGAACAGTAAAAATATGAGCTCTTTATCACAAAGAATGAAATTTAAGTAGTGTTAATATATGGTTAAGTAACTGCTAAATAACTGAAAACTGGAATAGATTCATTAAAGAACCATAATTAATTTCTTAATACATTTATTAATTAGGTCAAAAAGTGTGACAATGGCAAACATTAGAATGACTTTACCTGACACTCTCATGTTTCATATATTGAGTGAGAATATGATTTATTTTCCAAACTGGGACTATTTTAAAGTGAAGGGGGGGAGGGACTATCAATTAAGGAGCCTTCTGTGCAGTGCCTTCACTAAGAAACGAAACAAAACAAAGCAAAACAAACAAAAAAACTCAAAATTTCCACAAAAAGAAAAACAAAGGCTAAATCATAGTGACATCAGAAGCATGGTGGTGTAAGGGGGTCCCCTTGATCTCTCCCCTTCAAAATACAATAAGTTATACAGCTATAATTCAGCAAAGAATTCCACGTGCAACACACAAACACATCTTACAGATCTGTGCAGTGAAATATCTGAAGCTGGGCAAATCAGGTTGAAGAGGGGAAGAAGGAAGGAAGAAGAGCAGAGCTGTGCCACGGCCATAGCCCAGAACTCATGGAAGGTCACAGGAAAGGGGAAGAATCAGGCTGCATGTGCTCTCTCTGTGGTCTTAACTATTCCTGCCTGAGTGATCAGCATATGATGCGGCTGAACCCAGTGATGGGGCAGACACCGAATACAGAAGTGTGACAGCTGTGTTCTAGCAGCCACAATTGCCAGACAGGAAACAAAGCCGTAGGGCATGGCTGCCTTCCCCCACCCTCCTGCTGAGCTAGCAGCAGACCCCAGAAGAAGCTGTAGCAGCGAGTGTTGGGTTCCAAAGGAGAATTTCTATAGCCTGGGGACTGGAGAGACAGTTCCTAGGCGGCAGGCACATGCTGTGGCTAATCCGCTTGACAAGAGTTGAGGAGATACAGAAGCAAGGTAGCTGAGGTCTGGCAGTCACCATTACTGGGAGGAGAGCAAAGCCACAAACACACCAGTGGCCTCTCTCAGCCCACCCCACTCCATCCTTTCATGGCTGATTCCAATGGGGGCACCTGGGACAGCTCAGGAAGAGCAGCACTGCACCTGGCTGCTGGGGCAGCACCAGGATTTCAGGGGCTTAGAACCCCATTGCCCACCACATCCTCCCACAGGTGTGGTGCCCTAAGACCAAAGTGATCCAGTTATAGAGGAGAGGCCTACCTCCCCAGGGAATGCAAGGCATCTTCCCACCACTTCCCACCAGTGAGATCCAAGAAGCCAGCTGAAGCAGTGTAAGAGAAAATAAAATGCTCAAGTGCCACCTACTGGAAAACAAAAGAAAGACCTCATCTTATCAACCTGCTGCAGAGTTCACTCCCATAGATGCCTAGACAGAGAAATAATCCATCAAATACATGGATTATTTGAAAGTCATGAACAACCAAGGTAACAAGGCAGCTCAGAAAAAAAAGAAAAATCTCCAGAAAATAAATGTAAAGACATGGAAATATGTGATTTAAATGATAGAGAATTCAAAATTTCAGTTTTGAGAAAACTCAGTGACATGCAAGAAAACTCAGATAGGTAGTTTAATGAACTCAGAAATAAAATCAGTGAACAAAAGTAATACTTAACAAAGAGATTGAAACTTGTTTTTTTAATTTACCTTTAAAAAAATTTATTGGGGAATATTGGGGAACGGTGTGTTTCTCCAGGGCCTATCAGATCCAGGTAGTTGTCCTTCAATCTAGTTGTGGAGGGCACAGCTCAGCTCCAAGTCGAGTCACCATTTTCAATCTTTAGCTGCAGGGGGTGCAGCCCACCATCTCATGCGGGAATTGAATCAGCAACCTTGTTGTTGAGAGTTCACGCTCTAACCAACTGAGCCATCTGGCTGCCCCTCTGGAAGCTCAGTGGCAGCTCATTGTCTTCAATCTAGTTGTGGAGGATGCAGCCCACTGGCCCATGTGGGAATCAAACCAGCAACCCTGTTGTTCAGAGCTTGTGCTCTAACCAACTGAGCCATCTGGCTGCCCCAAGAGATTGAAACTAAAAAAAAAAAAAAAAAAAAAAGAAAAAGAAAAAGAAGTTAGAAAATTTGGAGCTAAAGAACTCAATAAAAGAGATGAAGGATGAAATAGCAATCTTAGAAAATAGAGCTGACAAGATGGAGGAAAGAATTAGTGATATCAAAGATAGAAATTTGGAAATTACACTGATAGAAGAAGAGAGACACTTGAGAGTTAAAAGAAATGAAAACTCTCCAAGAAATATCTGACTCCATCAGAAAGAGCAATATAAAAATAATGGGTACCAGAAGGAGGAGAGAGGAAGAAAGGAACAGAGAGCCTATCGAAAAAAAAAAAAAGGACTAAAACTTCCCAAACTTATGGAAAGAACTGGATCTTTGACTCTAAGAAGCAAACAGAACACTTAATTATCTGAATTCCAAAAGGCCTTCTCCAAGGCACATTATATTAAAACTGTCAAAAATTAATGACTAAGAAAGAATTCTCAAGGCAGCCAGGGAAAAGAAGATGGTAATCTATAATGGAAAGCCTATTAGATTATCAAAAGATTTTTCAGCAAAATCTCTACAGGCTCAGAGGGAGTAGAATCAAATATTCAAATTATTGAAAGAGAGAAATTACCAGCCAAGAATAATGTGTCTAACAAAGTTATCCTTTAGATATGAAGCAGTAATAAAGACCTTTCCAGACATACAAAAGCTGAGGGACTTTTCTATCACAAGGCCTGCATTACAGGAAATACTGAAGAGGGTTATTCTACCTGAAAAAAAAAAAGCAAAAGGATACAAAACTATGAGTAAGATGACTAATGAACAGAGAAGGAAATTGCAAGCCATATTCAGAATTGGGCACTGTACATTTAATATAACAAAAAGGTTAAAGGAAGTAAAAACATAAAAAAGAAAAAGAGGACAATTGTTATTGCAATTCAGAAATGAACTCATAGCATAAATAGGGATATTTTATGACAACAAAAACATAAAAGAGGAGGAAGTAACAGTCTGAGTTTGCAAAGGGGAATGGAAATAAGATTCATGCAGAAGAGAAAGAACTACGGTAAACTTTCTTTTACATAAACTTAATGGTAACCACACACACACAAAAATCCATAACTGATGCACATAACATAAAAAAAGAGGAAACAGAAGAAAAAAATCATAGAATTCCACCAAACTAAAATAACAGAAACACAAGGACAAAGAAACAATGGAGACACTGAGCTACCAGAAAACAGAAGATAAAATGGCTAAATAAAATCCTCATGTATCGATAATCACCCTAAATGTAAGTGGTATGAACTCCCTAATGAAAAGGCACAAAGTAGCAGATTGGATCCATAAACAAAATCCAACTACATGCTGCCTTTAAAAGATACTTCTCAGCCAAAAGGACAAATATAGACTCAAAGTGAAAGGGTGGAAAATGATATTCGAAGCAAATGGCATCCAGAGAAAAACTAGTGTAACCATACTTATATCTGATGAAACAGACTTTAGGATAAAAAAGGTAACAAGAGACAAAGATGGACATTTCATAATGATAAAGAGAAAAATACATCAAGAAGACATAACACTTATCAATATATATGCTCCTAATCAGAGAGCACCAAAATATATAAAGCAACTATTACATATTTGCTTTATATATATAATATATAAACTAAACTAAAGAACTAAAGGAAGAAACTGACAAAAACACAATTATAGTAGGGGACCTAAATACCCCATCGACAGCTATGGATAGATCATCCAAACAGAGAATCAATAAGGAAATATGACACATTAGAACATATGGACATAATCGACATTTACAGAGTCTTTCATCCCAGAACACCAGGTTATACATTCTTCTCTAGTGCATGTGGAACATTCTTAATGATAGACCATGTGCTGGGACACAAAACTAGCCTCAGCAAATTTAAGAAGACTGAAATCATACCAAGCATATTTTCTGACCATAATGCTTTGAAATTGGAGAAAACTGCAAAAAGAAAGTGGGAAAACCCACAAATACGTGGAGATTAAACAACATGCTACTAAGGAATGACTGGGTCAAAGAAGAACTAAAAGGAGAAATACAAAGATGCATAGAAACAAATGAGACTGAAAATACTTTGTATCAAAACTATTGGGATGCTGTGAAAGCAGTATTAAAAGGAAAAAAAAACATATATAATTACAGGCCTATCTCAAGAAACAAGAAAAATCTCAAATAAACAATCTAACATTATATTTTAAAAAACTAGAAAAAGAAGAACAAAAGAAACCCAAAGTTAGTAGAAGGAAATGAATAATTAAAATTAGCGTACTTAAATGAAATAGAGAACAAAAAGACACTGGAAATAATTAATGCAACAAAGAGCTGGTTCTTTGAAAAGATTAATAAAATTGAGGAACCCTTGGCTAGAATCACTAAGGAAAAAAGAAAGGCACAAATAAAATCAGAAATGAAAGAGGAGAAGTTATGACGGATACCACAGAAATACAAAGGATCATACAAGAATACTATGAAGGACTATATGCCACCAAATTCAATAAACTAGAAGTGGACAAGTTCTTAGAAACATATAGCCTTCCTAGATTGATTCACGAAGAACTAGAAAGTCTAATTAGACCGATATTCAAAGGAGATTGAAAGAATCATCCAAAACCTCCCCAAAAGCTAACATCCAGGACCAGATGACTTCAGTAGTGAATTCTACCAAACATTCAGAGATGATTTAATAGTTGTACACCTCAAACTCTTCCAAAAAAATTGAAGAAGAGACAATAGTCCCTAACTCATTTTATGAAGCCAATATTACCCTGATATCAAAGCCTGGTATGGATACCACAAGAAAAAAACCCCCACAAACTACAGAACAATATCTCTGATTAATATAGATTAAGAAAACCTAAACAAAATATTAGCATATTGAATACAACAATACATTCAAAAGATTATACATCAAGATCAAGTGGGGTTCATTCCAGGGCACAAGTATGGTTCAACACATGCAAATTGATCAATGTGATACACCACATAAAATAAAAGATAAAAGTCTTATGGTCATATCAATAGATGCAGAAAAAACATTTGACAAGATATAGCATCCATTTATCATTAAAACACTTAATAAAATGGGTTTAAAAGGAAAGTACTTAACATAATAAAGGCCATATTTGACAAATCCTCAGCTAATATCATATTCAATGGTGAAAAACTGAAAACTTTCCCTCTAAGATCAGGAGCAAGACAAGGATATTCTGTCTAATTACCATTATTTAACATAATATTGGAAGTCCTAGCCAGAGAAATCAGTCAAGAAAATTAAATAGACGGCATCCAAATTGAGAATGAAGAAGTAAAATTGTCACTTTTTGCGGACAGCATAATTCTTTATATAGAAAACCTAAAAGACTTCATCAAAAACTATTAGAAACAATAAACAAATACAGTAAAGTTGCAGAATACAAAATCAATGTACAAAAATCCATTGTGTTCCTATTTACTAACAATGAAATTTCAAAACAAGAAGAGAAACAAAATTATTTTGCAATTGCAACGAAAAGAATAAAATGCCCAGGAATAAACTTAACAAAGTATGTGAAGGACCTATACCTTGAAAACTACACAACACTATTAAAAGAAATTTAAGAAGACAGAGAAGTGGAAAGATAGTTTGTGTTCATGGATTGGAAGAATCAACATAGTTAAAATGGTCATATTACCCATAGCAATATACAGATTCAGTGCAATCCCCACCAAAATCACCATGGCATTTTTTAAAGAAATGAAACAAAAAATCATCAGATTTTTATGAAGTCACAAAATGCCTGCAATTGCCAAAGCAATCCTGAGAAAAAAGAACAAGGTCAGAAGTATAACACTCCCTGACTTCAAATTGTACTACAAAGCGACAGTAATCAAAACAGCATGCTATCGGCAGAAAAGCAGACACACAGGACCAATGGAACAGAAATCAAAACGTAGAAATAAATCCACATATATATGGAGCAAATAATTTTCAACCAATGAGCCAAAAACATATAATGGAGAAAAGAAAGCCTCTTCAGTAAGTGGTGTGAAAATTCAAAAGCCACGTGCAAAAGAATGAAACTAGACTGCTATCTGTCACCATACACCAAACTTGGAAATACCGAGAACCCAAGGATCGAAGTGAATGAGGCCTATCCTTCTCCCAGGCACAGCCCAACAGGAGTCTTAATTTATTTCTTAACCTTTGCTATGTAAGGGTCTTTGGTGTTTTTAAATGGTTGTTTCTTCTTCATGCTTTAGCTTGCACTGTAGTCAATAAAATCTCTTGGACTGTTAAAAAAAAAAAAAAAAAAAAAAAAAAATGGATCAAAGACCTAAATATAAGACCTAAATATAAAACAATAAATTGCAAAGAAGAAAGCATAGGTACTAAACTATTGGACCTTGGGTTCAGAGAGGATTTTATGAATTTGACCTCAAAGACAGAGAAATAAAAGCAAAAATAAATGAATGGGCCTATATTAAACTAAAACTCTGCTGCACAGCAAAAGAAACCATTGACAAAACTAAGAGGCAACCAACTGAATGGGAGAAGATATTTGCAAACAACACCTCCGATAAACAGCTAATATCGAAAATAGGTAAAGAACTCATACAATTCAACAACAAAAAAGCAAACAACCCAATTAAAAAATGGGCAGAAGACCTGAACAGACTTTTTCCCCAAAAAGGCATAGAAACGGCAAACAGATATATGAAAAAGTGCTCAACTTCACTAGCTATTAGGGAGATGCAAATCAAAACCACAATGAGATTTCACCTCATACCTGTTAGAATGGCTATTATTCACAAGGCAAGTAACAACAAGTGTTGGAGAGATTGTGGGGAAAAAGGAATTCTCATACACTGTTGGTGGGAATGTCAATTGGTACAGCCACTACAGAAAACAATATGCAGTTTCCTCAAAAAAAGTAAGAATAGAATTACCATAGAACCTAGCAATCCCTCTTCTGGGTATCTATCCACAAAATCTGAAAACATTTATCCATAAAGATATATGTACACCTGTGTTCATTGCAGCATTTTTCTCGGTGGCCAAGACATGGAAACCACTGAAGTGTCCTTCGATAGATGATTGGATAAAGGAGATGTGGTACATACATATTACTCATCTATAAGAAAAGATGAAATCTGCAATTTGTGACAACATGGATGGATCTTGAGATTATTATGCTAAGTGAAATAAGTCAGATAGAAAAAGTCAAGAACCATATGCTTTCACTCATATATGGGCTATAAAGCTGAAAGCAACAAATGAATGAGACAAACAAACAAACAACAATCTCATAGACACAGACAATAGTTTAGTGGTTCCCAGAGGGTAAGGGGGATGGGGGATAGTAGAATAGGGTAAAGGGGGTCAAATAAATGGTGATGGAAGGAGAACAGACTCTGGTTGGTGAACACACAATGTATTACATAGATAATGTATTATAGGATTGTACACTTGAAATCTATGTAATTTTACTAACCAATGTCACCCCAATAAATTTAATAAAAAAGAAAAACAAAAACAAAAACCTCAATGCAAAATGTAATGAACCTCTTTTTCCCTGTGCTGTTCAAATAGGTCATTGTGCCATTCATAGTACTACCTTCATTTATAACCAAATACAATCCTTTTTTATAAAACAAAATGTTTGTCTATAAACGTTGAATCTTATTTATGACAATATGAACAATTTCCTTTCAATATAAAAAACAGAAAATATAAGGCAAACTTAGATCCATTTTCATTATAATTGGACATAGCAAAATTATTGGACTTTTTGCAGTTTCTATTCTATTTTAGCCATTTGAGTATTGCTGAGTTCTGGTGCCTCATCTGAGTTTTGTTTCATCTTGTTCCTGAAATAATGTTTTATTAATTTTAATTTGGAGAGAACATTCTGCGGGGTGTGTGTGTGTGTGTGTGTGGTGAGAGCATGTATACATACACATGTATGCACACACACATACACATATACTTGTATATGCAGGTACATAGATATATACAATTACAGGAAATGTCAAAAAATTAAGAAAGAACATACGTCAGAAAAACTTGCATTTTTAATATTTTAAAAATGAATAATTGCCCCAAATTTACAGATAGTTTCACATATTTTTCAATTTTGCTTTCTATTGACTTTACTCCCAGTGATTATTGTAGTAATTATTTTAATAGTTCTTTTGAAAATTTCCCTTGTGCTTTCTGCACATTTTTCACAATGGTATTTTTACTTGAAATGATTGGGTTGGATTAAGAAATGTCAGTAATTTCTTTTCAGTTCATGAAGTGTCATGTCTAACTGGATAGTTATTATATAAAATCAATTACATGATGAAAATATTTAATTATAATTTATTCACATAAAAACTGCTGAAGAGTGACAGATATGATGTTGATGCTTAGAAATTGACAGGCCTGAACAAAGAAAAATATTTGAAATATTATTGTATCTTGGTGAAATTTTTGGTCAGTGGTATTTATGATGCAAGTCATTTTATTTGAAATCGTGATTCTAATGAATATATTTGTGTCCTTTTGTTAAAAGGCTGCCAAATATCAAGTAACTTTTAATTGCTGAAACAGTTGTTTTTGTTTCTTTTAACAAAGGAGTCTGATTACTTTTGTTTAAGGAATAGCCAAGAGTTTTCATGTGGTTTAAATATGCCTGTTATACTGGTAAAAATCTATGTACTCTCTTTGTACCTTAAAATAACCAAGATATGCTAAACCCTGTTCCAATGATGTGGAGTAATACATTCAGATAATAAATTTAACAAGTATACTGATCTACTGTGATACTGTTTTCATGGTCATGTTTATATTTTCTTCATTACAGTGTAACTTGGGCACATCTACCATTAGGTTTAGATATAGCATAGCTGCTGGGGTAATTTGGTATTGCACAGGTAATAGAACAGAGGTAGACATAACATTTTTGAAACTGCACCTGCTCTACTTTCACTGAGACCTGGTACTACAGCAAATCATAAATGCCATAGATTATAACAGAAAAAAAAATGGAAACAAGTTTAAATGTTCATTAATAGATTAAGGGTCAAGTAAATTCTGGGGTTTCACTTGGGAAAAACTCTCAAAACATATTGATAAGATAAAGAACAAGTTGCAGAACTCATGTCTGTTTATATTTACTGAAAATATACACATATATATTTTTGTATCTGCATAGGGAATTTCTGCATAGAAATATGTAGAGTAAGAACAGGTTAGAGGAAGGAGAGGAGGCTTTTAAAATCTTACATATTTCCATATGGCTTGCTTTTTTAAAAAGTCATGAGCAAAATTACCATTATTGTTTTAAAACTGATTAAAAACAAGACTCTTGTAAAGGCATGAATAGACATTTTACAAATATATACAAATTGCCAATAAACTTACAGAAAAACGTATGCCAGTATCTCAACACTGTAGCCAGATTTTTAAAAAGTCTTTCCAAAGATGAATTTTGTTTCAGAGCGATTTTATTTGATTGCTAATGATGTCATACAGATTTCAAATTATAGCCTAGTCATAGACATAGCCACAAGCAATATTATTAAAACTTTTAACCCTCATGAGCACCAATACAAAACACATTGGCTAGGTCACTGAGATCTGACTACTGATTCTGGAGCTAAAAATCATAGGGTGAATATCACAGGGTTATAAAATCAAGAGAAGCCATATTGTTATCTGTGGAAACGTGTCTTACTTCTACTTTGCTCACTAAAATCGTGCAATACCAAATCTTCTCTACATTTATTGTGGAGAATCTTTTATCGAAACTTGTAGTAGGACACATTTTAAAAGAAATAACTACTTTACAATGGGATCAAAACATGAAGTGTTTATGTGTAGTTTCAGAGGAGTTACATATGACATATGCTTGTTGGCTTTTCTCAGCTTCCCAGTAATCTTTATCAGATCCACTAGAGCAGGGGTGTCCAGACTGCAGCCCACGGGCCAACTGCGGCCTGCAATCCATTTTTTATTGGCCCGCTGCAAATTCCAAAAATATATTTAGTTTACTTAAATAAACCAGGTGAGGCAATACGTACTTCACCTCCAGTGAGTGGCCCGGCTGTTTGTGTATTTTACTGCATATGGCCCTTGGTGAAAAACGTTGAAAAAAGTTTGGACACCCCTGCACTACAGGCTACAAGACCTGAGGTTTCACAGGGCAGGCAGAGCGATTTCAGTTCATGTAATTTATAGATAAGTTTTTCAGAAGGCAGTGAGAGAAAGAAGTTCTATAGTCCTTTTTAGCATCTTCAGTATTTGATGTAGCTGTCTAAACAATTAGGCTTGGGGTAACAGAACACATGGAAGGGGACACAATAACTCTTAACTGTGATTGTTGAAACAGTTATTGAGAATGAAGAAAGTTTTAATTACTAAATGATCAACAATGCTGGGTTCTTGATTAGAAACATGACCAGCTATTATAAATTAGTTGTGCTTGGGCCAAATTCAGCCTGCAGATGTATGCATTTGGCTGCATAGTGTTACAAAACCTTACAGTTAAATTCTTTTTTAGGCCAATGTTGAACACTGGAGCTCTCCATAGGCAGCACCGTGTCCTACGTTTTCATACCTACTCTTCCCACTTAGCTCGGTATGCCTGTCCCCTGAAGTCATTGGAGAATGCTGTAAAATTTGTTAATTGTTTTGTCATTTAATAGTAATAAATTACAATTACAAGGTAGTGGGGGAGAGATAGAGATCACAGGGAAGTCATTGTCCTAATTCCGATCCAGTATGAATGGAGATTTGCAGAATATTTCCTGGTCTTTGCTTACTGAGATTTCTGAGCTTCCAAAAGTTTCATTGGTCAATAAATATAAAACAACTTCAAAATTAAGATCTTGAAAGGGAGAACGCATATGTTAAGAAATTCTGGGTGTGTCTTACCACATAGCTGCATCAGTATCAGAAACAATAAGTTATTGTTGTAGGTTACAGGATATTCAGAAATAATTCTGGCATTAACCAAAATCTCTGTCCTACCCACCCTCACATCTACCAAAGTTAAAATGTCAAGCTTTCTAATAAGAGAGGTTTTTAAGCTTTGAGGGTGAGGGAATTCATCCTACATGCCTAGCAAAGTGATTTCTTTACCATTGCAGGTACTCAGTAAATGTTCATTAGTTAAATAAATAAAAGATATGGAAGTTCATCTTTCCATGATTTCTAAAAACTTTCAGTTTTAATTTCTTCTTTGATCTAAAGGTGTTTTAGAAGCATGAATCTTTTTTTAAAGATTTTTATTAAAAATATAGCTAACATACAATATTATATTAGTTTCAGGGGTACACCATAGTTATTCAACATTTATATATCTAAAGGTGTGATCACCATAAATCCAGCAACCACCTGACACTGTACTAGGCTATCACAATATTATTGACTATATTCCCCATGCAGTACATTACATCCCCATGATTTATTTGTTTTGTACATGGGAGCTTGGATCTCTTATTCCCCTACCTCATTTCCCCTCTTTTTAAATTTATCAATTATAGGTGACATTCAATATTATTTTATATTAATTTCAGGTGTCTAGCATAGTGGTTAGACATTTATATAACTTAAGAAGTGATGCCCCCGATTAGTCTAGTACCCACCCAGCACATACATAGTTATTACTGTATTATTGACTATAGTCCTTATGCTATACCCTACATCCCCATGACAGCTTTGTAACAACCAATTTGTACCTCTTAATCCTTTCCCCCTTTTTCACCACACCCATAACTCCTCTCTCATCTGGCAACCATCAAATTGTTTTCTATATCTATGAGTTTGTTTTGTTTGACTGCTCACTGCAGAAAGTGCCTCCAAGTGGTTTGAGAGTTGGGTGGGGCAGGGTCCCAGTGAGTCAGCAGGGCAGAGCAGCAGACCTCACTGGGCCAGCCAGATTCAAATTTGGCCAGAGGGGGCGGGCTCAACACAGGAAAGATGGCACCCACCTGCTGGCTGCATGGAAGGCGGACCCCTCTCCAGTAAAATGCCGACTATCCTCTAGTCCTCTCCTCAAAGCCACACACCTCAGTCTGCCCCTCATATGTCTTCGACACCCCCTGAGTCACCGTCCCTCCGCAGGAGCCCAAGGTAAGTGCCTGTGAGTGAGTGAGTCTCTGCTTGGGCTGTTTACGAGGATGTCTGTGCTTCCCACAGCCTTTCATCCCACCCCAAATGGTCAGAATCCCCACTGCTTTTCACAGTCAGATGTCTTGGGGGCTCCTCTTCTCAGCACCTGGGCTGGGGAGCCTGGTGCGGGGGTCTGGGGTCCCTCCTTCTCCAGGGATAACCAAAGCAATGGAAATCTCTCTCCTGATTCTTAATCACCACGCACAGGTGTGGGGCCCGTTCCGTGTTTCCGCCCCTCCTACCAATCTCAACATGCCTTGTTCTTTGTATTTTTAGTGATAGGACTTCTCTTTGGCTAGACTACAGATGGTTTCCAGGGTGACTGTTCTATAATTTAGTTGTAATTTTAATGTGCTCATGGAAGAATGCAGGCACAGTGTTTATTTACTCCGCCATCTTGGATCTCTCTAGAAATATGGATCTTAATTTTTAAGTAGTTAACTTTTTCTCTGGTCACCTTTTAATTATTTCTGTGTTTATTAAGTGATAAATATAGACTGTACTTTTAGGAACTTGTACATGATAGATTTTTATAAATGGGCACAAGAAAACATTGTTTGAAAGGTGAATTTTTATACATTTATGAAATTTAGTTTATTTTTATGTCCCATTCTTCAATGTCATTTATTATAAAATCTATCCAATTCTGAAAAAGGTGTGTTAATATTATTGTATACACACTATAATTATATATGAATTATCTGACAAACAATTTATAAATTTCCAAGCCTTCAAATACGTCCCTTGAATGTAATATGAGTTATAGTTTAAAAAACTTATTTCTTAAAAGTTTTCTCCCCTTTAGACTGGCATGCATTATGATAACTGTGTTTGAGTTGTATTATAGTTTTACCAGACACTTCTTTTAGCAGCATGTGCATAATAGTTATAGCATATTTAACTTTTATGGATGAGATTATCTGATCTCCCTCACCCCCTTACCCTCAAACCCCCAACTTTCCTTATGATAGACATGACATTAGTGGCAGGAACTGTTTCTTTTGTTATGAAAATAGTCACTATCATCCATTTTCAGATGATAGAGTGGTCTCAGCAGTCATATCATAAGTTTATAAACTGCAAAACATCAGCTCTAGCTATAGAATTAGCTTTAAAAAAAAATGTCTGACTCTCTTTCTATGTGTCTTTGTCTTCAGCTGCCACCTTTGCTGTCCCTCAGCTCCATGTTGGGAGTTGGCCCTGTGGTGTAGCATCTGTTTACGCACAGGACCAGGGGGACGAGGCAGGGAGGTTTGGGCTGGCTCAGAGCATCCCATGGTCTGGGGTATCTGTTCTTGGGCACTCTGGGAAGGGCAGTGGATGGGAAATAAATTGAATAAAGGGGAAGGTGTCCAGCATGAAACTGTGAGACGTGACCTCACATACTAATTGAAATGTTAGCTCCTGCTGCTTAATTGGGTTTTGTTCATTTAAAAATTCTGTTTACTTTAATTAGGCTCACTGAAGAATGGGAAGCTTGCTGAGCTTGAAAATCTCCTGTCTCTCAAAATAATAAGAAAAGGTTGGCTCCCTTGGTGGTTCTTTGCTACTCTTTCACTCCACTCCTTATCTCCCTATTATTTTAGACATTATTCTAGATATTTTATAGGACTCTTTCCTGAGATGGTATAGGTTAAATAAAACCTGCAGTCAGGCACTTCCTTGTTTCTTTCAAGGCAGCTCAAATAGGTATAAATACTATTTAATCAGTCCCTGAAAAGAAACCAGGATGGGCGTGAGCGTGTCCACTGAAGATCTCTTCATTCCACGTGCAACAGAAGAACAGCTGGCTTTTAAAGCATGTAATTCAGTAATCTTCCTTTTTTTTTTCATAATTACTCTCATGGCTTCAAATTCTATTTCTTTACTTCTTCTCAGTATGGATCCTAAGAAAAAATAAATAGCACATGCAAATTGCTTGATTTGAGTAGAGTTTCATAAGGTGACAATTTATAAAGGTGGAGAGACAGGATGTAGGGAAAATATAGAAATCTGGGTTGAATAGCAATGACCTGTTGCTAGCAGGAGCTGTGGCTTTTAGTTGAGGGTCACAGTCTAGCCCATGGAAAGCTTGGAGAGGGAAATTAGAGGAATAAATATGCCATCCTCTCACTTTTCCCTTTTTTCTTTGGTGGTGAGCATCCCATTGACTGTACCCAATTGAAAGCACGAGGACAAAAGAGCTCATAGATGTTATTCATACTGTATCTTACATCTAGCTCTTCTCCCACCACACAGCAGGTGGAGAGTGGTTTTCAGATTTTCTTGAGAAACCAAAACCCAAAAATAGGTTCATCATCATCTAGAGCCACCATAGCTCACTATTTGTATGACTTTTTTGCAGTGTAAGGACTGCGGTGATATGCATGCTATTCATTGAGAAAACTGTAGTAAAACAATATTTTTCCTCTCAATATAACCAAGAAGGACAGGATATCCATTCTCTGACTCAGTGCTGCTGTTTATTTGATTTGGGCACACTGTAACTGAAAACTGCTGGTATGATCAGCTAGGATTCTTGCTCATTTTAGGGCATGCAGGAGTTGAAATTTAAAAGAATTTCTGAAATATAATGTAACCTAGAGTATAGAAATGACAACCGTGTAGCAGGTCGATACTCCTGTAACACCATTCTAATCCGTTGGCCTAAGTGTTCTGACTCCAGAGAACATACGCTGAATGCTTCACTATCGTGGATGTGGGAGTTAGAAAGGGAGGCATCAAAGATAATGCCAACGTTTTGATTTCAAGTGATGGAGAGAATGATTACGAGTCACAAGACAATAAGTTTTGAGGGGAAGGTGAAGAATTCCGTTTGAATTTGTGCTATCTGAAAGGAAGTGCCTATTAAGCAATTGGATATGGGGAGGCTGTGGGCAGTGGTGGGATTTTAGGAAGGAAACTGCGTCCGGGGAGAAAGATTCAGGAGTCATCAACATAGAAGTGGTAGTTGAAACTGTTGTGAACTTGTTCCTCACAAGCATGTAAAATCAGAAGGAAAAAGGGCTTAGTTTTCGTCACCTTCACTGCTACCATCTAATCCAAGACAACATCTTTGACATTTGCAGTAATCTCATTGTTTTCGATGTTGACTCTTTCTCAATACATTCTCCCATACAACCTGCAGCCCAGGTGATCTATTTAAATGTGCGTCTTCAAAGTTTAAAGCCATCAAAGTTTTCTCATTACAATTGGAATAAAATCCAAACAAGTGCTTTGGAAAGTCTAACAAGGTCCTGAATGTCTTTAAAGCACTCACACAACTTTCCATCTTACTTTATCTTACCCCGTTATCCACTTTTCTAAGTTCCCGTCATAAGGTTCTCTTTGAACTTCTGGCAAACACCAAGCTCTTTTCCACATCAGAGCCTTTGCTCCAACTCTTCTTCTGCTCGTTCCTTTCCATCTTTTAGTTATCAGCTTAAGTTGTTACTTGCACAGAGAAGTTCCCCTATCCCCCAAATGTAGAGTTCTCCATTACTACATCTTACTGTTTTTCTTCATAGCATTTATCTGAGTTTACAATTATATAATGATATATGTGTTTACTTTTAAAATATCTACCTCTCCTATTGGATTGTAAGACATCTACTCACTGCTCAGTACCTATCACATAGTAAATACTCAAAAAGCACTTGTTGAATGTATGAATCTATATTCGTTTAAGCTATCTATAAAATCTATACTGTAATCATCAATATTCTCTATCATTTATTTATTCTATATATCACTTATTTATATGCTTCTTTGTGCCTGGGTAAAAAGTAGCTGAAACTCCAAAGCCCCATTTTTTTTGTCTCCCCACGGGGACAAAGAGATCATTATTATACTTTATGTAAGCAGCTGCATATAAATTTCTGTCAAGATCAAATAAAGACAGCAACATTTAGATGGAAGACAGGAATGACTTTTTTCTATGTTCTGTTTAGGAAAAAACAAAACACCTCATTTCCATAATTGGCTGTGGTGTTGTCTATAAATATTATGTAAACTACCTTGAGTTCTTACAGTGCAAGTTAGGTTCTGATGAGAAATGAGTAGCAGTGGTCCTGAAGACAAGCAATCCTCTGGGTAGGAATTTTTCCAAAATTCCTTATGGACCAGTAAAGCAGGGGTTAGGGTTCATGAAATAAAGATGGGGAAGAACCTATTCTTTCACTAGATCTCTTTATATTTTACTTCTTTCCTACTTTTTCTGTTTTCTCTAGGGTAGGTGAAAAGAGAAGGGAGAGTATAGGAAAAGGTGAAAAGTATTACATATAATCTGACTGTAAAAGAACCCTAATAAAGAAGACACTGCAACCAGTGCATCCGGGCTGATCTCTTATGACCCATCCTCACTCAGCTCCTGCCCCTAGAGCTATGCCCTCTCCTTCTTTCTCCTGGGTTTCTCCATGCCTGGCACAAAATTAGGTTGCATGGGTTAGCTCAAACCTGGTTACCTTTTGTGTTTTCCCATTGGCCCAGAGGAACTTACATCCTTGCCTCAATAATAGGTGAAGGATAGGCTTATCCCCCTTGCCTCTTCTGTTCCAGCATAGGAAGCTCCAACCAACTTCATAATATCCAGGTGGGAGGCAAGCATCCATCTTTGTGTTCTCAATTACTTCCAAATGCCAAGGGTCACGTATAAGATCACTCTCTCTCTCTGTCTGTGTTCCAACCTTCTGGTCTTCTGGGTTTTGTGGTTCAGCAAAAACTCATTCTGGGAAGATTTTTTCAGTCATTAGGAGTGGTTCTCAGGGGCTCTTCTGTTGGAGGAGAGAAGAAAGCCAATGTGATCTCTACTTCTATGAATCCCCTTACCAAATATTCTCCCTGCCTCTCTCCTTCCTCACTGTAGTCCCTTCTTAAAGCAGCAGCCAGACTATTCCTTTGAAAAACTTAAATTAGATTAAGTCACTCCTTTGCTAAGAATTGTCCAATGTTTATTCATCTCATTCAGTATCAAATTAAAAATTCTTATCAAGTATATGTCCCCATTGATCTGTCTCCACCATTTCTCTGATCCCATTTTCTGCTATTTCTCTCCTTTAGCTCATTCTATTCCTCACCTGTCCTTTAACATATCAGATTCCCTCCTTTACCCTATGCCTGGGATGTTTTCCAAACATCCATCCTTCTTCAGCTGCTTCTGCTTGAAAGTCATATTCTCAGAGGCCTTTGCTAACCACCTTATATGAAACCACCTCCCCTTCTGGCATCTGAGCAGTGCTGAGAGTGGATACCCTGGCCTTTTAAAGTCCACAGCCTTTACTTTACTTGAATCTAAAACGAATATGTAATTTTTTCACTTTATTGATTTGTTTAATTTGTATCCATCCATTTAGCTCATATGTTCCAGGAAAGGCAGAATCATGGCACTTTTTATTAGTTCTGCAACAAATAGGTACTTAATAAATGCTTTTTGAAGCTTGTAGGAAAATCCAGAGAGACCAAATAGTTTCTGAAGCTCTCTAAAAGCTTACTGCAGGCCATGTAATTGACTGATTTATACAGTATGGTTATTGAAAGTTATGATGAATTTTTTGTAAACTTCCTACACTCTGGTTTCTACTCTAACACTTTCTCAAATAACACTGTCAGATTGCAGTTTCTAAAGGACTTTCATCACCTTCCTCCTTTGCTTAAGACTTTCAAAATCATGTGTATGTAGTTGTGTGTGTGTGCACATGTATGAATGTATCTATCATGTAAAGCCGAAGCCTGCTTGCTTCCCCTCTCCCTTTCTTCTTCCTTCCTTTATCAGCATTATTTAGTGAGCACCATTATACATTAGGTCTATTTTTGGTATTTTACCTACAAAATCTCCCTGTAACCTTCACAACATCCTGCAGACTACTTTTGTCTATTTGTTTGTTTTTTCACATTTTCATTGTAATATAGTAAAGGTACAGTAAAGTTATAAATGTGAATGTCAATGAATTTATAATATATGTTTATCCAGGAAATTGTCACTCAGATCAAGATAAGCAACATTTCCAGTCCTTTAGGTAGACCACTTTTTTTTTTTTGGTCTCTTCCATAGATTGATTTTATTGATTGATCTATTGATTAATTGATTGAGAGTCAATATTATTTTATATTAATTTCAGGTGTACAGCATATTAGTTAGACATTTATTTAAGAAGTGAGCCCCCTGGCTATTTTAGTACCCATCTGGAACTATGCACAGTTATTACCATGTTATTCACTATGCTTGACTTTACATCCCCATGACTATTCTGTAACTACCAATTTGTACTTCTTCATCCTTCCACCTTTTTCACCCTGCCTCCCAACGCCCCTCCCCTCTGGCAACCATCAGTTTGTTCTCTGTATGTATGAGTCTGTTTCTGTTTTGTTTGTTCGTTTATTTTGTTCTTTAGATTCCACATATAAGTGAGCTCATATGGTATTTGTCTTTCTCTGTCTGACTTATTTCACTTAACATAATACCCTCTAGATCCATCCATGTTGTTGCAAGTGGTAAGATTTCATTCTTTTTTTTTTTATGGCAAAGTAATATTTAATTGTATATATGTACCACATCTTCTTTATCCAATTGTCTATTGATGGGCACTTTTAGGTTTCTTCCATATCTTGTTTGTTGTAAATAATGCTGCAGTGAACATAGGGGTGCATGTATCTTTTTGGTGTCAGGAGGGTACTAGACTAATCAGGGGGATCACATCATAAATTATATAAATGTCTAACCACTATGCTGTACACCTGAAACTAATATAAAACAATATTGAATGTCAACTGTAATTGCAAAAAAAGAAAACTTAAACCTAATTCCTTATTCTGAAAAAAAAAAGAAAGAAACAGAATGGTTAATAACTGACTTTGGAATCCCGGAGAACTCAAATGGTGAAAAAAAAGAGATATTGCAAGTGAACAGCTAACTGAATATGTAGTATCAAGATAGAAATGGGCTTTCCAGACTAATTGGTCACCTGGAGAAAGTTGTAATATATTTTGCAAAACCTGTGAGGAAACTTGTAGAGTTTTCAAGTTTTCAAATAAAATTTAAAAGGAGTTTACAGATATAGATAATGTTTCTCAAAAACTTTAAATTCAAATTACATATAACATAGCAGGTTTAACACTGACAGATCAATAGTGGAAAAGATGCAGTTTCATTGGAGAAAATAAGGAAGAGGGTCAACACTTTTGGCCTTAAATGTATCTATACCAATTTGTAGAACATAAGTAGTGAATAAAGTGAAATTGGCATATTAAGACAAGGATGTAATTAATATCTTGAGATTAGGGTGGGATGGGGTTTAGAACTAGAACTGAGTAATAAAATGGCACAAAGACACACCTTGTTTAAAGAAAACACCAAAAGAGTGATAGTATACTTTTTAATTTTTTTTCTTTTAAAAGGTTGAGGAAGCAGTGTAGTAAATCTCTAGTCTGACCTTAATCTGATCAATGAGAGAGAACTGCTTGGAGATGTGAAGGTGTTAAAGATCAGGAATAACAATGATCATGTCAATTTATAGTTGGTAAAACCAGTGAAAGGGAATGAGGGAAAGCTGGGACGACTGAATTGTGCTAAGTAATGATAGCTCTTATTTATTGAACAGTTACAATGTAGTAGGCACTGTACTGAGTGGTTTACATTGATTGTCTCATATAATCCTCAAGGCTGTCATCCCAGTTTTATAGATGAAGAAACTGAGGCTTAGAAAGGTGAAGTAATTTGTCCAACATCACACAAAACTAGTAGTAGAGCCACATTTGAATGCAAGCAGTCTGAATTTAGAACTATCCTGCTAAGAATGTAGATTTCCAAAAGTTTTTAGAAAAAAGATAAATAGACTCTTTTGGCCAGTGAATTTAAAAGAAACGCTGACTCAGTAATAATGACAGGCCTTCAGATGACACACATGGAGATTACTCTAATGAAGGAGGAAAAGAGAGACGCCCAATCAATCTATGTGGTACACAAAAATCGGGGGATATGACAGAATGGTGCCAATGGCGTTTTCACGTATTTTTCTACTTGCACTTTATGATCTTTAAAGAGAGGCTAGAAAAGATTAAAATTTAAAAGAAATGATACCTCATCACTTAGGATTAAGTTTGGCTGATAAGAACCTAAAGTTAAACAGGATAGAAATTTCACTTTCTCTTTTCTGTTAGTTTGAAGGGAGGTAGCCCAGGGCTGGCACAGTCTGTGCTCCATAAGGTTCTCAGCCTTCTTTGTGGCTCTGTTACATATAGATACCTTTCTCAAGGTCATCTTATGGTCCAGTGTTTCTGTTCCCAATATTGTAACCATCGAGAAAGAAGGGCACACCTCTACCATATAAAGGTATTCTTGCATCCCTTGGCCAAAATTAGTCAGATGGCCACATCTACCTATAACAAAATCTGGGAAATGCAAACTTTAGATATTGGTGTTTCTACCTAGAATTCGGGAGCTCTATTAGTAAATTCAAAGGAAGCAGACACATATTTGGGGGCATCTAGCAAATTGTGCCACATATATATGCCTTAATTCAAGTAGAAAGGTAACAAAAACCTAAACTAATAGTATCAGGAAGAAAAATCTGAAACATCTAGAAAACACTAACAAAATATTGGCTTTTGATTGTTTAAAAATTTTTGTGTATTTTTAGTATAAGAAAAACAAGAAGGTAATAGTTCTCACTTGGGGAAAATTCTAACATTAATAGGTGATGGAGAAATAGTAGCATTAGTCCACTATTTTGTTCTCACCTCCTTTATCAAAACCAGTTATGGAATTGAAAGAAGAATTGGAAGTTTCTCATGTTGATGAGAAACTGAAGGACCAAATAGGGCAGCATCTTCATTCTGGCCCTCATTATTATTTGCCTGCATTACCTCCTTAAAAATTCTTACTGTTACTTGGCATACATTTTCTCCCCTCACCCACAAATCAAGGAAAGAAAACGACTTATTTACTCCCACAAATTATTTCTCTAAACACAATCTTCTCATTCCCTTGCTTAAAAACTTTTTGTTGTTGTTGTTGTTCTTCTCTAGAATTAATAGAATGAAGTCTAGACTTGTTACCATACACATAAGGTCCTTCGTGACATGTTTTGAGCTTTATTTTCATCTCACCTCTGCCTATTTCTTTCATACTTTTTGAACTACAGCTTTGCTAAAATTCTTAGTGTTGCCTGAATATTGAACTTACTGATATTTTTGAATGCCCCTCTTTGCCTGGGGAATCCATCAACAGTTTTTAAGACCTAACTCATGGACCTCCACCTTTTTAAAGCCATGCAGAGATGGATAGGTTTTCCTTTGTATCCACATGGTGTTCTGTACATGTTTGATTTATTTACTTGTCATATAAATAAGTATTTATTTATTTATTTATGTCTTTCTTCCTTGCTAATCTCTGAGTTCTGCAGGGGAAACAATTTTAAACATATTGCTCAGCCCTTAGTGAATGTTCAAAATGTTTATCACTTGATTGGTGAGAGTATGAAGATGGTTTAAATTCATTCAGGTCATTAGGGGCAAGTGCAATACATATATGCTAGAAAAATTCTACTGTGATTTAGGAGCTATTGCCAAGTGTCTTGGAGGAATTTTGGGTAGTAGAAGTGTCAAAGGACTGGAGATAGCCAATGTCCCAATTTTCATAAAGGTATAAAAGTATATCCAGGAATCATAGACTCACACACTTTAGGCCATGCACAATTGTAGAGTAGATTATTAGATGGCTTGTGAGCATTTTAGGTAAAATACTGAAAAGTACATTTCTATTGTTGTATTTTAGCACTTCCTACTTTCTTGAAGGTTTAGAGGCAAATGTTTATTCCTAGGAACCTGTAAATGTTTGTTTAGGACAAGTAAAATTGTGTGCAACTCTTTTCCTATGTTTCTTGAAATGTATTGACTGAAAATGGTGGCTGTGTATTTTGTAAGGCATCTGTGGATGTTTCTAATGTGACTTTATGTGGATCAGGTGATGTGTTTGTATATTGAGAACGACAGAACTCTATGCCGGGGGTTCTCTGTTTTCAGTTGTTTGCTTAACACCTTCATATTTTTTTGCCATGTTTAAATACCATCTCTATTTTTATATAAAGAATTTTTTAAATCAACTCAGGTTTAACTTAAACTTAACCTTATCCTAAATGAAAATAACTATAAGGTCACAGGTTTGTAATGTACAATTTGATATCTTTTCTAATACACCTTATAAATAATGCATAACTGTGAACAACAGAAAAAATCATGGCCATGTATCCTCTTGAATACAATCAGTGTAAAATTTTACAACATTTTATGCTGTAGTCATTGTATAAAACATGGGGGAATTTAGGCTATTCAAAATACCAGAAAGTGATTTTTATCTATTGCACCTTTGCATGGTGCACAAAGGCCGTTGATTAATGGATTGATACTGAGTTGGAGGGTTGTTTTGAGAGAACATTTTCAGGGCAGTGACCTTTGTCCTAACCTGCTTGATATTCTTGTTTGTGAACTCGAGACATAGGAAGTGATGGATTCAATTGGAAATGACATAAGCTGCAAGTGGTAACTAATATACTGCATGTTAGAGTTAATTCAAATGTTTTGACAGGTTTGAATTATAAACAAATAATAGAAACACATTAGGAATTAATGTAGAGGATGCATAATTAGATTGAAATGTGTTTAAATATAGAAAGGAGAAGATATGGCAAAATTATTCCATGGCTTTAATTGCTATAAACTCAGTAGGAACGAAAAATTTGATATATATGCCCTAAAAAGAAAGCACAAACTTAGATTTCAGTCATAAAGGTAATATGCTCAAGAAAGTGCTTTAAAATTAGCTGTCCAAATTAAGAGTTAAATATTCTGTAGCTGATCAATCTATATCTGGAATATTTTGTTTAATTCGAGGATTTAGCCAGAAAAATTATAGAGCTGAAGATCTCATCATATGTGAGAGAGTTGAAGTAATTGTGCACAATAAGCCTAAAGAAAAAAATTCTAAGTTGGGGCATGAGACTTGCTTTTCAAAAACAGTGTTGGAAAAGTTTCAATGTAGAAGAAAAACTTTATTTATTCTGCCTAATTCTGTAAGCAGATTTCACTTCAGCTCAATAAAAATTTAAATAATTTCATAGACAGGGATGCTGCCTCACAAGGAAGACGCAAGCTGCCAGGATTGCTATATGCTTATCTTCTGGATATGAAAGTGTGTGTGTGTGTGTGTGTGTGTGTGTGTGTGTGTGTGTGTGTGTGAGAGAGAGAGAGAGAGAGAGAGAGAGAGAGATTGTATGTGTGTGTGTGAGTTGGCAGAGAGGTGATCCTTTAACTTTCATTGTATGATATTTTTTTAAATATGGAATGCTTCTCGGATTTGTGTGTCATCCTTGCACAGGGGCCATGCTAATCTCTGCATTGTTCCAATTTTAGTATATGTGCTGCCAAAGTGAGCACTCTGTATGATTTTAATATTTACAATGATCACATGTCATCAGAAAAAAGATTTTCCATTTTGAAAAGCAAAGTTTAAAACTACTAGAGAAAGAGAGTGGTTTTTGAGGAGATTCTTGCTTCTGTCACTTAATAACCAATTACGTTTGACTAATTCCTTAACTTCTCTGAGCATGAAATTTCTCTTGTAAGGATAATAACACTTTCCATGTTATTGGTTGAAGACTAAACTAATGCTACACATGAAAATTCCTGATACACTAGGATTTCGGTATATGTAATTTTCTTTTCCTTGTATTTGGTCATGAGTTAACTTTTTGAAAGGACAGCCAAAAGTTAGTGGGCAGGCAAAAATTCAGCCCTAATTTTGGACCTTAAACAGTTCAGTCCTAACTTGTGGTTTGGAAGTTTTGTGGTATGGAAAAAGTAATATAGACGAAAGAGAAAATCCTAAGACCTACATGTATACTTTTAGTTATTAGTGCAAGCATTCATAATGTCATATTACAGTCTTCACAGATGAGTTCAATTTTCATTATTTTCTTGCTTAATGGTCAATCACTGTGGGCCACATGGCCTATTCACTTTAGTTGCAATATGGATGAAATCATGAAATCATCCATTTCATATTCCTGTTAATTGATTTTTTTATAGAAATTAAATTAGGTAGTTGTTTAATGATCCAATTAACTGCTCTACAAGTTTACCCTCAAATTACTTTATACCGGTAGACTTCTCACTTCAGTCAAGTAAACATACTTGAAACTTTAGGCCAGTTTATTAAAATGATGCCTTCAGATTTAGCTAATTTTTTGGGGGTAAAAAGTAAATGAAGGGAGACCACTGACAAGAACACCATCTTTCAACACAGGCAAAACAATATGTTTTGACAATTCATTAGACATCACTTCATATTTTCCCTTTTAAATTCTATATTCAAGAAGGTAATATCATTTTTCGAAGAGGTTATTCTGTTACCTAGATATACTGCCATCGGATGACAGTAGCTGCTACTGTTATTAGTTCCAAAAGCAAAGGGTTAAGTTATAGAACGATGCTTTAGGATTTCTATGTGGCAGTGTTCTTCTTGTGACTCTGTGATTTAATTATTACTTTTCTATGTTTTCTTATTTTTTATAAAAAATAAGTTTTGCTTTTGAGCGATTGAGCTCAAATAATGTTAAACCACCACTATTTCCAAAGATTTAGAAAAAACATATAGAGGTAAATGTTTAAGGTACAATCTATTGCTTTCCTCCCTGATCCTAGACTTTGCTTCCTTAACCTACAACAATTTTAGCTTGAAATCAAAGCATTTCCTGGCAGCCATGCTCTTGCTTTGGTGCCTTGTTTGTTTTTCTCAGTAGCCAAGGAAGCACTGCCTCAGTAACAGGTGGCCTGCTGGTCCTTTCTCTTCTCCCTTCCCCAGACTATTCACATTAATCACAGAAAAGGTTCAGTTTGCCTTATAGTCTTGCTACTTTGGAATCCCCTTCATATTTTTCTTTGATGCATGCTAATAGCAGATTATAAACCATAGTCCTTTCTAACAAATAAGCGACTGAGTTAACAAAACAACCCTCAGAGTTTATGCTAGCCTTCCTCTGTAGATTAGCAATTTAAATGTTAATCCACAGTTTCTTTGCAATTTCCAGAAAATGTATTTGTAATACCATAGATGAATTATAGTAATTACCACTAATTTCAGTCATGAAAATGGATATAACAACTTGGGAATGCTGACTTTAATTCTTTTAATTCACTTGCTAACATCATAATCTTCATACTGGTGAAGTTAGAGGCGGGGGAGAGAAAGATTTGAAATAATGGAGATTGTGGTGGTCTCAGCTTGCATTTTTTTCTACAGTTCCTAAAGCTAATTGTTTCGTAGTTACAAAAGGTTTTAGAATATGAACTCCATAAATGTATTTTTAAAGTATTCATTAAAACTAGTTCTGCAAGTCTCCTGGTGCTTGCTCTGTTGCTCAGGCACCTAAATGACCTGAATCCACTCAGGGCTCTTCACTGTCATGCTATTTTTGAGTGAGGAGAAATTGCTAAAGGC
The DNA here is from genome assembly GCF_004115265.2 of Rhinolophus ferrumequinum. Lineage (NCBI taxonomy): Eukaryota > Metazoa > Chordata > Mammalia > Chiroptera > Rhinolophidae > Rhinolophus > Rhinolophus ferrumequinum. The sequence goes on from NC_046285.1 coordinate 63,829,148, forward strand.
TAGACTTTTAAAAAATGGAGAAGCGATTGTATGTAGAAGAAAAGAGGCTCTATGTGTTTACTCACCAGTTGCAAGAAAGAGTTCTCACTCAATAGCTTTAGCTGTCAAAGAGGAAATAAGTGCAGAATAAGCCTTAGAAAAGGTTAATGATCAGAAAAATACATCTTATATATAAAATACATTTATGTATAAAATGGATAGTGCTTGCACAGCTTGTACATGGTTTTAAGAGCTATTTAGGGGAGACAAAAGATCAGATTAGCAAATCTTTCCTTCAGAGGCCGACAGGAGAAACTTTTAAATAGCACTACATGAGGCTTTCATCTTCTGAAAGTAAACTCCCTTCTAGTTGCCAGTGTGAATGAAATGATTTCCAAATCATTTTTCTAGTACACGGTGAAAGTATCTTTTGATTCCATACTAAAGAAAGGATTCCTAGTTTTCTTTTAATCAAAACCTGTCTAAATTAGCAAAAGAGATATGGAATCAATGTGACATGGTGGAAAGAACAGGGAAAGTGAAAACTTAGATTTTACTTCAGGTTCTTCACTTTTATAGCTGTGTTGCTTGGGGAAACCTTAATTCATCAGTTACTATTTATTTACTGGCAGTAGAGGGAGGAGTAATGACTGTCCTGCCTTCCGCACAGGGTTCTGAGGAGGATTACTTGGGAATATTGAGAAATGACTTGTCATAACAACAATCATAAGACCCACTTGTTCCAAAAAAATGCCAAACCACTGATAATCCTCAGAACGTCAGATACTCTTTCCTCTTTTTGAAATGTTCCTAAATTTCTGCCTGCCTTATTACAGTCAACTAAGGACTATCAATTTTTCTGCAGACTGATTAGAAAGTCTCCCCTACTTTCAAGAATCACATTTTAATAGGACATTTGCCAAAGAGAAATTGTCTCAGTACTTCCAATATAAAACTTAGTCTCCTTTCTAAAACTTTGGAAACTCTGCTAGATGGATTTCCTTGCTATAAATTTATGCCTTTGTTAATTTTGTCTTGGACTTAAATTTTTCATTGACAACATCTATGTGTCAGCATTTATAATGCATGTGAGATAAATATAAGACTGCCACTGAAGAATTTTAACTTTGTTTAAAGGAGATAACAAAACTGAAAATGAAATTTTAAGGGATGATATTTAAAGTTCATTTGGGAAAAACAAAGTGTAAGGAGAGAGCTATTTCCATACCTCAGACTCTAGGCAAATCACCTTTGATAATAACCATCATTTATAAATGCTTTATACATACCATTTTAGAGATAGTGGAGTGTATCTTGGGAGACGACTGATTTTCATCCCTGGTTCCACTACTTACTAACTGTAAGATCTAGGACAAATTTTTCAATAAATGCTAACATTTATGGAGCACTTACTATAAGTCAGACAGTGTGATAAACGTCTTATGTGGATTAATTCATTTATTCCTCAATGAGATTGGTATTATCATTCCCATATTAGAGAAATCCAGGAAGGTAAGTCATTTTTCCAAGATCGCATACCCAGCAGTTTCCACATCAACAAAACAAGATATGGTAATGTCACATAGGTCAAAGGGTTGTTGAAATGATTACATGAGACAAAGCATGTAAAGTGTTTGTTTATCAAACTGATGCAGGAAGTATTCAGTAAATGTTTTGTTCTTGTAATTGCTTGTGTCACTTTTAGTAGGTGAGTATAATTGTCCACATTGTTAAGATCAGAAACTTCAGCTAACCTTAAAGAAGCAAACCAAACCAAACAAAACATAATATTGGGAAAGATGAATGACATGTTGGTACTCTAAAATAGAGACCATTAGATTAGCCAGAGGAAAAGTTCATAAGCTTTTTTGGGATGAAAAACTGAAATGCTCCTTAACTTGAATCCTTGCAATGGACACAGAAAAAGGTCAAGGAGAAAAATGTATTGATAGGTTTTCTTGGGAGACAGCTAGGACAGTTGTAAAACAAATGTAATAACTATGAGAATTATGATGGTACACTGTTGAGTAGTTGAGTTTGGGGAAGAGATATACATACCTATGACTCATTGCTGTTCTAGAGTTACTTCATTTGAAGGAAAAATATTTAAAGCTATGCTATATGGGGAGCCTTATATTATGCCTCAATATTTGAAATCCTAGCAAGTTATAGATTGGTGAGTTATTTGAAGGACTGGGAAAAATGGTAGTGGCCTCTAACTTGTAGTCTACTATAGCAGGGTCTGGTTACACAGAGTAATAAAACACAAGTCAAATAAGTTTAGAAAGTTAGTGAGATAATGTAGAAAGATCTAGGTTACTGCTGGGAATTAAAAACTCCAGTAGGAGTGGTGCTGGGAGCAGACTTTTGAGGCTAGAGTCCTCTGAGGCTCTAAAACAAAAAAAGCAAGAAGGTAAGAAAAAGGTCGAAAGGGATATCAAAGACAAATTGGGCTTAATTTTTCTTCATTGCAGCTCCAATTTTAACAATCCATAAAATAACAATGTATCATTTATCTAATTCCTATTGATTAATTGGTATAAGTGCTTTAAGTGCCAGGCATTGTGAAACTGATGGGGATTTTAGACCAGGTAGGAGAGGACTAGCATCCTTGCAGGCCTTTGAATGAGCTGTTTTGAGGCTTACAGGGCCATTTAAATTGCGCTCTATAACAGTTGCCTAGTCATTTAACCTCTGGGCCTCAGTTACTTCATTTGTAAAATGAAGATGTTGAACTCTATGATCTCTGGGGAACTTTGCAATGTGAAAATGTTATGATTTCTCTTTGGCTTACTTTTAAGGAAAAGGCATTATCCTCTTTGGGTAATAAAGAATCAAGAGGAGAAGCTCACATCTCAAAGGGTGCATGCAAATGGATATGTGCATACCCAAACACAGGCACACATATATAGCATCATGAGGACTATCAGGAAAAAAATACTGTTAAAACTGGAGTGAGTGACATAAGGTTGAAGACATATTCAACTTACCAAGTATTTCTGTCTTTGCAGCATGAAAAAAAACGTAACACATGGTTTTCCCAGAATCTTCTGGCCAAAGACGAGGGGATATAGTAATTCATGTAAGTAAAGCTCAAATTTTATTTACTCAAAAAGTAATATCATCTTTTGTTCTGTATCTCAGTGTCCTTAACTATCATCCTCTACTTTCTTGTCCATAGTTTGACATGCCTTTATTCTAAGGATTTTTCATTTTGATAAGTATTTATCTCAGAAAGATTAAAGCCAAGAGTCCGTAAACTCACCCAGAGGAAGTATTTTAATTTAATTTTCAAAATTAGTCAACAACTGCTAAAGTTATTTTGACAACTTTTTATTCAAGGAGCTTTAGGAGTTTAAAGTTTTATGTATGGCCAGCTGACTTGTGCTTCATGAGATACGGGATTTAAGGCAGTGTGATTCCATTCTTATTAGTGGCAGTGATAAGACTTCCTAGAAATGGAAACAATGGGGTCACACATTGAAAAAAGAATAAGACAAAAAGCAAGGCTGGGAAACTCTCAACCTAAACTAACTAAAACATGCATGATGTTCTATAAAGAGATCAGGTTTCTAAGTTAGAGAATGCTATTTAAGAGAAACTGCTGATTATCTTAAAAAGTGACTGGTAAAGACAGGAGAGCCCAGGAAGAGAAGAGAAGATTAAAAAGGAAAAAATAAAAAGAAATAAGGTCTTCCTTTTGTCTTGTGCAAATGGAAGGCCTCAGTGTTTTTCAATATGATTTGTATAAGCTGCTTGTGGTTATCAGTGGGATACACAAAAGGAATAGACCAATTTCCAAAGAACAATTTGAAATTTTTGGTTGTTTCTGCATACCCAGTAATTAAGACACTGAAGACTAACACAGAATTAAGACATTTCCTATGCTTATAAAGTGTTTTCATCTATTCATTAATTTGTATGTTAATAAACATATAATTCAAAGATTCTTTACATTTCAACCATGGATGAAATGCAAGAAAGAAAAAAAAGTGGTCCTGGCCCTTCAGGAATTTAAAATCTATTTGGAAATAAAATATAATGCTTTCATTTTGATTACTTCCCTATATTGCTCTAATAAATTAACTCATAAGAAACCTGAAAAATCAAGTAAATTTTTTTTCTGAAATGCTTAAGGGGGCTTGATAATAGTGTTTCCTGTACGTAAAAACCGGCTAAAAGATAGCGCAGTCTGTTTTATTACACCATTAGAGCCAAATTTATTCATCTTCAATATGCTATAATTTTATTCAGAACCTATTTTTATTCTGCTAAATATTTCAATCCTAAAATTCACATGGCCCAAGGGAAAAATGTTCTGGAGTGTATCATCTGTTCCACTCAGTGGTTACATTGCCAAAGATCCAAGAGCTGGAACATATGCCTGCTTTGCGTGATCTCCCTTTATCCCCATGGAGCCCTTTAGACTTGTTCTTACTCCCCTGCTGGCCTTGGGGGAAACTTCTAGCATCTGGTAGCTGGGACTACACGTAAGTTAGATCTAGATGTTTTTCTCTCTTTGTTGTTTAGGGCCAGTGTTCCAGTTTTCTAGTTCAGTCTGAGCATATAAAGCATGATGGTGGAGGTGTGTGTTTTTCAGCCAATGGGAATGTAGGTAAAGGTGAATGAGGTGGTATGAGATTAGAAACTATGTAATATTAGATCCTTTGATAAAGATGCTAACGTTACTTTATTAGAGAGGAGAAAATTCTAAGGAAACATAATAGCTGTTTTCAAATACCTGAAAGGTTGACATGTGGGGACAAAAAGATTATGCTGGCTCTTTGAGTCCCAATAACTTCCAAGGAGTGGAAAGTACTGGGAACACCTTTTGACCTAACCCCAAGAGAAGGTATAAGTTTTCTACCCCTGTTGAAGCAGAAGCTAAATGATTGCTGATGTTCTTACATAGGAGAAATAAATGGAGTTAGACAAGGCGATAGGACTTGGGACAGGGATGGTGAATTGGTTCAATTCCCATGACTAGTGTGATGAACTAGTAGGGCTGCCCAGAGTGCTGTGGCCTCAGACTATCCAAGCTCACGAGGAAGAAGCACCATGATTGATTAGGATAGATGTGTATGCCATGCATTTTTTCTCTCTGGGACGTTCCTTCAATGTTCTTTCCACTCCTTAGATTCTACAATGCTAAGGTGGTACCGCGTGGTGCTACTACTAGCCCAACATACCTACCCAGCTCCCTGGATTCAAAAGACCACTTTGGATCCACATCTATACTTGCTATTGTCTACCACTTCTCATATTTTGTTACCCTTGAGTGGGTAAGTGTGTAATTGGGCTGACCTGATTTGATTGAAAGATTATAGGAATTTTACTTTCTGCTATAAAATTACAAGGAGGCATAGTGGTATACTGGAACATAATTTGGCTTCTATTCTCACCACTCCACTGAGACTGCATCCACCAGTGATGTCTGTGTTACCAATTCACACTCGCCAACTTCTTGAAACGTTTTTGCCTCTTGGCTCTTGCCACGCTATTTCCTCCTGCTTTTCTCCCATCCCGCTGACTGCTTCTTCTCACTGTTCTTTACCCTGATCCAAGGACCTGAGTAAGATCCTCTTTAAGATATGGTTCAGATATATCTACCCTCTCATCTGTCCATTCCTGTAGATTTAAATTCTATTCTTATCTTCCATAATTATTCCAGCATTTCTAAACATAGCCAAGAACTTTGATTTTGCTCTCCTATCTAAGCACTTCCTGGAAATTACCTCTCGGACGGTTCATAGGCATCTCTAACTTACCATTCAATATGGGCTTTTGATTCACACCCAAATCTGTTTTCTTCTCTTCTTAACCATCTCATAACATAATTAGTCACCCAGTTGCTCACCCATGAAATCTAAGACTAATTCTTGATTCTTTTCCTTTTCCCACCTCATATCCTTTCATTCATTCTATCATTATAAATATGGCCAACTACATTTTTATTGTGCCACTTCTTTCCGTCATTACTACCACCACCTCCCTAGAGCAGACTACCAGTGTCTGTCACCTGAACCATTGCAGTAACCTCCTAAATATGTGCCCTGCTGAAATCCAGTATTCATACAGTACTAAGAATAGTCTTTAATCCCTTCAAAATTCATTAAACAAATATTTGATTGACTACATAGAAGGCTTATCATGGACTAGGTTGTTCAAAGCTCTTGAGGGTCATCAGGGAACAAAACAAAGATTCCTGCCTTTGAGGAGCTTATGTTCTAATGGAAGGAGATACACAATAAACATAATAAATAAGTGAATTATATAAGAAGCTAGAGGCTGTGCAAGAATTGAAAGTAAAGCAAGTTAAGGGGCAAGGGCATTCTGGGGAAGTAAAGGTTTGGATTACTGTATTGCGCCATGTATAACACGCACTTTTTTGCCCAAATTTGTGAGGGAAAAATAAGGATGCGTATTACATGAGGATTGCCAATTAAGTTTCAAACTAATCTTAGAAAAAGTGCTGCTTATCTCATTGCTGAATATCACTATGGTCACCTTTGAAGCACTCCCCTTGGGAAGCTATGCACCCATACCAGCACCTAGTCTACCCTTCAAAGCAATTTTGGAACTCCTTTTTCAGAATAGCCATCAGAGCTGTCATCCTATTACCCTTGATGTCCTGCATGTCATCAAAATGTCTTCCTTTCAATATTTCCTTTATCTTTGGGTGAAGAAAGAAGTCATTGGGGGCCAGATCAGGTGAGTAGGGAGTGTGTTCCAATAGAGTTATTTGTTTACTGGCTAAAAACTTCTTTATAAACAGTGACGTGTGAGCTGGTGCATTGTTGTGATGCAAGAGCCATGAATTGTTGGTGAAAAGTTCAGGTTGTTTTTGTCTAACTTTTTCATACAGCCTTTTCAGCACTTCCAAATAGTAAACTTGGTTAACTGTTTGTCCAGTTGATACAAATTCATAATGAATAATCCCTCTGATATCAAAAAAGGTTAGCAACATCATTTTGACTCTTGATTTGGACTGATGGAACTTTTTTGGTCATGGAGAATTGGCTGACTTCCATTGTGCACTTTGATGCTTTGTTTCAGCGTCATATTGGTGCACACATGTTTCATCACCAGTGATACCACGGCCCAAAATGTCGCTTTGCCTCTCCAAATGGTCTTGGCAAACTTCGATTCTCCTTTGCTTTTGTTCATCTGTGAGCTCCTTTGGGACCATTTCTGCGCACGCATTTCTAATGCCAAGATTTTCAGTTAAGGTTTTCCGGTTTCTCTATAGATGTTTACTTGGTCTGCTATGCTTCTCACAGTCAGCTGACAATTTTGACGTACAATTCAATGAATTTTTGTGATGTTTTCATCAGTTCTGCTTGTTACTGGCCATCCTGACCTCTCTTCATCAGTGATGTGTTCTCTCCCCTCAGAAAAAGTTTAATCCATTTGTATATTGCCGTTTTCTTGATGGCATTATCTCCATAAACTTGGACTAACACATCCCTGATTTCACTTCAACTCTTGACAAGTTTAACAAGAAATTTAGTGTTTGTCCATTGCTCTAATTCAAGCTCAGACATTCTCGCGATGGCACACAAAAACACGCAACAACAATAATGAATGCCCTTCAGCAAGTCACCGCCACACTTCGACACGAACACAACTGTGACACACTGCTATACCAAGGTTATGAAACCTTGCTGAGCTCTTTGTACAGTGCTGCCAATATAAGTGCATGTGGCAAATTCACGGACCTAATTGTCAGACCTCATATATATATATTTTTATATAGAATTATTACATTTTTATCTTTTTTATGGCTTCAGTTTTTGATAATTGTTTTCAGAAAGGTCTTCTACAACCCAAAAATTTGTCTGATTTTTATTTTATATTTTTCTCAACTTATTAGAATTATATCTTCAGTACTGAGAGTTTGACAGAATTATATTAAACTACAATAACCTGAAAAATTGATATCTCTGTAATATTTATCACAGCCAATAATATCTAAATTCATAATATAGAAATAAGATATATTTTTCTTCTTGCTCAAGTTTGTTTTGCCTTCTCTTTCATATAAATCTTGTATGTCACATTAAGGTTGCTCCTGGATATTATATATTAAATGGTTTTGATTTTGTTTTGTTTACTATTATGTGAACAACCTTGTTTCTATTATGTTTTATAACTAATAATTGCTGGTTTGTCATGAAAACTAGCATATATGTTTATGTATAGAGACTTACAGTCACTTTTTATGACTTATTAATTCTAAGTTTTTTAATTATCTTCTGGAATTTCTGGATATGTAATCATATTCTCTGCAATTGATTGTGCTCTTGGTACTTTCTTCCAATTTCTTAATGTGCTTTTCAGAACTTCCAGAACATCTTTGTTTGTTCTGGACTTTTATGAGAATCACTTTAATATTTCAACATTGAATTATTTTGGCTGCTATAATCTTTACAGTGTTAGGAAATGATATTTCTAGTGCTAATTTTTGCTCACAGATTTTTGTTTTTATTCATTGTACAGCACGACATCAACTGACTGTAGAAGACTTTTTTTTTTTTTTTTGTCTCTATAAGGCTCAGGCTTTATCCAGTTTTGCCTAAGTTTCTCCTGAGCTCCAAGTTTGTTTTAAAGTCCTTGACCTCAGGATATGGTTTTCCAAACTGGCAAGAAATAATTGAAAACCAAATGTTGATTATACTAGTTGTTCACCTAGAAGTACCTCCTGATTTTAAGACAATTTATGATCATAGGTAAAAGCTGCTTTTACCACAAGAGGTCCTTCCAATTGAAACCTATATTTTAACCTACCCAGAAATATATATTTTGTGTTTTTTCATTCACTAAAAAAATTTTCATTCAGTTACAGATGCTAAATGCTATCACATCTGAATAAGTAAAACCCTTAAACTGTGTTTGCCTCGGAGAAGTCAGTCTAATGGGGATTTCCTGGATCAGAATATTCAGAGTTGGGGCAGCTTTCAGTAAAGGATGAATAATGGTGAGAGTCACTAATACCATGTTTCCCCGAAAATAAGACCTAGCTGGACCATCAGCTCTAATGCATGTTTTGGAGCAAAAATTAATATAAGACCTGGTCTTATAGTAAAATCAGACTGAGTCTAATATAAAATACTATAAGACTGGGTCTTATATAATATGATATGATATGATATAATATAATACTGGGTCTTTATAATATATAATATAATATAATATAATATAATATAATATAATATAATATAATATGGGTCTTATATTAATTTTTGCTCCAAAAGACGCATTAGAGCTGATAGTCTGGCTAGGTCTTATTTTCTGGGAAACATGATACAAGAGGGAAAGAAATGTCTACTTTGTTTAAACAACTCTTAATTTGGGTCTCTATTATCATAGCATAGCTGTATCTATATCCAAACTAATAAATTTAGCTTTCCTCAATCTTCATTCTCTTGGATCTTTCAGTATGTTTTGATCATATCCACCAAGTCTCATATTTAAATACTTCTTTATTGATGTCTTTGTTCTGGTTCTCTTAATGCCTTACAAGCGTTTCATCAGTCTCCTGTAAGACTCTTTTTATGTCCACTGCTAATGTGGAACTTCTCTAAGGTTTCTTCCTTGACCCTCTTCTGTCTTTACACTTTTCCTCCTTAGAGTCCTTGGCTTTTAATATCCCTCTTTAAAACAGATTTCTAGGCTGGCCCGGTGGCTCAGGCGGTTAGAGCTCCATGATCCTAACTCTGAAGGCTGCCGGTTCTATTCCCACATGGGCCAGTGGGCTCTCAACCACAAAGTTGCCAGTTCAATTTTTTGAGTCCCGCAAGGGATGGGTGGGCAGTGCCCTCTGCACCTAGGATGGAACACGGCACCTTGAGCTGAGCTGCCGCTGAGCTCCCGGATGGCTCAGTTGGTTGGAGTGCATCCTCTCAACCACAAGGTTGCCAGTTTGACTCCCGCAAGGGATGGTGGGCTGTGCCCCCTGCAAATAGCAATGGCAACTGGACCTGGAGCTGAGCTGTGCCCTCCACAACTAAGACTGAAAGGACAACAACTTGAAGCTGAATAGCACCTTCCACAACTAAGATTGAAAGGACAACAGCTTGACTTGGAAGAAAAAAAAAGTCCTAGAAGTACACAGTGTTCCCTAATAAAAAAGTCCTATTCCCTTTCCTCATTAAAAAAATATCTTTAAAAAACAAACAAACTGATTTCCAAACGTCTATTGATCTTCTACAGTTCTGGCCTGTCCTTTGGGCTTCAGGTCCAGGTTTCCAATAGACTGCAATGCATTTTCTCTTGGTTGTCCTGCTGCCATTTCACATTAAGCAGGTTTACATGTAAACTCACGGTCCTCTCCAAACCGAATTTCCTTCTGGAGTATGATATTTATGTTAATGATATCATTATTCTCCAAGTCATTTATGTTTAAACCTTAGCATTGTCTTTAGTTTCTTTTCTCTTACCTGTCAAATTAATTTAAAATGGTAGACTACCCAAATCACTTTCTTCTATAGTCCTGGCCTCCTACAGCCCTCTTTATAAAGATGAAGGTATATTTCACTATTCAAAACACTTTTAATTCTCACTTGCCAAAGCCTGATCACAGTAGCTGGTGTCAGGTCACCTCTGTGGGAAAGAAAGCTCAGTCTTGGTAACTCAGGATGAATTCTGCTGCCAGTCAATTAAATTCCTTTACACAGATTATAAACCCATGGCTCTGACTCTTCTTCTCCCATATTATTACTAATTCCTTGTTCTGACCTCTTCTTTCATATAATTCATGGCTGTATAACTTCCATGTTCTCGCACTCCCTTAAGTATTTGTCCATTCATTTAGAGATGATCATTTACTCCCTTTTATTTGTCTGGAAACATATTGTCACCTTTCCTCCCAGTTACTGCCTTTCTCAAATAGAATTATTACAAAATGTTTGGCTATCACTGCTATGAGCAATTCAAGCCCTCCGTATTTGGTATTTTGTTGTTAGTTTACTTGAGCGTGGAGTTTTTGAAGCATCATATCTCAAGTGTGAATATTTGAGTTCAACTTTTTAGTTAAAATTTATAGTTCAACCATGTATTAGCTTTCCTGTTCCTTCCCTATATTTCCCAACACTGGTGTCTTCTGGCTATTCCCCTATTTCATTCTATATAACACTAAGCCCCAAAAGATCTTATATAAAAGTGATTCCCACCTGTACATCTTTTTATATACCCCCATTGTCACCATCTTGGTTTAGGCTCTCATTACCTCATGCCTCAACTCTTTGCATTGTTCTTTGGGCCTCATGTGTCCACTTACATCTGCTTATCCTCTGCAGATTAGTTTTGCGTAACTACTGCCTTCATGTCACTTTCTCTCCATAAATCTCAAATGGTCCCCATTTTCTTATGTTAATGTACAATCAAGGCTCATGTTTTTCTTTTTTTAGATTTTTGATCACATTCTCTTACATGACAGAGCATTATCTTTCATGTTACTTCTTCCCCCGAATACCCAGAAAAGCCCATATCCTTTTCATTCTAGTCAAAGTCTATTTTTGAGACCCAACACTCCCATTAAGATTTTTCAGATAATCATGACTCATAGTGATCACTCCTGAGTGAGATTTCAGTTATATAAGTTCTTCTTTAGCCAGGAAAATTTTGGTTAGCTCTTTTATTCTTAAGGCACGTTTCTTTCCCTCAAACTTACAGATGTTACTCCATTGTTATTCTACTGTTTAGGATTGTGGAGTAGTTGGTTCAGGCTACGTTTTGTTCCTTGAGGATAATCTAATATTTTTTTATTTCAAAGCTTATAGGATTTTTTTCTCTTGAGAGTTTGAAAATTGCAAAAGAATTGGAGGTATCCAATTGTGGATACATATGTTATTTTTTTCAGTTAGTTTATCATAAATATGATACAGATTTTGAATTTTTAGGTTGAAGTTTTTCTTTAGAGCAAGAAATTTCCTTGTGTGAAGTCTACATGTTACTCAGTTACCACGGAAGCCTCCATTCTTGCCTCACACTAACTTTGAGGCAGAATGTGAGCACAACGTAGAGTCTCCTAATACCATGTACACTCCAAAGCACTAGTGACTAATATAAATTTTATTACATTTTTAATGGGGAAATGTAAGAATATTATATTACAGAAGATGCATCATTTTACTTCCCAAATACCTACCTGAAATCTTTTCCCCTTTCTCATTTTCCCCTTTTCTCTATTTTTCCTATTTTGCTGGCTCTAGCATTTGCTTCCTCCAACATGTTTTCTGATCCCTATTTTTTTCTTTCTCTTTTCTTGAACAGAGGACTTTCACTCTCTATGGGATTATTCATTATCCAACAATAGAACCTCTCTTAAAAGTCATTGGGATTTTAAATAACACTTTTTCCTGAAACAATTTTTTTCAATTGCTTGAAAGTTTTTCATTATTATATGAGTATTGTTTCTGCTCCTTCTTCTCTGCTTTCTTTTAAAATAATTGTTGATATTTATATATTGATTTCCTAGTTCTGTCATTTGTCTTTTCTCTTTTTTTTGTCTTTATCTCCTTTCCTCTAAAATGGGAAAATTTCTTGAATTTAATCTTAAATTTCATTTTGAGTTTTGTAGTGTTTTATGTGTTATTCAGGATCTTTGCTCATAGTCGTTAATTTATCCATTGAATGTCTCTACTATGTTTGGGCCAATATGCCCAGAAAATTTCAGGGCTTCAGTGTATCACTCCAGTGTATCACTGTTATTAGTCAAAGACTCTTCAGACTGAAGCCTTGAATCGTGGGATGTGTGGGCTTAGGGGATGATCTTTAAGGATTCCTTTGGCATTTATCTTGAACCTGGCACATCCTCTCAATAGAGAGTTTGTGTATCATCCCTCAGTGCCTTACTCAACCAGGCTATAGGTGTATATCTAGTAGAAATTCTTACGTGGATCCCGAGAAGAGAGATTCATTTGATATGAACCGTGAGCAGGGATTTATCTGAAATAGACTCCTCACCGTCAACCAAGGGCCCAAATTTTATAAATCATAGGAGCTTAATGGCCATTTGCTCACAGGGGCTCCTTACATACTGTGTATACTGGCAAGATCCTCAGACTGAACTCTCAGCTTCCCGCACTCTGTCCCGCTTGTGTATGCCATCTGAGTCAACCACTGCAGGGAAACCCTGGTTTCATCTTTCTAGCAATGAACTGAGACCTGCCCTGTCCAATCCGAACTGCACAATTTGGATACCTCATTTATATAAAACAGACCTAATTGAGAACCTGGGCAGGAACTTGCTCTATAAAAGGCAGCCTCCCCTTTGTTTCGGTGGAACACAATTTAGGTTTGCTACCTGAATCTGTGTCTCTTGGGCTGCAATTCCTTTATACTCAAGTAAATGATTTTTATTCTTTATTACAGTTTCAAATTAGTTTTGATTTACTTCCAACTTTCAGGCATGTGGATAGCTTTCACCTTCGTTTTACAAAGTTGATGCAGAATTTGTATAATCTATTATTCATTTCATTGGGAATTTGGCATGGGAAAAGGAAATTCTTTAATAACATGGCCATTAATCCTTGAATATTGAAATTCTTTGGTTCATTTATGGGATGCAAAGGATCATGTCGTGTGTTATGGCAAAATAAAGGCTAAACAACATTTTCTGTATTAGTAATATGTATTTATTATTTTAACTTCTGAAAAAGAAGCTGGATCTGTCAACTAATTATTGTCAGAACAAAGCAAGAAAGTATTAACTGTATTAAAACTAAAATAATTGATTTTCTCATGCATTTTCTCTTTAAATGGGCAATACAAAAGAACCCCAACCAGAAGGTCCTTTCATTAAGCTACTTGAGAATACTTTCTTCCTAACTTCTTGGCCCATCAGAATGTAGTTAAATTTAAAAGTAGGCCATAAAGAAGGTTTTTAATTTTCTTTTAATAGGTTCTTTGACAGCAATTAACATAAAAACTAACAAATGGTTTTATTCTCAAGTAATGGGAAATTGTTTGCAATGTCAAGTAATTCTAGTTGTTTGATTTGATGGAATGGTTTTGTTCAGAGGTCCATGATGTCATCAAGTCTTCATTTCATTTTATGTGATTTTTTTTTTTTTACTCCATCCCCCTTCCCCTTCTTGTGTCATTTCCACCCTCAGGCTGGGTTAATACATGATAGTAAAAATGGGCATCATGCTTCCAAGTCTTAACAATCATGTATTACAGCTTCGAAAAGGATTTGAAAAGAGCATGCACGTTAGTCCCAATAATGTAAGCAAAATCCTGAGGTTCACTTTAATTGGACTAGCTTAGGTCACATGCCCACTCCTGAACAATTACTATAGCCAAGGAAATGGATGGCACTAATTGGCCAGTCTGAGTCACATGAGTTAGAATTGGCAAAGTAAGCATCCTTAGAACGGCATGGATCCCTGAATTGGATATCAAGTACGGTTGGAAAAGGATGACTGGACATCCACCACCCATTCCAAAATTTTTCTTCCATAGGTAGCACAAAATTTGAAGGTTTAATCAGATACTTAAGATAGCTGCCTAGGAAGTTTCAAAAAATGTTTTTTAAAGAAAATTGTTAATGCTTACTGTAATTACTTGTGCAGTTAGTGTATACTCATGTTGAAGTGTGCCTATCATTAGTAATGCCCATACATTTCCATAGCTGAGTGAGAACTCTGCCTCTCATATTTATTCTTTAAAATAACTGAAGTTCTACTTAGTCCACAAGACAGAATATTGCCACTTAAAGCACTTGTAATGGAATTCAGCCATGAATTTTCAAAACTATTTATTAATCTTATGTTTGAAAGAAACGGTTTTGTGAACAAATTAATTATCTATTCCTCTAGTTTGTCTACCTTCTCTATCTATAAAGTTAGGCCATTGGAAAGCAATAGAGTTGAATGGTATTATCCCACCACTGGAGAAATAATTTTGGAGTGAAGTCTTAGTGTCATGAATGCACTCAATTTTATAGATGGCTACTTGGTTGACATAAATATACTTTAGTCATTTATAGATATACATATATGTCACAAATCCGTAATATTAGTACCAAATGAGATTTTATCTTTGAAAAGAATGATTGGTATGGATTTTTCTATCAAACAATAAAAAATTGGAATGAAATTAACATTTCTAATGCTGCCATTGTATGTCTCAGAGTTTTTCTCTTCATTTTAGCTGCCAGGATATCCAGAGTAAATATAGTGCTCCAAATTTCATTAACTCCTCTCAAGTACAGCAACGGCTATCACTCTTCTTTTAGCAACTTTTCTGGTTTCTAATTGCATATTTGTGACTTTTCCTAAGTACTTGTTGAAAATAAGGGGAATGGAATTCTTGCATATATTTATAAATGATAGAGTACTGCATTATCAATTGAAGTTGGTTAGTACTTTAAGTTACTTCAAGAGTTTATTGATAGATTCTCAGTAGCTCTTCCCTCCATGCTGGTCTTTTGAACTCTGTAATCAGCAAAGCCTAGATTTGGTAATTTAGTTCTCAAATGAATTAGGTTGCAGCTTCACAAAACACAGCAGCTACTCAAGTTATAGCTTCAGAGTGGGGATAGGTTGTGCTGATGCTAAAAACCAATACCACTTGCTCACTAAAGCATTTGGATCTGGATTTGTCTTTGTCCTTGCTTAATGTCAAGTATTGGGAAAAGGTGAATGAGTCAAAATGTTTCCATTTCTTAAACTGAGAGTGGTCTTTAAAATTGTTTTTCTGTTAACTTGTGTTTTGTTGGCAAAGAAACTCATCGATTCTATACTTGTTAATTTTTCATGTAATTTAGTTTAGTAGATTTTGAGGTGTGAAGCTTTAAACAGGTGAGCTTTAGTGTGTGGAGACCAGCTGGAGAATGCACAAGTCTTTAGAACGAACCTCAAAAACTCCTTCACTGGTGAGGCTGACATTCCTCTTTTATGACTGTCAGTGCCAATTTTTATTATGCTACATTAGCATTAAGTGAACAAAGTAAATAAGCATAAAATAGTAATCACAATAATATTAATAGCAGGATAAGTACTACCAAGAGACATCTAG
Organism: Rhinolophus ferrumequinum; assembly: GCF_004115265.2. Lineage (NCBI taxonomy): Eukaryota > Metazoa > Chordata > Mammalia > Chiroptera > Rhinolophidae > Rhinolophus > Rhinolophus ferrumequinum. Next base: position 63,845,150 of record NC_046285.1, read on the forward strand.
CTACTACCTTTTCTTTCCCTTTATCTAAAGTAAAAGAAATTATACATAAATTTATACATAATACATAATTTGAAATTACACACAAACAGGTTTTCTGTATTTAATAACTGACGTATTACAGGAAAGACAAAAGTCTTTTTTTTTACCATTTGTATTAATTTTCTCTTTTGGTATAACAAATAACCACAAATTTAAATTTAATGGCTTAAATGTTACTAATTTATCTTATAGTTCTGGGGTTCAGAAGTCTGAAATGGGTCTCAGTGGGGTAAACCAAGGTGTCGGCAGGACTCTGTTCCTTCTGGAGGCTCTAAGGGAGAATCCATTCTCTTGCCTTTTCTAGCTTCTAGGGGCCAGCCACCCTCTTTCCTTGACTTGTAGCCCCTTCCTCCATCTTCAAAACCAGCACATAGAGCCAAATCCTTCTCATGCTGCTATTTCTCTGGTTCTCTCTCTTCTGTCTCCCTCTTCCATTTTTAAGGACCTTTGTAATTAATTTGGGCCCACTAGATAATCCAGGATAATCTTGATATTTTAAGGTCAGTTAATTAGCAACTTAATTCAGTCTATAATCTTAATCCCCCTTTGCTATATAAACAAATATATTCACAGGTTCCAGGGAGTAGGACGTAGACATCTTTGGAGGGCATTAATTTGCCTAGGTCACCACTACCCCTAAATTATCATTCAGTACTCTCTCCCTAGGAGGAAACTCTGTTATCCCTTTAATGTATTTCTTCCAGATCTTTTTCTTTGCATTTACCAAAATATATGCATCCATACTGACATATAGTTTTGTTTTTGGTATTTATCTGCAACTTGCTTTGATTCTTTTACTGGCTGTTGTCTTAAATTTGTTAATATTTGATTGCAGAAGTTAGTTAGCATCCTCATTCGTGAGATTTGTCTTTCCTTGTGCTGTCCTTATCTGGTTTGGTAGGAGAATTATGCTTGTCTCAGAAATGAGTTGGGGAACATCTCATCTTTTACCAGTCTTCAAAACAGCTTGTCTTTTCCTTAAGATTTGATAGAATTCACCCCATGTTGGCCTGTTACTTTTGGGGGGAGTAGGTCACCTACTTTTATGTTTATTAGTCCATTTTTCCTTCCTAAACTAACTTCTCCTTCCAATTTCAATATTTCTGTTTTGTTTTGCAAGGGGCAGAGAAATAGAGAAAACACATTTCATTTAGTTTAGAAAAGGTATTAGTATAAACTTGACTATATCTGTATCTATAGTTTTGTTATTTCTTGATGTTTACTTATGCCCTTTCTAAATTTTTCTGGTCAGGTTTACCTAAATTTTCTCTATTTTTTTTATGTTATTCATTTTTATTTTGTAAAGACTCAACTTTTTGTTTTGTTATTTGTATCTATTGTGAAATGAAGGGAGATAAAGTAGAATTGGGCAGAGGGAGAAACAGAACTGCTGTACAGGCTCAGCAAAGCCTTGGCCAGCTTGACAGGGAGCTGTAAAGTAAGAACTGCCCGTCAGAGTTGGTCCTCATTGTGTCAAGTGGGTCTTCATACCCTACCAGGTGCAGCCTACTCAGGGAAAGTGTGACCTCAGACAAGGAGGTTCTTTGTGGCTAAAGAGGACCCTGAAGAAGCTGGCAGCTGGAGACGGCCTGCTGGTCACACTTCCTTCCTCTCCCTGGGCAGAAAGTCTCTCCTTGAAGGGGGATCTGGTGGGGAATTTCCATGTCCAGTGTTTGGTCTATTTTGTTCTTTTTTCGTGCTTGTCAAACCAAAAGCTTATTTCATTTACTTCCAACTCTTCTTGTTTAATAACAAATGTATTTTGGCTTGTAAATGTCCTTCTGAATATTATTTTGGCTGCATCCCACTGGTTTCAATATGTAATGATGTAATTGTTCTTTCTACATAGTTCATAATTTTCATTTGGATTTCTTCTTGAATTAAAAAATGATTTAGTATTATGTTTTTAATTTCTAAATTATAGGTATAAAAATTCACTATTGTAGAAATTTTCAAATTTCAGTTTGTTAATGCAATGTAAGTTGGTACTGTAATCTGAACATTAATGAATACAGATTACTTCTGGGTTTGCCATTGTCAATAGATCTTTTCTATGGAGAAAAGATCTAATATATCGGGGGTGCCAAAAAATGTATACACATTTTTTTTAAGAAAGGAAAAAAAAACTGTATTAAAATTGTAATACTCAATATATACCGATAACAAAAGATGAATACAGGTCATGTGTATACATTTTTTGGTACTCCCGGTATATGTACATATATCATGTGTTATATTGTTACATTTATATGTGTGTGTGTGTAAATATTCTTTTTGTTTCTCCTCTTCCATCCATCACCTTCTCCTCTGTCTTGTCTTCTTCTTCTTCCTCCTGAAAATAAAATACATTATCAGTTCATACTAATCCCTTGAATTAAAATTCAGGATTACAGCGTTTTTGTTTATTCTCTTTTATCTTACATTTGTATCCTTTTTTGTCCCACACTGAGAAATCCAGATCTGAAGGACACCAGCGATGCCAAAATCAGAGTACCAAGTAATTAATTACTTATTTGTTTTTATCCCACATTACCCAGAGCAGTTGCAGAGCAGAATGACCTATCAGCAGCATTTGACACAGTTGATTACTCTTCCTTCTTGAAATCCATTCTTCACTTGGCTTCCATGATATCAGTAACCCTTTGTTTTCTTACTACGCCATAGACTGCTTTTTCTAAATCTCCTTTGCTGGATTCTTTTCATCTTCCTGACTCTTAAAAATTTAGAGTGCCTCAGCTCTGTCTTAAGGCCTCTTCTCTATTCATAGTCACTGCCTGAGAAATATCATTCATGGTGTTACTCTCCATCTATATTCTGACAACCCCTAAGTTTATATTTCCGACTTAGACCTCTACCCTACTGCAGACTCTTAATTCCAGTTACTTACCAGACATATCCATTTGGATACCTAATGAGCAGCTCAAGCGTCACCTGTTCAAAAGCAGAAATGCAGTACTTACAATTTTAGAGATGATAATACTGAGATTAATATAGGTTTCATAATTTAGTAAAAAGTCTTATAATGGAGTCATCATTTAAATCCACCACCTTCTAACTCCAAGAACTATTATTTCATTAGGCCATAACCCCATCAGTTGTGAGTTTTATAGCTTTATATACACCCATGTTGAGTCGGGGATGTATTGGTTCTAGTGGAGGTAGGAGAGTAATAACCTCCCCTATCTTTTATTACTAGAGAGAAAGAGGAGTGCGTACACAATTTTCATACACCTACACTCTGCCATGTGTGGAGTTGTTAGTCTGATAAGGCAAAACATATACAAGTATAGTGGTTGGATTTTCCCACATAATACACTTGCATTTGAGCATAGCTAGTTCAGTAGCATCTGTTCATACTCAGAAAATTACTATTAGTGGCTGCCTGCATTGCAGCAATAGTCCCAGTTCTCTCTGAGTAGCAAAGGATTGAGAAAGCCAAGAGGGAAAGACAAGAGCTCAGAGTAGATGTAATGCTCTTGTTCCATCTACTAAAGACAGACTGTAATCAGCAACTCTCCTGTTTCTGTTGATCTCAAATAGTGGTCATTTTAACAACTCTCAATTTAAATGAAGAACATTTTCCTACTGCATTGACCCTAATACAGTCTATCTCCTCATTTGTGGTTGTAACGTTCTATAAACTTACTGCAAACACCGAATTAGTGAATACTGAACTATTGCTCCTATGAGAAATACAGTTAGGTTTCTGTGAGCCTTTGATCACAGAATTTTCAGCAACTGAAATGGCATTTGCATTATATCGGTTCATTTGCCACTGTCCTTATAAAATAAGTCAGTCTCATTGGCCTTGAAAACCAGCACTTCCTCAGAATGCTTTTCCTGTATAACACTTAGAAAGTATTTAAAAATTTTCCCACAGCTTCCTGATTTTCAGAACCTCAAGTTTAACATTTTTCACTCCATATTGCCTCTTGAAATGTGGGCAGCTAGGACTGGCTGAGAAGAGTTTAGCATTTTTATGACCCTGGATAACATGATCATACATTTCTTTGACTTGCAGCCTCACAGCAGTGCTGTCTGCTATGCTTTTCCAATAGGTTGTCATGTGATGAACCCACAAAGTTAGCCACTTCTTTTCTATCTTTTCCACAGCTTCATCGCCCACTATAGATGTTTCTGTAACACTGCTGGAGAGGCCTCATGCACAGATCAGCAAATTTCCTATTGTTTCTAGATGTACCATGTTGTTGATTCACTAACATTGCACTCTCGGCCCACAGCACTCTAACTCACAACCGAAGGAAGCTTATCTAACACACATTTTTTTCTCCATAGGGCACATCACAGCCTTTTTGCACTTAGGAACACTAGATAGCACTTCAGCACAATGCTTGGGGCCCATTTTAAACAGCAAAATCACCAACAAATAGCACAAAAATGTGACACTAAATAGACCACCTAACGGATAATTGTTTATAGTATGAGAGCCAAAGCAAGAAGGCAGAGCTTTCCTTGTTCACCCTTAGCTGGGAATGTGGCAGTCACCTCAAATTATTCTCCAGTCTGTGCACGTCTGTGAATGACCATGAGAGAATTGTGAAGACTGATTTTGGGGTTACAAATACATTTTAGTGAGTAGGCAAATTTGCAAATATGGAATCTTTGAATAATGAGGATCGCCTATAGTTGTGCGGATGATGATGGAAATAATCTGTATTCTTTCCATGCCAATGTGGTTATTGTATAGACCCCTTCACCACAGACTGTCATCATTCTTTGTATACAAAGTATCCTCAGAAATTGTTATGCAAAGTAGCTAAGGTTAAATCTGTCATTTGGTATAGCTTTAGGAAAAGGCTTTATTGGGAATCTTAGGACCAAGATCCAGTATAAAGGCACACACAGACAAGCAAACTAGGGCCGGGGCAAGATGTGGGAGGGTTACATTCCAGGATAGGGACCCTTCTTCCTTTTAGGAAAAGCATGACAGCAATCTTGTCAACTGGGAGTGGGGTGGAGGGAGAGACAGACTATTTGGGTGCCAGACGGGCTGAATTTAGTTCTAGACTATATTCAGGAGAATTCTGTGAAATCCAGCTGCCTAGCACCTAGGGAGCTTAGAGCCTGTGGGAGATTTTAGAACTTTCTGCTCTGGGGTGGGGGGAGTGGAGAGTCACATGCCTGGGGAGCAGAGTTCGGGTGCAGCCCTTCTTACTGGGAGAATGCAGGAATCTGAGGTCCTCACTAAGGGGTCTAGACAGAGTGAGCTTCCATGCCATTGTGTCAAGTCTTCTCATAGAACTGTGGTGGTTATTGAATTATTGTTTGTGTTAATCTGATTTTCAGATTGGGAAGAGTCCAATTGTTATGCTCGAATGCAATTTTCTGTTATATTGCCCCCCACTTTTTGTTCCTGGAGACCAGGATTAATTGATCTCAAGCAACCTGACCAGAGACTATTACCGTATTTTGCAATGTATAATGCGCACCCACATTTTTGGCCCAAACTTCCAGGGAAAAAATCTTTCGTTTTAATTTTTTAAATTCAAATTTTATTTGTTTATGTTTAGGTACTTGCTTTTTGTATTATAAAGGAATTTTAACATTAATTTTTTTAACATATTATGGTACAAGAAATTTTATGTAACAAATAATTATAAAACACAAGAACAGATACAAGGTACAAGAAATTTTATGTACCGGTAACAAATTTACGATATTTATGCATCATAGAAGGCCAAGAACTCTTCGATGTTAGAAGTTCGTCCTAAGTTCAACAAAACCGGTTATCGTATTCCAGGGTATTATTTTGTGTGTTGATACATTATTGATTTCTAGAGTTACACTTTTAACTCATAAGCATAAATAAAAGAATTAAAAACATTTATATAGATATGGAATTAGTCCTACCCTTATGTAATGCGCATCCTTATTTTTCCCTCACAAATTTGTGCAAAGAAGTACACATGATACATGGCAAAATATACTACCTTATAGGTATTGAGTACTCTGGATTCAAAACTGTCGCAGAGTACAGTACAGCATTATCTAGTCTATGCTATTAAGTTAGCTCTATAAGTTGGTTATGTAAGTTATATAACCTCCTTTAAAAATTAAAGCCCATACAAATCAATCTATTCCCTTCACTCCAACAAAAGACACTTATCTATTCAACTTGGAAAATTAGCTGAAGAAATTATCAAATTAAAGTAAAATCTGACTTCTCTAATTTTATGTAGCATACATTTGTACAACCTTTACTTTCTTTAGGTTTAAATTTAAAGGTTTAAATGTTAATAGTTTAAATTTCCCAAATAAATGACTTTTCCAATTTGTAGTTGTGAATCTCTTAAAAATCATATTTTATTGGAGATGGTGGAATGCAATGCATGGCCAGGGTTTCTTCTCCTTTAGAAGCTGCAGCTTCCATAACCTCAAACCAAGATCGCAAAATAATCTTCAAAGAATTTTCTCTGAAAACTTTCAGCCTTGAAGAACAATTCTTGAATAACCATTGTTAAGCATGTAATGCTATGCGTTTCTATATTATAGGAAGACTTTCTACCCTTACCCATTTTTATACTCCTATTTAATCAGGGTCATCTTTCTAAAAACAAACCTAAGACAAACTCACAAAACATAGTGATTTAAAATACATCAACTTATAACAAGAGATTAATGGATCAATTGTTTTAAGATCATTTCAGTTCAGTATACTTGGAGACCAAGGTTCATCCTGATATAAAAATACAAAGCTTTAAAAAGTCTTATAAGCCTAGCCCCAATTCTAATCTTTCTACCTGGTTTGTTTTACAAGGAAGTTTCAGAAATATTTTGACTATAGTTTTACCAATGAAAATGTTTCTATTTCAGAGCAATGAAATCCAGAAGATTAATTTGAACCCAGTTGGCTCTTTTTTGTACATTCACAGTCTTAAAGGTTAGAATTTGTTATCTGCAAGGAGATGCATTTAAGCCACACACATTTAAGAAATAAAATAGTTACCTAGAGTTTAAGGTTTTATCTTGTAACTACCTTGTTTCCCCAAAAGTAAGACCTAGCCAGACCATCAACTCTAATGTGTCTTTAAGAACAAAAATTAATATAAGACCCAGTATTCTATTCTATTCTATTCTATTCTATTCTATTCTATTCTATTCTATTCTATTCTATTCTATCACATTATATTATACCTGGTCTTATTTTAATATAAAATAAGACAGGGTCTTATATTAATTTTTGCTCCAAATGATGCATTAGAGCTGATGGTCTGGCTAGGTCTTATTTTCGGGGAAACACAATAGCATTGCACTTTGAGTTTTGAAACTTTTTACTTTAAAACATTTTACTTGAAACCAAACTTTTATTTAGGTTGTTCCCTCTGAGAGGATCAATAAAAGCACAGCATTGCCCCCACTCTAACTTCTTGAAACCTTTGGCATTCATCAGTTTTCTCTTGTTTTTTAATTTTTTTATTGTTGACAATTCCAGAGATTTATTCCACATTTCTGTGAAGACAGGACCCTTGTCAAAGAGGCCATCTTCCACGCTGTCTCATCCATTTTAGCCATCTTTTCATCTCTCATGTCCTTGATTAGGGAAGTCCAGTGATCTAGAAGCAAGGCCTAGATCAGCTGCCAGAGATTCTGGTCATCATCTTTGACTCATCATCCCGGGTCATAATAGTACCCATGGAGACAACCTTGATAAAGACAGGGATCGATATGTTCCAGTTGTCATACTCGACATATTATTCTTTATAGCTGTTCTCCTTCTTGGGGACAGGAAGAGAGGGCGAAAGACCTTTTCTTGTTTTGTCCTTGAAAGTGACATGGCATAGCTACCACTTCCCCTGGGTTAGCTTCATTTCAGTTCCAATACCCAAATGCCTGGACAGAGTTGGCTGTAATAATCTGCTAGTTCTCTGCAAACTTTCTTCTGTCCCTGGTCCTGTTTGATTCACTCATCACCTTGACCTAACCTTGCTTACGGACCTTATGGTCCTAGCTCTTGGGTGACTTTACCCTTTTCCCACTTCCAGACGTGACTCCACTTCTATTCATTCATGCATCTATCTCCAGATTCTTTCAGGGCCATGAAAGTTTCTCTCCACTTCTAAACCTGACACTGAAATAAATCAAATAGTAATTGGTTTAAATGTTTTATTCCTTTCTGACACCCCGTCATAGGGATTGGATTAGTCCATTCCTGCATTTTTCATGCCAAGCACTATTCTAGTTTTCCTGCATTTCCCTTGGGGCAGGTCAAGTTGTGTTACTAGTGTCTGCAGAGACCAGCTCACCTTGCATATGTGCCAATTTATTTACTCCTTGAGCAATCTTAGTAGTGGAGTTGACACAATTTTACTAATCCCAGTTGTAGTGAGGAAAGAAATAATGTGTGTAAAATGCTTAAGCCAAAGTCTTATTTAAAGTTTTTTCCCGTCCCCCTCCCAAGGCAGTGGGGCTGATGAACAAGTAGAATAGATGAGGCATCATGGATTGGAAAAAATACTCGACTCATTATCCACATCAACAAATATACATAAAGAAATAATAGGTATGCATTGTTCCCAGAAAATACCTTGAATATGCAAACTGAAATGATCTGTATTATAATATGTGATTCAAAATTCATCCTTCAGGGTCTAATTGTTGTTTTGACACAACCCTGTCCAAACATCTCTCTAGAACTTTACCGAAAGGTGAAGACAACTACACTATGTTTAACTCCACCTCCAATTTTGAATTTATTTGCATGTGCTTTCCCCCATTATAATAACAGTGGCATGGCACAGATATCTATTACCAAGGACACTGAATATGGACCTCGAGAATATCAGCCCCAGCTTCTCTGTGTAGTCTAAATGTGTTCTTGGGGCACCCTACTTTTCTGGTCATGTTTGTAAATATTCTGCAGCTTCTCCCTCTTTTTTTTTATTTTTTATTTTTAATCTATTCCTCCATAAGTTCTTGCTGACCGGTATGTGTTCCTCTGAATTCACTGACTGTACACATTCCATTTCTTCTAACTACTCAGGTATTTTCTCCTCCTCTAATGTCATGGACTTTTTTCAAAGACCTCTGAATTTTCTCTCTGATCAGTATTGCATGTGACATAATTGATGTCTTATAATTAAGTTCACAAACTCATCCTAGAAAAAGTGCTACATCCCTCATTGCTGAGTATCACTACGGTCATCTTCAAAGCACTCCCCTTGGGAAGCTATGCACTGACGCCAGAGCCTAGTCCATTCTTCACAGCAATTTTGGAACTGTTTTTCTGGAATGGTCATCAGAACTGTCATCGTATTACCCTTGATGTCCTGAATGTCATCAAAATGTCTTCCTTTCAATATTTCCTTTATCTTCAGGTAAAGAAAGAAGTCATTGGGGACTAGATCAGATGAGTAGGGAGGGTGTTCTAGTAGTTATTTGTTTACTGGCTAAAAACTCCCTCACAGACAGTGCTGTGTGAGCTTGTGCATTGTCATGATGCAAGAGCCATGAATTGTTGGCGAAAAGTTCAGGTCATCTATTTCATGCAGCCTTTTCAGCACTTCCAAATAGTCAACTTGGTTAACTGTTTGTCCAGTTGGTACAAATTCCTAACGAATAATCTTTCTGATATCAAAAAAAAGTTAGCAACATCATTGTAACAGGTTCACAAACTTAATTGTTTGTCCTCACAAGTGCTTTTGTAGAAGTGTGTAAGAATTGTTTTGTGGAATCAGAGGAAGTAATTATCGATTTCACAAGCAAAAAGAGAGGTCCTGAAAATCTTCCTAGAGGAGTTATAATTTGCGGAAATTTGAGGAGTGCATAAAACAGAAGGTTGGGAAATGATAGACAATGGGAACAGCTTGCACAAAGAGTTAGAGTAGTATAGTGTAGCTGAAGTACAGGGCTGATAGGAGAGAGGTCAGGGAAGACACAAGGGCCTTGAACTCTTGCAAAAGACTGTGAACTTCATCAGATAGGATCTGGTAAGCAAGTGAGAAACTGTTAAAATGTATGTACTAGAAGCAAAATCCTGGCAGAAAGAGGGGAGAAGGGGAGAGACTGGAGGCAGGGAGACTGGTTAGGAGACAAGTCACCAACTATCCTCATTGCTTAGAGCTGTGTCTCTTATCCTCCCCGCCTGCTGCCCCCTGGTGTCGTAAAGCAGGTTAGCTCTCCAGAAGCAAAGCGGTGAAGGAAGGAGTGATGTGCATAGTTCTTAGTGTGTACCCCATAGAAGTCTGGCACTGGAGTGGCTTCCATAGCGGGGACTTAGAGTTGTAACCCTGTTTGGTGTATGATATCTTGCATATCATAGGTGCTTGAAAATATTTGTTGAATGAATGAGTAAATAAAACAAACAACAAAAATAACCTTCCCTGGCATTATCCTACTCACAAATCAGAAGTCCTCTTTATACACATTGTGGAAAAAAACCTAGATTTTTCTCAAGTCTAGTTTTGTTTTTCTTTTTTTTGTGTGTGTGTATGTGTGTGTGTATGTGTGTGTGTGTTTTCCCTTAGTTACATTTCCTTGAAAATTGACTCTGCACCTCACTGTTGGAGGCCACCTGGGGGTTAGAATTAGCATGAGCTTCTGAGCCAGGGAGATTCAGATTCAAATCCTCACTTAGTAATTGTGTGAACTTGAATTACTATGTAACTTTCTAGACCTCCATTTTTTCATCTTTATGCTATCTTTGAAGAAAAGATTGCAGTGAGGAAAGAGACAGTGTGTAAAATGCTTAAGCCAAAATTTGGCTGCAGCCCCACAGGGGCACACAAACAGACATGCACAGGAGCTTTGAAATGGAGCCAGAGGGGATGCTGCAGAATTACACCAGGGTCTCCATTGCTCCCCGCCTCCTCCTCCACTCCACTGCTCCAATCTTGTACTGCTTGTGCATTGAGGCCAAGGCACAGACTAAGACTCAGGCAGAATTCATCTCATTTAGCAAGTACAAATCTCAGTCCAAAAAATAAAGTCATACAAGAATGTTCGCTTTATTTTTCTATAAGAATGAAATTTCCTAATTCGGGACTCAATTTAATGGAAAGGTCATTTCCATTTCAGACCTTTAATGGAAAGGTCATTTCATTTCAGTCAATGTCGCATTCCTTCTAACTGCCTTTATCTGGGGCTGGATATGAGTTCCAGGAGACTTTCATAGGACCAAGTTATTCGGAGATCACATCTGGCCATTTATAGGGCCAGGTGCCCACATCAGCTTTTGATAGAATGACCTTATTCCTCTTTGGTCTCGGTGATAAATTCTGGATCCTTCCTTATTGCTTTCCCAAGCACCTGGTTCTTTGGGCCATTTCTGCACTGCTGTTGAGAACACAGGAAACGTTGTGTCCCATAGTGTCACAGGGATCTCTAGAACTCCATCTGAACACTGCCTGCCTGCCTCTTCTAGCCATCTCTTGTATATGGGCACCACCAGAAATGTGGGGAAATGTGGCTGTACGTGGGTGTATTAATTCTATGGGGCACTTCATGCACCTGGGCCTAGGAGTTTAGGCAAGGTCTCCCCACACTGATTTCTCTAGTCCTAGGAACCTTACCAATTTCTAGCTAATTTTTCAGTCTTTTGGCTTTACTAGGATTCTTGTGGATTTTTTCATAATAATAATTCTTTCATTTCAGGGTTTTGAAATTCAAAATTCAGAAATAATACCTTTTATTCTTTTTGTCTAAACCCATTTTCTCTTCAGTGCCAAGGGCATCTTTCCAAAGTTCACCATGTTAAAGTAAGAATTGGAATCTAATCTACTGGGCTATTAAATCAGTCAGTCATTTAAAACTAATGTACATATATAGTCATGTATGTATTAAAGACTGTAAAAGGGGGTAATGAAACTCACTCATATTTGGGGCATTGTTAGAATAAGAGCATAGGTGCTTTCTTATAGTCTAGCTGCTAAGTTATAACATAGCATTTCTTTATCTAAAATATAAGCCAAACTAGGAAAGTTAGATAAATGCCAGTACTTTTTCATTTTTTTGACTGTCACATTTTTTGTGTCCCATTATTAAACATAGAATTTGTTAACAACTTGTTTTTCTACTACATTAATTTTGTTTATAAACATTTATATAAATGTATTTCACAGAAATATTTGATAATTTAGTTTGTTGAGAAAAGGTCAAAATCTGATTTCCCATGGGAATAATTTTAGTAAAATGAGAAATAAGAATACAGCTTGGGAAAGCAACTAAGTAAGGGATTTTGGTCTTTTTATTAGACTATCATGATCAAATGGTTCCTTTATCAGAGTATAATGTCTATGTCTGAAATAAATCTGAGCTTCCATCAGAATATAAATGGAATATATAATCACTTGGAATGTAAATCTTAAACACTGATTTGTGGGGATAGTCAGTGAAAAGTTCTTTTGATTTGATGTCCATATTAATTCACAAAATTACTCTTGATTTGTGGTCAGTCATCCCAGAAAGCAGTAATGTTGTTGAACTTAAATTTGATATTTGGGACTGTGATCATAGAATAAATTGAAATTTTTTTTCAAATACACAATTTATACCAAAGACTTATTCCTACATTACCTAGCAGCTCTAACTCTTCATGAAGACCCTAGCACAGTAGGTAAGCAAAGCAAATGATCGGACTCTTATCACGTGAATAAGCTTATAAAACGACCGTTTGTTCATAGAGATGTGCATAAATTCATCTTTGATGCACAACTTAGAATGCTGTTGTGTTGTAATGGCTAATGAACAGGACACATACAACTTCCTATAGTTAACCCCTTCTCAGCACAAGGACACCGATAAGAGCTGAGAATCAGAAAACATTGGGAATGGAAAGCACCTTAGGCATCACTAAGTCTAATTCCCTGGCTTTATAGGCACAGACATTGAGGTTTTAAACAGTTTGCCCAATGATACGTGGTGATTAAACCTGGCTGAGCCAGTCTGGGGGTCTCTGGCTTCCTGATCCTCTCTCTGACCATTGCAGAATTCTCATTTTCTGCTTCTTGATGGATTGGGGCAGATCTGTCTACAGCTTAACTGTCTCGTCATGAAAAGTACAAAATGAAGGGCTATGGAATTGTTATATTTTTAATTTTACTTTAGTTAAAGTTTTCCTTACGGTTAGAATTAGAAAAACAAAAATTTCTCTAATGTTCCAAGCACTTCTAATTATAGAGCAAAAGTCTAGCTCATAATACTTTCATAAAAAGTCCAGCTCTTTTTCCATACTTTCTTTGTACATTCATTATGGATAAATAAAATTGTATAAATAAAGTAAAATTCTAACCATTTACTTAAATATTTTTCCCATTAGTAGTGAACTATTTGAGATCAGCTACTATGTTTTATTCAGCTATTATATTACTAAATCCCTAGACAATTCATGGCACTATATGTTTTTGGTGAATGGATGCTAGATTATCATTTTTTTGGAGAGGGTAGCTTTACTTCGTATCCTGTTTACACATTAGGCAATTTGTATTTTTTTTAATGAATAGTGGAACAAGTGAATGAACAAGTGTTCATAGAGGATCCTTTTGTAGATGTTCTTAACTATAAACAATGGTGATTTTTAAAATTAATAAGCTGTGAAGTTCTTAGTTGTTAATGCTCATGTTACACCTTACAAATGCATAAAAAATTTGTAGCTCTGGAAATGATATAACCAAAGGAAGACTGAAGTAATGTGATCTAGTGTCTCAAATCAAACCAGAATATCTCAGAGAAAAATGTAAATATTAATTTAACTACATAGGCCACTGGCCTAAGTTTTCAGTTTTATTTGATGAATATTATAGTTAGTTAGAATGTTGGATTTTAGCATCAAAACTCTTTTCTAGTGAATTAAAATCAACTGAGAGGGAAGACTAAATTGGGCTACCACAATCAAGTCAATTTTATATAGAAATAGAATCTTTTCAAGATTTAATAATCTCCCATTTCTCACCCATCTCCTTGTTCTCCTCCTGTCAAGTTTATATATATAACAGAAAAAAGTTAAAAAAATATTAGTACTTCATCTTAAAAAAAAAATTGAGTTTTATTTAGACTGGCATTTACAGAGCCTTCCTTTGAGAATTTATTGTGAGAAAAAGGCCCAGAAGATTTTAAGCAGAGTTTTTGTTAATTAATGGAAACAATGTGTTTGAATAGATGAGGATTTACATTAAAGCTTAAAATTCAACACCTAAAATTATAATAGAGAAATCAAAAAGTATTATTGTCACTACTCTGTTACAGGTAGTATGAGGTGATCAGAAGATTGCTAGGTTGGTCCTCATTTGTCTGGGGATAAGGAAGGGAAGGGAAGGGCGAGGGGTGTCTGTGTCATTCCTGCTCCTCTGTTCTCTTCACTACGCTGCGTTGTTTAATCTTCACACATTCCCATCAGGTAGATGCTATTGTCTTTATTTCACAGTTCATAAAATTATTTCAGTTAAATGAAATAATTTGTTGAAGGTCACCAGTCACTTAGCTATGAGGTGTGATAAAAAAAAATACGGTGAATGTTTAAATTAAAAAAAAAAATTACAGTAAAAGACACATTGCCATTAATCCCACTCAAAATACTCCCTCTCACTTCCACCACACTTACCCCATTGTTCTTGCCACTTTCTGACGCAGCTCTGGAAGTCCTCTTTCATGAGTGTCTTTAGTTGCGCTCGATGCATGGTTGCCTCGATGTCTGAATCATTTTGACTTTGGGGAAGAGCCAGAAGTCACACGATGCCAGATCCGGTGAATAAGGTGGGTGAGGACACACCGTAATGTTTCTATTTGACACAAATTTCCATATACCAAAAGCGATGTGTGACACGGAGCGTTGTTACGATGGAGGATGATTTACGGCACACTTTACAAAACACACCTTCTCTCAACCATAGCTCACACCCGACTAACTGCACTGAACAAGTTGAAACTTGTCACACACTGTTACTAAGGTTGGGCGTGCTGCTTCCTATATTGAAGATCCCTGCCTTTCTGCTGGATGGCACTCGGCACCAGCATTCACTGTATTTTGTGATCACACCTTATACTTCTCTAGCTTCACCTCGTACCTTACCTACTCCACTCGGCTACAGTGACGTCTTTGCTCTTTCTTGAACATCCCGTGCTATTTCCTCTGCTCAGGGCTCTCTGCCCCTAGCTATTAATATGGTTAGGTCCCTCTTTTCATTCAGGTCTCTGATGACATGTCATTGCAGAAATACCTTCCATGATGACATTGTATAAAAATATCTCATTTCATATACCAGTTTTAGTAAGATGCACCATTATTTTGGGTACCACTAAGAAAGAAGAAGAACGCTGCCAATTAATCAATGATATGACAATATTGTAAGATATATTCTGATTTCAAGGATGTTAAAATGTGAAGAAAAGGTGGTTTTAGAATCAATGAGATGAAATAGTATGCTTTGGGCTCTCTCTAGTGTTTTCTTACCCTGGATTATTTCTCTTTGTAGCACTCATCACTATCTGGTGTGATGTACATTTTCTTTAATGTCTTCTCTTCCCCCACTGGCATTTAAGCTACATATAGGAGCTTTGTTTTGTTCATTAATGGTTGCAGAGACTGGCTAGATGTGCACTACACTCATCTTCTCTTCTTCCTGAGCACTCTGGACTATGTTTCTTTGCCTCTCTTTGAGTTAGGTGAATCCATGTGGCAGACTTCTAGACAATGGAATATCGGTAGAAATGAGGTATTGCACCCTCAGGCCTCTCCATCCCTGTAATTCTCCTAGTGTTTGGAGCCACTAGTGATCAGAGACACTAGAGGAAAAATGCCAAATCTGTAAACACTAGTGTAGAGGAAAGCCCACTCTCATCCCATCACACCGACCTTCACTGGATTGTGATGTGAGTGAGAACTAAATCTTCAATGATTCAAGCCACTGAAATTTGGGCTTTTATGTTGTATCAGATCACTTCCCCTGACTAATGCATTGCGGTATGTGCAGTGCCCAGACTATACATAGCACATAGTAAGCTTTTTAATAGTTTATAAGGATAGGGGAAATTAAAGCAATAGCAGCTTTGGATGAGACACAGCTGGTTTGGGTTTGTACATAAGGCATCTGCACAGGAGGATGGTGGTCACCTCTTATACCTCCTCCGCTCTTCAGGTGGCCGGGAAGGATTTGGAGGGGATCTAAAAGTTTCATGTTCAATTGGCATAAAAAGTGAGTTCAATAGAATCAATCAATGGGGATTTGTGGAAGAACAGGTGGTCAGAGGGAGAAATATCAATGTAGGGATCGCTAATTTGCAGAAACTCTGAGTGACAGTAGGTTCAAAGTAGTAAGTAGGGAAGTTGGAATTGACAAGGTTGAGGAGCTTGAAAGACCGTTGAAGTCAGCAAAATGAATTTATTGTAGGACAAAGAATAAGAATATGAACTATTTGTTGAAAGAATCCAGGATGATCACAGATATTTATCTAGTTAAGAGAATGATCCATTTCTTTAAACACCATCTTCTTTAGGTGTCACCTTTATTTATACTTTTGCCCTGTCACTGACCTATCTTTACTGATAGGTCATTATCACTATAGCTAGCCACAGAACTATTAGTAATAATGAATGTTTTAGGAGTAAGTTTAGATCTTTAAATGCAGTAAAGATAGGTCAGTGACCTATCACTAAAGACGTATCAGTTCTTTATGTAAGTTCAAGGAGATCTTTCATGGGGTTGTTGTACAGATGATGTCTGCAAAATTTTCACCTGCATTTAAAGATCTAAACTTACTCCTAAAACATTCATTATTACTAATAGTTCTATGGTTAGCTATAATTCTAAGTGTACATGGCATTGGTTTTCCTGAATATCCGTATAGGTAGCTCAGGAAACCACAGTGAAGCAGAAGGAACACATAAAATATTTAGGAACTTTAGAGAAAGAAGCTCAGACTTATTTTGAATAATAAAACCTTTCTGTTTTGTAACATCATTCATATAGCCCAGTATTCAATTTGAATTTTTAATTCCTCCTCTTTACACTGGCTTTGGAAGTTTCTGGGTATTTTAATGTTAATAAGGTGTGTGTGAGAGTGTGTGTGTGTGTTCTAGCAGAGGGTTTCTCTGTAAATTAGATATAATTTCCAGAAAACTGTTCAAGAAACTTCCAACTTTCTCCCCCAATTTATTTTTGTTTTTCTCTGGTTCCCACTTTTGGAAGAAGTAAAAGGATGTGATTAATGCTGATCAGGGTAATGACGTTGGACAGAGAAGA
This sequence comes from Rhinolophus ferrumequinum, assembly GCF_004115265.2. NCBI lineage: Eukaryota > Metazoa > Chordata > Mammalia > Chiroptera > Rhinolophidae > Rhinolophus > Rhinolophus ferrumequinum. The sequence continues at coordinate 63,862,381 of NC_046285.1, forward strand.
ACTATTTTATTTATTACGCTCATCTCCATATTAAAATGTCTGGGAAATACTATCAAGTTTGTGGAATCTCAAGGATCTAAGAATAGTATTAGTTTAATTCCTTCTCATCTTTCCGTATTTAGCTTAGACATCCTCTGGGAAACAGGAGGTAAATTCCCAAAGTTGATCTAGGGAGGCTTCCAGCATTCTGTACTTACTTCCCTCTTCAAAGTTTCTAAAGCATGAGCTCATCCCAGAGGCAGACTCTTACCTGCTTCATCATTGTATCTCTATGGCACAACACAGGAATTGACAAAGTTGTCAATAGTATTTTGAACAGAAGAGTAAATGAGGTTCTCTTTTTGGACAACAGAGTCATCCTTGGAGGCAGTGATTATTTCACGTCCCAAGGTTATTTCAAGGCCTGCTACTCTAGATTTAAACATATTTAAAAAAAAAAAAGAGAAGGGAAAAAGGCAGATTACTTTGGGTTGAACATTTATTTCAAATCAAATGTTCCTTTCCTATTTTTCTTCATTATTCTGAAACTACTCAGAATGAGTTTGTTGGAATAGGCTACTTTCTAATTTGTAACACATATTGAATAGACATTTGGCACGACTTCATAGTAATCCATTTTATCTGTGAGATGTGCAGATTTTATCTTTCTTGGCTGGTCTTAGTTTTCAATTTAGTGCCATGGGCTTTAGGCCATTATAAAAGTTTCAGTTTTAAAGTGAAAGTTTGAGTTGATTGCCCTCCTAGGATAAAACTGAATTGATTTGGTATTTCAGAGCTGTTAAGTATGACCCATACACAGTAGTCATGAGAGAATAACATTCATCCTTGAATAAGAGCTTGGTTAAGCTGCAGCCTTAAGTGTCTTTGATTTTTTTCCCCCTGTTAGGATGTTGTGAGAGGCAGGGTGACAGTTTCCTGCCTAGAGCGATCAGAACTATCTGGCAGAAATCTGTGTCATCAGGGGGTGTGGAGAGATGAAGCGAGGGGTGCAGAGGAAAGGGAAAAAGAGGTGGGACTAAAATAAGGGGTACTAGGACCAGGTGGAGTGAGGAGAGGGCGATATTGATAAAAGGAATGACAAAAAAATGAACAGCTGCTACTGTGCTCTTACAGATGAAGCATATTTACAAAAAAATGAGTTAAAAAACCCACATTTATATCCATCACCAACACCTTGAGTGTTTGCAGACAGACAGAGATTTGTATATAGCTGTTATTTCAATAATGACACAGAAAGATTCAATGAGTCTGGCATGAACAATATGGTAGATCAAGAAACTCAGGAAATCACAATGTAATATGATTCTGTGAGGGGCCCAGTGCATGTTACATGTCAGCTGTTCAGAAAGCATTGGTTGAATATCTTTGAATTTTGACTATGGCACACTTAAATTTAAGAATAAGAGGAGGAGAACTAGTTGCAGGATTAGGACCAGAACCTGAATCAATAAAGATATGACCACAATTACCTGTTACTTGGGGCTTTATCAGTACCTTGGAAATGAATGAAAGATAAGTGAACAAAGAATTGAATAAGTCTAAAATTCATATTTAAATAATTACAAATTGATATTTTAAATTTAATTTATAATTATGTTTGGACTGTCGTATTTTATTTTTTCTCAATTGATTCCTTTTGCTATGCTTCTAAAGTCCCTAGTTAACTTCTTATTGTTAAAAAAGAGATCGATGACATTCATTGGAGTGAACAGACAGTATTAATCATCTCTTGTGCCTCCTCAGGGACCGACCCAGACTGATAACCAGATGTGAGTCTCCATCGTACAACAGTGCTCATTATAGTTTGAGCACACAGTAGATATTTAGTGACTGAATTAGTTGGTAGCCAAGTAAGTGCTCTCTTACAAGAGCATAATCTATACCACTGATGATGATGGAATCATATGTATATATATATATATATATATATCCTTAACGATTCTATATTGAACTTTTCTGCTTTATGAGAGAAATTTTTTTTCTTTAAAATGCAATGTTATACACTACATCTTAATTATTGGTTTTGTTTTTATAGCTAAAATAACTACTTAGAGGTGCAGATAAGTGAATTATTTCCTCTGTCACAGGGAGTTAATCTTTTTAACACCTGCCCAGCTGTCACAATATTTTAAATAAAAAAAAATCAGATAAACACAATCACTGCCAATTCAGTCACATTGCACCAAACAATTTCTCCCTGAAGTTACTGAATTAGTATTTTTTACAATGTGTTACCTATTATGATTTGCCTCTCTATACTGTTTAAACTGATAGTATTACAAATAACACAAAATGCTGTAAAACCAAGGCAGATCATAGAACAAGTGACTGTATTCACAACTTTTGTAAACTATACATAAATCAAATGACACTTGCTCTCCTCTGATGGTCCCATTTCTAGTTTTCTCTTAAACTGAATTCCACAAAGAATTCCAATTTAAGCAAAATTCTTTGCACTCATTGACAGTTTATGGGCCATTCAGGAAAACTAATTAGCTTTAAATCAGTTTATCTGCAAATCATTTTTCCATTTCTGATTTTTAAGAAATTAATGGATTACTGCTTATTAATGACTCTAGACCATTTATGAAATTTTTTCCTTTTGTCTGAAAGCTTAAATTGATGAATCTCTACACTGACCCTCTTTGTCAGTGTTTTTCTTTTTTTCCTAATGAACTGCAATGAAATTAGAAAAAGTAAATTGCAAAGAAAATTTTGACAATACCTTTTGTAAAGCAGAGTTAATTGACTAAAAATATCTGAAATGAACTGTAGAAGTGAATAAGATCAAACAGATTTAGTGAAAACAAAATATATTTTACAAACCATTAATATATTCAGATAGATAAATAATGATTCTCTGTGAATGTCTCTCCCTTGGCTCCTTTCAGATTCATCATTATGTGTGTCCACAAACCCTGAACAATTAATTCTTATGCCTTACTCTAGAGGCAGATCAGCAAATATTACCATTCTATTATTAGCTGCACAATACTTGACATGCCCATAGTTTTATAGTTGGGAAAGCTAATAATTAGGCTGTAAACTCCCAGGGGTGGCGAAATTAAGGAATTGGTCCAAAATCATAATGAATGTCAGAGTAATTGTTATCTTTGTATTCACAAGTTCTTGGCTCCTATACACCAAGCTTATCTCCCCATTTGTTCCCTTGGTCTCACATTCCCCTTTCCCTAATCCTTTTTCCTGCCATTCTTCATGCTATCTACTTTTCCTCAATTTCCCATTCTAATTTGATGACACAAATACCTCTTATTTTAAAACTGAGTATATATTCCCTTGGGAAAAAAACCCCAAAACTATTCTGCCTAAACAAAATTGAAGAAACTCAATGCATAGATGATTGTCTTTATTAATAGGAAGGAGATCCCTTAATTTCCTCTTCTTCACTGGCAACCTAACCATCACTTCAGCCAACTGTCCCTTTTTCCTTTGTGCCTTAGGGGAAGAGGTATTCATACACAAAGGTCCATTTCCTCTGCTTCTGCTCCGACTTAATTCTAAAACATTTTCTTCACTGGTTTCCTCACATTTGTTACAAATATGCTCAAGTGTTTAGCATCCTAAAAACAGCAACAAAAACTCCCTCAGTTTTGTTTTCTCCTTAACACCTCTTTTTGCCTTAGCAATCTTTGCTTCATTACTGGAAGTAAAAAAAAAAAGTCATCTAAACTTACTGTTTTTCCTTCTTCCTCACCTATTTGCCCTTCAACTCATTGAAATCTAGTCTGTATTCCTGTCCCTTGATTGCAATGACCCTAATAGAAATCATCAAGATGTAGTAGTTATTGAATGCAGTAGCCTCATGAAATGTCTCATCCTTTCTCTTTTCCGCAACAGCATGGTCAACCACGTCAGCCATTAAAATTTGCCTCCTCTGGCTTCATGTGTTACAGTACTTTCTTTGGTTCTTTCCCTAAAGAATGATTTCCCCCCTCTTCATTTATTTCTCTTCTACTAACGCTTTAAAATAAATAATATTTAACCTTGCATCAGCATAGGGTATAATTTCTCCCAAATATATCATTCCCGATCCAACTTCTCACCTGAATTTCATCTATATTTTCAAATGTTTATTACTCATTTCTTTTTCAATATCCTTTAACAGTCTCTATCTTTAACATGTCCAAGACAGAACTTATAATCCACGTCCTGAAATCTGCTTTTCTTCCTAGATTTACTGTCTCAGCTACTGTTCATCAAACTCAAATCCAGTAGAATCACTAGACTTGAAGTCAGAAGTCCTAGGGTCAAATCCTGGATCAGGATCAGCTTAGTTTTATGATTTTAAGTGAGCTTTTTCACTGAGCCTCACCATTTCCTCACTTGCAAAATAGTCACGGTAATATTTCACAGAGTTTAAAACACAATTACATGATTAAAATGCCTAACTTATAGCCAACACTCGATAAATGTTAGTTTCCTTTCCTTTATACATTGCTTTCTTCCTGTTGGAAGGGTTAGGATATTTTGAAATTTAAGGGAGAGTGATGATAGCTGGGGATAAAAAAGTTGTCAGTTTTTAACAACTACCATGACCCCAGAATAACCGTTTTTGTCCTGGGAGAGTGGGATCTTTGTTTTCGATTTTCTCATTCTTTTTCTCTTCACCCTGCCTCCAACCAACTTTCAATTGATCAGCAGTCTTGCTCATTCAACTTCTGAAGGAAGAGACTACCATACAATAACTAAAACAAACAGTTGAATTTATTAGATACAGAACTAGGTGTTTTTTTTTTGTTGTTGTTTTGTTTTTAAGAAACCATCGTAGTGTAGATGTACTATCATTAATTCAACCATTTCTCTGTTGTTAGACATTCACCCTGTCTGTTAGGGAGAGTGATGATAGCAAGGCAGTCTCTGTTAGCAAAGCAGGTATTTGGACAAAGCATGGGGAGAATTTGACAGACTTTTAGCACAGCATGGATTTCAGATTTGGAAGATTTTCAAGTGTAGGAGTTGGTTGAAGTCAGTTATGGAAGCATGATTCCTCGGGTCAGATTGATTGGCTGACTTTCAAAAATTTATTCATGGACTGAAGTTGTCATTTTTTTGATTAGTGGTTTTAACTCCAATTTGGATGAGAGTTAAAAATCATTAACACCAGGGCCTCAGAACAACCAATCATCCTAGGAAAGTGGGATCTTTTTGTTTTTCTCATTCATTTTCTCTCTACCTTGCCTCTAACAAACTTTCATTTGATCAACAGTCTTGGTCATTCTATTTCCAATGTCTTTTAAAATTGCTCCCAATGTCTGTCTCCATTGCTGGTGCCCTAATTCACACTTTTATCACCTTTCAACTATGCTTCGGTAATGGTCTTTGAATATCCTAACCTAATCCTCACAGCCCCCAGTCCATAATTCTAATCCATTTTCTACACTGATACCAGAGTTAGTCATCTAAAACACAGGTCTGATAACATCATCTTTGTAATTAAAAATATTTGATTATTTCACTGAATTTACAGCACTGTTTCTCAATATCAGCTCTACCTGAGTATTATAATGCAGATTCCTGGATCCCCTGGGGATCTAAGTTATAATAAGCACTCCTAGGATATTATTATGTATGAGGTGTGATCGTACAACATGGTGAATGTTTAAATTAAAAAAAAATTACTACAGTAAAAGACACATTGCCATTAATCCCACTCAAAATACGCCCCCTTGCTTTAAACACTCTTATCCCATCATTCTTGCCTCTTTCTGAAGCAGTTCTGGAAGTTTTCTTTCATTAGAGTCTTTACTTATGCTGTCATGGCTGCCTCAATGTCCTGAATCATTTTGACTTTGGGGAAGAGCCAGAAGTCACACGGTGCCAGATCCAGTGAATAAGGTGGATGAGGACACACTATAATGTTTTTATTTGACAGAAATTGCCGTACCAGAAGCAATGTGTGACATGGAGTGTTGTCATGATGGAGGATGATGTACAACACACTTTACAGCACACCTTCTCTCAACTGTAGCTCACATGCAACTGACTGCACCGAACAAGTTGAAATGTGTCACACATTGTTACTAAGGTTCATGCATGGCTTCCCATATTGAAGATCCCTGTCTTTCCATTGGATGGCACTTGGCAACAGCATTCACTGTTAATTTATGATCACAATGGAAAGGCGTTGTGTCATACATTGCTGCTGGTACGGCAATTTCTGTCAAATAAAAACATTATGGTGTGTCCTCATCCCCTTATTCACCACATCTGGCACTGAGCAACTTCTGGCTCTTTCCCAAAGTTAAAATGAGGAAGGTAAATGAAAGGTAAATGTTTTGAATTGATTCAGGACATCGAGGCAGCCACAACAGTGCAACTAAAGACACTTCCAAATGAGCACTTCCAGAATTGCTTCAGAAAGTGGCAAGAAGGATGGAGTAAGTGTGGTAGAAGCGAGAGGGAGTATTTTGAGGGGGATTAATGGCAATGTGTCTTCTACTGTAATAAATTTTATTTTTAATTTAAACAGTCACCGTATTTTTTTTTTTTATCACACCTTGTATACTGAAGTTTGAGAACTGCTTTTCTGTAAGCTGAAAGTCATATTCCTTAACACAAGAATCCCTAATGAACTGGCTTGGCAACTTCATATTTTGACACTTACCATGTACCCTGTGTTGTAGTCACAGTGGGCTGCTCACCACTCCTCAAATATACACAGTAAATCCTCTTCTGTTGTCTCTGTAGATGTTTGTCATTCGGCCTGAAATATTGGTTCATCTTATAAAACCCCGTTAATCCTCGCAGGCTATCTTTTCCCAAGATCGTTAATTATAACCTTATAGACGTTTCTATGCCTTTTTGTAGACTTTGTAATTTCAGTGGTTAGAATTAACTGCCTCCTTTTCCCTCTGGTAGACTGAGTTTCTTCAGAGTAAATGTCAAGTCTTATCCATATGTGCATAATCATTACCCAGCACACCGCCAATCACATAATACATACGTGTAGACTGTGTATTTGCTGAGTTACATTTTTTATAGAATCTTAGAAGAATTGCAGAACATCAAAGGCAGGAGATTTTAGTTGCCCTCCCCCCACCCCTTATTTTGTAGATGAAACTAAACCCCAGTGGAATTCATTCACGACAAACCAACTGTATTATGGTTCTAGCTTCCCTTGGAAATAAAAATTAACTTAAACCTGGACAGTTTTTAGCAGAAAGTTGTTTGTGTACTAGATTGTTCATTGGAGTGAAAGTTTTAGGATTGTTCGAGAAGATTTATAAGTTCCTTTTTAACCTACGTTTATTTGGAATGGCCTATACAGAGTCCAGAGTAATACCTGTTCCCATGATTTCATTTTATTAGTTTTCTTAATTATAAAAGTAATACACACTAATCTTAAACACAGAAACAATCCAAGATGTACAAAGTAAAAAAAACACGATAATAATTTGCATACTCATTTACTTCCTGACTCCCACCGTCATCAAATCCTTGTTTTTTCTGTGCATTAATCAATATTTACAGCCTGATATATATTTTTATAAGTTTTCTCTATGCTCATATAAATATACACAAGAATAGGTTTTAAAACATATGGCTATGTTTGTTTGTTAATGGAATCATGTTACAGAAACCAAAATGTACTTTTCTCACTTAAAAATACATTGTGAATATTTCTCCAGTCAGTAAGTAGTGATCGAAATTGTTTTTTGAGAGAAATAAAAAGTCTTAATATGTTTGTACTACCATTTATTCAACCATTCTCCTGTTGTTAAACAGCCATTAGGTCTCAGCTCATTTTATCCCCCTACTATCCACAATGCTTCAATTAACATCCTAGTCTATATGTGTACTATTGGATATATTTACGTAGAAGAAATTACTGTGAATTAAATAGCTTGGTCATAAGGTGTTGCATTATTACTTTTAATAATCAGATTATGTGACAAAATGTTACACATCTTTTCTTAAGTTTACTGGCCACTTGGATTTTCTCTTTTGCGGATTACATGCTGTTATCCTTTTCCCATTTTCCATTGATTTATTCTTTTATAAACAATGATTTTTTAGGAGCTCTTTAATATTAACCTTTTGGCTCTTAGATATGTAACTATATTTCTTTCTAATTTTGGCTTATCTTCTTTCTTTGATTTATAATATCTTCTCTCTAAAAACTAATATTTTTATGTTTAATTATGTCTGTCGAGTCCTTTATGGACTTTTATATTTCTTATTTTGATTCTAAATTTCCCCAACCCCCAATTTATAAACAATCTTCTAAGTTTTTTTCTAATATTTTAATTTTATTTTTTATATTTAAATATTTAATATTAAAATGAATTTAGTTTTGCCTTCTTCCTGGTGTATGGCCAATTAAATGAACAGTACTTATCATGTAAACTGTTCTTTTCCCACTAAATAGAAATGTGACTTGCATCATGTATTAAATTGTCATATATATTTGGGGAAAGGAGTTTGGAAAAGTAAGGGAGTTCCCTTCCATTATTAAAAAAATAGATATGACAAATGTGGTAGTTACATAGTAGGGAGCATGAGAATAATGGATGAGGTGGGAGGGAAATTGGCTACCATTAAAATTCCTTTAATGTTTATTTGCCTCTTCATATTTTCTATTCTTAAATTGTAGCATTTTAATAATAGTTATAAAACAGGAAATGAAAGTATTTTGTATCACAAGAAATTTAGAGATATGACTGAGTTTTCTTTAAGTTGTTAAAAAATATTTTCAAGTTTTCTTTTACAAAAAGAGAAATGTTCTAAATTTGTTGACATTTTTTGAAATGACAAGTGACTGCCACAATAAGGATACTAAGAGGTTTTTTTTTAAAAAATTAAAATATATTTAATTTGTCCCTTTAAAGTAAGGTGGTGTTTTTTTTTAAAATAAAGAGTGAGAATGTATCTTCTTTTCAGAAGCCTCACACTAATTAGAGATCAATTCAGTATTGCTCTTAACTATATTTTGTTGCTGAAATGTCTATTTTACTCTTTGTCGTGTAGACTTAAGTCTTTCTTTAGCTCAGGGAAATTTCTTCTGTTATTTCTTTAATTATCACTTCTCATTTTCTTCTTATCTCCTTTGGAACTCTGATTTTTTTTTTTTTAAATAACATTAAGTGTCCTAGATCTGTCCTCCAGTTCTTTCCCTTTTCCTTCATGGTTTTTATCTCTTTGTGTTTTTGCTCTGCTAGTGAGACATGTATTCTGCCTGATCAGTTAGCATCTTTGAAAAAATTATCTATTGACATTGTAAATTAAAAAATTATGTGAATGGGGCACAAATATTAATCAATTATAGGATTGTCATGTAGATTAAATAAGATAACATATAAAAATCTTTTAGATTGGTAATATGTGATAGTTTTTGGTATTAGGTTTTGGTATTATAGTTTTGGTATTATAGTTTTTGGTTTACATAGAGCAACTCTTCTTTATTATTTCTTTTTCCCTTACAAACATAGGACAATGTCTAGCTCATGACTATGCTAAATGTATATCATCTAAATTAATGAATGAAGAAGGAAATAAGGTTTCTGATTAAGATTGCTTGTGTCATGAGACAAAGCTATAAGTAAACTTGGAATAATTTTAAACTGGATGTAACTTTCCTCTTGTTCTATTTTCTCTTCTCTCAAATCTTAAATTGTTTCTATTATAATTCTAGTTAGTCTGATAATATGAATGACTAATTGGAGAATGGCTGAATTCTAGAAACATGCTATAGCCAACCAGATACAAGACAGAAAAATGTGCCATAAATTATGATTAGAAAGTTATGGCATTGGATGATGGTACCGTGCGGTTTTAGTTTATGGTATGCTAAGTGAACCACATGTAATTGGCACAGTTTACTATTGTTGTCAAGAGCAAACATTGCTCTAATTCCCAGAAATTTGTTTTTTTATGAAATAGTATATGAAAAGAACTATTTTAAAATAACAAAATGGTCCATTCTTCCTAGTTGTAAGCATTTACAGACAGAAAACGTGGTAAATCTAACATTGCAACACTAACACTTCAAAACATGGGTTCTACATTTTTTAAGCAGACTGCCTTATGGAACATGGATAGATCAGAACATTTATCTCTTGTTTCAATTATCTATGTAATTGATGAAACAGAAATTTTCTACATTAATGTCATTTAACCCTGAGACTCTTCTATTTTTGTGACCTTTAAATGAGACCTGCACGTGTGCCATTTTTTCTAGTAGCACTGTTTTAAGATACAGATTCCTTATTATTTTATCTTTTCAGTGTGAGATGTTATCCGTATCTTTCCATAAACTGAAAGAATTTCTTATGTCTTTTATGTTAATTATTTTTGGAAATTGTGTTTGATCTTTTTACATTATCTGCCATTCTATCCATACTACTTCTGAAACATATACCATTTAAATTTTCCAGGAAAAAAATACTATTCTTAACTAGAACCTTAATTAGTGGATTTTATTTCAAACCATGACATTGAAATCCAAAACTTTGCTTAAAAGTTAATCAGAGATGTCATTTTTATGTTTTAAAACTTTTCTATAAAATAGAGTTAGGACATTGATTAATATAAAGGACATTTTACTAAAATTAGATGTTTGTTGAATGAATCAAAAATACATAAATTTCTCTTGCTAGTCATGTATTCATCAAACATAAGTCGAGTATTTACTATATTACCAAGTACATTCTAGTCTCTGTGTATGCTATCATTATGGTATCTGGTCCACTTCCCTCAGAGAACTAGTGTTTTGGTTGAAGAGGCATATAATTCAGTAGGCATTAGTATAATAATAGAGACTTTGATAGGTTCAGTGCCAGCAGGAAGAACGGAATGATGAGTTTTGCCTTGGACAACAAGGGGGTGTCTGGGAGTTTTCACTGAGAGAATTATAGTTAAATTAAGGCTTGCATCACAGATAAGCATTCCCCTGTTAGACAAAAGATAGTCATTAAAAAATGGAAAGAAGAATGCATCCTAAGAAGACATAAAAACACATACTATGTTCTAGGAAATGCAGGTGGCTTAGTGCTTTTTGAGAATACATTTTGAGGTAACGAGTTGGTGGGAACTAGCCTGGAGGATTGATATAATGAAGCAAATTGTGTAGATGATTTGAGTTCTAAGGGATTTTCATTGTAAGGTTTACCTTTCAGATAATCTAGCTGTAGTGTAGGTACAAACCAAATACTAAAACAATCCACCTTGGTTCACCAAAATAGGAATTGTATAAAAGCTAGATAAAATGATGCAGATGCAATTGTTTTTTACTTATTTTCCATGGGTATTTTCATGAGCACATTATTCATGAGCACATAAACTATTCATGAGCACATTAATAAGGTCAAAGAAACTCATATATAGACAATGAAATTACATTGTTATAGACAATTAAAACTAAAATTATTAAGTGTAAGAAAGAGTAATTGCAATACTAATACAATGAGATTGAAATAAATTTTGATTTAAAAATTTTGATTTCATGTTTACAATACAATCTAATTGAAATAAGAAACAGTCTAATATTCCATCTATTAATCATTTAAAGAACAATGCAAGTGGATGATTAAAACTTGGCTGAGTCATAGTTATTTGGTCCAAATAAGACAACTATATAAATACTTGGAAAATTGAAAGTATTTTTATCTTTTCCTAGAGGTAAAGTTCTTTAAGAGTTCAGGGAAATTTAAGATTATTTCTAGTTGGATAGGGAAGTATTTTACAAGTTGGGGTTATGAATGGTTGACTTGTATTAGTGAGTTTACAGACTTAATAAATGAAATATATTCAGTAAAAAAGAGTGAAATAATATTTAACAGCTGACCAGAAATTTGGGCTGATGGGATTTAATACTATTCAATTGATTTCATGAATTCTGACAAAGCTATAACTTCGTTAGCCATAACTCTTCGGACTGCAGTTACAGAAATGTAAACAGCTCAAGCAAAATGGAGAATTTGCTGGCATTCGTAACTGAAAAATCATGTATGGCTGTACCAAGGGTTCAGTCAATGCCATTAGTATTCTCTCTTATTATTGGTTCCTTTTTAAGGCAAGTCCCTCCCTCCTTCAGTAATTGTCAGCATTTTCAGATGAATAGGTATGTTCTGAGAAGAGGAGGTAACTACTACTAGTTACCTCAGGTTACTAGTAGTAGTCTCTTAATAGTTGAGAAAAGAAAAATATCTGTCTGCAGAAGGTACACAGACTTCCTTCTAAAATCAAACCTGAAGTGGAGTAAACAGCAGTTATTTAGCTTATTAAATTAATCAATGAGTCATATCAGACATGATCACAGTACCCATCCATTGGACCTTTAGATCTGGTATGAGAGAACTTAATTTACATTGATGTGTTAGTAGTGTCACTTGCTCTGTCTAACTGTTGCACAACAATGACCATTAGTTACTGACATCCTGGGGCTCTGGTGAGGATTAAAACTAATTAAAAAAAATGTATACGGAAGTGCTATTCTTATGTAAATGGCATTTAAAACATTTCATTTACTCATATATTCAACAAATACTTATTGTGGACTTGCTCTATGCAATGCACAGGCTAAGCCCTGAGAAATCAATACAAATAATGCATATTTCGTGTCTTAAGGAGTTCCAACTCTACAGAAATGAAACAGTCACATGAAAAGATGTTATAATATGGTGTGTTAAAAGCAATTATACAAGAGTATTCTGCTCCAGGTGTTAAGGTGAACCAGAGGAGGAAGTTTTCTTTTCTGGCACATCAGGGAAGGCTTTACAATGGATAAAAGTTTGGGTTGGGTCTGGAAAAATGAATATAAGTTTGGTAGATAGATGTTGCAGTGGGTGGTGTGGGAGATGGGAAAGGCATTCTAGGCAATGGGAAAACTATGTGCAAAGACTGGAGAGCATGGAACAGTAAGTTGTTTGAGGAACTTTAATAGTTTGTTTACCCTGGCTAAACCCCAAAGTATGTGCAGGATGTTGAAGCTGGGAAAATTGATAAGAAGGCCAGACACTGACACTCATATATCATACTCAGGAGACTAGATTTCTTATTACAGGCATTGTAGAATTATTGGGGGCTTCAAAACAGTGGCATTACATATGATCCAATTAGTGTGTTAGAAAGATCAGCTTTGGAACAGTATGGATAATTGAGATGAGGAGAAAGGAAGATCCATTAAGAGGTGATTACATTATTCACAATAACCAAGATATGGAAAACATAAATGCCTGTTGACAGATGAACGGGTAAAGAAAGTATAGTTACTATATACAATGGAATATTATTCAACCTTAAAAACAGAAGGAAATCTTGCCACTTGAATGACATGGGTAAACCTGGAAGATGTTATACTAAGTGAAATAAGCCAGTCACAGAAAGACAAATACTGCATGATCTCACTTATATATGGATTTTAAAATAGTTAGACTCATAGAAGAAGCAAGTAGAATGGTGATCACTATAGGTAGAGTGAAGGGGAAAATGAGGAGTGTTGGTGAAGGGGTACAAAGTTTCAGTTATGCAAGAAGAATAATTTCTGGTGATCTAATAGAATCTATGACAAGGTGACTATAGTTAACAATACTGTATTGTATACTTGAAATTTGCTAAGAGGGTAGATCTTAAGTGTTCTTACCACAAAGGAAGGAAGGAAAGAAGGAAGGAAGAAAGGAAAGAAGGAAGGAAAGAAAGAAGGAAGGAGGGAAGAAAGGAAGGAAGGAAGGAAGAAAAGAAGGAAGGGAGGAAGGAAGGAAAGAAGGAAGGGAGGAAGGAAGGAAAGAAGGAAGGGAGGAAGGAAGGAAGGAAGGGAGGAAGGAAAGAAAGAAGGGAGGAAGGAAAGAAGGAAGGAAGAAAAAAAGGGAGGGAGGAAAGGAGGTGATGGATATGTCAATTAGCTTGATTCTGGTGATCATTTTGCAATATATACATATGAGGTATGATAAAAAAAAATACAGTGAATGCTGCTGCCAAGTGCTATCCAACACAAAGGCAGGGACCTTTAATATGGGAAGCAGTGTGTGGAACCTTAGTAACAGTGTGTGACAAGTTTCAACTTGTTAGGTAAAGTCAGCTCGGTGTGAGAAGATGTATTTTAAAGTGTGCTGTGAATTCCAAGGGTGCCAGAAACCAACAAAGACCAAATATATATTTCTGATTACAAATCACAATATCACAGTGGGAAAAAAATTGTTGATACCAACTGTTACTGTAGGCAGAAAGAATAGGATGGTGGGAAGAGAGGGGGAGGAAGGGATAGAGGAAGTGAGGGGAGACAAAAAAAGGACGAGATGAGATCATCCTTAAGAAAAAGTGCAGCTACCAGACTGGCCAGAACTAGGTTTTGGCAGTTGAGCATGGATTCGGGATGCCATCTTGTCACTTTAGGTGAACTTTTAGCTAATTATAATGGATTATAATATTATCAGCATGACAGCCAAAAAAAGTCTTCACCCCATGTCACCATGACAGTTCTGAAAATAGCCAAATAAGAAAAAAAAAGAATCCCTCCTCCCAACAGGAACGAGTGTTTGGTGAGGACCCACCTATGAAACACCTATAACACCACCCCTAAGTCGGGAATATTTTGTGCACTCATTTTTAGGAGTAATAAATTTCTAAGCTTCTTTGTTCTTTGGGGCAGCTGCTCTTCTCTGGGCCTGTTCACTCAAAAATAAATAAATAAATAAATAAATAAATAAATAAATAAATAAATAAATAAATAAATAAAATAAAGTGTGCCTTAAATCATTCTCCATCATGATAATGTTCCGTGTCACACATCACTTCTAGTATATGGCAATTTCTGTCAAATAAAAACATGATGATGTTGTCCTCATCCATCTTAATCACACGATATGGCACCGTGTGACTTCTGGCTCTTCCCCAAAGTCAAAATGACCGTGAAAGGTAACTATTTTGAATAGATCCAGGGCATTGAGGCAGCCACAATAGCGTAACTAAAGGCACTCATGAAAGAGGACGTCCAGAACTGTTTCAGAAAGTGGCAAGAACAATGGGATAGGTGTGTTCGAAGTAAGAAGGAGTATTTTGAGGGGGATTAATGGCAATGTGTCTTTTACTGTAATAATATTTTTAATTTAAACATTCACGCTATTTGTTGATCACACCTCTGTATATCAAAACATCAAGTTGTCTACTTTAAATATATACAATTCATATTTGTCGGGTGTACCTCAATAAAGCTGAAAAAAACAGTACTTCCATTAAGAGATGAATAAAACATAACATTGAGAATATTCCACAATAAGAAATATAGAGACAAGAGCAGGTTTTGTTGAGAAGAAGAGGTGAATATAATATTGTATATGCTAAATTTGAAACAGCATTAAGAGTCTGGCATTCAGAAGTGTGATCTTGTCTGGAAGTATCAATTTTGGATCCATAGGCATACAGGTAGAAGCCCTCAGCATAATTTCTTGTTCTTTTTAAAACATGTCTTTTGCTCTGAAATGATGTGAATCATAAAGGGTATTTCTAAAATCTAATCTAATACTTCGAAAAAAATGGTTTATGTTTGTGCTGGCAAACACTTGTCCAGATAATGCTTATATCTTAAAGTAAGCTCATCCATTTCTTACCTTCTGATATCACACAGTGTTTGTTCAATGGGGGTATAAGAGGCTATTGGAAAGGCAGAGGAAAAGAGTATGGACCAAGAAGCAATCCACTTGAATTTGGAAAGAAAACTAAAAGCTTTCAGCACAAAGGCGTCCTTGTTATCTGCTTGGTTTCTTCTTATCATAATAGAGCTATTATTATTTACCAGTGTTTCTGGGTACCAGAAAACATACCTCTATTCTAGTGAAAGTTCAAATGTTGTTCCATTATATGCACTGTTACAACCAGACTTAATTTTGTTTATTTATTTTTTATCTTTATTAAATTTATTGGGGTGATATTGGTCACTAAAATTATATAGGATTCAAGTGTATAATTCTATAATAATTATAACACATAATTGCATTGTGTGTTCACCATCCAGAGACAGTTCTCCTTCAATCACCATATATTTAACCTTGTTTACCAACTTATACCATCCTCTGTCCCCGCTTACCCTCTGGTAACCACTAAACTGTTGTCTGTGTATGAGTTTTGGTTTCTTTGTTTGTCTTGTTCATTTGTTGCTTTCAGTTTTATATCCCACATATAAGTGAAGTTATATGGTTCTCGACTTTTTCTGTCTGTCTTATTTGCTTAGCGTGATGTTCCCAAGATCTATCCATGTTGTTGCACATGGCAGTATTTCATCTTTTCTAATGGCTGAGTAGTATTCCATTTGTATATATCCCATATCTTCATCTAATCATCTATCGAAGGACAATGTGGTTGTTTCCATGTCCTGGCCACCGTAAATAAAGCTGCAATGAACATAGGGATACATATATCTTTACAGATAAATGTTTTCAGATTTTTTTTGGGGTAGATACTCAGAAGAGGGATTGCTAAATTGTATGGTAATTCTGCTGTTACTATTTTGGGGAACCTGCATACTGTTTTCCATAGTGGCTGTACCAACTGACATTCCCACCAGCAGTGGATAAGCATTCCTTTTATCCACAACTTCTCCAACACTTCTTATTACTTGTCTTGTTGATAATAGCCATTCTAACAGGTGTGAGGTGGTATCTTGCTGTGGTTTTGATTGGCATTTCCCTAATAGCTAGTGAGGCTGAGCATTTTTTCATATATATCTGTTGGCCGTTTGTATGTCTTCTTGAGACCAGACTTTAAATAATAGTTGTTTCAAATTTATATTACATGAAAAAAGCATAGGTAGGTGAAAGATATTCCATGATAGTCTTTTTTTCTTGTGTTTTTTTCTCCCTTTAAAAATAAAATCAAGTAAATAGTTTATATTTTGTTGAATAGGATCTCTCTCATTATCTAGAAAGATCAATACCAGGATTTTGTTTGCTGATGAAAGAAATGCTATAGAGAAAAATAATGAGAATCACAGTTTCCCATTTGCATATATTTTTTTTCCTAAAATGTTTTACACTTTAATTCTCATAACAACTTGTGAGGAATGCAGAGAAGATACAGATACTCCCTTCAGATTTTGCCATTTTTCAGAACCAGTGAGCTGGAGATTGGGGACTTGGGTCCATAAGAAGTACTGTGGCACTCTAGCAAATAACAAAAACTGTGAAATTTAAAGACCCAGTGCATTAAAAAGACACACAATTGGTGTATTTCGCTAGCAGTAAAATGAAGGGGTTTAACTAAAGGTGTCTAAGGTCCTGTTGATGTTAACCTGTTATTAATTATTCCACGAACAAGGTGTCTGTTGTATGCAGTTCCTATTGCCCAGAATTTAGTGGATTATTTCAGGTCATCATATCGGTTGGTGCAGTATTTATTCCAGAGGCAAGGATTGAGAATCTCCCATTAATTTTATAGTTCCCCATATTACTGTGTCTTTAGATAAATATTTGCTTTGTACTACAATGGACTTTTTTGTTGTTAATTTGTTTTATATTACAGCCACTCCCAAGCATTATTTGAGATGCCTAAATAACCATAGTCCACATTAAGTGAGATCTTACTCTGTACCTGGATGTGTGGGCTCTACACGCACTTTATAATTTAATCCAACAACAACACTGTAAGATAGCTAATATGAGTATTCTTATTACCCTCATTTTACAGATTAGGAAATTTAGGCACAGAGGGGTCAAGTCATGCAGTGAAGAAAGGTAAGGATTAAATTCCTATCTAAGTCTGGTTAACTCCCAAAGCCACCTGCTGTGGAATATCTCCAACATAAAACACACATGAAATATGGGGGAAAAATACTAAAAAACAGAAGAAAAGATTTTAGAAAAAGAATATGGGTAACAATAACTTAGGTCCATTATATCCAGCTCTGAATTTCCCGACAAAGCAAAAAAATATGAAAATATTTTAATTGGAAATAACCTTAATCTGACAAATAGAAATATGCATTAATTTTTCCTGACAATAAATTTATAGAACCATTTTTGTCATATCTCTATATGATAGATATTGAATAAGACAATGGTATACATCTTTTATAAAAGATTTTGCAGAAGACATAGAAGTCTTCTTCAAATGGGTGAGTGTCTTGCTGGAGATTTGCTAAATTTGGGTTAGTGATTTGCAGTTTTTGATCAAATATTGGAATATTTTTAGTTAGTATTTCTTCAAATACTTTTCTGCCCCATTGTCACTCACTTTGCTTTTTGGAACTCTTTTTTCGTATGTTTTAGATAGCATGATTATGCCTGACATGTCACTGAGACTTGTTTTTTTCTCCTCTTTATGCTTCTGTTTGGATGATTTCTACCGGCCCATGTTCAAGTTCATTGATCTTTTCTTCTGTTGTGTCCAATATACCATTAATCTTTTCAATTTATTTTAGATTTTAGATATTGTATTGTTCTGTTCTAGTATTTTTATTTCATTCTTTAAAGCAGTTTCCCAATCTTTTGTGAAATTCCCCAGTTCTTCTCCCACCATATTAATTTTTTTCCATTTATATATTTTAACATATTCATCACAGTTATTTTGAAGGCCTTATCTGCTAATTACAACTTCTGGGGTTTCTGTTGGTCTCTTTTTATTGACTGATTTTTCTTTGGTCTGTATGTGACATTTTTCTATTTATTAACATATCTAGATAGTTTTGATTGTATACTGTACATTACAGGTAATAATGTTATAAAGACACTGAATTTTGATATCTTCCTCTGAAGAGTGTTGGGGTTTGTTCTAGCAACATTAACTTGAATATGTAAAGATTTGGCTTTATGCTTTCTTCATGACAGTCTATTTAGGTTTTGCTCTTTATTTTAGGGCAAATATTTTAGTTCTGGAACTTAATTTGTATTCCTAAGATGTGGCCATCCTAGGATATCAGTGGAACACACACAGGGTTTATCAAGCCTTTATAACTTGTAAGAACTCAAAATTTCTAAACTCTCTCTCTCTTGTGGTGGATGGAAACTGAAATATATGCTCTGATACCCCTGTGCCTACTTCTAACCGTAGGGCAGAATGTCCATGTGAGCATTCTGTACTTCCTTGTCCAAACCATGTGCTGATGAAATTTCTACTTTCTTTTCCAAACTGCTACCTGGCTCAGGTGTGGTCACCTGAGTTGCTCCTCAGAAGTGTTCTTCTTAGATATGTTCCTGAGAGCTGGAGGTAGATCATAATGAACCTGAAGTAGAAAATAGAGAATTTTTTCCATTTGTCCTCTCCCTAGATGTACTTCAAGTCTGCCAGATGTCCAACTGTGATGAACTCTTCATTCCCCACATTCATCTATCGCCTTGTCTACTGATTTTCCCATGGGTCCCTATAAACTTTTGGGGAAGCTGACATTAGATTATGTTCCAGAAATTCTGTTTAGTTAGTTTATCTTCTCCTGGGAACCTTGCTGTAACTGTGGCAATATTGATTTTTCCTACAGAGCCAGTTTTATTCTTGTGATTAATTTGTTCAAAGTTGAATAAAATATATACATAAAGGGGTGGCAAAATGATAAAGAAACACAAAGGAATGATTAACATAGAAGAGAGTGGTAACTTCTGTAGGGGAAAGAGAAAATTATGATTAAGGAGGGACTCATAGTGGACTCCTGAAGTTCTTTTTCCTAATGTGAATACGTGATTATTCATTGGGTTATAATCCTTTAAACTATACATATTCATTTTATACACATTTCTGTATACATTTCACAATTTTTAAAAAGGAAAAACAACTTAATACAACTAAAAAGAGGACAAAAGAAAGGAAGGGAGAGACTGAGATATTAGAAAATGACTTTTAATTGTACATTTCTGTTGTACATGGGAAGACTAATGTGCTATTATTTTCAGAAGATACCGTGCTCAACAAATAATTACTGATAATGAAATACAAAGATGCAATTAATTAAAAGACTGTCCTTCCCTATAGAAATAAAAAGCAAATGTTTAGAGCCTGACTCACCAGGGTTCATATCCTACCTCTGACACATTCTAATAGTGTGATTTGGGGCAGATTACTTAACCTCTCTAAGGCTCAGTTTCCTCAGCTATAAAATGGGGATAAAAGTAATTGCTTCACACAACTGTTGTAAGGAGTAATGAGTTAACATATGAAGTACTTCCTAGTACAGCATCTAGTACATAGTAGGTCCTCAATAAATATATTCACCAAGCCCCCACCCTCAAATTTATTTCCATGTGTATGGGCAACTGCAGACAGAGTCAAATACATAGCCAAATTAAATTCACATTAACCATAAAAGTCTTTTTCAAGTTAGCTTTCTTGGAACATTGTTTTTATTCTAGAGTCGGCAATTACTTATGACATCTCGTTATTATATACCCAGTTGCTTTATCCTTCAATAGCTTTAAAATTCAGTGCCCTGCATAATTTACATGTGAAAATAGAGGATAGGAAAAAAAAGAAAATAGAGGATAGGAGCCATGTATAGGGAAGAAACAGATTGGATGGAAACAAATAAACTGTGAAAAGGGGACCCACAGGAAGACTGCACAAAATTCTCCCTGTTTTAATGATTCACATGGTAGAATTTCCTTGTATTAATTAGCAGCATCCAGGAATATAGTAATATGAAGAAGCACATAGCCCCAAGACATATTGCACTACCTAAAATGAATCTTTGATGAACACAGAAAATACCTTTCACAGGCTAGCAAAAGCAATTAAAGATACATGGAAAAATCTTTCTGGATTTTTTTCTAAGGCTAAATTTATGCAAAAACATTTTAGAAACCACATAAGAAAGAAAGAGTTTATTAATGAAGTTATCACTCCTAAGTGAACGTGACACTGGAAGCAACCTCTTCACTCCTCTGGACAGCTTATTATTGGTTTTGCTTTCTAATCCTTCATCACTAGCAGTAATTTTCCTTGGTGCATAGGTTCATGCCCACATCCATCATAGAAACACAAAATAATAATTCAGACAGCACATTCTCATGCTGAAACAATTATTTTGCTATTAT
The DNA here is from genome assembly GCF_004115265.2 of Rhinolophus ferrumequinum. NCBI lineage: Eukaryota > Metazoa > Chordata > Mammalia > Chiroptera > Rhinolophidae > Rhinolophus > Rhinolophus ferrumequinum. The sequence continues at coordinate 63,883,347 of NC_046285.1, forward strand.
CAGTGCAATGAAGGGTCAAAATGTTGAGAGTGTAAGATTTGGGAATTAGAGATACTGAAGATGCTGAGTCCTGGCGTAACAGCACTGAACCTTGAAATTAAACAGGTCTAAGTTTGAATCCAGCTCAATCATTCTCCTGCTCTACCACCTAAAGCATGTTACTCAGTTTCCCTCAGCATCAGTGTTCTTTTTAGTAAAATGCCACCTTGTTTATCTTCACAGAATTACTGTGGGATGAAATGAGAAGGCACATGTGAAGCGCCTAACATGGTGCCTCTTTACTTCTCCCTAGAATCTAGAGCAGGACTGGAAACAGGTGCAAGGCCCAGAGTCCCACAGGGACTAAAGTGAAACAACCTGCTTCCCTATTTTCCTCCCCAGTTTTTTTTCCCCCTGACATGTGCAATTGATTACACTTACGTAATGCAGCTCTAAATGCTCACCAGCTTGCTGCCCTCACCCTGCCTCCAAACATAGAGCTGCCTTAATAAATCAAAGCCAGATTATTCTAGACTGGCAATGGAAGAACAATTCCACAGAGGAAGGAATGGCCACGTTTTACAACCATGAGTCCTTCCTCTCAGATGAATTTCTCCTTGAAGATTTCCCACTAGTAATGCTGCCCCCATCTTCTGGTCTCAGGAATGCTGTTTCCCGAAAATACCGTATTTCCCCCAAAATAAGACCTAGCCGGACAATCATCTCTAATGTGTCTTTTGGAGCAAAAATTAATATAAGAGCCGGTGTTTATTATATCATTATGTTATATTACATTACATTACATTATATTATATTATATTATATTATATTATATTATATTATATTATATTATATTATATTATATTATGTTTATTATAAAGACCTGGTCTTTTATTATAGTAAAATAAGACTGGATCTTATATTAATTTTTCCTGCAAAAGACGCAATAGAGCTGATTGTCCGGCTAGGTCTTATTTTCGGGGAAAAACGATATGGACCAAAGTATGACTATAGAAACTTCCCCTAATTTTCTAGTAACACAATGAATTCAGTCATTCTTCATCAAACATCTCTTAATTGCCCAATGTGCCCCTGGCACTGTTCTAAGCATAGGGAAACGCAGTAGCTAATAAAGTAGACAGACACCCCCACCTGCAGGGTGTAGACCAGAAAGTAACATTTAAAAATAGGCTTCCCAACACATGGGGAGACACAGGGAAAGAGATACAGCATATAATGTGTAATTTGGTAACCTGGCTCATAAATCTGGCTACTTACCTCTTTTCAGCTTGTGACCTACTCCAGTGTGTTCTTGACTAATGTTGGTCTCAGTGTCATTAGATGTTTCTTCTCGAACATCGAGGAGTGTTCTTAATCTTGACTCCCTCAAGTCGAAATGGGTAGTGTAGGATCTAGAGATATATCTTCCCCAAATCAGCTTCTTGTCTCCAAACTAATCTGCATTTCTGGGGGTAGGAGAGACTCATCAACTGCTCACAAGGATGTAGTCTTTCTCTGTCATCTCTGAGCAACAACATGAAGTAAGCAATGATATTCAGTCAACACAAAATGGGTATTAGGGCTACACACATACTGCAGTGATTCAGTGGTGGGGAGAATGGTTGTATTTAGTCACATACACACATACACACACATATACAAGCAAACATTTTAATTTAGTTGCTGGGTTTATCCTATGTCTTATTGGTGATTACACAATCGTGTAAAAGTATTCTCCCTCTTCTCACAGAGTGAGACTTGAAAATTCTTGTATTTTGGGATATATTGGTGTTTATTATTTAAGATGACATGCGTACTTGCCATATTTGTGCATATTTGTAACAAGACATTTTGACTGGCTTAGCTGGGTTCAGACCCTACTGATTTCGATAACATCCTCCTTCCACTCTTTTTGGGGTAGCTGTTTTTTTTTAATCATACAAAGATTTTTACCATGAGTATATTTGCCTGGAATGAACATGATCTTTTGCTCTCAGGACCCCCAAAGAATAAAATGTTAAATATTTATGATTTCTTATCCTACCTTTAGCTGTAGTAAAATTTGACAGATACCTTATGTCTATTTTAGAAAATTACCAAAAAGGGATTATTCCTTTATTTGCTATAGAAAAGAGCATTTTCAAGGTACATTCCCTAAAACACTTCTTAAATTTTATTGTTTTCAATTTCTTTTATTTTCTTTAAGATTTTTATTAAAAATATAACTAACATACAACATTATATAAGTTTCAGGTGTACACCATAGTTACTCAACATTTATGTACCTAAGAAGTGGTCACCATAAGTCCAGCAGCCATCTGACACCGTACCACACTATCACAATATTATTGACTATCTTCCATGTGCTGTACATTACATTCCCATGACTTTTATTTGTTTTATACCTGGAAATTTGGACCTCTTGTTCCCCTTTACCTTCCCCCTCTTTTTAATTTTTCAATTACAATTGACATTCAATATTACTTTATATTAATTTCACGTATACAGCATAGTGGTTAAACACTTGTATAATTTAAGAAATGATGCCCTGACAAGTCTAGTACCCACCTGGCACTATACAGTTATTCCTATATTATTGACTATATTTCCTATGCTTTACTTTACATCCCCATGACTATTTTGTAACTACCAGTTTGTACTTCTTAATCTCTTCACCTTTTTCACTCTGCCCCCAAGTCTCCTCCCTTCTATCACCCCAACAAATGTAGTACCCATCTGACACCATACATAGTTATTGCAATATTATTGACTATATTCCTTACACTAGACCTTACATCCCCAGGATTACTGTGTAACAACCAATTTGTCCTTCTTAATCCCTTCCCCCTTTTCACTCACCCCCACCCCCCCTTCATTCTGGCAACCATCAATATGTTCTCTGTATCTATGAGTTTGTTTCTGTTTTGTTTATTTTTTTTCTTTAGATTCTACACATAAGTGAAATCACATTGCATCTGTCTTTCTCTGTCTTACACTCCACTCAAGATAATTCCTTCCAGGTCCATCCATGCACCGCAAATAGTGAGAATTCCCTTCCATTGCCAAGCAATATCCCATCGTGTATATGTATCACCACCTCTTTGTCCATTCTTTCATCGACAGACAACAAGTCTGCCTCCATATCTCGCCCATTGTAAAAAACACTGCAATGAACATATGGATGTACATATTCTTTCCAAATAGTGTTTGGATTTCTTCACATAAATACCCTAAAGTGGGATTACTGGGTCTCTCTTTGTCTCTTGTTATAGCTTTTGTTTTAAAGTCGATGAGGTATGAAAATTACGTTCACGAACTCATCCTAGAAAAAGTGCTACATACCTCACTGCTAAATATCACTACAGTCACCTTCAAAGTACTCCCCTTGGGAAGCTATGCACTGATGGCAGTGCCTAGTCCTCCCTTCAAAGCAGTTTTGGAACTTTTTCTGGAATGTCCATCACAGGTGTCGTCATATTACCCTTGATGTCCTGAATGTCATCAAAATGTCCTTTCAATATTTCCTTTATCTTCAGGTGAAGAAAGAAGTTATTGGGGGCCAGATCAGGTGAGTAGGGAGGCTGTTCCAGTACAGTTATTTGTTTACTGGCTAAAATTTCCCTCACAGACAGTGCCCTGTGAGTTGGTGCATTGTTGTGATGCAAGAGCTCCTTTGGGACCATTTTTGCATACACCTTTCTCATGCCAAGATTTCAGTTAAGATTTTCCTAATGTTCCTCTGTCAATGTTTACACAATCAGCTGATGATTTTGATGCACAATTCAATGAATTTTTTTCAATATTTTTGTCAGTTCTGCTCGTTACTGACTGTGCTGACTTCTGTTCATCAGAAGTCTCCCCTCAGAAAAATGTTTAATCCATTTGAATATGGCCGTTTTATTCATGGCGTTATCTCCATAAACTTGGACTAACAAGTCCCTGATTTCACTTCCACTCTTGCCAAATTTAACAAGAAATTTAGTGTTTGTCCATTGCTCTAACTCAAGCTCAGACATTCTTGCGATGGCACACGAAAACACGCAACAACAATAATGAAGGCCACTCAGCAAGACACCGCCACACGTCGACACAAACACAACTGTGAGATACGGATATACCAAAGTTATGAAAACTTACCAAGCTGTTTGTACAGTGCTGCCAATGTAAGTGCACGGTGGAAAGTTTGTGAACCTAATTGTCAGAACTCATATGTATTTTTTATGTAGAATTGTTACATTTTTATCTTTTTTATGGCTTCAGTTTTTGATAATTGTTTTCAGAAAGGTCTTCTACAACACAAAAATTTGTCTGATTTCTAGTTTATATTTTTCTTGACTTATTAGAATTATATCTTCAGTACTGAGGGTTTGACAGAATTATATTAAACTATACTAAACCTGAAAAATTGATATCTTTGTAATATTTATCATAGCCAATAATATCTAAATTCATAATATAGAAATAAGATATATTTTTCCTCTTCTTCAAGTTTGTTTTGCCTTCTCCTTCATATAAATCTTGTATATCACATAAAGTTGCTCCTAGATATTATATATTAGATGGTTTTGATTTTGTTTTGTTTACTATTATGTGAACACCCTTGTTTCTATTACATTTTATAGCTAATTATTGCTGGTTTGTCATGAAAACTATAACATATATGTTTATATAGAGAGACTTACAGTCACTTTTTATGACTTTCTTATTATGCCTCTCAGCAAGACACCTCCACATGTCAGCACGAACATAGCTGTGAGACACTGATATACCAAGGCTATGAAACCTTACTGAGCTGTTTGTACAGTGCTGCCAATGTAAGTGCATGTGGCAAGTTCATGAACTTAATCGTCAGACCTTGTATTTTGTCTGGTATGAGTATTGCTACCCAGCTTTTAATTTTTTTTTCTTTTTCTTTTTTTGTTTGTTTCCATTTTCATGAAATATCTTTCTCTATCCCTTTACTTTCCATCTGTGTTTATCTTTCATTCTGCAGTGATTCTCTTGTAGGCAGCATATGTAAGGGTTTTGTTTTATCCATTCAGCCCTCCTATGTCTTTTGAGTGGAGAATTTAATCCATTTACATAGAAAGTAATTGTTTATAGAAATGTAGCTGTTGCCATTTTGTTATTCATAATTTCCCCCCATCTTAAAGAAGTCCCTCTAACATTCCTTGTAATACTGGTTTGGTAGTGATGAATTCCCTTAGCTTTTTCTGATCTTTAGCTATCCTTTGATTCTGAATGATAACTTTACAAGGTAGAGTAATCTTGATTGTAGGTCCTTGCTTTTCCTCACATTGAATATTTTGTGCCAGTTTGTTCTGGCCTGCAAAGTTTCTGTTGAGAAATCAGCTAGCAGTCTTATGGGCGCTCCCTTAACAGTTACTAGTTGCCTTTCTCTTGCTGCTTTTAGGATTCTCTCTTTATCTTTAACTTTGACATTCTAATTATAATGTGTCTTAGTATCGGCCTGTTTGGGTTCATCCTATTTGGGATTCTCTGCACTTCCTGGACTTGTGTGTTTATTTCCTTCACGAGGTTAGCAAAGTTTTCAGTCATTTTCCTTCAAATAGGTTCTCCATCCTTGCTCTCTCACTTCTCCTCCTGGTACCCCTATGATGTGAATGTTATTATGCTGGATGTTATCCCAGAGGTCTCTTAAACTATCCTCAGTTTTTTGGATTTTTTTTTTTTCTGTTCTGATTGGGTGTTTTCTGCTAACTTGTCTTAAAAATTGCTGATTTTATCCTTTGCTTCATCGAAGGTGATTCCTGGTTCAGTCTGCTGGTGATTCCATCAAGTGCATTCTTCATTTCAGTTATATATTCTTCACTGACTTTTTTTTTTATGGTTTCTATGTCTTTTATGTTTGATATCTCTTTCTTTAAGTTCTCACTAAGTTCCTTGAGCATCCATATAATCATTGTTTTGAACTCTGTATCTGGTATGTTGCTTACCTCTATTTCATTTAGTTTCTTATTTTATCTGAAAGAGAAAAATTTTAATACTATTCTTAAAAAGGCAAAGTTACATTATTAAGAAAGTGAAAAGATAACCTACAGAATGAGAGAAAATATTTACAAATCATTTATACAATAAAGGTTTAATGCCCCTGAATATATAAAGATCTCCTAAAATTCAGCAACAAAAAGACAAATCAATTTAAAAATAGACAAAAGACTTAAATAGACATTTCTCCAAAGAAGACATGTAAATGATCAATAAACACAGGAAAAGATGTTCAACATCATTAGTCATTAGGGAAATGCAAATCAAAACCTCAATAAGGAACAACTTCACACCTAGTAGAATGACTATCATAATAATAATTTGTAAAATACAGAAAATAAATATCGGTGAGGATGTAGAGAAATTGGAACCCTTGTGCAACACTAACGGAAATGTAAAGTGTTATAGTCACTGTGGAAAATAGTTTGGTATTTTTCAAAAACTTAAACATAGAATTACCATGTGACTCAGCAATTCCACCTCTAGGTATATGTATATATATTCCAAGAATCAAAAGCAGGGACTCAAACAATTATTTGTATGCCAGAGTTCATTGCAGTCTTACTCACAATAGCCACCGGCTGCAGCCTCACACATCTTGTGTTTACTATCTCTTGATTGCATTATTTTCTCTTGTGCTTGATTTAATCTCATGTTGTTTTGTTCATCATGACTCCTAAGCATGCAAAATCCATGGCTAATGTTGTCAATGAGAGGCCATGTTGAGTGATTAACCTGAAAGGGAATTACAATTGATTAAGGACTACAGAGGTGGAAAATCAGTGATGGTTATTGCTCCTTAGTCAGGCATGTTCATCCCACCATAGCTATGATCTTGCAAAACAAGACCAAAGTGATGGAATCTGTTAAAGGATCTGCTTCATTGAAAGCAATGAGACTAACAAAAATTATAGAAGTGCCTATATCAGAGTTGGAGAAAATACTAATGACCTGGATTGAAGACCAGGCACAGGATATGGAGAAACTTCTAATGACCTGGATTGTATCCCTCTCAGCACTGTGACAATCATGGCCAAAGCAAACAGTTTGTTTGCATTGTTGAAAGACAAGGCTGGACCCAGCTACAATGTTGAATTTACTGCTAGTTAACTGGGTGGTTTAAATGATTCAAGAATCACTATTCTTCATATAATGTGAAAGTGAGTACTGATGTGAAGGTAACTGAAGAAATTTTGGAAACTCTAGGTAAACTGATTGGGGAGGAAAATTACATGACAGAGCAAATATTCAATATGGATAAAACCTTTCTATTCTGGAAACAGATGCCTGAAAAGATTTTCATCCATAAGGAGGCCAAGTCAGTGCCAGGTTTCAAAGCTTTTAAGGAGAGGATAACACTTTTCCTTGGGGTTAATGTTGCAGTCTACAATTTGAAACACTTTGAGATCTGGCACAGTAAGAACCGAGGGCCTTCAAGCCTATCAATAGGCACACACTGCCAGGGTAGGAGGTCTGACAATTAGGCTTCTGAACTCATCCTAGAAAAAATGATACATACCTCATTGCTAAGTGTCACTATGGTCACCTTCGAAATATTCCCCTTGGGAAACTATGCACCGATTCCAGTGCATAGTCCACCATTCAAAGCAATTTTGGAACTCTTTTTCTCAAATAGCCATCAGAGCTGTCGTCATATTACCCTTGATGTCCTGAATGTCATCAAAATGTCCTTTCAATATTTCCTTTATCTTCAGGAGAAGAAAGAAGTTATTGGGGGCCAGATCAGGTGAGTAGGGAGGCTGTTCCAATACAGTTATTTGTTTACTGGCTAAAATTTCCCTCACAGACAGTGCCCTGTGAGTTGGTGCATTGTTGTGATGCAAGAGCTCCTTTGGGACCATTTTTGCACACACCTTTCTCATGCCAAGATTTTCAGTTAAGATTTTGCTAACTATTTCTCTATCAATGTTTACTTGGTCTGCTGTGCTTCTCACAATCAGCTGATGATTTTGATGCACAATTCAATGAATTTTGCAATGTTTTCGTCAGTTCTGCTTATTACTGACTGCCCTGATCTCTCTTCATCAGTGACTCATTCTCTCCCCTCAGAAAAATGTTTAATCTATTTGTACACTGCTGTTTTCTTCATGGCATTATTCCCATAAACTTGGACTAACATGTCCCTGATTTCACTTCTACTCTTGCCAAGTTTAACAAGAAATTTAATGTTTGTTTGTTGGTTTAATTCAAGCTCAGTCATTCTCACGATGACACACAAAAACTCTCAACAATGATGAATGCCACTCAGCAAGATACCACCACACGTCAACACGAATACAGCTGTGAGACCCTGATACACCAAGGTTATGAAACCTTACCGAGCTTTTGTACAGTGCTGCCAATGTAAGCACACGGTGGCAAGTTCGCGAACTTAATTTTCAGTCTTTGTATATTGCTTATACCAACTCTAAAGGTTGTTATGTCTCCAAATCCTTCAAGTCATCACAACCCAGGAGGTCTTATTACTTAACAGCCTGTATTGTATACCAGGCACTAAGGCACTTTATTGTGCCCTAGGCAGTAAGTTTTTTACATATTAGCCAATGTGATAGTCACATTAACCCTATGTGTTTGGCATGGTTATGATCATTCCCAGATGGAAATTGAAGGTCAGAAAGATTAAGTAACTTGTTCAAGGCTATTCAGCTACTTAAATTGGGCTCAAACGCAAATGCTGGTGCTTTAGCTCTTAACCAGGCACTATACTGCTTCCTTTATCATATCTGTGAGAGGGATGATGCTTTTTGCATCATTTTATTTTAATGTATTTATTCAGTGTGAAGGCTGCAGCCATAGGTCATGTTCTATATGCAAGTAGTTCCTTTTGTTTGTCTTTATTTCTACTAAATTAGGAATTCTTTTGTCATAATTATAGGCTCTTGGAAATAACAGTAGTTGTTGGCACTGTCATAGTTATAGGTTTTCAGAATGCATGTGGGATTTAGAAATATGAAGATATCTTCCACCAAAGTTTCCATCAAAGTTTCCACTTTGAACATTCTGAAAGATGCTAAGTAGGCAAGATTAACACACACCAACTCTAAAAGCTTCAATGTGGGAGATACAGCCAGTGGTTTTCCAATCGATTCTTTAGGTAGTCCTCAGATTTAACAGTATAACCCATATTCTATTGAAGGATTTAGATTTGGTTTTAAAATAACCCCAGTTTCTCTTTCTGGCCAGTATTGGACTCTTGGTAGTCAAGTTACTTGTCCCACCATAGGGTCTCAAGAAATTGCTGTATCCCCAATCTCTGTATCAAAATTGTGCCTTTTTGTTCATGAGGTGATTAGTTCAGGCTATTAGTTTCTCTCTCCACCTCACTGAGAAGGTTATGCCAGTGAAGACTTCCCTCACCTGTGCTCTCCTTTACCCCCACCCCATCCCCAAACTCTCTCTCCCTCTGCCCTGCTTTATTTATATACATGGTATTCATCATCTTCTAACATACTAAGTTGAACTATATGAAACTATCATTTCTGTGGGGCAAAAACTGTCAAATATCAACTATCTAATTCACTTATTTATTTTGTTTATTGTCTCTTTCTCTTCACACACCCACACACACACCAAAATGAGACTGGATATTTTGTCTACTTTCATCAGTGATATATTCCCTGCCTCCCAAATCAGTGCCTGTCGGATACAATAAAAGTTGGTGAATTAATTAGATCATATTTGCAATTTGAAATATTTCCTTCAATACTGAGTCAAAATGAGAAGGCAGCTTGTCGACTGTCAACAGTTCTCTGTGAATCAGGTAGTATGTGGCCTGGCGTTTGGGTGCAGTGTCTTTATTTATCCAGCAATACTCCTTCCTGTACACACACACACACACACACACACACACACGGCTTGCAGTGTCAGTTCTGATTCAATTGCACATTATCTTTTTTTTATTTACTTTTTTTTAAATTAAAGTTTGTTGGGGTGGCAATGGTTAGTAAAGTTACATAGGTTTCAAGTGTACAATTCTGTAATACATCATCTATATACCCCATTGTGTGTTCGCCACCCAGAGTCAGTAATCCTTACAAGGAGCATGTCACAGCATTCGCTCTTCCACGTTGTATGTAATGATATCAAGTAACATCTCATCAGTCCGTTTGATAAAGGGATTTAACCTAATGTTCATTCTGCTTTTCCCTGTGAATGGGATACTTGTTAACTTTGTAGCCAATTTAACAAGTACGTCAGTAAAAACAGGGCATCTACCTGTTTCTCTTATGAGGAGCACAACTAACTGTGAGTGATGCTTCTATGGGTTTGGTCACATTACCCGAACATGACTGACACAGTTAATGAACAAAATTAACCAAAGTTGATGACAAAGTTAATCAATTTCATGCTGGAAATATGATTATGCATTAATTCCGGTAAAATATAAATTATTTATTAGAAAAGTCACTGTGCTGTGTTTAAAAATGAGAAAGCTTCTTTATCTCATTATTATTTCATAGTCTCATAGCAGACTAGATCTCTTGGCTAACAAAGTCTACTTTTTAGATATTTGTAGTTGTGTTTGTTATTCGCAAATAATCATGATATTTATAGAATCATTATCAGAACACACACACATTCAGATTCTACATTTGCACTGGAGTACTGTTCATATATAGTAATATTCTGAAAGATACATATATTCAGAATGCCTGAAACCTTTCTCTTACCCTTTTTGTCATTACTTTTATGCATGCCTGAATTACTTTGAGTTACTGATCAATTTTTGTAAATACAGTACAACACTATGATAACAATTTAAAATGCCAGTTTTATGCAAATAATGTGAAAATTTATAAGCTGAGTGAGACTAACTCACCTTGTTATCTTTGTCTGTAGCTACCTTGTTGCTCTTGAACATCATTGAAGGAAATAATGGTGATTTTGAAGAAACAGTATTTGAGGGATGATAATAATTTTTCATTTCACATTTATGAAATGTAGGTCAGCAAAATTAAATAATTACTTTTTTTTACTATAACTGCCAAACCACTTGTGGACCACTTCATAATGTGCAGACAGTGGTGTGCTGGTAGCTGTTTAATGGTGGGCTCTTTGGGGAGGTGTCCCTGATTTGTAGCATTTGCCAAATTTTGTGGTATAAATACTCCCACTGTGGTCAATGTGAAGCTACTTTCAGCTTTCAAAAGTTTTGAATACTTAATAGTTGATTCTCACGAAGTCAAAGTTGCATTAGCTTGTTCAACATCTATTGCAGGGGCCACGCACCTATCTTGAGAAATCCTGGTAACTGTTCTGAATTAAAAACTGTGATTTAAACTGTAAGATGTCCTTTACTTCAGTTTAGTCTTGTGGCTTAGAACTGGCTTATTAGGTGCAACTCATTATAAGTCAGGAAAGATTCTAGTGTTGAAACCAAAACAAAATGTCATATTTATAGCCTGAATTTATAAATATGTGAATATAAATTGGAAAGTGACTGGAGCTTAAATACTTAAATAGGCCACACATTTATTTAAAGCTGTGAGAAATTAGTATGTAGTAAGTTGAATTATATCTCTTAAAAAAGAGATGTCCAAGTCCTAACCCCTTCCCCTCTCCCCATGCTTATAAATGTGACCTTATTTGGAATAGGGTCTTTGCAGACGTCATTAAGTTAAGGATCTCAAGGTGACATGATCTGGATTTAGAGTTGGTCCTAAATGCAATGACTGATGTACTTGTAAGAGAAAAGACACAGATCTACAGACACAGTGAGGGGAAGGGCATGCGAAGACGAAGGCAGAGATTGGAGTTCTGCTGCCACAAACCAAGGAAACCAGGAACCACCAGAAGCTGGAAGGTGCAAAGAAGGATTTCCCACAGAGCCTTCCAGGGAGCATGGCCCTGCCAGCTCCTTGGTTTCAGATTTCTAGTCTCCAGAACTATGAGAGAATACGCTTCTGTCCTTTTAAGACACCAAGTTTATGGTTATTTGTTACAGCAGCCCTAAGAGACTAATACAACTATAGTTGACACTTGAACAATGAGGAGGTTAGGGGTGCCAAACCCCCCAATGCAGTAGAAAATCCATGTATAACTTTGACTTTCCGAAAACTTAACTACTGAAAGCATTCTATTGACTGGAAGCCTTACTGGTAACATAAACAGTCGATTAACAAATACTTTGTTATATGTATCATATATTGTATTCTTACAATTAAGTAAGCTAGAGGAAAGAAAATATTGTAAGAAAATCATAAGAAGAATACATTTACAATATTTATTGAAAAAATCTGCACATAAGTGAACCTGCGCATTTCAAACTTGTGTTGTTTAAGGGTCAACTGTATATTAAATTAGTTGTAAAACAAGGAAAAATACTGTTTGGCTAGTTTCAGTTTTCAACACAGAAGTTCAATTTATTTATTTTTGTTTATTTATTTATTTTTACTGTACATAAGAGCTCTATTTCTGCCACTATTAATTTAAACACAAATTGCTATTTATTGATGAAAAGTAATTAGCTATTAAATAAGATTCTTTGTAACTATTCAGACTTCATGTAGTTATTAAAATTATGGTCTGTGAATACCATAACTAACTAATGATTACCATAACTAGTTTATTTAGGAAATTAGTGTTCACAAAAATCAAATAAATGTCTATACAGTAAGCAGATAATTTAAATGAGTGAATTTGACTTGATCTGCTGGACAGTAGTGTACGAAGGGTCCTCTAGGAACTGGGGGATTCAATGCTGCATGTAAAAGAGAACTCAGCTATTCAACTCTACCTGTTCATTGCCAGTGGAAATGTAAGATGCTATATCCTTGGATTTTCCTGAGAAGCTAGGACTCCTGATTTTTATGTAATATCCCTGAAAGTGTAAATGTTAAAAAAGTAAAAACAAAGCAAAACAAAAAAAACAAAGAAAAGAAGAAAAAGGAAAGAAGAGGAAAAAAGACTGGTTATCTGCTTTTGGACAAATCTATGACCTCTGCTTTATACAATTACTTATGTATTTAAAATTTTGTGTAGATTTAATTTTGGTAACTGACATTTTTAAAAATGCCTTCAACTAGCAGTGCTTCACAATAAAGTTAACATTCTCTGTCCCTTATCCCCTTGGTCAAAGTAGTTAGGGTGGTCAATGATCTATGGAGAGGGAAATCTTAAATGTTTGGGGAGCTCATTTTCTAAAGTAATTTTGAAGTAAAGATTTTCAAGTAATGAAAGTTTTGTATTGCAAAACAATACATATTTTATTTTTTACATTTGGCTTTTCATTTGTTGCATTTTAGGGAGGACCAGAATGATACTTCTGTAATAAAAAAAATTGTTATTTTATGAAGGATTTTGACCCCTCATGCTTGAAGCCTATAGTTTCAGAACTCACTATTGGGTCAAAATTTTTAACCATCCCAGTTGAAAGAAAGTTTAAGTTCTCAATTTTAAACCTACATTTGGGACATGTATTTTTAGCTGTGGAGATAAAAGGGAAGTGTTTTGCTCTGCTGGTGTCATTTTGTCTTAAATTTTATGAAAAGGAGGAATTAGGAACAACTTCTGGACAACATACTGCAGCATATAGTGGCTGAGGTTAATTTATTTTGATTCTTTATTGTTGCCGACTGTGAGGTCACAATGGACAAGTGACAATTTACATTATCCAGAGGCACAGCCCTCAGCTGAGAACTGAAGGCACTGTCACAGAGGCTGTAGGTCAGTGCTCTGGGAGCAGAGGTTTTGAGAGGATGCATAAAGTGGGCCAGACAATGCCTGGCTATGAAGGGAGCAACCCGATGAGGCATGACATCATACAGGGGATGAGACAAAGATTGGCCACTTTTACAAAGCACCCTTACTGGTCAAAAATGATGAAAGAGTACACTGCAGTGAAGCTGAAGCTGAATAACAATGAATGTCAACTATAAATATATATATATAGTCACAGAATGTGGAGTACAGCATAGGGAATAGAGTCAGTGTAACTGTAACAGCTACATACGATGTCAGAGGGGTAGTAGATTGGGGGAGGGCAATTATCACTTTGTGAGGGGTGTGAATGTCTAACTCGTACATTGTTTTGTACTCCTTAAACTAATAATAATAAAAAAATTAGTTTTGGAATTCAATAGAAGTGATACTTGCAAACTCTGTGAATATACTAAAAAACATTCAATTGTATACTATAATTGGATGAATTGTGTAGCATATGAATTTTATCTCAATAAAGCTGGTTGTTTTTAAAAAAATGAAGGAAAAACAGCTGTGGCTCATAGAGCACGATGGTAGTGTTTAAAGTAAGGATTAGTTTTAAAGCATTTAAATAAATATAGCCAATTGGGAGAAATATTAATGTATATATTTAATACATTTAAATAGATACAGCCATAAGGAGAAATTATGCCTCATTGTTTGGAATTCTCTGAGGAGGTAAACAGTTTTATGGATAATGAGTTACCATGGGATTGGGAGGTGAGGGACAGGTGTTTGCTATAGATAGAGTGATGGCTTGGGACAAAAATCCAAAGAAGAGTAAGTGAATATTTTTCTGCATAGAAAAAGATATCATAAGGTTTCTTGATAAAAATTGCCTTGTTTGACATTTTTAAATTAAGAGATAAACAATAACCAAGAGGAGGAGGATAATGTAAACAACCACTTTGCATTTGACGCTGTATTATTTATGACTTGAATATCCTGGTCAGTTGGTACAAATTCTAACATACATGTTTGTGTGGGCAAAACAATAGCAGTTGAGTTTCTTCCCCTACTTTTACTATGCCAATTTAAATTTTTGATTGTTAGCAAAACACTATGTATACACAGTTTAACAAGTATAATAGTACTAAGTAACTGGTAATAATAGTTCCTGGTTCAAACTTTTCCCTTTTCTCTGACTTTGCTTAAAAGGCAGCCATCTTCTATGCATCTACCTGTGTCCCTCTAGTGTTACTTTAGTACATTTAAATAATTATTTTATTTAAATGTATTAATTATTCTTTTTTGATTGAATAGTTTTAGACATTATCAATGTTAGACATAATAAAGCAGATGCAGGCTTCTGTGTATTTTACCACATGCACCGTTTTTTTTTTCTAACAGAAGTTGCTCTGACTTTTGGTTAAAATAATTGTCCATTTGCATCTGAGATATTATATACTGGTCTAGTAAATAGACCTCAAGAAAAAGACAACTAAAATGATCAGAAATGTAGAGATATGCAGCTTACAGACTGACCAACAAGATCTCTTTAGGAAGGACACATAATGGCTGATACTGGTTATGATTAAATCTAAAAATACATAAATGTTATGGATAAGGTAGTCGCAGACTTCTTCATTCACATTTGAAATTTTAGGAAGTAAAATTTTGAATGCACATAAACACTTTATTCTGAAGTGCTTTTTTTCAGAGAATTAGCCTACTTTACATAGGTAGGCTCAGTTCATACTGCTATGTAGAAAGGACCTTGTTTTGATAGCTGGAGTAGACAGCTGTGTGCATATGTATGTTTTGTTCTGTTTTTGTTAAAGATAAATTTCGTGTTAAGAATAAATAGGAACCAGTAATAGTAGAAGTTAATTGAGCTGAAAATTTAATCAGGGTTTGTGAAATTTGCCATGCCTTACCTTGTATATTTTCTGGGATTTTACATGAAATTATAGAGTAGCTTCATAAGTGTAACAAAATATTTCCTGAACTGAAGAATGAGAAATGATTTTCTTCTTAAATGCACATATGCAAACCCTAAATAGTGTTAGCTCTATACCTTTGGCTTTCTTGGGAGACAGACAACTGATGAAATCATGTTTAGCCTCGGTTCAGAAATCTATAAAGAATTTTTGTTTTCCATAGATAATGGCATTTTTTTAAATTTAAAAATAAAACAAAATATTCTATTTTGACAAAGTCCACCTAGAAAGGTGTTTCCATAGAAACCTGAAAAGGAAAATAAATGGGAGCATCACTTTAGCTCTGCTCAGAAAGATCTACAGTGCCCAGAGATTTAACACGGGTTAAGATAGCATTACCCAAGGTCATTACATGTGTTGTCAGGAAAAACAATTTCTCCATTATATGTGTACTTTCTAAATAGTTAATTTATTGCTCTTAGTACTTTGGGGTTCGGATTATTTTCACTTCTTATTATCAGTTAGGACAGGGGAGGAACTCAGAAGATTTTAATGCAATAGCTGCAGTAATCTCCACAATTTTAAAACCCAGAGGGAAAAAAGGTGCACTACTTTGCAACTCTTCCATATTTCATCTTATTCTGGTTGAGATGCATCCTGAGAATTAAGAATAGCAATTTATTTTGTAAAATCTTTATGCTGTGCTTCAAGGATGGTAAATAATTCATTCCACAAGCCTACCTTGACCTAGGGGATGGTACTGCTGAGAACATTGTGCAGAAGCCTTGTCTAAACTCAGCAGCTAAGAGTGATGAGTTTGATTAGCATATCTTCCAGGAGTTCAGGATGGAGAACTGACAGCCTTCATACTATGTATTTACTGTCCTAGAAGTTCTAGATTTGTGGTTATATTGAACAAACTCATGTCTGGCATCCATGTATTTATCCTATTTATAACTAGGTCTCAGTCTAAGTTTCTATTTAATATGATATTGGAAATATTTTTGGACAATAAGAATTACAAAAAACTTGAGTTCTGAAATAAAATTTTAGATTTTGCTTCTCTTATATCAATATCTAAATAATTGTAGTTGTTTCCTCGCCAAATTGATCTTTAGAAATCAAAAGGGATAGAAGAAGTAATGAAGAATTTCTGACTAATACAATAAGACATGAAAAAGAAATAAAAGGTATACAGTTTAGAAAGGAAGAAATATTGTCTTTGCTCACAAATAATGTGATCATCTATGTAGAGTATCCAAAAGAATAGACAGAAAAACAAAACAAAAAAACAATCCTCCTGGAACTAGTAAACAATTATAGTAAGATTGTGGGATACAAAGTTAATATGTATAAGTCAAGTGCTTTCCTATATACCATTAATGAATGAGTAAAATTTGAAACTAAAGACACAATATCATTTATATTAGTCTCTTCAAAAATGAAATACTTAGATATAAGTCTAACAAAATCTGTATAAGATCTATGTGAGGAAGGTGACAACCTGATGAAAGAAATAAGAAACAAAATGCCTGGGGAGACATTCCATGTTTATGGACAGGAGGACTCAATATTGTCAAGATGTCAGTTCTTCCCAACTTGATCTATAGATTCAATATAATCCCTGTCAAAATTTCAGCAAGTTATTTTCTAGATATTGAAAAACTGATCCTGAAGTTTAAATGGAAAGGCAAAAGATCTAGTATAGCCAAAGCAATACTGAAATAGAAGAACAAAGTTGGAGGACTCACACTACCTGACTTCAACCCTACTGTACAGTTACAGTAATCAACAGTTTGGTATTGGTGAAAGAATAGACAAAAAGATTGTTGGAACAGGCTAGAGGGTTCAGAAAGAGACCACATAAATATAGTCAAACAATCTTTGACAAAGAGGCAAAGGCAATAAAATGGAGCACAGATAATCTTTCCAACAAATGGTTCTGGGACAAATGGATATCCACGTGTAAAACACATGAATCTAGACACTGACTTTATACTCTTCACAAAATTAATTCAACATGGATCATGGCCCTACATGTAAAACACAAAACTATAAAGCTCCTAGAAGGTAGCAGAAAATGTAGATGGCCTTGGGTTTGGTGATGATTTTAGATGCAACAGTAAAGGCATAATCTGTGAAAGAAACAACTGATAAGCTGGATTTCATTAAACTAAAAAGAAAAGAAAAAAATCTGCTCTTCCAAAGACACTGCCAAGAAAATGAAAAGATAAGCCACAGACAGGGAGAAAATATTTGCAAAAGACACATCTTATAAAGAACAATATACTAAAACTCAACAATAAGAAAACAAACAACCTGACTTAAAAAATGGGCCAAAGACTTTAACAGACACCTCACCAAAGAAGATATACAGACGGCAAGTAACAATATGAAAAGATGCTCCACATATTATGCCATCAGGGAAATGAAAATTAAAACAATGAGGTACCACTACACACTTATTAGAATGTCCAAAATTTGGAACACCGATGATACCAGATGCTGGCAGCAATGGGAACGACAGAAATTTTCATACATGGCTGACAGGAATATGAAATGATGCAGCCACTTTGGGAGATAGTTTGCAGGTTTCTTACAGAACTTACTATTCTTGCCATACAATCCAGCAATCATGCTCCTTGGCATTTAACCAAGGTAGCTGAAAACTTATATCCCCACAAGACCCTGTACTCGTGTGTTTATAGCAGCTTTTTTCAGAATTGCCCGAACTTGGAAGCAACCAAGATGTCCTTCCATAGGTAAATGAATAAACCCTGGTACGTCTAGACAATGGAATATGATTCACCACGTGAAAGAAATGAGTTATCAAGCCATAAAAAGACATCGAGGAACCTTAAATGCATATTATTACATGAAAGAAGACAGTCTACAAAGGCTACATATTGCATGATTCAAACCATATGACATTCTGGAAAAGGCATTATACATTTATCCAAACACATAGAATGTACAACACCAAGAGTGAGCCCTGATGCAAACTATGGACTCTGACAATGATGTGTCGATTAATAGTGACCAACGTATTACTCGGGTGGGGGATATTAATAATGGGAGAGGCGATGCATGTGGGGACCTAGGGAGTATATGGGAAATGGATGTACCTTCCCCACAATTTTCCTGTGAACCAAAAACTGTTTGAAGAAATAAGTTCTATTCAAGAAAAAAAGAAGTAATTCAAGGGGGAAAAGAGTAAATATAAAAAACGAGGCATGGGTACTCATATCTTGATAAATAATAAAATGTCTCTCCTACTGCTCCTCTATTTCTGCAAGTTGTATGGAATATATATAATATAAAACTCACATTTATTTACCAGGACACTGGGTAACAGGCCCATGAATGTCACTATGAAAAATGCAAACAAGAAAAAAAAATCTTAGACCATTTTTTAATGCTGGCTAGCAGCATGAAAACACAAGGATACACTTTATATTCTGGTGGAATCAGTCCCTGTATTGGCATATGAATTTGTTGCTCCTGCCAAATGTATCAGTCAAATGTTAATTTATTTAAACTGACGTGTTGAAACATCATTTTGGGGGAGGGAGATAAAAAATGTTTCTAAATTGTCACTAACACATTTTCCAAAGTATAGTAAGTTTTCATTTAATGTCCTCGATAGGTTATGTGACTTGAAGCAAAATGATATATATTGAAACCAGTTTTACTATAGGCTAGTTGATATGAACAAGAATTAAGTTCCTCTGGCATTTCATCAATGTTATAAAGATACAACGTTGAAACATCATTTGAGGACCTGCTGTACAGAAATGATAAGGGGAATCAAATAAGAGGAATATCTCTTGGGAACAGAAAATTGGCATGAATCAGTGTTTCAGCAATAAGTTATATTTCTCTGAAAATGAATACCACAGAAGAATCCAATAATTAGAAGAATTCATTGTAAATTGAAAAGAAGTTTAAGACTAGGATAGGGAAACCAAAACCACTTCTACATAGAATTTCATTCCGAATATGTTTCTTAGTGAATTATGTATGGTGATATATTTCTATATTGACTGGAAGTAAGCTAGAAGAGATGTGTGTTGTCCTCCTTGTAACTAAATAATCAGCACAAATACATTTTTAAAAAATCCCTAGGTGTTGAATTTACAGTTGCTCTGCCTACTATGCAATTCATTTTACACCTAAAACTTGTTTCTCAGAAATCTTTAAAATACATAACCTTCAAGTAGAGAAGACACTTGACAGGATTTAATATTTTTGAAATGCTAATGGAAGCCATGTATTGCTATGGATAATGAAGTCAACTTAACATCTTGTGTAAAAAATATTTTTTCCAAGGCTAATGAGGATTTCAAAAAGATTTGAGGCAGTGTGAGAAAGTCCCTCACCACAAGTTATCCTAGAAGTATGGAAAAAATAACACCATTGGCTTTCTCTCAAATAGGTTTTCTTTTTTTTTTTTTAAATACAAAAGAATCATTCTTATATGAAAATGTGACCTTTATAGGATTATAAGTGTCAAAATATGGCCTTTTTAATTCTTCAACTTTCTGACAGGCAACTATCTAATTTATTTACTGTCAGCTTTTTTACTTTTGTCTTCCTAGTTTGACACTTAAGTTCTTCAAATGTGCTAGTTGAATTTAAATGAATTCCTTGAAAAAGTTCAGTTCTTTAGATCATAAATATTATCTCTATTCTTATCATAGCATCGCTACCATCAGATATTTATTAATAACCTTTTGTTAAATTAGAAGAAAGTCTTATCAGTCAGTGAAACCACATACTGTAAGAAAGGTAGAGTCTTGCAACATAGGAATTTAAACTAGAAAATAAAATCAGTGTTAATCGGTGAAAAAGGGCACGTATTTTCCAGCTCTGTCAGTACAGCCCCAGCAGCAGGACATTTTTGTTGGCCAATGGTACTCAGGTGTCTGGTTTTGATCTCTAACATGTAATCTAGTTGCTCCAGAAGCAGACTCCGAGGCCAAGACTCCAGTGCAAAGAAGAAATAAAAAAATGTGGTAGAAAAAGGGAGGAAGATGATAGAGGATACAAATCTTGCAAGTTATTACTGCTGGTAACTTGGAACTCTGGGAGTCAGTGTAAAATTATCAATCCTCAAAATTATCTCACCTGTGGATGAGTTGTACTATTTATATCCAACTTCCATGAGTCCTTGGTTGAGCACTGCTCCCTGGTGGTGTCGATTCCTTGTCACTTCCAGCCTGCCAATCAAAAAGTGTAACCCAGCTACCAGAAAAAGACCACAGGCACAGACAAACAAAATGCTGGCATTTTGGAAATGGTGCCAGTGATAACTGAAATGGTAAAGCCAAGGGGCAAGGGTGGGGCAGAGGTTGTATCTGATACAATTATTATTCTCTAAAAGGAACCAAGCCTCTGTAGAAGAGCTTAGTTTAGGTTTTAGGACGAGAACAGTTTAAATAGTTCTGGAAAAAATTGTTGTTGCCAGAAATCAAAGTCATTTTAAAGGTTATTATGATAGTGCTAAAAGAAAAAAGTTGTGATAAGCATCAAAAATAATGATGATAATTGTGGTTAATTGGAATAAGTTGAGTCTGAATAAGGCCGTGAGTCTACAATAATATAAAGTAACTAAAAAAAGAAGAGTGAATAGAACAGGGCATTTATAATTTTTATTTATTATTTTTTTAATTAAAATTTATTGGGATGATAATGGTTAGTAAAATTACATAGGTTTCAAGTGTACAATTCTGTAATACGTCATCTGTATATCATATTGTGTGCTCACCACCCAGAGTCAGTTCTCCTTCCATCACCATATATTTGACCCCATTTACCCTCATCTACGACTCCCTCCTCCTCCCTTACCATCTGTGCTAAGTGAAATAAGCCACACAGAAAAAGTCAGGAACCATATGACTTCACTGATATGTGGAGTATAAAGCTGAAAGCAACAAAGGAACAAGACAAACAAAGAAACTTTTTTTTATTTTTTATTTTTTAAAACAGGGAATGTTAATTTATTTGGGTGTGTTGTTACTTCCACGTAATATACATTTACTTATGAAGCATAAGTAGGTACTTATTTTCACCCAAACAATGGGAACTATGAATATAATCTTGGTAAAGTAGCAATTATACTAAGGACTCGTCATTACTAGTAGTTACACATTATAACCAGTAAGGAAGAGAACTGAACTGTGAATTAGCATCAGGGATCCATGCAATAATCAAAGAGGAACAGGACTTAACATCGTGTTCAAGATGATAATTAGGTCCATGAACTAAAAAAGAGAAGTAATGACTAAGGCTCACATAGTTTCTGTCTCCTGGGAGACACAACCTCTAGATGGCCCTACTAATAAAAATATTAACAAATACATAATAAGTTTAATAATGTTAACAACATAAGTCACTATCTTAAGACAGGACAATAGGTTATAATAAATCTTGACAAGTGAGAATTTTCTTTTAATTAAAGTTTATTGGGGTGACAATTGTTAGTAAAGTTACATAGATTTCAGGTGTACAATTCTGTATTACATCATCTATAAATCCCATTGTGTGTTCACAGACAAGTGAGAATTTAAAAGTACATCTTGTAACATAATCATCCAGAGAAAATAATTGCACTGATTTTTTAAAATTTTTATTAAATTTATTGGGATGACAATGCTTAATAAGATTATATAGGCTTCAAGTATACAAATCATCTATATATTGCATTGTGTGTTCACCACCCAGAGTCAGTCCTCCTTCCATCACCATGTTATTTGACCCCCTTTACCCTCTTCTACCACCCCCGCTACTCTTACCCTCTGGTAATAACTAAATTGTTGTCTGTGCCTGAGTTTTTGTTTGTCTTTAATTGCACTGATCTTAAATGCAGCATTTTGTCTATAGATTCTAATGTGCAAAGAAATTTTAACCTACAGTCAGAATATTTATTATTAGTGATAATATCAATGTTATTTTGAATATATGCATATATTTTAAAATTAATTATGTTGATATTAAGAGAAGATTTTCGGAGAAATAGAGAAAATCAAGGACATCAACTTAAAATCCTATCACTCAATTTCAGTTGGAAATATTAGACAGAACTCATGACTGTTTTCTCCTCTTATAAAAAATAAATATTTCCAAACTGTGTCCACTGAAAAGGTATGGAATTACGACAACCCAGGAGCAGTGAGCATTCCTAAACTGTAGTGTTCAAATTCCTCTACTAAAAGGAATCAGCTCTCCTTGGGGGGAAATGGTTGATTCCATATGTGGTACAGGAAATGTTCAGGATGAACCTGCAATATCTCTTTGTACCAGAAAACAAAGAAGTAATCAAAGAATAATGGAGTCATATCAAAATAAAACAGGAGCCAACAGGAAGGGACTCCTTTTGACCAAAGTTAAGATGCAATTTATTATATCATACTGAAAGTAAAAAAGCTGTATTTCTTTTTTATTTCTTTTTATTGTTTTTAAAAATCTGTATTTCTAATGGTAGGAAGGGGAGGAGGAAGAAGAATGAAGATAAACATACCAAGCTCACTGGAAACTGTTGGATGTTGCTAGAACATCAACTCCTTACTTTAAATATTGGCAATTGAAATGAAAGAATTAAGCATTTGTCTTGCCTATATTTATAAACTTTACTTTAGTGTAATGACAGGCCTATGAATAGAGGAATTCAGAAAATTCTAGCTAATTAATATGGAATTAGAATTATAGAATCACCATTTTGCAAACACTAATGAAATAGGTTATTTAGGCAATGCTCATTAATAGGTGTTAGAACTATTGGGTGAAATGTTGATGGAGAACTTGACAGTGAAAAAAATCAAGCTGGTCAATTCCTTAACCCACTGATTCATCTCAATACCATTAAAACTGAGGTAACCAATGTGCCTTCTGATGTGGTACAATGTTAAGTAGACAGCGCCTCCGTGTAGTATCCTTAAGCCTCTTCCCCCAAATATTGAATGTGTATCAAAGCAAGCCTTTAGCACCAATTTCTAATCAACAGGAAATTCCCAAAGAGACGGTGACCAATCAGTTCTATGACACCACAAGGAAGCAATCAATCGTATACATGGTACAAATATTCTAGAAGACAATTCGCTGGTTTCTTCAAATCAAAGGAATGCACATTTAAAAAGATACTATTCTAGATTCAAAGAGACTTAAAAATAACTTTAAAAAGTGAACAAATACAGTGGATTTGTTTTGATACTTATTTGAACATACTAAAATAAAATAATAAATTGAATATTTATTTAATTTATGGATATTTTAAATTTATAATTGATCACAGCAAAGAATTATTATGTTAGCTGTGATAATAACATTGAGGTTGCATATCTCCTACTGCATACTGAAGTAGTTAAGAGTGAAATTACATGATGTCTTGAATCTACTTTAAAATATTGAAGGAAAAAAGGAGGGAGGGAAGAGATGAAAAACTTATGGCAATGTGTTGGTGGATGTTGAACATAGGGGACAGGTATATGAAGGGTTGCTGTACTTGCTACATTTTGGTCAGTCTGAAATTTTCACAGTAAAAAATAATTTTATTTATTTTAAAAATTTTTACATTAAATTTATTAGGGTGGCATTGATTAGTAGAATTATATAGGTTTCAAGTGTACAATTCTATATCATTTATATATTGCATTGCGTGTTCACTAACTACCCAGAGTCGATGGAGTCAAATATATGATGATGGAAGGAGAAAACATAATTGTAAAGTACCCTTTAGGAAGCCATCAAGTTGCACAAAAGTAAAACCTGTGTGAAAGGTAAAGTTTATGAAAGTTTGGCATTGAAATACCTTGAGAGAAGAAATCAAGTTCCTTAATTTACAATCTATCGAAAACCTGTGTACTTGACTATGCTGGTGAAACTATAGGAAACCTGGGAAAGAGTCAAAATAGGCCAAAACTCTGGGAAATTATTATAAAAAATACAGTATGGAAACATATAAGGTAAAGAAATGAATTAAACCTATGGTGTTGATAGTTTAGAAAAAGTTTAATTGTATACTTAGCAATACATTTTATAATTATTGCATTAGTGTGTGTTTTGTCTGGTGTTCAGGGATTTGACGTACTCAAAAGAATCAGTTATGCTAACTTGTAATTTTGTGCAAAACAAGCTGTAATCAACGTTTAAATGCTCAAGAAAAATTGGTTCTCAAAATTTTGTTTATCAGATATACAATTTTAATAAATTGAACATTAACTAAAATACAAATAGTTATGAGTTTTTCAACAGGTGCACAAAGGACCTTGGAGATTTATTGAGTTAATCAATATACACCCAGCGCTTCAAAAACATTGAGATAATTAGTACTTTAAAGTGTTCTAGTTTTTTTCCAAAGGAGAGAAATCTCCACTACCATGAAAATTGAGACGTGCTGCATTTTATTTTACTGATTAGTTCTTTTCAGAGAATTACATCCATTTGTTAGCATTCTAGTATCTTCCCTCCACAGGTTGGGAAGGGGAGGAATCATGACATTGCATTTTTGCAACTATTGGGCATAAATCGATTTGGTTGTTCAATGTTTGTTGAAAACATATGAGATTGTGTGTCTGGATCTTATTCATGTGGACTGGTATCTTCTTTAGGAATCAATTGTATTTGCAATATGTATCATTTAATGGATAATTATAATGGCAGTGATGAAGAGGTCACTGAGCTCTGTTGGTGGACAGTATACATCATGGGACGATATAAGCAATGTTTCTAAACTACAGGACTTCACGAATGTATTTTTATTATATTTTTGGGGATGAAAAAATACAGATATTGTCCAGTCACATGTCTTTTTTGAAAGAGCTCTGTTACATAATTAAGAGCCTTAAGGACAATACAAAAGAAAGTACACTTCCTATCATTAATACATGTTACATTTCAGTCATCCGAAAGATTGAATATGAAGGTTTCCCCTACTTTGCCTGGCAAGATACCAACCTAGTGCTGCCTGTTCAAGAGACTAATGTCTTCTTAATTCTTACAACTATAACATTATTTTATTCCCCTGAGGGAACACCAGTCTCAGGCAAATATGGTCACACTTCAGATTTCTGTGATAGGCTTCTCTCAGATGTAAAGAGCTGTCTATGTTTATGGCTTCAAAAGTAAGTTACCCTTTGAGACTTGGGCATATAAATACTCGTATGCTTAAACACAGAAAGGTCTCGTGCAGAAACATGAAGTTGAAGTTCATTCACATTCTTCTTACTCCTTTTGGTATCTCCTGTTACCTTTAATCTTGCCTGTGCTCGTATGGGCCCCCATCTTCTCCCTCACAAAACCTGTTCTCTGGAAATTATTGGTTAGTGACACATTTTCTACCAGAAATATGTATTTCTTGCTATCTTTCACACACATGATTCCAATTCTTGAAGTTTCTGTTTATCCTAGATGTTTGGCACAAGAATAACAAGACTATGCCTATTAAAACCTGTATAACAAAACGTTATGCTGTTTAACAGCAAAACATCAAGGGGATTGCATGCATTTCATGTATTTCTGGATAAATTGCTTTATACTCTGCTGGTTCAAATAAAACATGATTTGTCATTTATTGAGTACTTAGTGGTTCCTACCAAATTCTTTCATTTTTTAAGGATCAGTTTCCTTCGATGATTACAGGTTCCTTCCATGTGGCTATCAATGCATAGTCAATAATATCGTAATAGAGGACTACCTTTTAAACAAGTGCATTTTCATTTTGTACTGAGCCCTGCAAATTATGTAGCCATACTAATCAAGGGTAACTACGTACACTACACTCTAACATCAATGATTAATTTTGCCTGTTTTGGAGTGGATATATATGGACACACACACTAGATAGATAGATAGATATAAGTAAAGGTATAGATATAGATATAGATGATGTAGATATAGATATAGATGATATACATATAGATATATAGATACAGGTATAGATATCTTCCTGTGTCTGGCTTCTTTCACTCAAAAACATATTTGTGAATTCCTCCATATAGTGTATGTAGTTGTAGATTATTCACTCTCCTTAATGTAGAACACTGATTTTCAAACTTTTTCGTGCGTCAGAAATATCTGGTGGGCTTGTTAAAACAGATTCCTGGGCTCTACCCCCAGAGATTCTGTTTTAGTAGGCTTGGGGTGGGGCCCAAGAATTTGTCTTTCTAACAAGTCTACAAAAGTGATGTTGATATTTCTGGTCTGGGAGTATGAAGATTATGGCCCCTGTCCCACAGAATAGGTGGTTAGTTATGGAGACAGAAATGTAAATAGAGAATTCAAATGCAATGATAAATGTTATGATAATAGTATTATGGTACTTTGGGGACATAGAGAAGGGAGAAAAAATCAGAATGATGGAGATGGTGGGGAAACATTTTAGCTGAAGTAACCACTGAGCTGAATTTGGAGATGCAATGTTAGCTAGGCAGAGGAAAAACTTTGTAGAAGCTTGGGTGGGTGATTACAGGCCACAATTAGGAACTGCAGTAGTTCCACTTGGCAGGAGCATTGGATGAAATTTCAAGAGACAGCCAGAAGAAAAAAGAAAAGGAATATGTCTTAAAGTGACTAATTTAGTAGACTGGAAATCCAGCATCAGATATGAATAAATGTTATCTCATAGTCTAAATTTACATCAAACTAATGGGAGGATATATGCTTTACTTTAAGACCATATCGAAAAATCAAATCTGTTGCATTAGAAAAGGTTACCATAAAATTCCTAGGTTTTTCCTTTGCTACATTTAAAACAGGAAAAGAATTTACTCCTCCAAATGAATTTATATGTCACTCTAAATGAGATGTGCATTTTCTTACTTTTCTAAAACAAACAGTATAACCATATAAAGGATCATTGTCATCATCATCATATTTATTGAGTGCTAGGCATTGCTTCATTAAATCATACCTAAAATCCCAGGAAGCATGTATTATTTTTATCATTTTCATTTTACAGGGGAGCAAATGAAATACGTATGGATACTTAAGTAATTTAGTGAAGGCCGCTCAGTTAATTAATAGCAGATCTGGAACACAGATCTAATTCCAAGGCCATGCCCTTAACATCAAGTCTCTTCCCTTTGCTATTTCATATTGAGCATGACAAGCTAGAGGTGCAGTCTTGAGCCGTGAAATGCTCATCTAGGCTGGATCTACCAAGGCTCATTCCTTTGGAGGAATTCCTCCCTTACCTTCATAGAACCAGCAGTCTAGTAGATAAGAGAGATACAAACACAAGTGGGTGTAATAAATTATTATAGGGAACAATTGGACACAAGTGAGTAAGAGCGCAATTCTACTTGATGAAAGGAATGGAAGTATATAGGAAGAATTTAGAAAGATGAGTCTCAAGTTGAGTCCTGCAATCCATGTAGGAGTTTGGCAAACAAGGAGAAAAGGCCATTTAAGTAGGAGAAACATTTTGAGTAAAAGCATTGTGTATTCTAGGAACTGCAAATAGTTCCATCAGGTTGAATCATGAGGTGGATATGGAAGAAAATTAAACTGAAAAGGTGAATGAGACTACGAATGGAAGGATTTATTTGCCACACAAAGTCACTGGGACTTTATGACTGAAGAGGGAAAGATTAATCAGGGGAGTTACGTGATTAGTCTTGCCTTTATAGAGATCACTAAGAAGGCAGGGTGAAGGACAAATTAAAAGAAGGCAGGGATACCTTTTAAGAATTGCCATCTTAATTTATGCCTTTAATTTGCATTCAGGGTTAATAGAGATATTTTCCCAAATTCCTGGCCAGAATATAGTAAGTGATTGATGTGTTTTTAGTAAGGCACTCTTAAGCACACCGCGATATTAATCTATCTATGTCTGCTATATTTATTATCCATAAAAAGACAAAAACAATGATAAAAAATGTCATTCCACTGCAATTCTTCACTTAAAAATCACAGTGTCACCAGAAAGAAAAATAATACAGTAGACCTGAGCTACAAAACATTGCAGAATTCAGACTTTTAAAAAGTGGAACTTTGTGAAAAAATATTTCAACTTGATTGATGTGCTCTGAAATTACAATATTACAGATAACTTCTAAAGGTATAGACATGGTATTTAGTCAAGAAACAGGAGTGATAACATTTTATTAATTATGACCAAGTATAAGGCAGTTACTAGATGCTGACCTCCTTGTGGGAGGGTTTTTTTAAAAAAATTCAAATATATCAATATTAATTGTAACCATGGTAATGACAATGGTATTGGTAACTACCATTCATTAAGTCCCAACTATAAACTTGATGTTTCATTTATGTTATTTCATTTAAATTATATACCAATTCTGTGAAGCAAGCAGATGCTTGCTACTTTACGGATAAAAGAATTAAGGTAAAATAAAATGCATTATTAGTAAAATCAAGGAAAAGTGTACAAGTTGGAAATACTTGTCAATGACACAAAAAATAAGAAGGAAACTGAAAACTGTTCTTGCCATCACAAGAACAGTAAACCAAGAACACAACTGGATTTTGATCAAGTGAAAGAGATGGTCTTACTGAGCATAAGCTATACAGTCACCCCTTCTGGCTACCTTGATAACTATACCCTATATCATGATAATGTTATTCTAATGAGAAATGCCCTCGTGAAAATACGAAATTAATAATTTGAAGTAGAAACACACATGAACCATCTTTGCCACTCCCCCTCTCCCTTCAGTCTGCCACCTCCAATCTGGAAGGAAGATCTCAAGCATTTGGAAGGGGTTTATGCAGCAAAGGATAAGGGTAAGAATTGGGGATACTATGTAGGGGTTAATTGGGGCCTGCATGCTTGGAAACTTGGCTACTAATTTTGTTGTATTCTGTACTGACTTAGCTGTGATAAATGAAATGTTCATACATCCATATTTTCTTACTTGTCTTGACTGATACCATCATTACATGGTAGGAAACCCTACAGGAGGTGGTAGAAGCCAGTATGAATTTTGAGTAATTCATTTAAATGTAAGACCAGTTGTGATTTCTTCACAATAATTATACATGCTAGGGAATTCTTAATGAAGTGAGAAACTCTAACCTAAAAATTGCTTTCAAATATAAAGACAATGCTTTTGAATTCTAGGAATGAAGTTGAAATATTATAATTTATTTAAATATTTAATTAAATATTTATAGATTTAGACATTGCTTCTTTTTATATTTTGAAACCAGTGCATATATATTTTTCATGTCTCAGTGTTTGGAAAGCTCAGAGGCACTGGGCTCTGTGCCTGTATTGTGTAACAGAACAAATGGTCATGATTGCTACTTGGCAATTGGGTTTGCACTGAAGTGTGGCATCTGAAGAGAGGCACATTTCTTTTGCTGTGTCACTTCAGGGATGGAAACCAAGGGCATTTTCTCAGGGGCTTTTCTTTGGACAGATAAGTTTAACTTCTACAAATATACAAGTTGGACAATTGAGTTTCCAAACTCATCCTACAAAAAGTGCTACATAGTTCATTGCTGCATATCACTAAGGTCACTCTCAAAGCACTCCCCATGGGAAGTTATGCACCGACTCCAGCACCTAGTCCATCCTTCAAAGCAATTTTGGAGCTCTTTTTCTGAAATGGCCATCAGAGCTGTCGTCGTATTACACTTGATGTCCCGAATGTCATCAAAATGGCTTCCTTTCAATATTTCCTTTATCTTCAGGTAAAGAAAGAAGTCATTGGGGGCCAGATCAGGTGAGTAGGGAAGGTGTTCCAATAGTTATTTGTTTACTAGCTAAAAACTCCCTCACAGACAGTACCGTGTGAGCTGATGCATTGTCGTGATGCAAGAGCCATGAATTGTTGGCAAAAAGTTCAGGTCGTCTAACTTTTTCACGCAGCCTTTTCAGCACTTCCAAATAGTCAACTTGGTTAACTGTTTGTGCAGTTGGTACAAATCATAATGAACAATCCCTCTGATATCAGAAAAGGTTAGCGACATTGTTGTAACAAGTTCGCAAACTTAATTCGCAGACCTCATCTATCTATATTTTCAAGTATATAACCAAATCTAAGTATGT
This sequence comes from Rhinolophus ferrumequinum, assembly GCF_004115265.2. Taxonomy (NCBI): domain Eukaryota; kingdom Metazoa; phylum Chordata; class Mammalia; order Chiroptera; family Rhinolophidae; genus Rhinolophus; species Rhinolophus ferrumequinum. Next base: position 63,913,947 of record NC_046285.1, read on the forward strand.
GAAATGTGTATTTTTATATATAAATTCTGCCAGGCGCAAGACCCTGTCCTGGTTCTTACTCTTTTTAGTGGCCCTTACCTTCAAAGACTTTATATTTAGCAGCCAGTTATTAATTTTGCCTGAATCAAGTTTTTACATATACTATAAATACAAAAATGATAATTTTCTAACTCCATTGCTTCTTTTGTATTTATTAGCAATTAGTTTACTGTAAGGAATGCCTTTTCCCTTTTGTCTATCTATCTAATTATCAATATGGCGTCATGGATTCTTATTTTATTCAATGAGTTATTGTACTTAGTTGATGCTTAAATGACTCCAGATGTGCACAGTGGGCACTCCTTTAAAGTGGTTCCTGAATCTTTTATCATGTCCCCATATTTTTTAGCACTTTGTTATTTTCCAAGGGGCATTGGATCTTTTTAGTGCGGAAAGGTATTAAGAAACAGAGATGTGAGCATTAGCTGTGCTCCTTACTAATAGATTTCCTTTCTCCCTGTCAGCAAAGGAAGCTAGAAAACATACATTCACCGTCCCCCTCCCCATAACACACACACACACACACACATTTATACTGAGATTTTCCATTCTACTCCAAATTCCATAGGGTTCTTTCTCTACTACCCTTATTCCATTTGTATTTCCCTTCTGTAGTGGAAACCCTAGTTTATAAAAACATCAACATGTTTACTTAATTGTTCTGTTCCAGAATACACAAAAAGTTTCAGAATTGCTGTACCTTTATAAAAAAACAAATTTACTAAGAAGAATTCAATATGAGATTTTTTTTTCAATTTTTATTTCCTTTAGGTTAAGGATTTGTAGTTAAACTGCTTACAAAAGTTCAAAAGTTACTTAGATACATATATATTTTTAATCCTCCTTCAGTCTCCCTACCAAATTTTGAGGTCTAATTTCTACTCTTTTGTTAGCTTAAATGTCACTTTCTAATGGATGCCTTCCCAAACTCTCCGTGTTAAGTTAGGTCTGTCTTTTAAATGGTCCCATAGCATCATTTGCTTTTCATGTATAGAACTTTTCCTTTTTAATTTTTGTTGTTTTTTTACCAGCTGTCTCCCCCAATATGCTGTGAGTTTCAAAAGGATAAAGATAATGTCTCTCTTATCATCTCTTATTCCCCTCTAAACACATAGTAGATATTAAATAAGTGTCCGTTGAATAAGTGAACTATATCTAATAGTTGTTACAGAAGCTTAGAAAAAGGAGAAATTTTAAAAGGTCCTTTGTTACCTCCCTTCTTCTTCTTCTTGCTATTCCACCCTTTTCCTTTCCTCTTCCAGAGGTAGAGATGTTTTCAGTTTAGTTGACAAACATTTTTTAACATTTATTAGGTACCTAATGCATATTTCCTGGTCACTGAAATATATATCATTCATGATCTAGTGCCAAAATGTATATCATCTAATGGCTTAAGAAATCAATTGGGATTGCTCAAAGACCCCAGAAGAATTGGGACAGATGAGTTTCTACATTTATCTACCTTAAAAAGTAGATGTTCTTGTTTGACTAATGATCAGTACTTTTCTAAGTTCACTTTTGAAGGTATTTCTAAGTATGCTTTCTCTTCAGTGGTTAAATGTAAAAATAGAACTTCTCACTTGAGGAGCCTCTGAATTAGGTTCTGCATATGAGTGTGAAAATCCATTGCTGACAGGACTGCAGTGTAAATAATTGTAAATGATTTTTAATGTGGGTCTAGAGCTATGTGACTTCTAATTTGGGCCCTCCAAATGAAGACCACATGACCCGTGATTAAATTATTATTTTTCCATTATGTGTTAAAAAACAATAAAGAGGAAACAAAGCAGTTTGAACAATGGTGAGACCCTCTTTGCATGGAATTTAAATGCAGTATGAAAGAAATTAATATGAAGTGCTTTCTGTCATGTTTGCCTTCCTTTGTTTCTGCTATAGCTCAAGAATCCTGTGTCATGTGTCATGTTTCTTCATACCCTAAACCAGACCCTTTCTTGTTTCTGTTGAATTCTCAACACTCAGCTGATATAGTTCTGTTACTTCACTTTGTGTCCTGGAGAAAATGCGAGGATAATCAAATAAGGAAGAATCCAAAAGGAGTCATTGTGGTATCACGGGGAAGCATGGGCCTTTCGCCCAAAGGCCTGTCTCTGCATCTCAGCCCTACTTGCTGGAGAGCCTTGGATAAAGCTGATGTTTTATCACTAGAATGATGGTCATTTTCAGGATATTTTTTGAGGATTTAAAATTACACACAATAATATTTCTCACACTGTTCCTGGTGCATAGAGTGTATAAGTAATTTTTAGTTATTATGTATGAGCTCTTTATCTTCTCTCTATCCACAGGCAAATATTGAGCATCTGTTATGTATTCTGTGAACTAAGTGGGATATAAATTAATTATAAGATAGTCTCTAGCACATAAAAGGGCATGACAGGCAAATTAAGGAGGGCTGTACCTGGAGTTACTCTTGCCATCTAGGTGGGAGGAAAGACAGCCACAGCTGTTGATGAGATGGAAGAACACAGTTTGGCTGAGTTCTCTGGAGGATCCAAAGTGAGTATGACATATGATTCAAAAGATAGGAAGAGCCCGCAAACCCCAGCAGTGGGTGCTATTTTTAGAGGCAAGCGTGTAAAGCAAACCAGTCATAGCTTTCCACAGATACAAAGTTGATTGTCGTTGTTCTTGGCTGTGGGATAAAACACAAATCTGTGGTAGAGATGCGTGTAAAAAATCCAAGATCTTGGTGCTGCCAAGTTGGAGGTCCTCAACAAGTTTACCAAGAGAGGGTTTCAAGAAACAGAAACAAGGAAAAAGCTGGTTAGATGAGCTGGGATATAGAGCAGGGATTGAGTCCCAAGAATTAAGTAGAATGTTTTTCTTAAGGTTAGAATCAGAGAAGTGATAAGTATGATTGGATGGTGAAATAATGCAAAGAATTGGATTACCATGTCAGATACATGAATCAGAAATTTTGTCGAAGAACAAGTTTTACTAATGATTTTTGGGACAAAAGTAATTATGAGACATAGATGAAGCAGGGAGAGATCTAAATTAGTGCACCTTAGTGAGTCTTTTTTCTTTTTTCTTTTTCCTGCATCAAGATGTTCCTTGAGCCCAGATTAATATCTGAGGTCAACAATGAGGTATTCTGTTAAGTCACTTATGGAGGAAGAGCTGTTTGGGCCATGGCAACATCTCTATTTTATACTCAGATAGTTACATATAATTGATATGAAATTTTCCAGGAAGTCATGTCTGTAAATCCATAGATTCCAGGTATGGTTACCATAAACAATGGTAACAGGTATATCCTACTGTGGTTGAGGACTGTCCTACTAGCAAATACCATTAGTTCCTTTGCTAGAAGTCATTACCCTTAGCATGTTTACAAGGATATTTGACTAGGTCATCTTTTATTCCTCTCCTGGAGGTGTCCCCTGCCAATGAGAGAGAATGAATTGCAAATCTTCTATTTAGCTATTTACTTTCCAAGAGGGTGAGAACCAGAGATCTGGAATCAGGCCAAATTCCCACCTTCCTGAAATCTGCATTGCTTTCAGAGTTTGACTTAAGGACAGAACTAGCAGGTTGGAAGAATTGGAACTCGGGAAAAACTCAAGGAACTTTGTGCTTGTCTCCATACTCAGTGAACAAATACACTCCATATCATTAAGGATTAAAAAGGATTAAATGGGCATATAACAGACTAAAAGTGCCTTCAGCGTATGGCTAAGGGGAGATCAGGTGAGTTGGAGTAACCAGGACAGGCTTTGTGAGCGTCTTTGTTTTCCTTCTCTTTTAAATTAACTCTTTATCTCAGCCTGTGTGAGGGTAATTTCTGTGGTCCACTAATGGGTGAAGTTCTGTCCATTAAGTCAAGGCTCATTCAATCCAAAGTCCAAAATAGAAATATGTAACGTAAAAGAGGAATTAACTATATGAGAGGATACTGACAGGTGGGTGGTTTCTGTGTCTTGAACAGGCTTGACTGAATTCATCATTGACATATGGCCCATTGTCAAGTCTGATGACTCTCCTAGCAACATCTCACACCAGTTGGAAAAATTTTGTAGGGTGATCATGATTACTCATTCACAGTTTTGTGTGCAATATTTAACATCCAAACTAATGCAAACAGATTAATTTCTGTCTATGATTATAATTGAGGTTTCTTGCATATTCAGTCTTTGCCTATAATTAATAGCTGAACGAGAACTAGGATCCTGCAATATGTTTTCATAAAGAGGTACAGAAAGAGAGGAAATTAGGCAAGACAAAGTTGATCATATCATTAACTATAACTAATAACAATGACTGCCATGAGGCTGGCTGGCTTTGCATTTTCCAACATGATGGGCTGTGCTGGTACACTGTACCCAGACACTGAGCAGAACTTTTAAGGATGGGCCATAGGATACTGAGAGCTGATAATATCAAGGCAGAGGAAGTGTGCAAGGAAGGACTCTACAGCTTCTCTGAGTTTTCAGGTAAATTATGTGAGCAGTGAATCATCATTACCTTGAACATTTCATCTACTGTTGTCTTGAAGTATTATTTAAATATGTTTTCTACATTTCCATGCTTTTGTTTTTCTTGCTAACTGTATTTTTAGTTTCTAAGGGCACAACCAGGTGCTCAATACATGTTTTGTGATTTAATTTTCAGACCTAAGGGGCTTTGGGAAAATATTTTTAAAATTAGTCTCTGTGGTACCCTATCTCTGCTGAGGCACCTATAAGAATCTGTAAAGACAGGCCAAGTCCATTTATAACAGAAAATTTACGTTTTCTATTGGTGGATTTTTATTATTTCCAGCTTCATTTTAAGAGCCTATACAACAGCTCAGGAGTAACACTAGGCTTAAAGAGAAAAAAAAAAGAAAAAAAAAAAAAGAAAGAACATTGTACACCATCAAAGGAGAATTCAATTGGAATGAAATAAAAGTCTTGAATATAGTTTGAAATGAATTTTAAGAGAAATGGTTGAAAATTTTACAACCTCTTAATAAGCTTTAATTTTTTTATTCCTAATCTATTATTGTATTGCCAAGAAAATTTTAGGTTCTTCACTAATATTACAAATGCTCTATCAGTCAGGTATCAATCAGTAAAACAGATGCTATTTCAAGTATACTGGGGTCTCAAAGTGGATGAGTCTCTGGAGTTTGTCCAGAAGCCTCTGGTAGCCTTCTGCCTCTGCTCACAGCACCAGCAGAGGCTACTGGCTTCTTCTCTTCCATTTTTATAATCTAGCCTAAGAGCTTCTCATCTTCAGACTCTGGCTCAGTTAGATTGTTAGGGATTCTGGGAAATGTAGTTTTGATGTCTCTGTGATGCAGAGAAGATGTAGAAAGGGCAGGGCAGTGGTGCCCAGTAGACCACAGATCATCTTGCACACTACCCGTTCAACATTTAAATATTTTTAAAACAGTTGTAATACACAATTGGTATATTAATATATACATATTTGCCTCCTATATACAATGAACTTCCTCTTCAGATAGAAACCAGGCATTTTTAGATATATTCAGGGAAGTTCAAAATGACCTTAAGTCTCATAGTTGGGGAGTAGCACTCTGGGGAAAAACTTATATTTCTCTTTATCACCGAAGCTGGTGCTGATACAATGGAACACTACAGCAGGACAGTCTTTGCTTTTGCTTTATTCTCTGAAAGTTCTATGAATGATCGTGAACTAACTTTTTTTGTTAGCACAGGCATGACTGCAGGACAATAATGGAGGAGCTGTCTGTATTATCTTTGCTTTGTTAGGAGAAAGTGTGAGAATGATGGCTATAAAAGACACTTACTACAATGAACAATGTCGTTGCTGAGTCAAGGATTTTTACAAAATAAAATTTGTAGTTGATTTGTAAACTCAAGTTGTTTTAGCAATATGCTTATTGTTATAAATATAATTATTAATTGTAATAAATTATTAATTGCAATAAATATATTATTAATCTTTCTTTATGCCCGGCCAAGTGCTTTATGTGTGCAATTAAAAAAAAAAAAAGCTATGATCTGCATTAAGCATTAATAGTTTCATGTTATAGATAAGGACATTGAAGGTTCATATCGCAGACAGTAAGTGACACAGCCAGGAACTGAACCTACAGACCCCTGCTTTTAACCAATTGCATGAGCATTTATAGTTAAGAGGAACCTTAGGAAGAGCTAGTCTAAACTGTGGATTTTATACTTCAGTAAATTAAAACCTGAAGAGCTAAATCACCTTGCCTTTGGTTGTACTGCTAACGGTGGCGTTGTTACTATGACCCAGGAACAATAGCCAGGCCAGGCTACCCTCCGACAGGAGAGGGTAACTGGAAGCTCGTGCCTGATTTCTCTTGGACTCTGGCTTATGCATCTTTTGCGTTTGCTAATTGTAACCTGCATCTTTTCACTGTAATTGTAATAAATTGAAACTATAAATATAACTAACAGCTTTTCTGAGCTCTGTGAGTCCTTCCAGGGAATCATTGAACTGAGGGTAGTCTTGGGGTCTCCTGAAACCCAAGGTGAATAAATTTAAACAGAAAATAATTTTCAATAGAATTATGAAACAATAAATGTCATAATAATATATCAAACATTTGTTGAATGTTACCATTAACAAAAATTTCCCATAATTTACTCTGTTTGTTATAGGAATTCAGAAGGAGTGAGAATCACTTCAAATTATAGAGGTTGAACAATGTGTTATGGAAGAAGAATCAAGATATTGAGCTGGATCTCAAGGGCTCAGGAGAGGAGAGAAGACAGAACAGGGTAAGGAAAATGCAATCCAGGGTCGGGGGCAGTAAATAGAACAATGGCTGAAGTATGAATTTGAGAAAGTTAAGTAAAGAGTTAAGACTGGAAATGTAGGCTGGACCTAAATTGTAGGGTTTTATTTTTTTTTAAATTTTCAATTACAGTCAACACTATTATACTAGTTTCAGGTGTACAGCATAGTGGTTAGATATTTATTTATTTGTTTGTTTAATTGGGGAAGGGGAACAGGACTTTATTGGGGAACAATGCATACTTCCAGGACTTTTTTCCAAGTCAAAGTGTCACCCTTTCAGTCTCAGTTGTGGAGGGTGCCATTCAGCTTCAAGTTGTTGTCCTTTCAGTCTTAGTTGTGGAGGGCGCAGCTCAGCTCCAGGTCCAGTTGTCGTTGCTAGTTGCAGGGGGCGCAGCCCACCATCCCTTTCGGGAGTCGAAGCAGCAACCTTGTGGTTGAGAGCCCACTGGCTCATGTGGGAATCCAACCGGCAGCCTTCGGAGTTAAGAGCATGGAGCTCTAACTGCCTGAGCCTCCGTCCGGGCCCTGAAGGGTTTTTTTTTTTTTTTTTTTTTTTTTTTTTTTTTTTTATTAAATTTATTGGGGTGACAATTGTTAGTAAAATTACACAGATCCCAGGCGCGCAACTCTGCATCACATCATCCACAAATCACACTGTGTGTTCACCACCCAGAGTCAGCTCCCCCTCCATCACCATACATTTGATCCCCCTCACCCTCATCCCCCACGCCCCAACCCCTTTACCTTCTGGTAACCACCAAATTACGTTCCCCAGATTAATTTTCAAGCCCATGGCCATCCTATGGTCACCGATTGCCCTCCAATCCCCTTACCCTCCCCCCCACCCCCCACCCCTCCCGCCCATTTAGCAACCCTCAGTTTTTCCTCATTGAAGGGTTTTAATATTGCTGTTGATTACGATAAAACTAAAAGCTAAACTTTCAGTAAATTAAGCTGATCAAATTCCGGAAAGTTTCTGGGTAAAGAGGGTCCCTTATAGGGGGTTTCCATGTACTGCTAAATTCTAATCTTAAAGTGAATCTTACTGCCAGAAAAAGACGTCACTATAGTAATAACCTAGTGGGGTTCTACATGTATCCTCTTACAATGATGTCCACATCAAATTTCACAATTTATAACTAAAAAATTGAGTTGTCTTCAGCCATAAATTGTAAGCCCTACCTGTCATCTGAGAATCCAGCTGTATGCTTTTTGGATTATTGTAACAAAGATTTTGCAATCAGAATTTAGCTCACAATTTTGGTAATGATTCATGATGCAAAACTGTCTCCAGCTCAACTTCCCTGTGGGTTCACAGGTCTTAAGGCCCCCCAAACTGCTGTTGTCAGGAAGACACACTGGTATTTTGTTGTTATTCACTGACTGCCCTAAATACATGCCATTTTCTTTGGAAGTCAGTTGTGGGGGCTAAGGTTAGAATGGGTGGGATTTATAGGAGAAGATGTCAGATTTATGGATTACAGAAAGGAATGAAACTTCATGTAGGTGTTAAAGGTTGTAACTGTAGGCAGGCTGTCCCAAAGCTTTATTTCTATAACAAAATAATAGTCAACCAGCCCATTTCCTTTGCCCCTAGCTATATAAGAATGGTTTGTTTTTATTTCAAGTACTATATGTTTCTTCCATAAGAGTGGGAAATGGAGGTACTTTATATTTGAGGGGCCTTAGTTTGGTTCAATGCAAAATTCTGACCCTCCAGCCACATAATTGTACAGACTGATTTTCTCATAGCTACATACTCCTTCACATTTAAAAAAATTACTATCTATACTTAAATTATGTGAAAAATTTTCCAGTTTTTTCTTAGTATCTATTATACATGAGCTTGCAGTATGACTGAAATGGAATCATTTATTCCTCTTTCTCCAAAATTGTATGCTTTCCATGTATTCTTTATTTCTATGCTACAAGAATCCACCCAGACTTAGAAGTTGAACCTGAAATAATTCTGACTTTTCCCACTTCTCCACTCTTTACTTATACCTGGCTAACTTACTGCCTGAAAACTTCACCATCTTCTCTACCTTTTTTTCTCTTCCTATTACTATTTCTTAGTTTAGGCCACCATTATTTTTCACATGAATTGTGGAAATAACTTGTTGGCTGGCCCCTCTGTTTCTCAATTTCTATTGCCTAATTCATTATCTTTTTGAAAATTTGTCATGAAACGTTGTACTAAATTTTCAGAATACAGAGAAAGTGACACATGATGGTCAGGGAAGATATTTCCTGCCACTTTCTCTCTCCTCCCTATCCTGTTCAATCCTGGAATGGAGCTAGGGAGTGGGGAGGAGGTAGAATGAGGCAAGAAAGAAGCCAACTATACCTTCTCCTCCCCTCAAACAGGCTTGCGCTATGGTGAGAGCAAAACTTTAACTGGAACATTTTGGGATGGAGAAGGGAACTCGATATAGACATGTTAATTTTGAGATGTCTGTGGGGCATTTGGGTGGAGATGATAAAGAAATAGGTGCTTGGATTTATGAACTTAAAATTTAAGGCTAAAGGGTTACCACTCTCATCACTTGTATTCAGCATAATACTGAAAGTCCTAGCTAGAGCATTAGGCAAAGAAAATAAAAAAGGCATCCAAATAGGAACAAAGAAGTTAAATTGTCTCTATTTTCAGATAACATGATCTTATATATAGATCTAAAGACTACTTGCCACCCCCCAAAAAACTTCTAAAACTAATAAACAAATTTAGTAAAGTCACAGGATATGAAGTCAACATGAAAAAATCAGTTGTATTTCTATACACTAACAGAAAACTATCTGGAAAAGAAATAAAGAAAACAATCCCATTTATATTAGGTTGGTGCAAAAGTAATTGTGTTTAAAATGTTGAAAATAATTGCAAAAACCACAATTACTTTTGCACCAACCTAATAACATCAAAAACAATAAAATACTTAGGAATAAATTTAACCAAGAAAATTAAAGATTTCTACACTGAAAACTTTAAGGCATAATGAAAGAAATTGAGGAAGACACAAATAAATGGAAAAATAACAAATGTTCAAGTATTGGAAAAAATAATATTATTAAAATGTTCAATTTACCAAAAGCCATCTACAGAGTCAATGCAACGCCTATCAAAATTCCAGTGGCAGTTTCCATGAAAAACAATCCTAACTTCCACAAAAGGTACCAAATAGTCAAAGCAATCTTGAGAAAAAAGTACCAAGTTTGTAGGTAGGGTATCATGCTTCCTGATTTCAAACTATATTACACAGCATAGTAATCAAAACAGTATGGTACTGTCTTAGAAACAGACACATCAACCAATGGAATAGAATAAAGAACCCAGATATGAATTTGCGCATATACAGTCAGCAAATTTTTGACAAGGATGCCAAAAACACACAATGAGGAAAGGAGAGTCTCTTCAATAAACAGGACAGACACAGGGAAAAGAATGAAACTGAACCACTATCTTATACCATGTACAAAAATTAACTCAAAATGCATTCAAAACTTAAGTGGAAGACCTGAAACAATAAAACTAGAAGAAAATATAGTGAAAAAGCTTCTTGATGTTCATCTTAACAATGATCTTTTTGGATATGACACCAAAAGCAAAGGCAACAAAAGCAAAAAAAAAAAAAACAAAAAAGGACTACATCAAAGGAAACCTTAAACAAAATGAAAAGCCAACCTGCCAAATGGGAAAAATATATTTGCAAACTATATATCTAACATGGGGTTAATATCCAAAACATGTTAATAACTTATGTAACTCAAAAGCAAAAAAACAAGTAATCCAATTTAAAAATGGGTTAAGGATCTAAATAGAGATTTTTTTTTTCAAACAAGGAAACAAGATATAGGAAAGGCCAACAGATACATGAAAAGGTAACCAACATCACTAATCATCAGGGTAATGCAAATCAAAACCACAATGAGGTACCACCTCACACATGTTAAAAGAGCTATTATCAAAAACATAGGAGATAAATGTTGGCGAGGATTTGGAGAAGAGGGAATCCTTGTGTACTGTTGGTGAGAATGTAAATTGATGCAGCTATTATGGAAAACAAGAGAGAACTTCCTCAAAAAAATAAAAATGGGGAACTACCACATGATCTAGCAATTCTACTTCTGGGCATATAATCAAAGGAAACAAAATCATTATCTCAAAGAGATATCTGCACCCCACGTTTATTGCAGCATTATTCACAATAGCCACGAAACATCCGAAATGTCTGTCAACAGATGAATGGGTAAAGACAATGTAATAATGAAATACTATTCCATTATTATGTATTCCAATAATGGAATACATATTCCAGGAGCAAAAAGAAGGAAATCCTGCTATTTGTGACAGCATGGATGAAACTCGAAGGCATTATGCTAAATAAAATAAGCCGGACAAAGAATGACATATGCTGTAGGATCTCACTTACATGTGGCATCTAAAAAATTGACTAGAAACAGAGAGTAGAATGACAGTTGCCATGGGCTAGGGGTAGTGGGAAATAGGCTGGTGTTGATCAAAAGGTACAAACTTCGAGTTATAAGATGAATACGTTCTCGGGATCTAGTATACAGCATGCTAATTATAGTTAATACTACTATACTGTATACTTGAAATTTACTAAGAGAGTAAATCTTAAATGTTCTCACCACACACACAAAAGGTAGCTATGTGAGGTGATGGATGTGTTAAAGAACTGTTGTGGTATTCATTTCACAATGTATGTAATATATCAAATCATATCGTATACCTTAAATATATACAATTTTATTTTTCATTTGTATTTCAGTAAATTTGGTGAAAGTGTAAGTAAAAGAGAAAAGAAAATTCCTCCTCCCTCAAAAAATAAATAAAATAAAGTAAAATTTAAGATTTGGGAGTCCTCAGAATATTAGTGATATCAAAAACCACGAGGCTAGATGAGATTCTGAGGGAGTGAGTATAAGTAGAAAAAAAAATGAGAGGCTCAAAGACTGAGATTTGCAGACTTCCAATGCTTAGATGAAGGGTTGAAGGGGAGAAAACACAGAGGAAATATAGAAGTACTTCCAGAGACGTGGAAGAAAAACCAGGCTGGTGTGGTGTCCTGAAAGCCAAGTGAAGAATATTTCTCAAGGAGGTAAACTGATGGCCTCTGTGAAATCGTGGTGATGGGGAAGGAAGATGAAGGTTGAGAACTAACCATTGTATTTAGCAACATGAAGGTTGTTGGTCACCTTTCAATTTCAGTGAAGTCGTGGGGGCAAGTGTCCATTTTGAATGGACTCTAGAGAGAACAGGAGGAGAGTTGCTGAGGGCAGCCAGTATAGACAAGGAGGGGAATTTTGCTCTAAAAGAGAATGGCATGGTTGCTGGAAGTGGATTCTATGAGGATTTTTTAAAGACGAAAGATGTTTACATGCCACTGAGAAAGAAAAATTGATGACACTGGAGAGACAGGAGAGAGACTGAAGCAAAATTCTTGAGTAAGCAAGAGGGTTTGTTTCTGGTGCACAAGTAGAGGGGTTGGATTTATCTAAGAGCATGGACAGTTCTTCCAAATTAACCAGAGAGAAGGCCAAAGTATTCAGGCACAAATGTTGATAGATGGGTAGATGTAGTGGTGGGAGCTTGTGTAGTTCTCTTCTGATTTTTTCAGTTTTCTCGGGAAAATAGAAACAAGATCATCAGCTGGGAGTGAAGTATTGAAAACTTTGAAAAGCCTCCTTCTCATCAACCTATCTAAGATTCAGCGCCCTTAGCACAGATTACTAGCATACTTTGTATTTTGCTTATTTATTTTGTGGATTATCTATATCCCCATCAGAATGTGAGCTGCATGACAATAAGATTTTCTGTCTGACATTTAATATTGTTTTATATTAGTTTCAGGTGTACAGCATAGTGAGTAGGCATTTATATAATTTAAGCAATGGTCCCCCTGACTAATCTAGTACCCACTTTGCACTATACATAGTTATTATAATATTGTTGACTATGTTTCCTATGCTGTACTTTATATCCCCATGACTATTGAAAAAAATTTAAAATGAGTGACAAAGGTGAAGGAATAAGATGTTCAGATTTCCAGGTATAAAACAAATAAGTCATGGGGATGTGAGATACAGCATGGGGAATATAGTCAATAATATTGTGATAATGTGTTATAGTGTCAGATGGTCGCTGGACTTATGGTGATCACTTCTTTAGGTACATAAATGTAGACTACCTATGGTGTACCCCTGAAACTAATATAATATTGTATGTTAGATATATTTTAATAAAAATCTTTTAAAAATAAAATAAAATCATAATGCTTTACATGGAAAAAAAGATTTTCTGTTTGATTTATTTTACTGCTATAACTGCAGAATCTAGAACACTGCCAGATAAATAGGTATTCAGTAAATATTTGTTAAATTAATTAATGGAAGGATTTTTTGATTATTAGATTGGAGTAGACTGGCTTTTTAATACAAATAGAAAGGTAATATCCGTATATGATATAAGAGTCACTGAAAAGCTAGGGAATTTGGGGACATATCATCCTAATAGTGGGGAAAACCAGACTGCTGAGTGGTTTGAAGAAAAGTAAGATTGGTTTCTACTGGCATTCTCCTGAGTCCAGCTCATTCAATAAATTGGTTATAATATTTTATATGTTTCAAGAAAAGGAGCATCTTCACTTACCTGAATGCTTTCCAAAACTTGGACAAAAGAGTTTTAGACTGCTTGTGGGTTAGACAATTATGAATATTGGGTCTCCTTCTTTTTCCCAACTTGTAACAAAAGCTTCAGTTTCAGCAGCTGACAGTATGACTAATTATAGGACCAGTGGCTAAATGGAAATGATCCTAATAAAACATTAAAATCCATGGTTATGTGGCGTACTTTTAGGACTCCATATGCTTCTCTGCCAAAATCCAGCCCATACTGCAGTAACTAATTTATACACTCACATATTTTGAACATAGCTGTGTCAATAATAGTTTCCTTACATAAAATTATTCAAAAAAGAAAGGCATAAAGTAAAAAGACATTCAGGGGATATATGAAATGGATTCAGAGACAGAAATGCTTGTCATATGTTAATGTGTGACCACACATTCATCTTTTAAAATAAGTGTCACCTTTTTGTTGGCGGTGTGCTATCATGAATCAATAGAAAGAGAGCTAGGCCAGGAAATCAAACAGACTCAAATTTGAATCTTCATCAGTCAGGATGCATCATGAACAGAGAAACCAATTCGGGTCTGATCTTATCTGTTTTTATTTCCTTCTTTCCTTCCTTCCTTCTTTCCTTCCTTCCTTCTTTCCTTCCTCCCTCCCTCCCCTTCCTTCCTTCCTTCCTTCCTTCCTTCCTTCCTTCCTTCCTTCCTTCCTTCCTTCCTTCCTTCCTTCCTTCCTTCCTTCCTTCCTTCCGTCTCCTTCTCTCCTCCTCTCCTCTCTCCCCCCCCCCCTCTTTTACGCTAGAGAGTTTTAATGCAGAAAATTGTTTACACAGTTGATGAAAGTGCTGAGCTGCTGGGAAAGAGGCTGCAGTGGGCAAATCAGAAATTAGCAAGAACAAGACAGCAATGAAAACCACTAAAGCTAAGGTTGTTGTGAGGAGATGGATTGTCAGAGTCCCAAGTTGAGACCTTCTCATGGGCTCTAGAACACCCATTAAACCTGGAGCCAAGAAGAAGCTGGAGCTGCTTCTGGAAAGTTTAGCTCAAGCACAGCAACAGAGGGAGGAGTATCTGGTCTTATTTTCTGTAGCCTCCCAGTCTCCAACAAGTCCCCCACCGTTCGGCCAAATATATCATATCTGGAAGCCAGAAAAAAGGAGCCTGGAATTGTGGTTTCCTCCAATAGAAAACCAGGCAAAGAGAGGGCAGAGAATGTATCTGAGAGCAAAGAAATAGCTCAGAAACTCTGTTCAATCTTTTATTAGCTATGAGTCCTTGAGTGATTGCTTTTTAACATTTAGCGACTCAGTTTCATCATCTGCAATATGAGAAGAGGGATACCGACCTCACAGGAGTTTTGTGATTCCAAATGTAATAGTTTAAATACAGTATCTGGTTCACAGTGGGAGCTCCAGACATCTTTTTCCCCTTTTAGAAATATTCTTCAAAGCATTATTTTTCGAGAAAGATGAAGAAACTAATAATTGTGAAGATAATTTAGCTGCCAAATCTTATCTTTGGCTATGCTTTAATTTTAGTCATTTTCCTCAGAAGAAGCACGCAATCTAGAGCTGACTGAAAGGGGCTCACAGTTATCTGGAATTGTTTCCTTGAAATCTCGGTCACTTCCAAGTGGTCCTGACAAGATAGTGTTTGTAGTAATGGCCAGAAAAATCAATTAGCAAGTATTTCTAGAAGAGATGAAAGTCAATAGCCCTTAATCTTTGCTGCTAAAACAGGATGTTGTAATTTTTCATAGATCTTGAAAGAGGGTTTTTAAAAGCTACACTAAAATCTTAGGGGAGACCTGTCTCTTGACAATAAAACTCACTCTCAGGGTTAAGAAATGTGCTCACAAAAGTATGCATGAGGAAACACAATAAAACTTCATTATTTAGTTTGTCCTCATGTGATATTGGGCTGAATTGGTCTTGGGAAGATTTAAGTTCCTGCTGAAAGATCTAATTAATTCCATTCATCAAGCTCTTACTCAGCCCCTTTAGTTGCTTCGGATCCAGGGCTGGGCTCAGGACAAAAACTCATAGCACTTGTGACATCGTCCCTGCTTTCAAGGCATTCCTTGTCTGGTAGGCTTTCCCCTGATGCAAAGGTTTGTGTAAATTATGCTTCAGGGAGCAAAACAGGCTGTGAATTCTTATTTTGCTTAGAGTGTTATTTAATTTCACTAGAATGAACAAGAATTTAGTAGCAGTAAGTCCTGGAATCACAATAAGACTTTGTAATACACCAGAGTGATTTTGGACAAGCCAACTTGTGTATAGTCTCTGCTCTGTAGTATTTCCCTGGCAGTTAGCTAAGGAAATGATTTTAAAATGTGTTCTGTGTTTTAGAATTATTAATAACCAAGCATGCCCTATCCAGAGTTTACCTGAATTTAAAAGGGTTGTCTTTCATGTTTTTAGCTTATATGTAAGAAAACACAGTTGGGGAAAGGGAAGGATCAGTTTTCTCTTGATAGGCAGATCATTACAGGAATTTAGGAATGGGAGCTATATGGAAAAAGAAAAAATTTTTCCTAACATCATTCCTTAGAGGCACCACTGCTATCTTTTCAGTACATTTTTTCCCTTTAATCTTTTAATAATTGACAGTTTTCTTTATGTAATTGAAATGATACTGTATATGCATATGCATTTTTTATCTCACTTTTGGGGTAACTTTATATTATAAGCATATTTCCATATCATTAAACACACTATAAAGCACCATGTTCCATTGTAGAGATGTATCACAATTATCTAAGGGGATTAAATTATTGCTTTAGTGTCAAGCCTTTGCTTAAATTCCATTTTCTTTATTATACATAACATTGTAAATATGTGTTAGTACATAAATATATACCCACATTGCTAGATTGTTTCCTGAGAAGAGACATCTAGTGATATATTATAGGTTCAAAGTTTATAAACGTTTCTAAAGCACTTGATAAGGAGTAACAAACTTCACCAATAGCCTGGGTATTATAATTTTTTTATTTATTTTAACTTTAAGAAAGAAAATAATGTATATTTCAATTTTTGGTTGTTTAAATCATAATGAAATTGGGGATTTTCTAATATGCTTTTTGGCCATTTGAATTTCTTCTTTGGCAAATTACTTATGAAAGAGCAAACTTTGTTTTCAGTTCCATTCAGTAGTTATTCTTTATTGTTTTTCATGCTCCACATGTTGGAACAACAGGAGTTGGGGCTATAAGTGATGCATAAAATATCCCTATATTCAAGGAATTCTAAATATCAAAGGAGAGAAAGAAAAATATAGTGTCATAAGATCAACAGTGGAAACAGAAACGGTTTGCAGTTATAATAGAAGATGGAGTGATTCATCTTTGAGTCTGAGGAAGTTTTTCAAGGACTAATAGAGAATTTCCCGACAGATAATTAAGGGAAAGGCTTTTCAGTGCAGAGTTAACAGCATGCACAAAGTCTGGAAGTTTGGAGGAGCAATAGTCTGGAACTAGGCATAGTTAGCAAACTCTAGAGGATAAAATGAGTTAGGGGAGGATGGAGTGGGAAAGGACGAATGTGGAAAGATGAAGTTTACTAGAAGCAGATCCTCAGTCTATGCTGAGCATATGATTTGACCCTGAAAGTGATATGTAGCCTCTGAATTCTCATAACTTTTTATCTCATAACTTATGATTTCATAGCTAAATAAGTAGATAGCACTGTAAGCTCTTTAAATCTAATCTGTAAACTAGAACAATCTGTTTACATTTTGTTATGTCAAACATGCTATGGAAAAAACAAAACTGATTATGTGATGTTACCTTGGAGACATGAAAATTATTTTAGGAAGGCGACTGACTGCCTTGTTCAAAGCTCATCCCACCCGGGCTCAATTATTTCCTTGATATCACACACATCCTTTGTCTACCTCGTTCTGGGAAACTGCCACTTTTCATGCCACAGTACAATTACATGTATTTTAACATTGTCAAACAATTTTCATTTTACACAAATTTGACATCCATGCTTTTACCAAGCCATTGTGCGACCTTTCATTTAGGGATGTAATGAAGTTATACTTCCCTTTTTATATGTTAAGGCTTAACCATGCAGATGTTAATTTGACAGCTAACCATCACCTTCCTCCTGAAGGTCAAGGAGTTCCAGCTAGCCTGAGGCCAAACTATGTAGGGATCCTCTCTTCTGCTCTAATTCTGTCAGCACTGCAAACACAATTATATTTGGCAGGTGAGCACTGCATGGCAGAAGGGAATGATTTAAATAACCGCTAAATAATTATTTAAATAACAACAATGTATCTCTTGAAAATAAACTTATTTATTGAAGTACTAAATATATTATATATAACATATATAATATATATACTATATATGTAACTCATAAGTATATAGCTAGATGAGTTATTGCAAATTAAGCACCCCATGTAATCACCACCAGGTCGCAAAATAAAATATTACCAGCAGCCCAGAAGCTTCACCATACCTCTCATACCCGGTCATACCACGTCAATCATTATCCTAATTTCTAACACCATACATGACGTTTTTCCCATTTGGATTCTTTTTAACATTATTGTTGTTTTGTGTCTGGCTTTTCCCTCTCAACATAATATTAGTACAATCTAAACATGTTATTGTAAATATACCACAATTTCTAATTTTACTTTATTTTTTATAGACTTCAGTTTAGAGCTATTGCAAATAATGCTGCTATAGACATACATGATTTTTGATCTACATTTCTGTTGGATATAAATCTGGGAGTGGAATTGCTGGTCATACAGTGTGCTTATATTCATAATATACAAATAGATACTACCAATAGCATCCCAACATGGTTGTACCGTTTTTGTTCTTATCAGCATTGTATGTATATGCACTTCATTCTCACCAACACATATTATTATCAGTTAGTCCTTTTAATTTTAGCCCTTCTGGAAGATGTGTGATGCTATCTTATTTAGTTTTAATTTACCATTCTCTGATGTCTAATTAAGTTGAACATCTTTTGGTGCACTTATGGTTTCTTTGTATCTGAGGTCTGACAATTCAATTCACAAACTTGTTGCAACGATGTTGCTAACCTTTTTTGGTATCAGAGGGATTATTCATTATGAATTTGTACCGACTGGACAGTTAACCAAGTTTACTATTTGGAAGTGCTGAAAAGGCTGAGTGAAAAAGTTAGACGAAAATGACCTGAAATTTTCGCCAACAATTCATGGCTCTTGCGTCACGACAATGTACCGGCTCACACGGCACTGTCTGTGAGGGAGTTTTTAGCCAGTAGACAAATAACTGTATTGGAACACCCTCCCTACTCACCTGATCTGGCCCCCAATGACTTCTTTCTTTGCCCAACGTTAAAAGGAAATATTGAAAGGAAGACATTTTGATGACATTCAAGACATTAAGGGTAATATGACAACAGCTCTGATGGCCATTCCAAAAAGAGTTCCAAAATTGCTTTGAAGGGTGGACTAGGCACTGGCGTTGGTGCATAGCTTCCCAAGGGGAGCACTTCGAAGGTGACTATAGTGATATTCAGCAGTGAGGTATGTAGCACTTTTTCTAGGATGAGTTCATGAACTTCAGTGTTCAACATCGATTTCTTTTCAATGAAATATCTGAGTCCCTTGCTCATTCTTTATTTCATCATCATTCTTAGAGTTGTGAGGGTATTTTATATATTCTGGATACTAATAGCCCTTTGTCAATTAGATGTTTTTCAATCTTGTCCCAGTATGTGATTTGTCCTTTTCTCTCTCATCATGGTATCTGATGAGCAGAAAGTTTAATTTTAATGGAGCCAATTTATCAATTTTTTTCATTTATGGTTAGTTTTCTTTTTTTATTTGCTCTCTGCAACAACTCTTCTCACACCACTACTGTGTACCTTGAAAGCGAGTATTGAACGCCATTTTTTCCCTTAGAGAATTTACTCGTTTTCTTTCTTTTGCAACCAATGAGAGATCAACATGGACAAGGCATTTCTGAGGGTATAGGAGCACTTGGGTATGCACAAACTCAGATTGATTCTTTGTTTTAAAGAAGTTAATGTCTGAGCTCATTCTTTTTGAGTACCAGGGCCTCTCTATAGCATTTGTTCTATTAGTGCCACTTTCTCAGACTGCCTCATGGGAAAAATAGATACCTTTAGTCAAATCTGATTGTCTAATTTTTCTCTTCAGGGAAGGAGGGGAGGAGGAAAGGGTTGTGCTTATCCACAGCAAATCCCATATTGAGGGCATCTCTCACTCTCTCACCAACAGTGGGATATGTGAGACAGGCACCAAAGACCAAAATCACATCCAAACAGTGTCAACGATGTCAACCTAGGGGAGCATATCCATTTGTGTTTTCAGAGAAAGAAAGGCCTGGATTCAGTGTCAGGAACCTTGCTAATGAACTAGAAGGTGGTTTGGGCCAATCCAAGAGGGAGTGGCTGTAGTTTCCTACGGCTAGCCTTAAATATGCTTCTGGAGCAAGTTAGATGAGTGGAAGAGTGGCATGGGATATATCTGGAAGTACTCATTGTCAGACACTTGTTTCCACATATTTTCTTTATCTGTTAGACATTCCTATATCAATACAATCCCCTTAACATTTAATCAACTAATTGTAACCATGACCATAATCTTAAGGATATGTGATTCTCTTCCACAATCAGTCTTAAACAAGAGAGTACTTTTTGTTTCTGAGAATTCTCTGTCTATCAAGAGGGCATTAGCGGTCATGTTTTCCCTTTCTTACTAGGTTTTCTGAGGACTATTATGGAACAAGTATAATGGACTTCATGGTATGAATTTCTGTGTAATCCTATTTTCCAGCTATATTTTATGTCCCTAACTTGTGTCTCCTTTTTTTATCTTAACTATTTATAATTTGTGTTATCTTGTTGCGTGATGTTAGTCTCTATATACTCTGTATGTGTCCTTTATGGAATAAAGTGGAATACTGATGGTTTAATAGATAAATAAGCTCTTAATTCATCAACTGAATTTTTATAAGTAGAACATCATCAAAGAAAAGCAGGGAAAGTTTATATGCTAATAATAAACATCCTTTGTAATAAAAAAAAAAAAAGAGGGCATTAGCATTGTGTTCCCCTACATACAGTGGGTAAATGTGTGATTCTTTTTTTCTTCTTCGTTAGAGATTGCTTTTCATAGCCTTCCAGGGGTACCGACACGACTTCCTGTCAGAGAAGAGAAGGCCAAGGAGTCTAACGTAGCTCTGCCTTCCCTTGCCTTCAGCCTCATCCAGAACATTGTTCCTCTTAGGGGAAGTGTGGTCCTGTAATGCCGACCAGTTGTAGTTGGCAGCCATTCTCCACACTGGTAGTCAAGTATGTGCATCTTCTGTGACTTTATCAGGTGAAACATAGAGCCGTTATGCATCTGTGGGTCTCCAGAGGAAGTATGAGTCAGGGAACTATGTGGTACTGGTGGTCAGAATGCTCAGCCAGCTGCTCTCTGTACCTCATCCTCATTCTTTCAGCCTTCTCCTCTTTCATTATTTCCTGGCCTCCATCACAGCTTTTGGCATATAACATCAGCCCGTTCTCTTGTGATGGACTGTGGCTGATCTGGGAACGCTGCCTCTTGGATTGGATGCTGTGCTGTCTACCGTTTCTTTGGACAGCAGAGTCTCCCTTATAGGCAAGTGAGGTTCAAAAGTGGTATCTACTGTCACTGGTGGGCTGGAACTCAAACGCTTCTTTCCTATCAATCCCCACTGTCTCCCTACCGCATTCCATCCTCAATTATACTGAACTATTTTTAGGGATCTAAATACCTCCCCTCACTCCCACCCCTTCCTCCACTGGCCTCTCTTCTAGGTGATGGGTCCCTAGGTGATGGGTCACACTGCCTTTTCTGCTCGGAATCCGTTCTATCTTCACCCCCTCTCATCATCTGCTGCTTATATTTCTCCTTCACAACTCACTTCAGGCATCCAGCTCCCAGGAAGCTTTCCTAATTACTCCTAACCAACCTTGATCACTTAAGTTGTTTTGGGAGCCTTCTTTTATAGATCCCCATAACTCATGGTGTGTACCCCAACTTGACACTCCTCACGCTCCATTTAGTTATGAGCCTACTCGTCTCTCTCCCAGACTAGACTTTAAATTCTTTGAAGTCAGGGACCCCATATTTTTACCTGCTGGGTTCCCAACTCCTGTGTCAATGCCTGACACATATCTAGTAAAATATATTTCTCGATTTTTGAATGCTGACCTGAAAGAAGTTCTGAAAATAGCAGAATGTCTTACAGATGAATGTTAAACTCTTTCTATCTAATTTGTAATTTCCATATTGGATCTTTTAAAAAATATCCCTCAATGACTATACTAACAGTTCACTATACACATCCTAATACAAGAAGAAATTAGCTTATTTTTTAGCCTTTTCAATAGGAAAAAAGTCTTGATTTGCTTTCCACTAATTTCAAATTTTTGAAAATTTAGACAAGGACCATTATCCCTGCAATGGATAAAATTAAAGGCTTCTTACATGCATAAAAACTGGTTTTGGTTTGCATCATCTCCATCACAGTTTGAAAATACAGTCCAGCCCTGCTAAGAACCAATATATTCAGGAGGCTTACTTATAAGGTCACCATGCCATTGTCCCCTTTCTCTAGTTCTGGTTCTCTCTTCTGTTTTGTTGTTGTTTTTTGTTTGTTTGTTTTGTCTATTTTGTGAACCAGAAAACTTTCTGTGAACTATATTAAAGAATTTGACATTTGGATAATAAAATATATCAATTATTCACTCTAAATAACCTTGTGCCATAGATTCCTTTATTCCAGAAATTTTAGCTATTATTGCTAATTTGAGGTTCCTCAGAATATTCAAAAGAATAGATAGTCACCAGCAAGAAGAATCATTTCTATTTCTTTCGGCAGAAGCAATACCAGTTTACATTTTGCTAGTCAACTGCTGGTGGAAACCTGAGTAATCTGGCACCTTGTTTTTAATTTATCCTCTTAATGCCTAAGCACTTCTTAAATATTGACAGCCTGGATGTTGTTTGGTTAGTGCCCCATCATTAATTTTATTTTTATTTATTTTTTTATTATATTAGTTTCAGGTGTACAAAACAACATAATGATTAGACATTTACACCTCTCACAAAGTGATAACCTACCCAAGTCTACTAATCCTCTGACATCGTATTGAGCTGTTACAATACCATTGACTATATTCCCTGTGCTGTGCTTCACATACCATGACAATTAAGTTTGAAAACTTTGTTGCAATGATGTTGCTAAGCTTTTTTGGTATCAGAGGGATTATTCATTATGAATTTATACCAAATGGACAAACAGTTAACTAAGTTAACTATTTGGAAGTGCTGAAAAGGCTGCGTGAAAAGTTAGATGACCTGAACTTTTCGTCAACAATTCATGGCTCTTGCATCACAACAATGTAGCAGCTCACACGGCACTGTCTGTGAGGGAGATTTTAGCCAGTAAACAAATAATTGTATTAGAACACCCTCCCTACTCACCTGACCTGGCCCCCATGACTTCTTTCTTTACCTGAAGAGAAAGGAAATATTGGAAGGAAGACATTTTGATGACATTCAGAACATCAAGCGTAATACAACAACAGCTCTGATGACCATTCCAGAAAAAGAGTTCCAAAATTGCTTTGAAGGGTGCACTAGGTGTTTCCATGGGTGCATAGTTTCCCAAGGGGAGTACTTCAAATGTGACCATAGAGATATTCAGCAATGAGGGATGTAGCACTTTTTTCTAAGCTGAGTTCATGAATTTAATTGTCAGACCTCGTGTGAGTGTGTGTGTATGTGTGTGTGTGTGTGTGTGTATTAATTATAGTTGACATTCAATATTAGTTCACTTGAGCTTCAGGTGTACAGTGCAGTGGTCAGGCATGTATACAATGTATGAAGTACCATATGAACCATGTATACAATGTATGAAGTACCCTTGAACTACCATAATCTGGCATCCTTCATGATTTTTACAACATTATTGGTTATATTCCCCACACTGTATTTCACATTCCCATGACTACTTTGTGACTACAAATTTGTACTTTCTTAATCTAGTTTTAAATGAGTCAAAGTCATAGGAGAAGTGCAGAGGAAGGCAAAAGAAGGACATTTACAATTCCCAGAGGGAAATTCTCTGGAATGCTGGGTGCTGAGCTTCATGTGGGTGTTTCTGCCTGCAGGCCTGAAAGGAATGAGCACAGCTTCCCACAGAATATATCAGATCATCACAGGATGAATCCTGATTTGAGCTTGTTACAAAAATTTGGAATTTGCAACTAAAGAAACAAGACAAAAATGGTATATCTGCTTCATTAAAAAAATTCAAAAAGCTAAACATATTTATAAGAAATCTATTATATATTAAGCAATGGTCTAAAAAACATAGGTGATATAACAAGAGTATCTACAAAAGGGTACTTCAATCGATTATCACAGGATTGAAATTAGAAGTGAATGTGGAAATAACTGGATGACAAAAAAATAAAAATGAAAATCATAACCAAGTTAATACGTGCATTATACTTGTATATTGTCTTTAACAACATTGATTTCACTCTGTGTGTTGACTATGTTATTTTAAGCTTAGTAATATAACCCTGAATCAGCCTCTAGCTAACAGCAAGATGAATAAAAAGGATTTAAGCCCACTCAGTATTCTAGACATGAAAATAATATGTAATATTTTAAGAAGTGAATTACCAGCAAGTTTCTACAATACAGCTGACATTCAGCACACAAGTAGACATTTATTTGCCCTCAGGAAATTATTGTAACTAGAGGGAAAGTGAAATCAAAGATACATATTTTTAAACAGAACAAAATCTGAGAAGTGTCAATCTATTAGTAAAATTTGGGGCCCTAAAATTTTAAAAACTGTATTTTTGCCAAACTAGCTCTGACTGTATTGGGTCAGTCTGAGAGACATGATGATTCTATCATAAGTAAAGTTGTTAGAAAGAAGAATCTCTTCAGGACCATAAACAAGGATTGCTATCCCATGGAAACAACTGGGTCTTTGAAGTGGCAACATGGAAGACTGTAAAATATCACAGCTTCCCAAGAGAGGCTTTACGCTTTTCTAGCAAGAAACAATTAATAGCATAATACCCTTTGAAAGGAATCTATAAAATGAATTTCTTCTACAGGACACTGAAAGAACTACCCTGTTGCCCCGAAAATAAAACCTAGCCGGACAATCAGCTCTAATGCGTCTTTTGTAGCAAAAATTAATATAAGACCCAGTCTTATTTTGGGGGAAACACAGTACTTAGCAACTCACACGTGTTTTGAATCCAATTATCTTTTTTCTGTTCTTTCATAACTTTAAGAGATTTTGTTAGCTAATAATACTTTTATTCCTGTTCTCCTAGCCTGTTCATATGTTCTGTCTGCTATATCTGGGATTCCCTTAACCCTGCATTCCAGGATCCCTGAAATCATTGCATGACTATTTCCCCCCAATTTTTGACATTGCTTCCAAATGTACACATAGTTAGGTAACTCTAGCTCTTTAACAAACAAATCCCAAAATGTCAATAGCTTAACACAATATCAGGTTATTCTAAGCTCCTCTAATAGTCTAATGTGTATGTTTCTAGTTAGAAGGCAGCCTTCTTCAACAAGGAGATTCAAGGGCTTAGACTAGTCCACTACGAAGGTCCACTGTCCTCTCAGGTGGCGTAGGTGCATTTTGTTCTTAACAGCCTTGCCTGGAAGTGACTCACAACACTTCTGCTCCCTTTCCATTGACAAAAACTTTTCCTATAGCCCAGCCCAAATGCAGAGCATTAGTAGATTAATCACCAGCTGGACAGCTGATCCCTGGCCGTGACCCTCCACTATGAAAGAGGGAACACCAACTTTTATTAAACAGGAGGATGCTTCTATCACCAATTTGCAATAGAACTAGGCTGCCACTACATACTTTGTCAGGAGATACCATAATTATCAACAATGGACTCCAACCTCAAAAGTTCTTTATCTCTGAGAGTCTAGGTTATGCAAAATTAATTTGAGGTGAGAAAATACATTTTTTTATAGTACTTCACCTTTTCCTACTTTAGAAAGTCAGTAACTTTGAGAAAATGAAGATGCCTATAGTAAGAAAAAGTTAATTCAGTTATATAAGAAATATGTACTGAACATATGTGTTGAGTATTAGGTGACATAGGGCTGGAGGTAATAAGAAATATAAAACCCCATATATGCCCTTGAATTACTATTAGAAAAGTGAGCAGAGTGTTTTTGGTAGGGAAGGGGAGTATTACTTTGCCATATTTATTCCTATACACTTATAAAGACAAATATTTGACTCTCACTGTCTCCAAATTCCTATTTGTTCTACATAAACTTCATTCCTCAAATTTGGGCAGAAATTCCAAAGTGAATTTATGAATCTTGTACACAACTGAAAAACAGTATATGTTGTCCTCTATGTCAGAACCTTAATTTAGTATTATTTGATATCGTGGCTTCTAAATGTCAAGGGTGTCCTGGTTGAGCCAAAGCTAAAGATGAGAGGCGGTTGCTGGGTGGAGCTGGCTAATTGCACTTCCCTTTTCTGTATATTTCCCTCAGCTGACAACTGACTTAGGAAAAGGAAGTATTTACACAGTGCCTCTCAGAAAAGATGACCTGATGGAATCCAAATTGCCAGGCAAATGTGGACACCCATCAAAACGAAAGAGGATTTGCTTATGGTTTGCTCAATTCAAGAATGGGACCTGATGTCAATCATACAACTATACATACGGTGTTAAGACCTAACCGAAAAATAAGCCCTAGCATGATTTTTTTAGGATGACCTCCCCTGAACATAAACCCTGGTGCGTCTTTTGGAGCAAAAATTAGTATAAGACCCAGTCTTATTTTCAGGAAAACACGGTATGCATGTACATTCATACATACATACATACATACATACATACATACATACATCCCTAAAGGACCCGGAAGCTGGAGAGTAGCGTGTCTGAACTAGGGATGATGGTCAGTACTTGAACATTACATTACTCAAATTTCTGGATAGCATGTGAACCGTGGGGATGAGGTGGGCTATGCATGTACCATTTCACTAAATACTATAACATGCACACCTGCCTCTCTCACCCTGTCCCAAGTTCTGCCACCCTGTGCCCGCTGTTCTCTGCTGATGGGTAAATGCTCTGCCTTTCCAAGATGCAGATCTTACCATCTGTGCTTAGTACTGGGGCTGCCTGTACAATGCTGCAGTCACTAGCAATATACGAATATTCCTCCTCTTTTTGTGTACTGTTCAGTTGGCAGAGAAGTCCTGTAACCTATTTACCAGTCTCATGTTATTCCAACATATTGGCACAACTGTTGACCTCGGAATACAATGTCAGATGCACTAGATATGGACTCAGACCAGGTTGCAAATCCTGGCTCCCACACCTGCTCCTTAAACAATTTTCCTCTTTCTGAGCCTCTGTTTTCTCACATTTAAGTAACACCTGCCCTACTTCCATTAGAGTTTTCTTGTAAACATCAAGTGAGATAATGTTTGTGAAAGTGTATTGTGAAGCATAAAGTATTATATAAACTTGAATAAGTTCTTTTCTAACCATTGTTGTTAATTTGTAAAGGAAAATAGGAAAAGCTATTTATGAGAAAAAAAGATTCCTCTGAAATTCTCTGTCCTCCAGAGATAATAGTCAAAACTATTGCAGATGGGGAAGTCATTTTCTTTTCACTAAAAGCTTAGCATTTTTTTCCTTCTGGTGGAACAGAGATTATAGGATTAAGAGCAGTTCCTAGTGTGGGCATTTCAAGGGGCATATTACAGAGATGGTCCAACTAATATGAACTTTGTAGAAAATGTTAAATGATCCTTGAAGTGACAGATAATACGTTTTGATCCAGTGTGGTAGGAAATATCTACTTTTTAAATGAAATGATTTAGGAATCTATTTTCAATTTGAGATGAACCCATAATTCAAAGGGGCTCATCATAAATTATTACTGCTTAGAATCTTGTTTGCAGCTAATATAGGAAATTGGAGACATTGTTCATGAACACTTCATATTAAGCTATAACTTCTTTTCTGACTAAAAAGAATATGAGTGGCTGCATTACTTGGATGTCACCTTCAAATTTGTACCTAATAACTTCAAGACAATATACATTTTGTAAAGTTGAAACTCCTGGAATAGTTTTTTGTGTTTTTTTTTTCTATTTCAACATGAATAGGATAAATGACCTTCTAATGACTTAAAAGCATTACTATAGCTCACAGTTTTGTCATTCTTGAGCCTGACTGTATTTCAGCTGAGCCCGTAGTTCTTGATGATACAAAGGCATTGCTAATGAGATGCAAGTGAGGGGTTTGAGCTCTAGATTTGATCACAGTAACATCCTAATCAGGGCACTAGTTGAAGGAATATGAATGGGTGAGCAATACCCAACACCATAGCTAGAAAAACAATTCAAATGATTGTTGATATCACTTTGCCGCGCACATTAGCTCGTAAGCCAAATTCTCATTTCTCTGCATTATACTTTTTTAATTTACCAGTGAGCAAATCCATTTTTGACAACTTGTTTCTCAATTTCATTAACATGATATTGGACAGGATTTCAAAGTGATTAAAAAACAGGAGATAAGTAATTTACAGAGAGCAATTGTTCTTTCCTGAAAGTTACTGAAATTTTCTAATGAGTTAAAGGTAATTTAAAACATAACGAAATGGGCTAAGCAGGAATAAAGGGGGAAAGAGGGAAAAATGCAGAGTAATTTCAAATACAAGAACTCAATCCTGTACACAAGCCGGCAGTTTATCCTAAGAATTAGAAGTTTAGTTGAGTTTATCAAAACAAACAAGAAAATTTCATAGTTTATGAAATTGAAAAATCACGTAGATATCATTTCTGCAATTGGTCTCAAATTTGTCCCCTAGTTTCCATTGCCCTTCACTTTTTTCAATCTCTCATTATATCTGCAATATTACCATAGCTTCCTAAGGAGCCCACTGCTTCCTTCCCCCTGACCATCCTTCCATGCTGTCATCTGAGCGTATTCCCACTTTGAATCAAAACATGAGACCCCTTCTGCTGCCTGTAGGTTGAAATCTCAGCTACTAGGTTTTCAAGGTCCTCCGTAGTAAGACATCTCCAAACTTACTAGGCATGTGCTGTGCTTGGATTCCAACTTCAATAATGTAGATTAGACTTAATAGAAATCATGATTCAATTAGTTTTTATTAAATTAGGTATGATTAGAAATAATATCTCTATAGCATCTCGCATCATTCCTGGAAAATAGCAGTTATAACTGCTATTGTTGTTTTGCTGGTGATGTTATTATTGTTATTTACTATCTCTGCCTGGAATGGCTGCTCAATTATCCTTCTTTAAAACTCCCTAATTCCAAGGATACTCTCTTCCTCACGGTCCCACAGCATAATATTGAAACCTTGTTTAAAACTCCTATCATTTTACTTTATGACATTGAGAATTAGGTGACCTAGGGCTGGAAGTAATATGAAATATAAAACCCTATCTACTTTTGAATTACTATTAGAAAAGTGAGCAGAATTTTGGGTTTTTTTTCTGATTGTTTGTTTCGTTTTGGTAGGGGACGGGAGTATTCCTTTGCCATACTTATCCCTATAAGCAGTGTTGATTTTTTTCTTTCATTGTCTATCTTTCATCATAGTAATGCACTTCTGGGCAATCGAAACCATATTTCCACTTTAGCATTACAACTTCTACAATAATATTTTGTATGTAGCAAACAATACATGTTTTATTGGAATGAAGGTGTGGCAAGGGAAAACTAATATAAGTTATATAATATGTTCAAATAGATTGCAGATTCATTTCATAAAATGTGACCATAGTGACCAAATAACATATTGTTCCAAACAGGGATACTCTGTGAGTAAGAGAAAATATTACTGCTAATTGTACGGGAACAGGCATACACTGGAATGTAGGGTTGTCCTCAGTGAGTGAAAACTCAGTTGGATACTGCAAAGATTAAACCAATTATATTACCCTTTCCCCTTTGACCGTCATGAAACCAACCCTGTTATAGAGAAAAAATTGGGTATGATCAGGTCTTAAAAATATGAAGGAACACTAATAGAAGCAACTGAAGTATGTGCCAGATTGAAGGCCGTTGGATGTCACCTGGGTTGACCAGACAACAGAGAATTTGGAAGGAGCTCCCTTCTCCCATGTACTTGGAGTGGACAGTACAAGCAGAACGTGTTAAATCTGCCTGCCATGTTGAACAGTAATGTACTGGGGGAGGGTCTCAGAGAAGCGTGCTGCCTCCCAAGTATAAAACCCTTGCCTTAGCTCCCTTCTATCTCATTCCAGAACTTAGGCTGTAGCCGTTTAAGCTGTAGCCTCCATGGCTCTGTGCATCTTTCTGTTCCCACCATGTTCTTCCCTTGTCTGTTACTGCTGGGTGACTATTTTTAAAAAGCTTTGTTTTCCCCTCTACACCTGCTCAGTAAAAATGTCCTTGGGTCATCAGTGGTGTTGCCCTCCGAGTGCAAAGGAAGGACATTTTCCAAAGAGGGCTGTGGCACCCCTTGGTGGGGATGACCCTGCTGTGAGTAGAGCAGGAGGTTAGGTGAGTCAGAGAATTGGCAGGACACACTGAAATCCAGAGGACTCAGCTGAGGTAGGGAGCAAAGCTTTCTGTCCCAGTTTTTCCAGAGGTGCGGCCTCAACGAGGAGTTCAGTAGTGCCCTCTACACCCCCTGGGTGAGTAGCCGGTTAGCTGGCCAGTGTCCCCCAAGAGCATAGTGACCATAATAGCACATGTGGTTCAATGAAGGGCTATTGGTGTAGTGTCAGGGACACTCTGAGCGGAGAGCCAGGCCTAGAGCCTTGGATCTAATCAAGGCAAGGCCACCAACCAGCTGTGTGACTTTGAACAAGTCACATAACAATCCTGTGTCTTAAGTTATAAAAGACAATAGCAGTCATTGGATACTTCATATAATGACAGTGGATGTGAAATCACTTGTAAAACTGTGAAGCGCATCCCATGTCTTTTATTATTAAGACAGACCACTTTCTACCCTCCATGTTACACTCTGAAGTCTTTGAGATATATTTGTTCCTTTTCAGTACAGTTCTGAGTATGATTAGGCTGTTTCATTTCAAGATTGCAATTCTTGGGCCACATTACCTCAAGACAAGTATTATTACTTAATGAAAAACAAGTAAATGGATTTTGGTTTTCAAATTAAGAAAATTAGCTTGAGATGATATGGCTTTTGACAGCAATAAAGCTTGTGAGCCAAGTTGTCTAATTTGGAATGCAGTTATACACTCAATATGTAGGATTTAATTGATTCTGGAAAAAAAAGAATACATTGTTTTTGAAGCACTGTGGTATCTTAGTGTATCTAATTTAATTAATAGTTTGAGGGGAAAATACCAGACTTCTGATTCAGTTGAGCTCAGCCAATCAGCTGCTCTGTTTCCTCTGGTGAGTCACTTAACATCTCTGGATCATAATTTTATTTACAAATCTCTTGGAGTACATAATATCCGAAGTCGCTTCTGGTTCTAAAACTCAAGACTATTTCACAAGCATTACAATTTTGAAAACAATTTTAAATTTAAATGTTTTTCCCCTTTTATTAAAACTAATAAATGCTTGGCTGCAATTAATTTACCCAGCACCAAGCAAGTGACAGCCCAGTGACGGTATTTACAAAATTAAGCTATCAAAATGAAAGCGATTTTTTGGAAGAGTATTAAAGTGCAATTGACTTTGAAATAACCTGCCTAGGCATTTCTCACAAATTCTACCCAAAGCAACATTCTTGAGACTGTTTGCTTAGTATGAAAATTTAAATCATCATTTAAAGTTCAGTGGCCATGTGGTAGCTCTAAGATTAATGATTTCCATGTCCCAAGGGAGAGAGATCTGAGTTAATTAGCCTGCCTGATCTTTTGTCTCCTTTGCCTCTTGGTACAGAACTGGGTTAGAGGTGCTTCCTTAAGGGAGAAGGCGGGACCCTCAGTCATGGACGCCAGGCTCTTAAACTGACCCCAGTGATCTCATCCACCTCATCACCCCAGTTCTAAATGACCTTTTAGCTGAAGGAAGGTCATTTCTTGAACGACAAAGTGATAATGGTCCCAATAAGAGAACTAGAGTTATTAGCACTGTATCTGATCCTTGATGGAAATCAAAGTAATAAATTACAGAAATAAAAATACTTAGCAAGAATTAAGAAAAAAGTAATGTAAATTCCAATTTTTTTTAAAAAGAAGGATAAGGTCCATACACTTTTCTTTTTGCATATTCCCCTCTCTGCCTTTGTCTCTTTGTTCCCACCTTTTCTGTAGACATCTCCACGTAGTAGAAGAAGCAGAGCCTCCTGGCTTTCCTGCTAACTAGTTTTATAACCGTGGCAAATGAGTACCTCTCTGGGATTGTTTCTTTGTGCGCAAAAATGTTTCTAGCTTTTACAACTCTCAACTCAGAGACTCCATAACTCCTTTCATTTTACTGGGGGGAAAAAAGACAATAAGAACATCATGAAGTCTGAAGGTCAGAGAAGTTGAAGGTCAGAAATTGGCAAGGCAAAGAGGATTTAAGAAGACAAAGCAGAGATGAATGGAGGATTGAAGTCTCAGTCAAGTGGTCTGTGCCCGACAGAGCAAAACTGATATCTCCAGCAACTCCAACCCAACACATACAAATATTCGTATCATGGATTCAAGGCCTGATTTCCCTACTTACTACATACGTAACATTGACCAAATTCTTTACCCTCCATAATTCCCAGATTACTCCTCTGTAAAAACAGGGACAAGAATGGTGTCACAATATTGACACAATAGTGTATCAATATTGTTTTGAGAACTAAATGAGGTTGTTTGTGTTAAGCACTAAGCACAGTGACTGGTATATAAGAAGTGGTCAGTAGTCATTAGCTTCCATTATTAGGTAATAAGGACTTTCTCCACAAACTGATTTCTTATCATGCACTCCTTATCGTTGTTAATGACATTGCCATCTACCCACTTAAATCAGAAATTTTTGAATCATCCCAGAATCTTTTTTTACTCTCAACATCAGGCACCATGTTCTGCCAATTCCACCTCCACGTATTTCTTAAATTTGTCATTTCCTCTTTATGCTTCTTCCTCTGCCTTAATGCCAACCCTTGTCACTTCTTGCTTAGATTAGCATTCCTTAGGCAAGTCTTTCTGCCCACAATGCCTAGCATAGTGTCTGACACAAAGTAATCATTTAATAAGTGTTTGAATGAATGAATATTATCGAATCATCTCTACTATAGTAAATGGTACCACACTCTTGGATGGTACTTGGCTGCCTAGCAGTCTTCTTTTATTCCACTTTATTCCTCATAGCACATATTTAATTCATGATAACCCTGTTGCCGCTCCTTCCAAAATATACTGAGTCCAAGCACTTCTCAATACCTCCCCTGGCACAGTCTGAGTTTAAGACCAGTCTCATCTG
Source organism: Rhinolophus ferrumequinum (assembly GCF_004115265.2). Classification (NCBI taxonomy): domain Eukaryota; kingdom Metazoa; phylum Chordata; class Mammalia; order Chiroptera; family Rhinolophidae; genus Rhinolophus; species Rhinolophus ferrumequinum. Next base: position 63,946,883 of record NC_046285.1, read on the forward strand.
TCCACTCAGACTTGTCTCCTCTTGACTTTCGATGTATCTGCTACATGGAAACCAGAGTAATCAAAACATACATTTGATCTTACCATTCCTCTGCTTGATACATTCTTTTGGCTTCTCAGTAAATTCCTTAACATCATCTACTAGGACTCCGAAGTCCTCTACTGACTTTTCCACCATATCTCTTTCCCCTTCACTCATTTTGGTCCCCATGGCCTTTGTGCTGTACCACATCAGACCTGCACCTATTGCAATTGTGTTTTCTGCTGGGACCAACCACTCTCCCCTGGGTCTTCACACAGCGTCATTCTTCTCATCATTCAAGTCTCCACTCTCCATACCTACCTCATTATCTAAGTTATGTCTTTATATCTTATTGTCTAACTTTCCAACCCCATTCCTAGAACATAGGCTAGTTAAGGGCGAATTTATGTTTCCTTTATCATTATTTCCTAGGATCCAGAATCGTGCCTAGCACATAGTAGGAACTCAATAAATATTTGTCAATAAACATTTATTAAATACCTACTCTGTTCAAAACTAGCCTCTGTAGGAAATTAAAAGAGGTTAAAAGATATCAACAGGAACGTCAACAGCAATAATATCAAGACCTTAAATACATATAAATAAGGATGAGAAATAAATTTTAAAAATTAGAAATAGCTAATTTGTTAAGATGATTAGATTTGTGTGTTTCTTTTTGAAAAATTCCTTAATTCTCATTAATGTAGAGCACAAAATGAAAATTGCTAGTTGAGTGCTATGACAAGATGTCCTGTAGCAGCTCTAATAAGGAAGAAGTATTTTATGGCCAGGGTAGTCTGAGAAGACTCACTTCTGTTACTCAAGTCACTTAGTAGACAAATAACTATGTGCCATAAAATATAATGCACATTTTTCTTCTTTAATTTATTTCCAAATAGTAGTCTATGAAATTTTAAAAGAACAATAATGTTAATATTTTAATGAAATGGAACATTCGAGGTTCTGACTCTTTGATGGGCTGAGTTAAAATATGATGTGTGTGTGTGTGTGTGTGTGTGTGTGTGTGTGTGTGTGTTTGTGTAGGGACAATTAGCAGATACATAGGGAAGATGCTTGTGGTTTTGGGGCCTCCAACTGCTCATCAAATTACAGGTGTCACATCCACTTGCCACAGCCTCCTCATTTCACTTAACCTAGAAATCCTCAACAAGTTCCTAAGGTTCTCTTGATTTCCCTGGAGAGTCCCTTGTACCAAAAACAGCTCTATGGTAAACTTGAGCTGAGAAACAAATTGTTTTGAGAACATTCTCATGATCCCCATTACCAGAGCGTGCTGCTGTTTTTAATTATAGCACAAATTTGCAAAGCATAAGAGACAAAAAGAAAAGAAAAAACTATCATGGTATTTTTTTGAAAAGGAGAGTGCAGGAGAATGAATTTATCATGTATGGGTGCCGTCATGACCGAGGTGTTTCAGTGATCCACATAGTGACATAATTTGGTGTCATTGAGATAATAATCAACCATTTCTTGAGTCAACTTAGGTCAATAATAATAAAGTGGGAGAATCACTTTAAAAATGAAGAGCTCGTGAATATATGCCTTAACCAAACAAAAATAAATGAATAAATCCAGATAATTCCACCAATACCAATACAAAATCTGAGAAACAGTCTCATTTTTACTCCCCACAACCAGACAATGACAAATCAGAGCACTCAGAGAAATATGTGTGGGTGATTTTCTATTTTTTTCACCCAAAATATTGGTAAATATAAATTTTCTATTTATTTAGACCCTAGCATCAATATTCAAAAGTATAAAGCAGTTGGCTGTTGTGGCAGAAATTGCTAGCTGATGTTACCAAATCTTTCCTCTTCTAGCTGGACACTCAGGCCAACTGTACTTCCCAGCCTCCTGTGCAGTGAGATGTGGCTGTGTTCGTGAATTTTGGCCAATAGAATGAGCTCAGAAGTGATGTAGGTCATTTTAAGACTCGTCCATAAGGCCTCCTAGGAGTAATTTTCATTCCCTTTTACCTTCTGGTTTGATGCAAATGAGCACAGTGACCGTGGAATCAACATGTTGAAGTTACAGAGTCACAGGATAGAAGAATCTGGGTCCTTGAGCCATTTGGGAGAAAAAGCCACTTGTCAATTAGAATTTTATCTCAGTAAGAAATAAACGTCTCATGTTAAGCCTGGGGGTTTGGGGATTTCTTTCTTATATTAGGTATTGTTAATTTTATAAATACAACTGTTTTGACTTATTGCTTATAAATTAAAGGTCCTGTTGGTTCTGTCACAAACTTTTCATAAAAAATGCTGAGGATTTTAAACAGTATTTTCAATCTCATAGTTTTATACTTTCTCACTCTATATGTAACTTTCCAACAATAATTCCCAACTGAGAAAATTCTGTCTACTGATATTATGTGGTATTATAATTTCCCAGAAAGCTAAGAGCTTCCTTACTGAACTTGTCCTAAGTCACATAAATTTATGCATTGATGACTTTTTAGGCCAGTTAATTAACAATGAAAGTCGAGTAGTTACACAGTTCATAGCTTTGGGCTTATATTATAAAAGAAATAAAGATAAGGTAAAATCATGTTAAGTAATTATAAGGTTTACAATCATTATACCCAAATGGTATACCAAAAAAATAAAAATATCTCTCATAGAAATGTTTTTGAGATCAGGTCACGGATCATCATTTTCAAGCAGTTGGTAAAAAGATACTTTGAAAAACAACAGCAACAAAAATCCATTAGTTTTTCCTCTATATCTCTGAGACTATTCTATTTAGTTTACTCATTTATTCAGTTCTTCATATTCCACATATAAGTGAGATCATATGGTATTTATCTTTGTCTGACTTATTTCACTTAGCATAATATTCTCTAGGTCTATCCATATTGTTGCAGATGGTAAGATTTCATTCTTCTTTATGGCTGCGTAATACTCCACTGTATAAATATACCACAGTTTCTTTATCAAGTCATCTGCCGATGGGCATTTCAGTTGTTGATAGTTGGGAGGGGCTGGGGATGAGGGAGAAGGTGAGGGGATTAGAAAGCACAAATTGGTATTCACAATATTGTCACGGGGATGTGAAAAACAGTTTGGGGAATATAATCAATAATGTTGTAAAGATTTTGTAGGGTATCCGATGGACACTTGTCTTATTAGGGAGACCACTTCATGAATGGTGTAGGTGCCTGACTGCTGCACTGTGCACCTGAAGCTGAAGCTGAATAATAATGAATGTCAACTATAATTTAATATATATATAGTCACAGGATGTGTGGAGTACATCATAGGGAATAGAGACAATGGAATTGTAACGGCTGTATACGATGTCAGAGGGGTAGTAGATTGGGGGGTTATCCCTTTTTAGGGGTGAAATGTCTAACTGCTACATTGTTTTGTACACCTGAAACTACCAAAAAAAAAAAATTGGAATCCTGCCTTGAACTCGGCACCCCCATCCCTTCTTTCCTACATTATCTTCTCCATAGCATATTATCACCATTATCTGTTACTCATTTGTTTGTTTACCATCTCTTTCCTCTACTAGAATGTGGACTCCATGAGGGCAAGGACTTTTGTTCGTCTTGTTTTCTGCCACTTCCCTGACATCTACAACAGTCGGCATATAGTAAATACTGAATCAATACTTTTTGATTAAAGGAATGAAAGTCTGAAAAAAAAAAAGATACATGGACAGTTCTCCAAATGGTGAAAATATATATTGGTATCCTTTCATGACCACATAGATTGATGTCTTCAGATACTCACCAACTAAAGGAAGATAATGTATAAAAAAGAAATTCTAACCAGAGATCCAATTATGGTTATGGTACAATTCTCAATATAAGAAGCTTTTATTTTTCAATTGTATCCTTTTCTTTTTTTAACTGGAAACATTTTTGTTACTGGATGCAAAGCAAGATTCTTTTCTTAAGAAGCTTATCAGTCATACTTATAAAACCTTACTGTGTAGATGAGAAAACAAACTGTTTTCTGGTTGACAAACTGAGATTATGGAAACAAATTCCAATGTGTTGACTCAGGCATACAGTTATATCTATCAGTATTCAGTTTGTATATGTGAATATTTATGAATCCCTGGAAGTTTACAAGTAACATGAAAGAGAATTCTTTAGTAAGGAAAGGCAGAGAAGACCTTCTTAGGGAAAGTTTGAAGAAGGAGCAAACTGTTAATGTCATTAACAACTTTCTTAGCAACAGAGATTATCAGTTCAAACTATTTTTATAACCACCATCCGAGTCTAGACAGCAACAGATTCATTGTTATCTTTGCTTTCTTTCCTCTTCAATCTAGTCAGACTATTGTCTATAGGACACTGTTTTCGGAGTGTTTCTAACCTTCACAAAGTGGAGCTTGACACTTAGGAGCCCTCAGTAATAAATTACTTGTTGACACTGAGGTTCCAGCTTCTTCTCACGGCAAATCTTTTTTTGCTTCAAAGCTCTTGACCCGTTCTTACCTAAGTAGTACTTTTCTTCCTTTATCCTACTTTCTTCCTTCCCTTGTAGTTCTATTACCTCCCACTCCGCTACCCCACCAAAAGGATAGTATTTTATGAAGTCTTTGCGATGATGCCTTAACCAGTTCTGCCCTCCCAACCTCTCCTCATTCTGTTTTCGCCATCAAAACTTACTTGGTGGAAGGAACACTGGATTGGAGTCAGGTCCCTTCAAAACTTTATTGTTTACAAACAAGTAACCTAAATTATCTTGGTTTTGATTTTTTTTTTTTTTAATTTGTAAAATGGACATACTCGTAAGTATACCTATGTGAAAAGATTAGGTACAGAAATAATGTTTTCCAACGCACCTGGCAGAATTCCTGGAACATAGTAGACACTCAATAAATATTGGTGTTTTAGCTAGTTCTTACTGCATATAAATTGCCCCCAAACTTAATAGCTTAAAACAACAGTGATGATTTACTGTTTTTCATTGTTTCTGTGAATCAAGACGTTAAGAACAGGCTCAGCTGGGCCACTCTTGCTTAGAGTCTCTCAGGCAACAGTCACCTGAAAAGGAAGTGAAGGATCCAAGAGGCTCAGTGGCGTGGCTACCAGGATGGTCCTAGGCTGGGGGCTTCAGCTTCTTTTGTGAAGACTTTCCCACAGAGCTGCTTGAGTATGCTCATGGTATAGTGGCTAGCTTTCCTGGAGTGAGTGGTCCAAGAAACCAAGGTAAACACTGCAATGCTGTTTATGAACTAGCCGTGGAGGTTCCACCCCCCGATTTCTACCATATTCTATTGGTCACTTGGGCACAGTCCTGATATAAAGGGGTGTGGTGAGGTGTTACATAAGAGTGTGAATACCAGAAGATATGGATAATTGGAGGTTCGCTACCATTGTTATATATTGATTTCCTTAGTGAAAACCCTGACCACCCAGACTACAGTTGTACTAACTGGGCTACTTTCTGGTATTCACTTCTAGGCTAGCTAAGCCTCCCTTTACCTTCCCTGCTTGTTCTCTCTCTCTCTCTCTCTCCCTCCCTCTCCTTTTCCCTCTCCCTAGACCTCCTTCTCTCCCTCCCTCCCTCCCTCCTTTTCTCCCTCTAGCCTCTTTCTTGGCTAACCTCTTTCTTGGCTAGCATCCACATCTAAATTTTGCACACACTATTTTTCAAATTGGAATCATCACGTTTTTTAAAATAAACTTTTTAAGTTTAGATTTACAGAAAAGTTGTGAAGACAGTACAGAATTCCATATTTCCCACACACCCAGTTTCTACTAATATTTTAGGCAGTGCCTCTGATAGGTTAGGATGGAACAGTGCAAATAAAAGCTCTTTGGTCAGAAATTCATCTCCTTTTGCACATTGGAGATGAAAAAATCCAGCATTTGATAGAGATGGAGAGTGATATAAACTGGAGGAGAACTAAATGAATCAGATGAAGTTGCTATTCTACTTATTATGGCTGTGGGAAGAAACATAAGTAGAAATAACTTGAAGAAATAACTTTTGAGAAAGTAAAGTAATAAAGCCAGATATGGACAGGTAACCAACTTGGAAAATTCATTGTTCAAATAATCCAATATTAAATGACTTGTTTTCTAAAACCCATGTTAAAATATAATGTTAAATTAAGGTGGATGATTTTTATGATTTTTATGACCCTTTTTAGGCTTCTGCCACAACATTAATTATGAAAATAGTAATTGTACCTTTTAAGTAAAGAAATGATTTGACTGAATAGTGATTTTACTTTTGTGAACAAATACATCTTACAGAAATAATTATTAAATGGAAGAAGATTCCCTTGATTGGGGTGAAAAAGCAGTTTTGTCTCACTAAGCAAGATGTTTCTATAGTGACCTGCAATATATACATTTAGGTTGCATTTAATACGGGGAGAGCAGAAAGTTATTATAGCACACTTACAGATGAACAAACTGAGGCTCATGGAACACTCTCCTGACCAAGCCAAGGCCACATTCTGAGTAGATGTTATAAGTGGGTTAAACCAAAGATTCATAGTCCACAAAAAGATTCAAGCACAGAGATCTGTGGGTAAAATGAAGCATATTCCCTAAAATGTTTGTTCCCTGTTGTGGAACCCAAGTGTGTAGACCATCAGTGTCTACACACGGCAAGTCTGAGGGCATTGAAGTTGAGTGGCGCTGAGTGGAGAAGGGAAGCAGCTGTTTCAAGGGGCCTTCTCTCTGTCTCTCTGTTTCTCCCCCACCCTTTCCCCCCCATACATTACCTTTGTATTCACTCACACAATAATTTTGTTATTAAAATGTTGGAGAGCACTGAGAATGGGGAAAATCCTACAGCAGACCTCACAAGCATCCTAACGGCCTTCCTCCCCCCTCTAGACCCACAGTTCTCCAAACTATCATTCTTAGTGACTCATGTTATCCCTCCCTCAAAAAAACCCACCACACATCTTAACACATTGAATTACACAATTGCAAGCAACATAATCAACTTACTTAACTGTAAAATGCAGGTCTAAACGTGTCATCTGCACCCCTGCACACAAACCTTTGATGGCTCCCTGCAAGATAAAGTCAACCTCCTTAGCCTGACATACAGATTTTCTAAATATCAGGTTCTCAAGTTCCATTGTACCCTCATTTCTCATCACTTTACTTCATGGAAACTACACTGTAAGACACTGAATTACCATGCTGTGGGGTAAGAGGAGCTGGTATTCAGACACGCACAAAATTTTTACATGAGTCGTTTCATCTGCCCATAATAATCATATTACAGTCATGACACGTGCTGCTCTATTTACAAGTGCCTACTTCCGACAAGCATTGTAGTAGGTACTTTACATGTTATATTTCAGTTAAACCTTATAAAACCTTCTTCAGAGTAATCATCTCCAATTTAAGTATAGAAAACATTTAGAAGTTAATTGTCCCTCAAGGACTCACAACTGATATGAAGAGGATTCAAGCTCCGAGTTGTCTGCCTTGAAAGCCCATTTTCTTTCTCCCAAGTAGGATAGTGTCGTGAAGAACTATGACTCTGGAGCCGTGTGGTACTGGGTTTAACTCTTACCCCTACCACTTACAGGCAGCATAAACTATGTAAATTGGTTAATCTCTTCAAATCCCACTTTCCTCATTCGTAAAAATTAGGATATTAATATGCACATATTCTATAAAACCTTTGTGAGAATCAAAGGAGAAAATAGATAAAGTGTTTGACTGCAGTATTATTGCCTCTCATCACCTCTACTTATAAAACTTTTAGTAATTTTTTAAGACCTAGTTCAAATGTCACCTCCTGAATTGACACCTTATCTAACTCTGCCAGAAAGAGTTTTCTCCAAAGCTTTTCATATGACTTTAGTCTTATAATTATTTGTCTGTTCTCCATTAGACAAGAGGTTCTGGACGTCATGTGTTCCCCTATCTTAGTCTGGATTACCCCAAAGCAGACTGTGAGACAGGATTTGAGTCAAGCAGTCTTCTGAGAGGTGCAAGGACCATATATAAATAAGGGACGAAGCAATCAGGGGACGGAAGGAAGCCTTTAAGTGATATGTTATTAAGTCAACTATTGTCGTGGGTAACTGGTCATTACTATCCCACAGGGAAACTCTGGAAAACTGTGCAAAGCTTAGTACTCAGGAATATCCCACCCAAGAAGGTGGAATCTGCGTATTTTTATTCCTACACTGATTAGCACTGGTTACAAACTACCCCTGTACCAGTTCAGGCACTTCTGGCCTGGGCACATAGGCATCAAGGGTGCTGGGAGCCCGAGGGCAACCCCCCAACAAAGATGCCAGTGCTGCCTTTGAAAGTCAAGCTGACGCATGGCAAGGGGATCTGAGAGAACAGGGGTGGAGCTCTGAGTGTGTCTGAGTGTGTCTGCTATGAATGGCTCACACCTCTGTTTAATCAGGTATGCATTCACTCATGTATCACTTATCTGACCTTGCTCTTTGTCTATCTCCTTTCAACTCAGATTTTCTTGTACAATGACTAGTATGCAGCAAGGAACCAATAAATAATTAAAGAATGAAAGGAGGAAAGAGAAGAACAGGAAGGAAAAGAGGGACAGGAAGAGAAATGCATGGAAGGGGAAAGGAAGGAAGGAGAAGAGAGAGGAAGGGAAGGAAGGGAAAGGAGAGTAGGAGGCAGAAGGGAGGAAGAATCCTGTGCCATGATTTTGAATGGAGAAGTAGCCCTTCTTTTTACTTCTCATGACAGCAACAAATAAGACGTATATAGATGCTGAAGAAATAAAGGATTCCCAGGATGTGGCATAGATAAAGCTGTCTAAATGTTAATCCAGGGTATTTGATATGAGAATAAATTTTAAAATCAGAGTTATAGCCTCTCACACTTTTTCTTTGCCTGACCGAAAGCCAAAAAAGTTGCTATAAACTAGTAATAAACCCTGACCTTCGTCGTATATAGTTTGAGAAAAGATTCTAAGAAAGATAAGTGAGGATTTTTTTTTTCTTGCTGGACTAGGTAATGAGTTTTATAATGGAAACATGATTGCAAGTTACATAATCAAGTAGGTCAGAGCTATTGATCTGCCAGTGACAAGACTTCCTGAGTGAGCTGCATTATTCCGAAAGGATGGTTTGAAAGCTAATAATGGCAAAGAGTCTTACCTGCATTTTTTACAACCATTAGGCTCATTGCTTCTGCACATCAAAAATGTTCGGCTAAAAATGCTTTGTGAAGAAACGTCGTACTGTGGAAGCAGGTGTAGCACTACCCTGACTAACTATGTGACCTTGGAGACACCACGAAAACCTCTTGGTCCCAATGTCATCATTTGTAATACTGGGAGATTGGACTAAGTCAGAAGTGGGAAGTTCAGATGTCGATGCCTCCTGAGAATGATAGAGACGGTGGCGAAGCAAAGAGCACATACCCCATCTGAAGGGGCAGCCGTCGCTCAGATCCAGCCCGTGGTTGCCATGCTGAAGTTTCAGCCATGGGCAGTTAAATCTCCCTATATTTCCTGAGAACAAAAACCTGCCATTTTTGTCAATTCTTCAGATTTCAATGTACAGATTTTTGGTACAACTTTAATGAAAAACAGCATGGGACAAAGAATGCTTCTCAACTGTGGGCAGAATATAACCCATAGGTTATTGTGCACCTGTAGACTAGCTGAATCTCAAATATGCTTCCAGTTGTGCAGCTTTTGAAAATTATGCATGGAGGGGTAAGTGTTCTTCCAAGACTGAGACACCTGTACGTAGTGTTGCTCCTATTCCTACACCTGCTTTCTTCTCAAAAGGGGTTTGTGTACCTTGGCTGAGGTCCAGAACAGTCAGGAATAATCTTCCTCATCTAGGAAATCCTGTAGTAGATTTAGCACCATCTTTCCTGACTACCCAACTCTATGTCCTGAAACCTTAAAATTGGTAGGGATAATCATCCCAACTTTGGATAAATTTCTATTTATCCAATGTAAGTTACCTTAGATAGGACAGGGCCCTCTATTTCTCTGCACTCTGGAACCTTGGTGAAGTCTCCCGTAATAGCTTTGTATCCTCCCTGATGTTTAATTATGATAGAAAGATTGACATCCTTGAAGTCCAGGATATACCTTCAGTCCTATGGGATGCCACTGAGAGTTGGTTAGTTATTTCAAGTGAATGATAAATAGCACAGTGTAGACAGAGGGGAATAATCCAGGGAAAAGAGCAGGGAAAATATAAAAATAATAGTTGGAGCCCAGTGTCAAAAAGAGTGGGATGACACAGGACGCAATGGAGGTCACACTTGAAGGGATGCCTTGACAAAGAATCTCTTCCTCTGAGATGGATGGGACAAATAAGAGCATCTGAAGCCAAGCTGTTGAAAAAGAGAGAGAAGATCACATGGCCAGTTGCCTTCAACGTTTTCTATAAAGTAGAAGCTAAGGATTTATTTAGACAGTGAATACCAGTAGGCTAGTCTTTGAGGAGCAAGAAAAAGATAGAGAAAAGGTTCTTTGGTAAATGTCATAGGTCAACAAATGTAGCTCATTTAAAAAAATACCAAGTAGATTTAAGATTTAATAGATTTGAGACAACAAGAACCCAATGTGGAACAAAATGAACCAGCTTATTGCTCTTTGAGAAGGTAATTGGTAGCTTCAGGATAATGAAGAATGAAAAAGAGCCTCGGGTGGGAGAAGGGACATTCTAGTTTCATAGATCTGGGATGTAGAATAATTCTGAGGGATGCCATGTTTCAGGATGTGGTCATGCCTGTGGGTGGCCCAAATGGAGTAAAGATAAAGGCCATATGTATTTAGAAGGCCAAGGAACTGTGACACCAGTGTTGGGAAGATGCTACAACTACTAAGGAATGTAGCTGTAAAGAACAAGTACTGAAATATCTGAAGAAGGTGTGAGGTCATTCTGGAGGTTAGCTGGGTCTGGGGCTGCTGATAGCGAGCAGGACCTAGTTATCCTCGTTTGGAGAATTTTGACAAATGCATAAGGGTTTGCCTTCAGAGGAGAGAATTGTCAGGGAAATGGAATTGTTAGCACGGAATCAGGGTCTCATTTTTTGTGAGAAGGTAAAAAAGAGTGACTCAATAATGTTTCCTGGCAACAGAGTATGGGTTTCAATAGAAAGACGGCAGAGGATCATGGAAGAGATATAGGAGGAGTAGAGCTAAGCTATAAATAAAAGAAAAAAAATATAGCAAGGAGTAGCTTTGAAATCAGACAGACCTAGGTTTGAATCCTGGCTCTGTCACTTACTAGCTGTGGAGGTTGATCTGGTATTAGAAGCCGACTTTAAGAAAAATAATATAGGGAGTAACAGCATGATGGCAGACTGTAACGACCTAGCCCTCGTACTCCACAAAAACAACAATTGTACAGCTACCCACCAGTGAAAATAGCTTGGGAAAGTCCCAGTTCATAGTGATTTGCTTTGATTAGTTTCTCTTTATTTTCTGTTATCTATGACAGGTTCTTTCTTTGTGGTTAGCTCAAGGCTTACATAAAACATCTCATGGTTATAACTTTCTATTTTAAGTAGATGATAGTGTAACTTCCATTGTACTACAGACATTCACAATGTTGGTAAGAGCTGCTGGCTCCTCCTACTCATTCTCCCCCATGGGGCAAGGTCATGGTGCCAGGCTCAGGGGCATGGGTGTGCAGGTTGTGACACCAGGACTGAGGGAGAGTAGGTTGAGGGAAGGAAGGGTGTGGCACCTCTGGTCCCAGGGGACACAGCGACAGCTCCTGCTTAGGGGCGCACAGTGGTGAGAACTCTGGACAGTTCTATCATCTGAGGTCAGCTGGAGTCCTTGGTGGCGAGAGCTATGGGTGTGCGTGGTGGTGGTGAGGGCTGTTGGGGTCCTCAGTAGTGAAGGCTTCTGGGGTCCTTCTGGTTTCCTTTCCCCCCCCCCCAGGGAAGGAGGCTGCAGCAAGTGGATCCCTCTTGGATCCGAGCTGTGCAGGGCTGGGGGATGGGACAATGTACACAAAAAAAGTCCCCCATTTTTCTATGAAACCATCTTCAGCTTTTGTGCTCCCTAAGCTTAAGTCCCTAAGAAAATCCTATCTCCTAAAGGGTTTCCTCTCCTTTGACCCCGCTAGCTATGAGCATGCATCATATCGTCATACATTCCTGACAGAAGGCCCGGAATAAATGAACAGATATGTGAACACACACACACTTTTTGGGCAGCGTTGGTGTGCCAGGCATCGTCCTGTGCCTTCTCACGGTTGCCATCTCAGTTAAGCTTCACAGCAACCCTGAGCCCATGAAGGTCCTCTATAAACAGATGAAGAAACGAACATGGAGAGATCAGCCTCTTCAGCCCTCACTTGGAATCTTCTGTGTAGATCTGGAAAAGCCCCAGAGGAAAGAAGCTATGCCCCAGCTGCATGGTCATCAGCTACACTAGAAGTGCCTGAACCAGCCGGCCTGACCCCTCGTCCTCACCCACGTCCTGGGCAAAGCCAGCGCTCTAAGCCAGTCTCCAGAATTCTGTGTCAGGCCAAGGGGCGGGGCTAAGTTCAATTAGAGAGTAAACACCAAGAACAGGTATGGGAGTGGGAGGGTAAGAGGTTGGAGAAGAGGAAGAAACGTTTATCTTCAATGTGGAGATACTAAGCAGAAATCCAGATACATTTTTAAAAACACATTTTTGGATAATGGTAAAGGTAGTTTTCTTACCTCCCCCCAAAATTGATAGCATTAATCAGAAAGCTGCTGTAGGTTTTTAACTATTATATACATATATGTATGTATGACATATGACATTCTGTATTTATAAAGCAGATAGATTAAAAGGCCATTATTTTATTCAGTAAAGCAGCCACTGTAAAACTCCTTTTACCGAGCAGTACCCTCAGAACATTTAAAAGTGGACCAGTTTCTTAAAGATTTGTCCATTACCCTAAGAAACAGGTGTATGTGTCTGTCAGACCATCAACATCTCCTAAGCCATTCATGATGGTACCTGTATCTGGGAACTGAGATGAGAAGTGAAACAGCACGAAAATAATTTTACTCTTGCCCCTTCCCATCCCGCGTACTCTGATCATCCGATCTCGGTGCTGTTGGCCACCCTGACCATTCCTCGTCCCACTAGCGTAAGTGGTGAAGAGGCAAAGTGAGAGGCACTGTTACATGTGAATGGAGAGGGGGCAAGAGCCACAGGTTGTGTTCCCAGAAAGCAGATTGTGAGATGGAATAAAACGAGGAAAACGTTTATGAGAGAAAGGGAAGGGGGAGGGAGCAAGGCTGGAGAAGGGGAGATTTCAGATCACGATGCACGGCTGGCAAGACCTCTGCCAGCCTTCCGGGAGCTCCAAAGCAAGTACTGACCATCAGAGGAATTCTGCACTGGACCAAAATGGGCAGGTTCCTATACGCCCGTTTTGCTTAGTCACTGGATGCCAGCCACCAGGAAGAGTGAGGTGCTGGCTCTCTGCAGTTGAAGTTAAACTCTGAGCCAATAATTGGAGGCTGTCTGCTCTCAGCTGCTTCCTGTGGCTGAGCAGAAATATATTCCCAGAGGAAGGATTGTGGCAGCACATCTCTTGTCTACCACAGGTCATCCCTTGTACTCGCTGGATCTCCTTCTCCACGAGTTTTGGCAGCAGATCCTCTGGGATTCTGATAGACCTCTTTTCCTGAGAGAAAAAGGGATGTTAGCAGGACAAGCTGTAGCTGCCACAGCCAAATTTGGCCTCAAAGCAACAACCAGTTCTCACCGTCACCCTCCTCCACTCAACTTTCCAGAGTCCCCTCGCCCTGGGCTACCAAATCTGCTTTTCTCCACAGCTTACCTGGTAGCACAACCCAAACACTAATTCCTAGGGTACCTGAGCTCATCAGAGTGACTCCCACTTATACTCCTGCCTTGCCCAGTCATTGGATGGGGGCAGCTCTGAAAAGAGAAGCACTCTGGCTCCTGTATGTGAGCCAAATCGTGCAGGACCAATGGATGGAGGCTGTGAGCTGACCACATGCCCTGCATCTGGATGCAGAGCTGAGCAGCGCATGTCCACATCTGCCACTGGGGAGTAGTATTGTAAGTACCTCACAGAATAATAAGAAAACTACCATTCATATTGGAATAGTAATTCATCTATTATCCGGTGTTTGTATATTTTTATTTTTTAAATGAAAAGAATAATAATGACTTTTGTTTGTTTGTTTAAAATTTTAGATTTCTCTTTCTAAGACGACACTAGATAGGACAGATTACTAGATAGGACAGAGCAGGAGGAAATGACCATCTGGCTCTTAGTGTGAGTTTTTGATTTAGCAGACGGTGGTTGTGTTAAAGAACAAAGACTCTTTTGGGTTTCTTTCTTCATTTCTTAAAAAAGGAAGTATACATTCCATAGCCAAAATAGTCTTGTTTGGATATTTATGAGTCAATTATTTTTCTGATAATAAAAGCTTCAAAACAAAACATAAAGTTCTAATAAAAATGACTGAGTGAATGCCCGGGGTAGGTGGTAAATCAGAAGAATGAGATGACGAATTGCCTTAGAGGACTGTTAATAAAGCCCCAAGTGATGTGGACAATCCTCAAGAGGAGGAGGGAATGAGAAATGAATTCATTCTCTAATAAATGGGCATCAGTGTCGGAAATGAAAAGACTTACGAGGGGCCAATGCACAACTGAACTCCCTGAGAGGGAGAACATCCAGCAGGCTCACCTCAGTGAGGACACAGTGGCTTCTCACAATTGCTTGCACGAGCAATAGTATTCCTTCGTCTGTGGACAACTGCAGAAACCAATGGGGGCTAGAGTCCTGTGAATACATCAGTGGGACTGAGCTATAAATATTGTTTATCGGTGCGAGTAACAAACTTTAGTGGCTTGGAGAAGCATGGGCATGCATACGTGTGCGTATATACTTTGTACCAGGGCCAGATCTCTTACAGCCCGGGGGGAGATCTCCCGGGGGGAGGAAGCCATTGGAGAAGAAGAGCAGAATGATGTGGTCTGAATTATGCCCTGCTGGGCTGTTCTGGCTGCTCTGTGGAGAACTGACTTGTGGGGGACACATAGGCAAGAGTGGAAACAGGAAAGCCAATTAGGTGGCTTTTGAAGTAAGATCTAAGTATGATTCAGCGGATGGCAGTAGAAGTTATCAGAAGTGGTCAAATTTAAGGTACATTTTGCTTTAATGTGTACTCAACTAAAGAGAGCAGTCAAGAATGACTACTAGGATTTTAGCTTGAGCAAAAGGGGAATGGAGTGGCCATTAATAATTTGTGGAAGCCTGGAAGGGTATAAATGTCTGGTTTGTGTGATGGGTAGGAAGAAATTCAAGAGTTCTGATTAGATGTAAATTTGAGATGCTGGATTTGGAAAATTCAAAAGACTAGAAAGACTTTTTAAAAATCTCAAATATAATGCTCTAATTCAAAGATATATACACACACACACACACACACACATATACATATGCATATATATAAACCTTTGAATATATATGTGTATATGTGTGTGTTTATATATATACCAAGAGTGCCAAAAAATGTACACATTTTAAGAGATGTTATCTATGTATTACTTTTCAAAGTTGAATTGAATTATGGTAGTGTTGTGTAGTATGACGTTCACTCAAGAGATGGCGTTAATTGAATGAATGCCAGCATCATTCATTCTATTACAATTATAATAGTTTCTTCCTTTCTTTAAATGTATATACATTTTCTGGCACCCTCTCTATATTATATATACTCGTATATGTATATATGTTTATATATGTATGTATACGAGTTCAGACAATTAAGTTTGTGAACTCATCTTAGAAAAAGTGCCACATACCTCATTGCTGAATATCACAATGGTCACCTTTGAAGTACTCCCCTTGGGAAGCTATGCACCGACGCCAGTGCCTAGTCCACCCTTCAAAGCAATTTTGGAACTCTTTTTCTGGAATGGCCATCAGAGCTGTCATCGTATTACCCCTGATGTCCTGAATGTCATCAAAATGTCTTCCTTTCCATGTTTCCTTTATCTTTGGGTAAAGAAAGGAGTCATTGGGGGCCAGAACAGGTGAATAGGGAGGGTTTTCCAATACAGTTATTTGTTTACTGGCTAAAAACTCCCTCATAGACAGTGCCCTGTGAGCTGGTGCATTGTCGTGATGCAAGAGCCATGAATTGTTGGCGAAAAGTTCAGGAGTCTAACTTTTTCATGCAGCCTTTTCAGCACTTCCAAATAGTAAACGTGGTTAACTGTCCAGTTGATACAAATTCATAATGAATAATCCCTCTGATATCAAAAAAAGGTTAGCAACATCGCAGCAACAAGTTCACGAACTTAATTGTCATACCTCGTATACATATATACAAAATTCCAATATGATTTAAAAGAGAACACAGAGGCAAACATGTATATATAGAAATCTGCATGTTGGCAAATGAACAAACCTCTCTCTGTTCACCAAATGAGTCTTGAAAACAAATTAACCTTTAAAAACTACAATGTTAGACCCTTTGGTAGAGGATTATTATTGAGCTCTTCAAGGACAGGGATCTTGCTGAAATTCAGGCCTAGAATGATGCTTGGCATATAGTAGTTACTCAATAAATGTTTGTTGTGTGAAGGGTAGATGGATGATGAATGAATAGTATTTGATTAACTATAAGCAAAATAAGAGAATTAGTCAGTCTTTAGGAGCTGCATTATACATTTGATGTACTTCACCTAGCTCAGATCAATGTAGATAGTTTGATGGGAATTGTTAGAATTGGAGTGGGCTTTAGGAGTCATCTAGTTAAATCCTCTTACTTTACACATGAGAAAGTGAAGCTTAGAGAAGTAAAATGACTCACATAAGATGACTCAACTACTTTGAGATCTGACCTAACCTAGACTCCAGGATTCTGGTTTTGAATCCATAGTGCTGCCAAATGGTTGTCAAGAGATCTTAAGTTGGTTCCATGTAGACATGTTCATCTGTGTCATGCTGTAAGTGAGTGTGTGTGTGTGTGTGTGTGTGTGTGTGTGAGAAATACAATATTTCTGATTCCATGTTCAGATTCCTGCTGGTTTTCCTGTCACAACACCATTTTCGTAGGGATGGTCAACTCAATCTGCATATGCATGTCTTGTTTTCCTCCCTTCACCAGTTCTATCTTTCTTTGAATATTTTATTTTTGCTGATATTTTAGATTTAACCTCATTTTAGATTCCAGCAAACCTCATCATTGAAAACAGTTGGGCCCCTGTCTCAGGTGCCTGATGTATTTACAATCTCTACCCAATGAACATTTCAGTCTTCTGCAAGTGCAGTTACTATAATAGATTTAAGCTACATCATGTCATGCACTTTGCTGTTCACTTTCCATCTCAGGTACCCTCTACAGCTAACCTTTCAGCAGAATGACTTCTGTCATCATTAAAGGCTCCAGAGAGCTCCGTTACAGAGTAATAACCTTGGAAGCACTGTCCCCGATACCAAACCCCTCTCCACAGTCGGTTATAGAATTTGGTCCTCTCTGGCACTTGGTCACCCATAACATGGACACTGGCCTTCTGTGACCTTTCTATTTTTAATTGCAGTCTTATTTTCCTTCTCCCATTATTTCTTTTTCTCCTAGCGTCTGTAATGCCTTGTTTCGGGTCAGGCTCAGCTCAACTTCCACTTTTTTCACTTAACCTCCATTCTCTTGACAGCTCATTCTTTTCCTTGGTCAGAGCTGTGCTTTGCAGAACGTTCTCAGCCTAAAATTGGGGTTTTGATTCATGTGTAGGCAAAAGTTTGTATTTTGTTTTTACTTATAAAGTACTACTTTATACTTGAAAGAAAATATTGATTGAGCAGGGACTGCTGTAAGCATGAGGGATGGAGAAATGAGTGACGTCCCTGCACTCAATGAAGAGAACCTCTTAGAGGGGAGGGCGGAGTGTAAACGAATGCCCATTTCATAGAAATTAAGGAGTATAAAGCTAATCAGAAAAACTAAAGCAAGGTAAGGAAACAGACAAGAACACAAGGGTGAAGGAACAATATTTTGGGTGGAGTCAGGAAAATCTTTCCAAGGTATGACATTGAGCAGAAATAGGAATGAACGGAGAAAGTAGACACTGCAAAGACCTGGGGAAGTGTCTGCCAGGCAGAGGAGCTAACAGCTGCGAAGGCCTGGAGGTGGGAACAAACATGATCGTTTCAAAGATGGACAAGAAGGCCACTGTGGCCCGAGGAATGGAGCCAGAGGGGAATGGTAGAGAGGTGGAGAGTTGGGCCAGGGCCAGATCTCTTACAGCCTGGGGGGAGATCTGAGGAAGCCATTGGAGAAGAAGAGCAGAATGATGTGGTCTGAATTATGCCCTGCTAGGCTGTTCTGGCTGCTCTGTGGAGAACTGACTTGTGGGGCGAAATAGGCAAGAGTGGAAACAAGGAAGCCAATTAGGTGGCTTTTGAAGTAAGATCTAAGTATGATTTAGCAGATGGCAGTAGAGGTTATCAGAAGTGGTCAAATTTTAGATACATTTTGCTTTAATATATACTCAAGTAAAGGGAGTAGTCAAGAATGACTACTAGGATTTTAGCCTGAGCAAAAGGGGAATGGAGCAGCCATTAATAATTTGTGGAAGGCTGGAAGGATGTAAATATCTGGTTTGTGTGATGGGTAGGAAGAAATTCAAGAGTTCTGATTAGATGTAAATTTGAGATGTTAGATGTGGAAAATTCAAAAGACTAAAAAGACCTTTTAAAAATCTCAAATATAGTGCTCTAATTCAAAGGGAAATAACTGTTAACAGATTTTCCTTTCTGAATGTATATACTTCATATTTTTGATTTAGCTTTAAAATCTACTTTATATCAAAACAATTGTGTTCTTTGTACACGAACTCATGTGCAAAAATATATTGTATTACATGATGTTTTGATGTGTAAAGGAAATTTTCTGAAATTTCTCTCTATGCAAACTGAAACTCTCTGTGCAAGTTTTAAATATACAAGGCTGATAAGACTCGAGGAAAGCCCAGACCTTAACACTTGAAAAAATGGCTGGTGTTCTCCCAGTGTAAATACATTGTGAGAACATTGGTAGTGATGGCTGGATATGTAAGCCTCTCTCCATTCCCTCAGCTATTGATATTTAATATAAATCAGAGATAGAACAAGATGAGGTCAGCTTCATAAGAAGCTCTGTATCAGTCTGAAAAGAAGGTGGTATTGATTTTTAGAAGCTCAGAAGCTTCAGTGGTTTACAATGGAAACCTTCTGGATTGAGACTAAAGAGACCTGTATTCCAGTCCTAACGTTTTCACTTTATTACCTGCGGCCTTCAGTCTCACAATCTCTCTGGGATTCAGTTTTCACACATTTGGAGTAGGGTCTACACTAGGAAGCTTCTAGGACTGTTTGGAGGATTCAGTAAAATATGGAAATATTTCAAAGGTAATGAAACAATACAGAGTGTGACATAGAATATAAAATATTCTATAAAAACAACATATAATATACATATGATTTACATTGGAGTCACATTCCTGACTATGTTGTCCCATATAAATATGCTATGGTGGAATTACATGTATAAAAGATACATCAGTTTTCTTAACACTAAGAACAATAAAATTACACATTATCTGGAATTAAAAACATAATTTTCTCATATTTCCATATCACAATACAGATAATTATAAATAAAATTACATGTTGTAACATACTTATCTCCTATCATTAGCTGACTTAAGTAAATAGACATAACAACTACTAATCTCTATTATGAGAGAAAATATGAGCATTCACTACCAACCAAAAGTTTCTATGGATACTCCTGTTAATTTTTCAGTGAGATACCTGCATAAATACAAATTATGCAATTCCTGTTCTAAGTATATTGAAATAATCTTTGTGTGTGTGTCTCTGTGTGTGTGTGTGTGTGTGTGTGTGTGTATGTAATGTGCCTCTCTCGATTTTGTTCACATAGCTTTGTATACTACTTTGAATTGCAAATATCTGTCAAAAACTCCAGAAAGAGATATGTCTTATGGATAAAACTGAACTGCTGAACTGCATGGAGATTCAAGGGCAGTATTGATTTATACAGTTAATAACTTCCTAAATCTTAAAATCTTTAATTTTATTTCATAACCTCTACAAGTGAATGCTGAGTAAGGAATGAAAATACAATTGTTAACCAATAAAGTGTAACAGGTTTTAAAAAAAATTTTATATACCTATACCAGCAGGTATATGGGAAAAAAGCATATGAAAATTGTTTCACTTGTTTGTTTACATAATGCCTTAAAACTAAAACACTTGAAATTATTTATGAAACAATGTCCATAAAAATCATATGATTAAGGAAATGGATTTAAGGGGGAGATGAAGATAGGAACAGAACATGAACCTGGAGGCAGAGTTATTGCAAAACAAAACAAACAAACAAACAAAAAATTATGCCAAAAGATCAAAAGATACTTGCTAGTGATTTCATTGCTTATGATTTGGTTCTGACCTTCCTAGGAGGCTCAGCACAAAAGGAAACTTGAGTTATAAATCACAGTGTCAATCTTATGAAAGCAAAACAAGCTACTATGATGTAGGAATTTCCTTTGTTGTGTTTTGTTTTCCCCAACAGGAACACATTTATGTAAGTAGATATAATCTGAATTGTATAGATTGAGATTTCATTTTATTAAAATGCCATGGTTATCTACTTGATAGTGAGTCTTTATATTGATCAACCTATGCAATCCCTGGTGCTACAGAGGTCACCTGTGACTTCATAGGCATTTCCAAAAGCAGTCTAGTTTGGCAAGGCAGGTAATGACCTGAAAACTTATGATGAACAAAACATAGGGAAGTAGGAGAGGCTTGCAGAGGAAAGAGTATCAATCTAAAATCTGAAACTATGGTTTTATATCTGACATCAGTGCTTATTATTAGTTTTATTAAAAAAAAAGGAAACTTTCTTACCTTGTATTTTCTCATCTGGAAATTCTGATTTTGAAATAGATGACATTTAATCTGTTTTTCTAGCTGTAAGCATCTGAGTTTGAATTATACTCTGGAATTAGATAAACAAGGTGGGTTATCTTGAAACAGGAAAATAACATGCAGGATGATAGTGAGTGCCAGAGTAGGAGAAAAAGGACAACAGTGATTCATTAAACGTATTAATTCTGTAATATTTTTAAAATACCTAATTTTGGTATAAAGATTTTAAACATTTTTTCCATATATTTCTACTCTTCATATCCAAATGAATGCTTGCTTTAAGCTTTATCAACTGGGAAACTATACTAGTATATACAGCTGAAAAATTAAACTTTTCAAATAGTCCTGTCTGTCACAAGGTCCACACACTCTCCGGTTCCCTTACCTTACCATAAAATTTTTTAAAATTGGAAAAAATAACATAAAAAGGAAAGAATTATTTCAGAAAAATTTTTCAAGCTCTCAAATAAATAAAAGTTTCGGTAGTTGGCAGATACATTAAAGACAACTTCTGTACTTTCAAATATCCATTATTTATATCAATAGGTTTACAAAATTATTTTTCTGATTATATAAGAAATACATGTTCATTGTATAAAAAATTGGACAGAAGTGTAAATAAGAAAATAAAAATCACCCATAGCTACACCTAGAAAAAAGATCACAATTAGTACTTTGGTGTATTTTCCTCTAGCACTTTTTCTTTGTATTTAAATATGATAACATAAAACATTTATTGAATTTACTATGTTTTACAAACTATGTTACATACTTTACATGCAATTTCTCATTTAACTCAAAACCTCATGAGTGTGTATATATTAGTATTTAGCATATATATGTACATATATACACATTTACACACAGATATATACTAAACTTTGTAATATACCATATGTACATTTTAATTCCTTCTCTTTTCTCTTATGATTATGTTATGAGCAGTACCTCATATGCACTAGAGGTACATATCATTCCATGGCACCCTCACCCCATAGCCTGCAAGGGACAGCACATGGATCTCGTGATTCCACCTGCTGGCTTACTAACCAAACAAGGATGGACTCTGCCACGTCGGGCCAATCCACCAATCTTGCCTGAGAAAATGGAATTGAGGAACAGAAAGGGTCAGGTGGAACGGGGTCTGTGCTGAAGCTTGAGGCCATTTTCAGCTGTGGACACATTAAGTAAGCAGAGCAAGCTTGTCTGGAGGGAGAAACAAGAGAGCGGAGGAGATACAGAAAGAGGAGCAGAAGTGAGAAACTGGACATTTTGGGTATAGGGAGAGAGAGAGGACAGGAAGAATAGCTGCCAGAAGCATCTCCAGTCGCAGAGAGATCTGGCTATCTTTCCTCCAAATGGATTCCAAAACTTTCTCTGTATGTTTCCTCTAAGCATACTCTTTCTTTTAAGATTTTTATTAAAATACAGCTAACATACAATGTTATATTAGTTTCAGGGGTACACTATAGTTATTCAACATTTATATAACTAAAGAAGTGTTCACCATGGTAAGGCCAGCAACCATCTGACATGATACAACACTATCACAATATTATTGACTATATTCCCTATGATGTACATTACATTCCCTTGACTTATTTGTGTTATACCTGGAAATTTGCACTCTTGTGCCCCTTCCCTTTTTCCCCCCTTTTTACAAATTTTTCAATTACAATTGACATTCAATATTATTTTGTATTAACTTCATGTGTACAGCATAGCGGTTAGACATTTATATAATTTAAGAAATTATCCCCTGACTAGTCTGGTACCCACCTTGCACTATAAATAGTTATTACCATATTATTTTCGATATCCCCTATGCTGTACTTTACATCCCATGACTATTTTGTAACTACCAATTTGTACTTCTTAATCCCTTCACCTTTTCACCCTGTCCTGCCTCCTCCCGTCTGTCACAAAGCAAATGTAGTACCCATCTTACACCATACATAGTTATTACAATATTATTAACTATATTCCTTATGCTATACCCTTTATGCACATGACTACTGTGTAACAACTAATTTGTGCTTCTTAATCCCTTCCCCCTTTTTTGACCCATACCACTAACCCCCTCCTGTCTGGCAGCCATCGAAATGTTCTCTGTGTCTATGAGTGTGTTTCTGTTTGTTTGTTAATTTTATTCTTAGATTCCACATATAAGCAAAATCACATTGCATCTTTCTTTGTCTGACATACTCCACTCAGCACAATACCCTCCAGGTCCATCCATGCTGTCGCAGATGATAAGAACCCATTCCCTTCCATGGCTGAGCAATATTCCAATGTATATATGTACCACCTACTCTTTATCCATTCTTCCATGGACAGACACCCAGGCTGCCTCCACATCTTGGCCATTGTAAACAGTGCTACAATTGACATATGGATGCAGATATCCCCTCAAAGTAGCATTTTGGGTTTCTTCAGATAAATACCCTGAAGTGGGATTACTGGGTCCTCCTTTGTCTTTTCTTATAGCTTTTGTTTTAAGGTCTATTTTGTCTGGTATACGTATTGCTACCCCAGCTTTTTTTTTTTTTTTCTTTTCCATTTTCATGAAATATCTTTTTTCCATCCCTTTATTTTCCGTCTGTGTGTTTCTTTCTATTTGAAGTGAATCTCTTGTAGGCAGCATATGTAAGTGTTTTGTTTTCTTACCATTCAGCCCTCCTATGTCTTTTTTTTTTTTTTAATTTATTGGGGTGACAATTGCCATCAAAACTACATAGATTTCAGGTGTGCAACTCTACATCACACCATCCATAAATCACACCGTGCGTTCACCACCCAGAGTCAGCCCCCCCCATCACCGCACACCCGATCCCCCTTACCCTCATCTCCCACCCCCAACCCCTTTACCCTCTGGTAACCACTAAATTACGTTCCCCAGATTAATTTTCAAACCCCGTGGCCATCCTGTGGTCACCGACTGCCCTTCAATCCCTTCACCACCCCCCCCCCCCGCCCATCTAGCAAACCTCAGTTTTTCCTCTTTGTCTCCAACACTGTTTCTGGTTAGTTCATTCACTTATTCTTTTCTTTAGATTCCGCAAATAAGTGAGATCATATGATACTTATCTTTCTCTGTCTGACTTATTTCACTTAACATAATGTTCTCTAGGTCCATCCATGTTGTTGCAAATGGTAAGATTTCTTTCTTCTTTATGGCTGCGTAATACTCCATTGTATAAATGTACCACAGTTTCTTAATCCAGTCATCTACCAATGGGCATTTTGGTTGTTTCCATGTCTTGGCTATTGTGTATAGTGCTGCAATAAACATAGGAGTGCATAAAGATTTTTGAATTGGAGTTTTGGATTTCTCCGGATAGATACCTAGGAGTGGGATTACTGGATCATAGGGTAGTTCCATTTTCAGATTTTTGAGATACCTCCATACTGTTTTCCATAGTGGTTGCACCAATCTGCAATCCCACCAACAGTGCACAAGCATTCCCTTTGTCTTTTGATTGGAGCATTTAATTCATTTACATTGAAAGTAATTGTTGATAGATATGTAGCTATTGCTGTGTTATTATTCATAATTTTGATTTTTTTTTCCTTCTTAAAGAAATCCCTCTAACATTCTTTGTAGTACTGATTTAGTGGGGATGAACTCCTTCAGCTTTTCCTTGTCTAGGAATCTCTTTATCTGTCCTTTGATTTTAAATGGTAGCCTTGCTGGGTAGAGTAGTCTTGGTTATAGGCCCTTGTTTTTCATCACGTTGAATATTTTATGCCAATTCCCTCTGGTCTGCAAAGCTTATTTTGAGAAATCAGCTGACAATCTTATGGGAGCTCCCTTATAAGTTACCAGTTGCCTTTCTTGATGCTTTTAGGATTCTCTCTTTGTCTATACCTTTGCTGTTTTAATTATAATGTGTCTTGGTGTGGGCCTGTTTGGGTTCATCCTGTTTGGGACTCTCTGCACTTCCTGGACTTGTATGTTTATTTCCTTCACCAGGTTAGGAAAGTTTTTAGTCATTATTTCTTCAAATACTTTCTCAATGTCTTGCTTTCTCTCTTCTCCTTCTGCCCCGTTTCCCCCAAAATAAGACCTAACTAGATAATCAGTTCTAATGTGTCTTTTGGAACAAAAATTAATGTAAGGCCCGGTGTTATTTTACTATAATATAATATAAGACCGGGCCTTATATTAATTTTTGCTCCAAAAGACACATTAGAGCTGATTGTCCAGCTACGTCTTACTTTTGGGGAAACATGGCGGTACCCCTATGATGCAAATGTTGTTTGTTATGCTTGATGTTGTCCCAAATGTCACTTACACTCTTCTCATTTTTTTGACTTTTTTTTCTTTCCTGTTCTGATTAGGTGTTTTCTGCTACCTTGTCTTCCCAATCGCTGATTCGATCCTCTGCTTCATCTAGTCTGCTGGTGATTCCTTCTATTGCATTCTTCATTTCAGTTATTGTATTCTTCACTTCTGACTGGTTCTGTTTTATGATTTCTTTGTCCTTTTTAATGCTCACTGTCTCTTTGTAGAAGTTCTCACTACGTTTCTTGAGCATCCTTATAACCATTGTATTAAACTCTGTATCTGATAGCTTGCTTGCCTCCATTTTGTTTAGTTATTTTTCTGGAGTTTCTGCTTTTGTTTCATTTGGGACACATTTTTTGGTTCCTCATTTTGGCTACTCCTCTGTGTTTGTTTCTGTGTATTAGATCTGCTATGTCTCCCAGTCTTGGGTAGGTGGCCTTATGTAGTAGGTGCCCTGTAGGACCCTGGCACAGTCTCTCTGGACACCTGTTCCAGGTACTCCAGAAGTGTCCCTTGTGTGGGTTGTATGTGACCTCCTGTTATAGTTGAATCTTTATTATTGGCATGTCAGTAGGTAGGATTGACCCTCAGGCTGATTGGTTGTGGGGTTTGGCCACATCCACAGCTTATAGGCTGCTGTGGGGGGCATTTATCCCATTGAGTGGGATTCGTCCTAGTGAGCTCTGGTACCTGTTGAGACCATCTTTTGAGTGTATCATTGGGGCTAATTGAGTTGTACTTTGCTGTAGTCTGAAGCCAACCTCCAACTATGTTGGTTCTGGGGCCTCTTGGGAGGGGCTTCAGTGAAGGCCCTGGTCAGCTACTACTAGGGGCTACATGATAGGATCTACAAAATGGTCTGCAGTTGTTCACTGCCTGTGCTAACACTGGAGGCACATGGGAGAGGCCACTCTACATCGAAGGATGTCTGCCACCAATACCAGGCCTGGAATAGCTCCATAAAAAACCAGGACTACTGCCACCTGCTGGCCCCCTTAAGGTTCAGCTGCTTATAGAGCCTCATATGTGCAGTATGCAAGTTGGGTGAGGCAGGGTCTCAGGCTGCCGCTATAGTGGGAAGAGTTGTGATCACCAGGTTTGTGTACATTCTGGTTTGATGTCAATGCTGAACCTGGAGCTACTCAGCAAAAGTCTTAGAGCACACCAAGCCCAGTTGCAGCCTCCCTGGGGCCTGTGGATTTCAATAGTTTTCCAAGAAATAATGGAATGCAGGTGGGGCTCGCTGCTCATGGAGAAAGTGCCTCTGGTGTTGGGGGCGGAGTCCAGTGAGTCAGCAGGGTGAAACAAGTTGAGCTCAGCAGACCAGTAAGATTGAGATTTGGCCTGTGGGGCAGGGCTCAACATATTAAAGATAGCTCCTGCCTGCTGTCCACATGGGTGCAGGACCCCTCACCGGAAAAATGGCAACACTTCTCCAGCCCTTGCCACAAAGCCACACACCTCAGTCTGTCCCACTTATGCCTCCAACATCCCCCGAGTAACCTTCCCTCCAGCGGAGCCCAAGGTGAGTGCCTGAGAGTGAGTGAGTCTGCTTGCAGGCCATTTAAGAGGATGTCTGGGTTTCCTGCAGCCTTCTGCCCCACTGTAACAGTTAGAATACTCTTTTTCACTGCCAAATGTTGTGAAGGCTCCTCTTCCCAGCACCAGTACTCTGGGCTTGGGAGGCCAGCGTGGGGCTGCAGTCTCTCGCTCCTCCAGGATAAACCTCTGTGGCCAAGATATCCCTCCTGATTCTCATCCACTAAACGCAGGTGTGGGGCCAGTTCCATGACTCTGCTTTCCTACCATTCTCGACATGGTTTCTTTTTTATATCCTTAGTTATAAAACTTCTGTTAAGCTATACTTCAGATGGTTCTCCAGGTTGACTGTTGTATAATTTAGTTGTAATTTTAATGTGTTCATGGCACAGTGTTTATCTACTCTGCCATCTTGCATCTCTCCCTCTCTAAGCATACTTTTAACTTAAGCTAATTTGAATTAGCTTCTGTTCTTAAGATACCATGTCAGTGTGTATTAATATGACTAACTTGCTATGTGAAAGGCATCATTCCAAGCATTTTATATTCATTTATCTCATCAATGAATGAATTTTTTAATCTTCATATCAACCCTAAAATGTATTATTATCTTAATTTTGCATATGAGGAAACTGAAGATTGAAGCATATTAGCAGAAGGTACTTTTTAGAAATGGCAGATTTATGCCCCCTTTATTTGGCCTTTCTCACCTCCTTAAACCCTACTATAGTAAGGTTTAGAAATGGGAGGTGGGGTTTTGTTTTGTTTTGTTTTGTTTTTAGCATTATATACACCAGGAATAAGAACATAGGAGCAGTAAAAAGCAGACAAGCAGATGGAAAAGTGTAATTGAATACGTCCAAGGAAGCTGAATCCTAAACTGGCAGTGAGAAAATTTGAATAGCAACTCATTTTGCCTTTTCCAACTGATCCCAAAACTCAAGAGAGACACCAAGAAGTGGAGAAGATGAGATAAAAAACTGGAGAAATGATTGATGATGTTAAAGGACCAGTTCAAGCCCCAGATGTGGAGTCCCACACATGGAAGTACCTGCTCTTCCCCACCTCTGCCCTCACCCCTCTCCAACAATATACTGGAGACTTAGTCCAGGAAAAGAATAAAACAGAGGGTCCCTCAAATGAGAGACACCAGTGCATTTAAGGGTGTGAGTTCTGTTTCAAAAACAGGAGAATTGGAAACCATGTGTATACTCAGGCTCTCTTTACCTACTTACCTTGCAAAATACTGGCAGCCAGACTCTTATTCAAACAGGAGTCTGAAACACTTGTACTAGCTCAAGAGAAAAACGGAAAGATACTGAGATCGAAAATTCCCTAATGAAATAGCTCAGCCATTTCATCATACAGATCCCCAGTCAATAAGCTCCACCCACCTGCACAAAGCTTTCAGTCAAATTTCTAATATAAATAGCCTATGATCACCAGATAGTACACAGATAAAATACAAAATAAATAGAAAATAGAAACAGCCACTTGGATTAAACTTTTCTTAAAAAACTCAAAATATTCTGATATTAATATAAATAGTATATGTAATATATTCGAGAGATAATAAAATTACGGAGGGGAAAAACCCAGAATGCCTTAGAAAAGTATATTTAGAGGGCACAAAGGAGATCGCTTGGATATTAAAGTATAATAGCATAAATAAAAAATTCAACAGGAATTCTGGAAAATAAAGTTGAGGAAAGTTTATGGAGAGCAGAGCAAAAACGCAAAGCTATGGAAAATAGAACAGGCAGAGAATAGGAAAATTAGGCAGACCAGTCCATGAAATCTAGAAACAGAAACAGAAAATGGAAGGAAGAAAACTAATACAGAAATAATTCAAGAACCTTTTCTAGAACTGAAGCATAGCGTTTCCAGATTGAAATGACTCTCTGTATGTTGATAATGAATGAGAAAAGACCCGCCACAAGATACAGCATTGTGAAATTTCAGGATACTGAATACAAAATAATAATAGTAATAATAATAATAATAACAAAATTATTCAAATTAAAAGTTCACGTTTGATTGAAAAGATCACTAATCAATTTGTCAGTAAGGCATGGAACTTAAAAGCATGAGCTCTTCATTTAGCTCACCTGGATACTAATCTCAGACTCTGTACTTACTAGCTTTATAACTCTGGGAAAATTACTGCATCACTGTGTCTCAGCTTCCATATCTGTAAAATGGAAATTAAACGTAGCACATACCTTGCAGGTTTGTTGTGAGAATTTCATGAAATAATAAACATACAGAACTGTGACTGATACATAGTGCTGAGAAAATGTTATCCTTTCTTACTGAGCCTCTTATTACTAATTCTAGAAGGTAGAAGACAGCAGGGTAAAGCCTTCATAATTCTGAGGATACATGATTCCTAGGCTAGCATTCTATTCCCAGCAATCTGTTAATTAAGTATGAGAGTAAAACGTTTAAAATTTCAGACTTACACAGTTTCAAAATTTTAACTTCCCCTATGTGCACTTTCTCAGGAATTTGTGTTCTGCCAAAACAAACAAGAAAACTAAGAAAGCAGACATCTTGAATCCAGGAAAAAGGAAATCTCATGCAAAGGATGAATCCCCAGAATGAAAGGAGAACCCCCAAAAAACAGCTAGGCTTCAGTTAGTCCAGATGTGTGAAGTCAGAAGGCTCTTGGGAGACTTTCTTTAGGAGGATGAAATTGATGCTTAAATTGTATGTATGTATTGGAAGATTTGCACAACTTGGGGTAGTGCTTGTAAATAAAAGAAATACAAATACATAGGAAGGTAAGAATAAATAATAACCCCACCCACATTTTTTTAAAAAAAACAAACAAATAAGGAAAACCAAAATTTGTACAGAAAAGGAAAAATAATAATAGTACCCGATATGAATCAGTAAGATCTCATGCTTATGTGGTCATAATACTATATACATTGTAGTGATGTAACCAAAATTATGATAAAACTCTTTTCGAAGAAAGGAGGAAGAAAACGGGTGTATATGTATGCTGGGGATAGAGTCAGTGAAAGAGAGCTATAAATGATAATTTTCCATAGTAGGAAGTCAATACATAATGCCTAAAACTGAAAAATCAAGCTCATTTGCTTGTTCCATTTTTTGTTTTTAGAGTGGTGGAAGTATAAAGGCAAATATTTTATTTTTTGTTTTGTTTTTCAATTTTGTTTTTTTTAAATGATTTTTTTTTTCAATTACAGTTGACATACAATATTATATTAGCTTCAGGTATACAACATAGTGATTAGACATTTATATAACTTGCAAAATGATCACCCCGATAAATCAAGTACCCATCTGATACCATACATAGTTATTACAATATTATTGACTATATTCTGTATGCTATAGTTTATATACCCATGACTATTTTGTAACTACTAATTTGTTCATCTTAATCCCTTCCCCCCTTCACCTATACCGCCAATACCCCTCCTATCTGGCAACAATCAAAATGTTCTCTGTATCTATGATTTTATTTCTGTTTTGTTTGTTTGTTTTGGTTTTTTGGATTCTACATATAAGTAAAATCATATGGTATTTGTCTTTTTCTGTCTGACTTATTTCACCTAGTATAACACCCTCTCAGTCCACCAATGTTGTACATGGCAATATTTCATTCTTCTTTATAGCTGAGTAATGTCCCATCGTATATATGTACCATTTCTTCTTTATTCATCTATTGATGGACACTTAGGTTGCTTCCATATCCTGGCTACTGTAAATTATGCTGCAAAGAACTTATGGATGCATATGTCTTTTCAAATTCGTGTTTTGGGTTTCTTCGGATAAATACCTAAAAGTGTAATTACTGGATCCTTCTTTGTCTCTTGTTAATAGCTTTTGTTTTAGTCTACTTTGTCTGTTGAAATTATTGCTACCACAGCTTTTCTTTGTATATATTTTTTTAATGAAATATCTTTTTCCATTAATTGACTTTCAGTCTCTGTGTCTTTCAATCTGAAGTGAGCCTCCTGTAGGCAGCATGTAAAAGTCTTATTTTTCTTATCCATTCAGTCACGCTATGTCTTTTGATTGGAGCATTTCATCCATTTATATTTAAAGTAATTGTTGATAGATAAGTAGTTATTGCCATTTTACTATTCATATTTTTTATCTTATTTCTCTTTCTTCTTCTTCTCCTCCTCCTCCTCCTCCTCCTCCTCCTCCTCCTCCTCCTCCTCCTCCACCTCTTCTTCAAGAAGTCCCTCTAACATTCCTTGTAATGCTGCTTGGTGGTGATGAACTCCTTTAGCTTTTTCTTGTCTGAGAAGCTCTTTATCTGTCCTTCAATTCTAAATGATAGATTTGCTGGGTAGAGAAATATTGATTGTAGATCATTGCTTTTCATCACTGAATATTTCATGCCAATCTCTTCTGACCTACAAAGTTTCTGTTGAGAAATCACCCAACAGTCTTATGTGAGCTTACTGATAGGTAATTATTAATAACTGCTTTTCTCCTGCTGCTTTTAAGATTCTTTCTTTGTCTTTAACCTTTAGCATTTTAATTATGATGTGGTTTGGTGTAGGCCTGTTTGGATTCATCTTATTTGGGACTCTCTCTGCTTTCTGGGCTTGCATGTGTATTTCTTTCACTAGGTTAGGTGAGTTTTCCATTATTATTTCTTCAAATAGGTTTTCAATTTTTTGGTCTCCTCTCCTGCTGGCACACCTAAAATGGGAATCTTGGTACATTTGATGTTTCCCACAGGCCCCTTAAACTCTCCTCAATTTTTTAGATTTTTTTTCCCCTTTTTCTGTTTTGATTGGGTGTTTTCTGCTACTCTTCCTTCCAAATCGCTGATTCAATCCTCTGCTTCATCTAATCTATTGTTGCTTCCCTCTAGTGTATTCTTCTTTTCAGTTATTATACTCTTCAGCTCTGACTGATTCTTTTTTATATTTTCTATCTCCATTTTTATGTTTCCTATTTCTTTGTTCTCACTGAGATTGTTGATCATCCTTGTAATCATTATCTTTGACTCTGCATCTGGGAGTTTGCTTGTTTCCATTTTGTTTAGTTCTTTTCTGGAGCTTTGTTCTGATTTCATTTGAGATATGTTTCTTTATCTTCTCATTTTGGCTGCCTTTCTGTGTTTGTTTCTATGTATTAGGTAGAGCTGCTATGTCTCCCAGTCTTGGTAGAGTGGCCTTATGTAGTAGGGGTCTGGTGGGGCCCAGTGGCACAGTCTCTCTGGTCACCTGTGCCAGGTGCTATAGGTGAGTTCCTTGTGTGGGTTGTGAGTGCCCTTCTGTTGTGGTTGAGCCTTGGTCGCTGTTTGGACATTAATGGGAGGAATTGATCCTCAAGCTGGTTGGTTGTGATGACTATCCATGACTACAGTGGAGTAGCTGTTGTGTAGGGGCTGACCCTTCAGAGCAGGATTTCCTTTAGGAGGGCCAAGTCTGCCCTTTGGTTGTGTTGTTTGTGGAGGTGGGTGTGTGATTCTCTGGTGTGGTCTGAAGCTGGCCACCAGATGTGTTAGTTCTGGGGCCCTTTAGAAGGTGCTTTGATAAAGGTCAAGTTCAGCTGCTGTCTGTGTCCCACCCGGGGCCACTTGGTATGAGCTACAAAGTGATCTGCAGATGATTGCCACATGTGTTGGGGTTGGAGTTGCCTGGAAGAAGCTAAGCTGTGAACTGTGGCCAGCTGCCACCAGTGTCAGGCTTAGCGCTGCTTAGCAAGAGGTATGGGGTACACTGAGGCAAGGTGCTACTTGTTTGGGGTTTCTGAACCTTTGATAGACTTTTAGGAAAGTCCACAGCATGAGCCAAGGCAGAACATTTGTATGGAAAAGCAACTGGAAGTGGCTTGGGTGGGCCCACAAGTTTGGTGGAGTGGGGCGTCTCAGGGAATCACCAGGATGGGATGAATTGTGTTAACCAGGTTTATGGAGACTCAGATATGTTGCCTGCCTGAGTGTGCAGACCAGATAGTGGGAGAGCTCAACAAAAGAACAATGTTTTCTGCCAGCATTTCTGTCTCGAAGAAAGCTGCCCCATCCAATCCTCACTCTAAAGCGAGACAACTTAGTTCTTCCCTGTATGTCCCTGGTGACTTTTGATCTGCTTCCCCAGTGCTGGAGCTCAGAGAGAGTAAATCCATCAGCAAGTAAGTCTGTGCACAGGCCCTTTAAGAGGAACACTTGGGACTTCAGCCACCCTCTGTCTCACTCAGCCACAGTCTCTGCTGGTTTTCACAGCCAGAAGTTATAGGAACTTCTCTTCCCAGCACTAGAACTCTGGGATGGGGAGCCTGGTGTGTGGCTGGGACCACTTTCTCTTCAGCCAAGATAGTCCTCCTGATCTGACCATCACATATGGGTGTAAGACCAGTCTGTTCCACATCTCTGCCCCCACCTACCTTGAGGTTTCTGCTATATATCCTTAGCTATAGGACTTCTGTTCAGCTAGACCTCAAGTGATTCTCAATGATTGTTGTTCTGTAGTTTAGTTGTAATTTTGAGGTGGTCACAGGAGGATGCGAGCACAGCATTTACCTACTTCGCCATCTTGAAGGGAAGCCCCCTGGAGGCAAACATTCTAAGAATCAGTTAAAAGGGCTGAAAGTGGCTGCCTCTAGGGAACAACAATTGGAAAGAGGTAATCTGAATTACTATCATGAGTAACTTTGATAAAATTAACACTGAATTCAAAAACAAACATTGTCTAAAAAATTAGAGCACAATTAAATTAAATAAGACATTTGCTCAAGGTCAGAGATCTTGAAGGTTGAAAAACTAGGGTTCAATAGCCCACCTCTACATATTGTATAAATATTTCATTTTAAGGGGTGGATAATACTCTATGAGTGAATATTTCCTAATTTATTTAGGCAGACCTCTATTATTAACTATTTAAATTCTTTCAAAAATGTCATTATTATTATGTAACCAATATCCTTATATCCTCAAATATTAATCTCTGACAAAACTCTGATGATTTATTTTAGATAAGTATTTAAAAGTAGAACTCCTTTGTCAAAAAACAAAGACGATGAACTCTAAGCCTCTTCATATATTTTCCCAAATTATTTTCCAGAAAAGTTATAGCAAAATACTCTCACACCAGCAATAGAGGAGAACAAGTCTCTCAGCATACTCTCACCAGCATTAACTATTAATTTTCAATCAATTTTGTCATTTAGTATCAAGAAGACATGATTTTACTGACTTATCAAAGGAAAAAATAGTTTTCGTTCATATGAATGGCAGCCTAATAATAGTCAGCAAATTTTAGCGCCTTTCTACAGACATAGCGTAGAAGTCAGTCAGTCAGTTCACCTTTGGGGCTCTTAACTTTGATCAGGATATTTGGGGGTAAAAACATGCTACTACACAAGTTATGTGATACAGACTTTATTGTACTTTGTCTTGTAAAAATAAACTTTATTCTGAGCTGAGGGAAATGAATGATCTTAGACTTTGAACACAGCCTTTCGTTTTATATGTAGTTGTGTATTTCATGGCTATCTTAACTTTACACAGTGTTTCTCTATTAAAACATTTATTCAGTGTTTATTTAGCAAATGTTTATTAAGTGTATACAGTGTTCTAAAATGTACTAAGTGCTGGGACACGATGGTAAACAAAACAGTCCCTGTTTGGAAAGCTCAATCCTTATGTAGGATTTACATAACAGCCTCAGAAACTCCAGACCATCTCAGCAATTGAAGGGGAAAATTATTTCTGAAAATAAAAATGTCTCTATAGCATGAGAAGTAGGGGTGAATAAGTCAACTTCCTGATTGCCACCCTTGAGTCTACTTAGAAATCATTGCACATCAGAATATTTAAACTAATCATGTATGATTGCAATTAAATATATGGTATGCACCTGTGACTCAGACACCAAGTAGTCTCTATTCTGTTTATGAAATGGGTAGAAAAAAGGCTTTTCTTCATATGAAATATATATTATTTCCCCAAACTCTATTTATACATTCTCTGTAACTTGGTTTTTTGTCTGAAGAGAGATTTGATCTTAGTTCAGAAAACACACCTCAATAGTGTTACATGATTGTATCTGAACTGCATTGTCAACGACACTTCAGAAGAAAGCTACATATGGGACCTGACACATACCGTAAGGTATGTCAACATTGAATTATATCTCCATGGTAAGAAGGAAAAACTTGACAGAATTTTCACCCACCAGACCATCCTGTTGCTCTGCTTCTCAGCCTCAGTGACAGTTTCTCATTTGTCCAAAAGCTATTTCTCTGACAGAAACATGCCTTCTTTTTGTTAAGCAGATTTAGAATTATAACTCTCTAAAAACAAACAAACAAAGAAACAAAAACTAAACAAACAAACAAAAACACTGCCAAGTAAGGGGAAATGACATCTATCTTTTCTTGTTGTGGAAATCAAAACACTTTTAGTCATTACATGTTATTAGATTAATTATATATTGTTCAAAATATACATTCCCATCCCATGGACACCAAGCTTGGTCATGTCGCTTTGCTTTGACAAATTAAAGGTGAGCAGAGGGGAAGTGTGTCCCTCTGAGCTTGCGATTGTGTCATGCTGTTCTCCCTCTGAAACCTCCATTAAGGCCTTTCAGTCAGTCAGCCTGAATCCGATTTGAAGATATTGAGCTGCCCAATGGCAGCTGACCTGTGTTTGACATGTAGCCTGAGGGAGAAATAAATGTCATTGTTGTAAACTACTGGGATGTTTGGGTTGTCTTATGACAGCAAAACTGAGCTTATGCTGTGAGCCTAGCTCTAATCAGCAATGAAGTTTACACCTGTTCCCCTTGTTCCTCTCACCTCCTCCATCTTCTTCCTCCATGTCCT
The DNA here is from genome assembly GCF_004115265.2 of Rhinolophus ferrumequinum. Classification (NCBI taxonomy): domain Eukaryota; kingdom Metazoa; phylum Chordata; class Mammalia; order Chiroptera; family Rhinolophidae; genus Rhinolophus; species Rhinolophus ferrumequinum. Next base: position 63,982,440 of record NC_046285.1, read on the forward strand.
TACCCCGCTCCTCCCCCTTTTCTACCAACTGCTCCTTCCCAGGTTATACTTACTGATTTCTAAGTTTCTCCCTCCTCTAATAATTGTCTTTAGACTTGAGTGTTCCAGCTTCTCTTCTTAAATTCACTCTTAGCTATGTCCATCATTTTCATTTTTTCGGGTATTTGCAGTCAGAGGCCCCAGTGCATGATTGGGGCTCAGATAAGATTCCTCTGCTACTTAAATCCCTTGCCCTTGAGTCTTCCACACTGGTGTCCTGATAAAATCAAATTAACATTCAGAAACCCTTTGGATAGAAAAAGAAGTGACCATAAAGGAAATTAGGGGTGTTTTAAAAGAGTTTAGGAGCTAATTATAGCCATGGAAGTCTCATGTTTTCCGTTTTTCTTTTAGCATCAGTTACCTCCTGAATCACGCACTGCCCAATGCCAGCTGCAAGTCCTAGCTTCAAAGTAAATCTGGCCAGTTCTGAAATTCTAGTTACTAATTCAAACTATATGTTCACCCAGGACTTAATTAAGCATCCAGCATTACTGAAAATGTAGATTCCCTCATCCTGAGATATCTGTACCTGGTAAATGGTGCAAAGGGCAAATGGGAACACAGGGCCCATGTCCAATTTCAGTGTCACATGTATGAAACTTACATGGGAAAATAGTATCATTAGATTCACCATCCTTTATAAAATCAAACTATAATCCACCATCTTTGCAGGAAGCAAATGCCACAGCACAAAGCCAGAAGATCTCTGAAGGGGTAGTGGTGTCAGACAGTAGCAGCAGGAGCTGGTATTCTCAAGTCCGACACCGTTTAAATCGGCTTCGAGATGAACTCTGTCGGCTCCGAAAGCCAGCACTGCTCACTGCCGTCAGGTAAGCACACACATTTTTTTTTCTAGTCTGGTAAAAAGGATTGAGAGCTTTGATTTTCCTCCTCAGTTTCTATCTTACAATTTATAATGCTCTCTAAGGAGCTCATTTATCTTTCTCATCTAAAGATATAGGGTATGTCTGCCCAGGTGGGTGTTCTGGGTGTTTAGAAGCAGAATTTGAGGAGAAAGTCAGTTTGCCAGATAGTTGGCTTTTCAGGAGTGGGCCATGTATTTTCTCCAGGAAAGCTCCTGTAGGTACAGATGTGCTGGGAATTTAAAGAGACTGTTGTGTGGGAGTGGGGGAGGTGTGTGCGGGGGCGGCGTGCGGGTTACAGTGTAAGGGGGTATAACGTCATAAGTTTTAAGGAAAATTGAAAAGTTTCTAGAAAAGAACCTGATAGAGCATACAATTTTCTGGTACAAAAACTTAAATGTGTAGTTCTGAAAGACAGAAAATTGTCCAGTTTATTTTGCCACGATTGCCAACTAGACAAAATTTGGATAAATCTGATTCCAAATCCTATTAAGCCCTGATGGTAATTGGAATTCTATAGCTTCTAGAAAGCTGACTGAGCAATTTTCACAATGTGCAGTAGCCCCTACCTCTTATCAGTGGGGATATGTTCCAAGACCCCAGTATATGCCTTAAACCACATAGTACCAAAACCTATATATATATATATATATTATGTTGTTTTTCTACACATGCATAGCTATGATAAAGTTTAATTTATGAAGTAGGCATAGCAAGAGATTAACACCATAACTACTAATAAAATAGGACAATTATAGCAATATACTGTAATAAAAGTTATGTGAATGTGGCCTCTATCTCATAATATCTTATTGTACTATACTCACCTCTTCACTTAAAGGAAGCACTTTATCGCTTCTCTTTGGCATATCTGAATTGCCAGCATCACTGCTCTTGTGCTTTTGGGCCATTATTAAGTAAAATAAGGGTTATTTGAACACAAGCACTGTGATATAGTGACCGTTGAGTTGATAACCAAGTCAGCTAACTACTAAGTGGTTAATGTGCAGGTAGCACATTCAGTGTGGATACGCTGACTGGACAAAGGGAAGATTCATGCCCTGGGTGGGACAGAGTAGGATGGTGAGAGATTTCATCAAACCATTCAGAATGTCCTACAATTTAAATTTTATAAGTTTTTTATTTCTGGAATTTTCCATTTAATGTTTTTGGGCAATGGTTGACCCAGGTAACTGTAACCATGGAATGTGAAAGCACGGATAAGGAGGTACTACTGTGTAAGAATCTCTGCATGATTTCTACTACTCTTCCTTTTCAGGCTAAGAAAGAGGGAGAAAAGAGGATAGAGTGGATGAGATAATCCACCTAGAAAACATTTAATTGCTTTACAGGTTTTGTTTAATTCAGCAAACTGGTTCTTAACTTTTCTGAGCTCACTATGAATACCTTTGCTTGTCACCAAATTTCTGTCTATTGCTATTCGTTGCTCAGTTGTTTGTGTGTGTGTGTGTGTGTGTGTGTGTGTGTGTGTTTTAGATCATCTTATCTCCTCTAAATATTATTTTAAAAGTTTCCTTAAGGGAGCAAGAGCCAATTTGCTAAATACTTTATACCTTTTTCATGTACAACGTTCACAACACTATCTCGATAAGGATTTTTAAAAATATATTCTTGAACATGACTTATACCATATCCTTGAAGGCAAAGCAGGAGAGTGATGTGTTAAATATTCTGATCACCACATGCAACTGCTAGGAAGAATAAATCAATAGAAACAATTAAAAGTGTGTCAAACATAATAAAAAGAACAATTACTAATCAAACAAATGATTATCATCTTGACAGTTTTATACAAGTTGAGCCCAGGAAGTACAACATTTGAATTCATGAGAGAAAGGAATGCATTCTTAAAATATCAAAAGTAGAACCTAAATCTTTTCAGCATATATTGTTTCATGTCTTTTAGAATTTGATGTAAGGTACTCATGCGGTCTAAATTAAACATAATGAATTACTAATATAGTATGTACTTGTGTCTAGGTCATTCATAGAAAACTTTATTATTTGGTGAACTTTAATATTCAAACATTAGCATGTTACTTAAAAATATGGGGGGGTGGGCAGAGCACTAATGGCCAAGGTGAGTTTCTAGAAATAAAATTCCCTGCACTGGTTGGTTCTAGCTTCAAAGTGTGTGGCTAAACAACATCCTTGAATTGAACAATAATGGAAAAATAGCCAGAAAATTTTGGGTATGGTGAATGCATTATTTGTTGGAATGGGCACTAGACCATTCAAGGATATTATTTATTTGCTTGTATACTAAGTCTAGATGTTCTAGGTATTTAGGGTTACTTGATAAGTAACATAATATGTATACAATAAGGAAATAATAAATACCAATATAAATACATAGAGAAAAATGTGTTCTGGATGCTTGTATTAGACAATAGTATTACTCATATCATGAGACTGACCTGTAAATTTGTTTAAATTAAATGTACATATATTTCTTGGTCATTGCTTCAGTGTTCAGTCCTTTTCCCTAAGCCCCTTGAACCCCCCCTCAAAATAAAAAAGAGGAAATTCAGAATATTTTATGCATTCTACCAAACTCCTAAGAAATACTTATTTTAACTTAATCATTCTGTCACTTGTTTCATTGGAGTAGTGACTCCTCAGTTTTTCATTTTAGGAGCTACATTCTGCCAGTTCATGGTGATCCTTTTTGTATCTTCTGATGGAGCAAAAAGTAACTGGCACATTTGTGTCTTTGCTTCTGTGCTGTCTCCACCTAGAATGCCCATGACTCTAAATTTAGTTTTATTCATGCTTTAAAGTCTGGGTCGATGGCATCTTCTTGAAGATTTTGTTGTACACAGTAGGCAGTCAATAATTAATCTGCTTTTTTACACTTATTAAAATGTTGTGACCAAACATGTAAATCTTTCTACCAGATTGTATTTTATTTTATTTTTTTTTTTACAAAATTTACTTCATTTTGTGATTTCTACCTGATGGTGTTAGATTTAAAACTAGAAGTGAGTTTCAAAGATTTGAATTAAAGCTTCATACTGCCCCTATTAGTTAGTAGTTAAAAAGAGAGTACTAAGCTCTTGTATTCCAATGGTGGTTGTTTTTTGTTTTTGCTTTTATCCTACTATAGCATCTTAGTTTCTTTCTTTGATTGTATTACTTTGTGTAGCAGAGTTGGTTTATCTTCATGTGTACCTTATTTTATCATGATTACTGTTTTCTAAGCATTCATCACACGATAAATTAACTCATTGATGTATTGTAATCATATTTGAGAGCCTGTCATTTCCAGGAACTATTCTTACACTCCTTGATTATAGCTCATTTTTTTTAAACAGTGGAAGTGAGTATTTTTACTAAAGTAAATTTTTTTGTGTGTGTGCAATTTAATTCTTTACTTCAACTTTATAAGTGGATAGTCACTTGTTTTACACTTGCTTATTCTTTTTTTTTTCATTTTTTTATTCTTAGTTTCAGGTGCACAAGACAAAGTAATACTTAGACATTTATGATTTATATCCCTCACACTGTGTGAACCCCCCTCCCCCATCCACTATCCCTCTGACATCGCACAGAGCCATTACATTTCCACTGTCTCTATTCTTAATGCTGTACTCCGCTTACTAAAGTTAACTTTTGAAGTTATTTTTTTTTGTTTGTTTGGAGTGGCTTTTGAAGTTTGGGTTTTTTGGTTTTTGGGGTTTTTTTTTACATTTAAGACAAACTCTTTGAATGTTGTTATTATCATTTTGATCATTACTGATGCCTCTCATGCTATTTTATTTTTATAAATAAATTGCCTGAGATGGTGACTTTGGCTTCCCAGGAATCACTTATGCTTACTTTCTGGTTTGTCTTAATATCAGCAAACAAGTAACTCCAAATTAGCAACCTCTTAGTACATTAAATATGAAATGGGATTTTAAAAAAGTGTATGAGTATATTAGTGGATCGCATCTGAATTCCTCTTAGGAAGACAAATGTTTTTGAAAAGGAAATTGCCTATGGTGTGGAAGATGAGGACTCAAGATTATAGTCTGGATGGAAATATATGGAAGTATTAGCTAAAGTATGAAGCATGAAAAGTTATCACAGATTTGGGGGTTTCAGTGAGGAAGAGAAAAATAAGAGAGGATTAGTTAGAGAGGAGAAGTGCTCAAATTATGTGACAGAAGACTGGAGCCTGAAGAGAGTTAGTTGATGAATAATTCTTGCTAGCAGGGCTATTGAAGGAGTTTTAAGAAAAGGATTATATAATAATTCAGTTTTAAAATATTTTCTGTGTGACTTTGTACTGTAACTCCCTCTCCCATTGCCTTAAAACGGCAGAGAAGTCATCCACACAAATAATTGCCATCATTTTGGAGACATCAAGGAAAAGTCTTTGCTCCTCCTTGTTTTGTGTAAGACAGAGCAAAGAGAATAATCACAAGATGAGATAACAGCAAAATTCAGAATTCAGCAAGAATAGGAAATGAGAACTACTGGTGTCCATGAAAGCACCAATTAATAGATATCTCTGCAAAGGTGCGGTAGTGGAAAAGGGAATGGGTTTTCCACTTCCTAAAGGGATAGAAGTGTTGAGCCCGTATTATGGTGATCTTAAAAAAACATTGTTAATTTGGTTGACATTTGGGATACACCTATAAATGATAAATACCAAATCTATAAAAGTGTTTTTGAACTTTTTATAAAAGATGGTGCTATCAATGCAAATATGTTTTCTTTGCCATCCGATTGTGTCATATTTCTTATGTCCTCCGTGTGTGGGTTAGCAGAATATCGTTATCTTCATTTTCAAAATGCAGACACTAAGACATGAACAAGGTTAGTGAGTGACTTCCTGAAGGCCAGTCGGTAAATTAGAAGTGAAATGGAGCAGAATCCAAAACCCATAACTCAGGTTCCACTCATGATCTATAAATACTTTCGTGAGAATAGTTAATACCTGGCACTTCACTAGCTGTGTGACACTGTGCATGTCTCTTGGTAGTCATGCCTTGGGGGTTTTTTGTTTGTTTGTAAAATAGTAAATAATATTGAATAGTTTTGAGAATTAAATGATCTAATGTACATAAAACATTAAGCACAGCAGCTGGAACCAAGTAAGCATTCAATGAATGCTAGTATTATTTGTTTTTTAAAATTTTATTTGGAGAATAAGATTAATATTAGTAAAATTATTCACATTTCTTTCAATTCCAGAAAGCATTGTCTGTAAACATTCAAGAAGGATTTTTGGAACAGAATTTTAAAGCATTCTGGTTTTTTAGCTCACATCAATTTCAACCTCATGGAGACTTCAAATTTACACTAATTGAATAAGGTCTAAAAGGAAATTTCAAGTGACACAGGGACTTCAGATCCCTCGAATCTTCCACCAGTTGATTGTTATTCTGGGTGGGACCCAGTCAGCTTGGGCTCAGGCTTAATCTTCCAAAGATGTCTCACAAATAGAGAAATCAGTGAAAGAATCCATAGAAGCTGATGGTACAAGTGCCAAAGTCAGAGTCTGCATGTCAAATTATAATGCTGCTGCACTACCTTTTCTTAGAACATTTTCTTTTATCATCAAGATTTAAGTATCAGAGTTTTGGACTTCGTCCATCTTCTTGAATGTAGTTTATACTTCAAAGATTAGAGATTATGAAAGGAACCTTTTATCCTGGTAGAAGCAACTCTTTCTTAAAATTGAGAAAATTGAGTCCCAGGGATGTTAGTAACTTGCTTAAGTTCCACAGATGCTTTCTTTTTAATTTTTCTGTTTTTGAGAGGCAGCAGGCAGGCATTTATTGAGCCCAGTAAGAATAGCTATGCAGGACCACACTGATTCAGGCAGAAGCTCAAACAGCATTCTGATTAGGAGACAAAGAAATGGGTGTTAATGAGAAAGGGAAGGGGAACAATTACATCCAATAGAAGGAAGGTATTTCTATTGGTGCAGGTAACATAGCAATGTTAATCCTAAACAATGTTTTTAATTTTTAGTCTAGCGACTGCTTTCTTATTTTTGCAAACAATTCTTTTGCAAGGCACAAGGTTGCTAAGGCCCAGTCCAAAGGTTATTTTGTCCTCATTTAACATTTCAAAGATTTGAGGCATAAGAATTGCAAGGCAGTTCCCCTGGCATGGCAGCTTTGGCTCCATTTTAAAGTGGTTCTGTTTATATTATTGTTTGCAACATAAAGAACTTTTTCTGGTGGTAAGATACTCTGCACATTATACAAAAGCTGGTACCGAGTTGTAACTTGCATGGGTTTCTTTCTAATGAAGTAAAAGTAGAAGACTAATATCATCACCAAGAATGACAGGTAATTAATTTTTATTACACCTTTATTGAGTTGTAATTGACATATAATAAAATGGATATATTTAAAGATTATATTTTGGTTAAGTTTTTACATATGTATACTCATGAAACTGTCACCGCAATCAAAATAATGAACATGTCTCACCCCAGAATGTTTTTTCATGTCTCTCTGTTACCGGAGAGTGGGCCTTCCTCAGTGTGGTGTCCAGGTCCTTGGCATCTCAAGCAAAGAATTGAATGAAATACCAAGGTAAAGTAGTGAAAAAGCAGTTTATTAGAATAGATAGTACACTCCAAGGAAATAGGAGCAGACTCTAGCAGTAGAGAATGGCTCAAGGGCCCAAAGTGGCATTTTTAAGAGAAAAAGTACACTCCAAAGAGTTTGGAGCGGGCCAAACAAAAGAAGAGGTTCAAAAGGCCCTGACTGGCAGACTTGGAGCTTTTATCCCTTTTTTTTCTCTAGAATGGGCTGTTCCTTTCCTGGTGTGGGGCCACTTGATTGACACCTGTGATTGACAAGAGGCTATTACCTCATAGTCTTAGACTGCGCATGTTCCTTCCCAGAATTCAGTATGTTATAATGATATTAATGAACTTCCAGGCATATGTATGATATTATAATGATGGTATAATGAGACCCAGGTGAAATGAAGGCAGTTGTGGCCTGTACTGCACAGGTGTGAGTGACCGGTTTAATTTAGTTGGGTATTTTGCATCATTTGTTTCCTCATAGGGATAGATAATTACAGTGAGAAAGGGAAGTTTTGGGCGGAGAAGGGAGGTCTTTTGTGTGGTAATACAGAAACCTGATGCCTATCTCTAACTGCCTGCCTTGTTTTTCCCTTGAGAGACGTGATCCCCATAAAATCTCTATGGGAATTTGAGGGACAGGAGGTCTGTTCTTCTGTATCTGCTTCCTGCTGGGCAGGGGCGTAGAGCTGTCCCTACATATTGGGGGATTCACGGAACTCTCGCCCTATCTGATCTCAGATGAGAGGAAGGGGTCTCGAGATCTGCCTGGAAGACCGTGTGGGACTGGCAATCTTGCTGGGGTATCCTCTGTATCCCCAAGGCCCCTAAATAAGGAAAAATAGATTTTAATTAATAAATCTGTTAGCTCTATAGAGCCTGTGTCCATTCAACCAGTCATTTAGGTGGCATCAATTGTCCAGGAGCTGGGCCCAGAATGGGTTGGAAAGAACATTAGGCTTCAGTGATTACAATCAACAAGTATACTGGCCTGGGGGAATGTTAAAACCTATTTGGTCTCTGGGATGGAATTGTCCAAGAGTGAGGTCCTGAATGGCTTGAGGGGTGTTGGGAAGTCACAGGCTTTTTTTTTTTTTTTTTTTTTTTTTACGGTTTAAAGGTTATTTTATTAAATATCTTCAGTTCAAGGTTTCATTGTAACCAAGCTATGAAGGGTCTACCAACATTCAGAACAAACACTAGTTTTAAATTATTTCTATGTCATCATGCAAAAATTCTGCATCAAATGCCTTCCATTTTCTGTTTAAAAGGTGACTTTTTTTTAATAGTCTATTGTCTATAGATGCCGACATTAGCCCCAGAAGAGGAGTAAGAATGCTAAGAAGTGGGGCTGGAGCAGCCATATGAAGCTATGGGTCTTAATGAACTCTAAGACCATTTGTCTTCAAGCCAGCAAAACCAAACCCTGTGGTGAAGGTGTCTGCGTGCTGGTACTGCAGGCTGCAGGGCAGGAAAGGGCTAGGGCCCAGGGGCTGGGGCATGCATGAGGTGCTCGAAGGAGCCTGGCTAAACCCAAGCACCAGCATCTGTGAGTCTGCTCTCTTCTCAGCTTTTAAGTCGTTATCTGATGCCGGGGTGAGAAACATCCTGTGATTCAGGCTAGGAGCAATCTTTAGTGTAGGACTCAGAAACTGATTAGAAGAGTAATCGAAGCCGGGGCTAAGAGCTAAGAAACTAGGGAAAGGGAGAGTTAAAATGTCTATAGTAGGGGGTGCTCCCATATCATCTCTGTGATCCTTTCCTCCTGCTTTCCCTTGTTTCCTGCCACTTCGAGCCCTGTTGCCCCAACGCAGCTACTGATCTTCTTTCAATTATTATAGTTTAATTTGCATTTTCTAGAATTTTTATGAATAAAATTACATGGTATCTATATTTTGTTTGGCTTCTTTCACTTCAAAAAATTATATTGAGATGTATATCTGTTTTTGCAGGTATCTATAGTTGTATCCTTTTATTGCTGAGAACTGTTCCATTCTATGGCTATACTACCATTTGTTTATTCATTTGCTGAGTAGACAGGTGGTGATGGTAGACATTTAGGTTGTTTTCAGTTTGGGGTTTAAAAATAAATTGTCTGTGAGCGTAGCGTAAAAAACTTTGAGTTGACACTGGTTTTTGTTTTTCTTGGGTAAATACCTAGAAGAGGGTGAAATGTTTGAGTTGTACAGTAGGTATGTGTTTAACTTTTTAACAAACTGCCAAACTGTCTTCCAAAGTAGTTATACCATTTTACGTTTCCACTAGCAGTGTGTGAGGGTTCTAGTTGTTCTATGTCTTCACCAACGTTTTGCAGAGCCAATCTTTTTTTTATTTTAGCCATTCTAGTGGATGTGTAGAGCATGTCATGCAGTTTTTATTTGCGTTTCACTCACTAATGATAGTAAGCATATTTTCATGTGCTTATATGCCATCTATATATTTACTTTGATGAAATGTCTGTTAAAACCTTTTACCCATTTTAAAAATTAGATTATTTTTCTTCTTATTGCTGAGTTGTAAGAACTCTTTATATATGCTGGATAAAAGTCCTTTGCCAGAAACTTTTTCTTGCTTTATCACACTGGTGACAACCTCCAGTACACTGTTGAATAGAATGGTGAGATCTGACATCCTTACCTTGTTCCTCATGTTAGAAGTAAGTCTTTCTCCACTAAGATGATGCTCTTTATCAGGTTGAGGAAGTCCTCTTACATTTATTGAACAAGAATTTTTGTTTGTTTGTTTGTTTGTTTAACTAGGACAGAATTCCCTTGCTGCCGTAGGAGAGAGCTATGGCATTTACTTTTCTCACAGGCATAGAACCCCTGTGTGCAAAAGTAAAAGTGGCTGCATATATTGGAATTAAGCTGTACTAGCCACACTAAAAGCAAATTTTTGCTTCTAAGAGGAATGAAAAACTACTAATATATGTACCTGTGTTCTTCTTTCTATGCTTATATTAGAAATTAATAGTCGATCACAACATCCTTTCCCAGAGAACCCAAATGCACACACAGAAACTGGATCTGTAGAGGGTCTAGGCACACACTAAAGGTGGCATATATGTGGACGTTTCCATCCTGACCTGCAATGTTACTACATAAAACATAAAGAACACAATATTCAGTTGTGTGACAGAATACAGCTGTAGGCATAACATCACTTGGTATCTGGATAGGGTTAGTAAGCAACTTTAGAGAACCATCCTGTAGCTTTGGGAACTTTTTCATAACATTTCTCTGCACAACCTAGTGGAGAGGGCAGGGATTGGGGAGGGCATATCATTTACAACATTGTAGAACCATAGGATGTTCCAGGTGGAAGGCTCCTTTGAGATCATCTGACTCAGAAGTTTCCAGACTTTCCTGTTCCTAGCTTCAGAACATTTTCTTTTTAAAAACCCTACAAAAAAGTCCAATATATAAGCCAGCTAAAAGTAGGAGTGTTATAGTCTCCCCACGCCCCACTCTTTTATCACTTGGGAGCCCAAGCTATCTCACTGAAAAATGCTAATGCTTCATTGAGCAAAATTTCAAAACCACTAAACTTGTCCAACTTTTACTTAACGAATGTTGAAGTATGAGGAGTGTTGTCAAATGCTTCAGATCACCCAGTAAAGAATGACAAAACTGAGACTTAAAGACACATCACTTGATCCTGGTCTGCTATTTTGTTTCTGCACCCTATGCACACAAAGAAAATATTTCTCTTGCATACGTATAAGTGATTAATGATAATAATAAAACTGCACTCTCACTTATGATCTCATTTGGCTCTTTAGCAACTTCATTTCCGAATTAGGAAACTGAGTCTCAAAACGAAGCACCTTATCCAAGGTTACAGAGATGGTATGTTGTTAGGTCGGGACTCAAGCACAACTTTACATATACTTAGACGAATGCATCATGTATGCTTTGTACCCATAGAGATTCAGGGCTCACAGATTTCTGCAAGGCTCCAGACTCATGTATCTGATGACTCATGGGATAATTCTATCTCCACCTTTGATGCCCCACAAGGATCCCCAACTTGTCCCATCCAAAGGTGAACTAAAATCTCTGCTACCCCCTCAAACACATATAGGTGGGGGCTGAGCTTTATAATAAAATGTCCCCAGGCATTACTAATGCACAGCTAGGATGGTAAACCACTGGCCTAGAGAACAGAAGCCCAGCTCCTTAGCACAGAACACAAAGCGTCTGTGATAATTCCAGGTCCACCTCTCTATTCTAATCCTTCAATACTCTGTGCCCGATGCTTTGTACTCCAGGATCATAATATTGGCAGTTTATGAAACTTGATACATTCTTTCACCATTTTGCACATTGTGTTTCTTCTCTCATCCCATAAAAAACCCTTATTCATCCTTTAAGACCCTGCGTAAACAGTGTCTCTTGGGTGAAGATTTCCCTGACCTTTCTAGGCAAAGTTCAAAGGCTCATTCTTCTTGTTACATTTTACCATATATATTATTCTATTATTGCATTTATAATAATGATTCATTAAACAATTGTCTCCCTTATTGGAATATTGGCAGAGCCATGTCTTGTTCATGTTTTTTGCATAATGGGGATGGAGGTTTTCCAGTCTACCACCATTTCTCATTTCCCCTCCTGTGACTCACTAAACATTTTGTAGGACTATTCTTTCTTCTATACATGAAGGAACCATGAACATAGCTTATGAGCATCTCCTGCAAATTATCTGTAACAGAATTGCGAGCGTTGGCAGCAAAAGCAAACCAAGTCAGCAGTCTAGAGATTGATGATCACAGCCTGAATCACTGTTACTTGCTCAGTTAAAAAGCACATATTTATTGTGTGTCTGTTGTATGCTTGGCACTGCACTAGGCATCCCAGCATTACCATAACATGCGATCTCTGCTTGAAGTTGCTAACTCTATAGTTTGCCACCCTGACCCATACAAAAACCTTGAGGAGTGTCAAGCATATTTGCAACTTAACTGATGAATAAACAGAGATCGGGTAGCATTTATGCTCCAAAACCTTAAAATAAGAAGAATAAGCAATACATATGATTCATTTATAGGGGTCTTCTCCAACCTTCTGGCAGCTGCCTACAACACCTCTGTTAGTCTCATCTTATTAATATAGGGTTTGATCCCTGTTAAAATGCAAAATGCAAATAAAAAAGAAAGAAAGAAAAACATTAAGTTATTGTTAATTAAATATGCCTTCCTGTTAATGAAATACGTAGGAATAAGTTTTTAGGAAGATAGGATGAGAACAAGAGGGAGTATAAAAAAGAGGCATTGACAAGTGAGCAAAAAGTTGAAGAATAGAATGATGAGAAAATGAGTGATTCCACAGGGCTTAGTCAAGTAAGTTAAGAATTATTGCTTTGGATGAGCAAAATTAAGGTGGGTTGTTACATAAGGATAGAAGACTACTAAAATTTGGCTACTTCTAATAATTTTCAGAAATTTCTGTACTAACAAAAACATGTAAATATATACTAGAGTGAATAAGTCAAAGATTATTTATGATAAAGCCACTATGTCAGAGACAATCAAATTATCCAACAAGGGGATAGTTCAATAAATTATGGTATTTGCCAACATTGGACTTCTATTGAACCATTGATATTCTAGAATGCTATATAATTTCTTAAGATGTTATAGTATAGGAAAGATGTTCAGGATAAATTGTGAAGTAAAGAATTCATATTGTACAATAACATATATGATCCTAGATTTGTGCAAAATATATGCATACACCTATATGCATAGAAAGCCGATCTAACTCTGATGTTAACAGTTATATACGTATCTTTACAGGAGTACGGGGGGTGAGGTGGAGTGAGGAGAGGCTATGAATATTCATTTTAAGGAAATAAAAAGTTCTTTCATATCTATGTTCTTTAAATTTGGATTGAATTACAATTTTAAAACTATTAAAAACTTTTTAAAGGAAGTGCAGTTAGAAGTTATAAAATTCTAATGCATTTGTAAGATCATGTTGGATTATTAATAATAAGGGAATATAGGAGTGAACATGTGCAAATGAGTACATTACTGAAAGCTCTAGTGAGAATTATGCAAAGGAGAAAAGTACCAAAGTTGGCCAAAGGATCACTATATCCAAGATCCAGCTTATATGACAAAAACAAACAAACCCAGAGCATCCACATAATTTAAAAATATTTAAAGTTCAAATAATATTTGCAAGATGAACAACTCCATTCGTGGAAATAAACACCTGTGACAATTATGAAAATTCAAGAACTGCCCATCAAAGATACTACTAGTAAGAAATGGTGCCAATAGCCAAAACAGGTGAAATATAAATGCTTCCACTTCTGAGTTGAGAGAAATTAGCCATCCTAGTTACACCACTAATGGAAACCATAAAAACTAAATGTAAGATTCGAAAAAGGATTGTATGGGAATATGTATTCATTATTACATTTAATCAACTTGTATGTCCATCTGGACTTGTCTTATTTCTTCCCCATCCTTGAACTCTTAGGATCATATTTTGGGAGCTCATTCTACTTCTCCAATAATTAATTCAAGGAAACAGTAGATCAGAGATGAAAATCTCACATAGTTCTTGGATTCTCATTTTTTTGTTAAGCTCTGTGTCAATGGCATTATAAAACACAAAAGTGTAACTTTTCCACTAACTCCTAAAATGCCTGCTGCAAGCAGAATCAAAATTAACAAAAGAAACAACTCAGAAACAATGCACAGATCTCTGTGGTGCATTAACACTAGAGGAATTGAAATGCCACGTGTAAATATCAAATGACATTTACAAAGCATATACCCTGTCTAATTCTTCTGTGAGCTACTGTGGTAATTACAGATTTTATACTTTCCAACAAAATCACCTCCGAGAATACAGCAACTAGGAAAATTTCAATAATAAGGGAAAAGCCACAAAGAATTACTGAAACTGTCCCGTACTCAGATATAAAGTTCAGAGGGTTGATTCTGCTAATACTGGCTGGCTGATCCTTTCCTCCATAAGAATGAATGTAAAGTGTGGGTACCTTTGTAGAATAAATATCTTTATCTATATCTGTATACATCTTCATCTATCTCTCTATATATATCTGTTTATCTATATATCTATCTCATTTGGGCTTTAGTCTGACATATTGAGTAATCTGCTACTATGGAAAATTGGGAGTACCAACTCTGGGGCATATCCAGTTTATAACCAAAGACCACATCTTAATAAGCAAAGCCATACTATGAGACAGTTGTGTTTAGTAGAACATTCCACAATGGTGGGAATCTTCTATATCTGCACTGTCCACTATAGTAGCCGCTGGCCACATGTGGCTACCAAGCACTTGAAATGCAATTAGTGTGACTGAGAACTGATTTAATTTACTTTATTTAGTTTTCATTAATTTAGCTAGATTTGTTTATTCGTTACCACATAGCTCAGTGCAAGCTCTGAAGTAAAGAAGCTCATGAAATGCAATCCAAATAAGGAAGCCTCCATTTGCTCACCAACTGCTTGCATATGAACAAGCTGAGCTTCTCTTCCCTTCTGTAGAATTAAGCCATCCACGTGTATTGGTGACAGGGAAGAAAATGGGTGGGAGACACACAAACTATTTGAGATGTTTAGGATTGTTTCTTCAATGTGAGGACTATGTATTATTCACCTGTATGTGCAGTAGGTAAATAGCACAGTGTATAGAACAGAATAGGTGGTCCATGTTTCTTTTCTAATATATTGTACAAGGTCCTTTTGTTTATCAAAATGGTAGAGAAATCCAAACATCTGAGTTCTACAAATATTAAAACAAATAAACAAATAGATAAACAATTGACTGGGTTCTCTTTCCCATGATTTGCATTAGACTAAATTTTGGCTATTTGTACATACCCTGTAAATATTAACATGTTGAAAATCAGACATTTAAAACTTTATTACTATTAAACTACATAGAATGTCTTCATAAAAATATCTTCACAGAGATTTGATTTAATTTTTTCCTTGATTTTCCATACCTTATAAGAAATGGCTGTAAGAAAAAAAAAATCCTCCTGTTGTGTAAAACACTGAATACATTATCTATTATGCTGTTTACTTTATGTTCTAGGTAAGATTCCAAGTGCCTATTTTTCCTTACAGTTTAGGGCTAGAAAAAAAGTTTCAATTAACAGTCACGCTCCATTTTAAGTGACAGCTATGTATTTATTAGGAGGAATATGTATCTCTTGGTTTTGGTAGCCAGGAAGCTCTGAGGAACAAAGTAAAAGGTACTGCTCATTGCTGAGAGACAATTCCACGGCATTCTCATGTTTCTGCTTGTCTTGTGAGTGAGGCACTAACTACTATTTGTTCTGGGTTATCTCTGTAAGGATGTTTTTTATAGCAAATAGCTATAGAACGATAGAGATAAGGTTTTGCAGAGCAAAGTACAGGCATGTCCATTGCCTATCATAAGAGATTTGGGTTCTCTGAGTTCAGAGTTCCTCTTCTGCAATGCAATACATTGTCTGTGCAGGCGTCACCTGACTCTCTTCCCTGTGGAAGCTGGGGCTCAGGGAATTAGTGCCGGCAAATGTAGATGCTCGGGCTACTGCTACTGCTGTAAGTAATACTCCTTTGTCTCTGATGAAGGAATTTCAGTCAGAGACAAAGGACTATTGAATGCTTCTAGCACCCATGAAACTGTGGCAGCATACGAAACTGCCACAGTGGCAGCTAACTGATGGTTAGCTTACGAAAAAGTGAAAGCCTCAGACTCTTCACAGTTCCTGACACTCATATGTGGCGAAAATTTATAACCTAGATTTTTGGTGTATATGTATAAATTTATTATAAAGAATTGGCTCGTGTGATTATGGAGGCTGATAGTCTCCAGGTGAGCCAGGAGCTGGAGAGTCAGGAGAGCTGACAATATAGTTCCACCAAAGGCTAGCAGGCTTCAGACTCAGGAAGAGCTGATGTTTCAGGTTGAGTCCAAAGTCAGAAAAAAGTGAATATCCCAGTTCAAAGGCAATTAGGCAGGAAGAATTCTCTTATTTGAGGGAGTGTCAGCCTTTTTCTTCTGTTCAGACCTTCAATTGATTGGATTGGGCCTACCCACATGGGGGAAGGCAACCTACTTAACTCAGTCTACCTAGGTAAATGTCATCTAATCTGAAAACACCCTCACAGACACACGCAGATTAATGTTTGACCAACTATCTGGACACCCCACAGCCCAGTCCAGTTGACGTATACAATTAACCATCACAGTTGGAGTGAGTTGAGAAAACAGGTTGTTTTCATTTGGAATTGTTTGCCTCTTCTGTCTCTTTCCTCATGAATGACCTTAAGCCAAGGTGGGTTTCTTGGAGTGGCTTTAGGTTGTTGAAAGCTCTCCACAGTCCACGGTGACCTCTTATTAATCTTGACGGGAAATGGAGACTCTGACAGTTTAAGTAATTTACCAAGATTATAAAGGGTAGAGCCAGGATTTGAACCCATTTCTGCCTATCTCTAAACTTTTCGCCTTTTTTATTCTCCCGGTGAGGCACCTGCTTTCACTTCTCACCAGTCTGAAGAAGTAGACTCCCTTTAGATTGTGAATCTACCTGTAACTGAACTGGGGTCTCCTTTCTCTTACTCGGGCTGCATTTATGATCATCAGCCTCTCCCTGGTGATGACTCCTCTTTGGCTTGTTCCCCTTCTCCATCACCTCTCGCTCTGCAACCAAAATGCTGTGAAGCTGGAGCTGTGCTGTGGGTTATCCCCAGCCCTCCTGGGAACTAAAAGCAAAGCCAGGAATCCACCTGAGTTTTCATTATCTTAAGCCCAGTGCACTAGCCTCATGGCCAGAGATCTGCAAAGTGGTTGTGTGCTCAAGATGATCTATTAAAGGAGACAATGGCAAGAAATTACTATGTCTATTTTTAGATTATTTTAATTTTAATTTTTATACATTCTTTATAAAATATATAATGTATCATGTTACAGTAGTACACATATAATTTATAAATATATACACACATATTGGAGATACGACTTTTTTTAATGGACAGGGATGCATAATTTTAAAAAGTTGGGAGATACTGCTCTACACTGGTGCTTTCAGAACATTAGTGTGCAAATACATCACCTGGGAATAAGGTTAAATGCAAGATCAAGTTCAGGGCGTCTGATGTGGCTAAGAGTCTGCATTTCTAACAAGCTCCCTGCTAATGTCCACGTTTTAGTCTAGGGCTGCACTTTGAATAGCAAGGGTCTATTCACTGCTATTCTCGGCCAGTGATGTAGAGCTGTCATAAGTGTTCAATACAGGGACATTGGATGAATGAGAAGGAGCAAATCAACATATATGTACTCAGAGATTATTTTCAATTCTTCAAACTGTTTCTTATTTAAGAAAAACCAATACCTGCATTTTTTAAAAAAAAGCTATTAAGATCGATGTGAAATCAGGTTAGGTATTATGTTATTTCAAAGCCATTCCTAGACAAATTGTGTTTGGTTTAACCATTGTTTGGGGTAATATTTTAGCTTGAAGAAAAACAACAACGGCAAAGTGACCAAGTAATGAGTTTACTTTTGAGCTCTGACATAAACATTTTAGAGACCACTTTCTGCCTCCTCCTTTCATCCCCAGAAGCTCTTGGAGAGTGTGTCCAGCCTAGGAAAGGGACTCCCTTCCCATAATATTGCCCGAAGTGCACCCTAACATTTCTAAGTTTCTCTTCCCGGGCCTGAGCACCAAGGCAGGAAGGTAGATCTACTCATTGATTGGTAGCAGCTTCCCTTCAGCTAGTTCCAGACAGTGAATGGGGTTGGAAACATTAAACTTCATGAATGCATAGGCTGTGGCTGGAAGGGTTAGAAGGTAGCCAGAGGGCATGTCAATCACCTTCCAGGGGCTGCCGTGCCAGGTGCAGGGCCTGCTGGGTAGAGGCTGGCATGCTGCATTGAGGGGCTAAGATGGGGTTATTTATGCCCAAGCTCTGGGGGCTCCAGTGTCACTGCAGAATGTAGGAGAGAAAGGGCCGGTACCCTGTTGAAGCAACAGATAGCCTCTTACTAAGGCATTTATTTGGCTATTTTTTATTTTGCTTTTTAATCTTCTTGGTACTTTATAAAGAAACAATGTGTTGTTTTTAAATGACTATTTCATTCTTGGGCAAGAAAGAAATTCGTTTCGTGAACCAAAATAACATATCTGTGAATGGTCTGGTTTAGTAGCTCAAGGTATTTTAAGAATCCTGAAATGGATGGTTTAGAGGACAACAGTGAATAATTTTTAAGGATGTTGTTACTCTGAAAGCCCAGTTTATATGTATTTTCTTTTGATTACATGGGAAAAATTAAAAACATGAAAATCTCTCTAGGAGTGATAAACTCATGACAGACAAATGGGAGTAAATATTTTCACCAAATTTTAAGCTCTCCTTTCCCACGCTTCATTTTAAATATTTGTATTGCCTTTATTGTCACAGATTACATAAGAATTCAGCTAGTAAACCTTTTCACCAACTTTGAAAGCATTTGTAGATGTTTCTTCCTTGCCAACTTTTGGTTCGCATCCTTTCTTTCTTAATTTATACTTATATTAATATATAGTCTAATATATTTATAAAATGGATTTATATTTTGTTCTGCATTTGACTTACAATATTAAGCATGTTATTCCAGCTAAGTAGTTTGTCTTAGTTTCATTATTCCAGATTTTTGGCAAATCATTTTGGATTTCTTTAACTAATATTTCTTAGGCAATGTTCGAAAAACTGTCTCTTAGCTTCTCAGAATACAGAGGAAAATTGACTTTCTCCACCCTCAAGAACCCATGATTTGAAGGCCAACTTTTAAAATATTTTTATACAAGAATTTCTTTCTCTTAATCATGGCTTCCTTTGTTCATATAGTTTGTTTGATCTAGTTTACAGTTATTTTATTCTGGTAATCTGTTAATTGACGGAAACTAGGGTAAGATATGCACAGACTCTTCTTTACAGTATATTCCTTAGAACTGGCTCATGAACTCCTTACCATGAAAGCAGCTGTGGTGTTGCGTCCGTATCTTGGACCTCTCCTCTGAGCTGATGACTTCATTTTAGGCCAGGGACTCAGAAGCGCCCTCTAATGAAATCAGCGTTTTGAGTTCAATCCCCTTGTAGGCCAGTTACCTTCACAGGTCATGTGAAGACCTCACAACCTGATCTTTTGCGGATGATGTTTGTGAGTGTCTTCCACTGGTTGCGTGGGAAGCAAGTGAAAGAGTTGAGACTATTAGCCCAAATCCACCTACTTGTAGAAAACAAACCAAAGCTCGGGTCCTATAGTCAGAGGAATCGTTTTATCTAACCAGGAGGCACTCTGCACAGCTTTTAAGGCGCAGAGTCAGTGTTTTCTGGATGAATAAATGAATTTGGCCCAGAGCCTGTGCCACGGTAGGGCCTAAGAGGCACGGGAGTCCTGTCAGCATTAGAGGGAGAGAAGCCACCACGAGTGAAATCACATAGGTAGTTGCCTCCAGTGTGGGGGTTAGAAAGCACAGTGGGTTGCTAGCATCAGAGAACATGCGTACCCAGCACCCATCCCCAGGACACAGCACAGGAAAGTTATAACAACAGCCCAGGAAGGCCTTTTCATTGTCACCCTTTGGGATCTGTGGTGACTTTCTTCTGCTTCCAAAGCCTTAGTCACAGGCTCTCTCTGAGTTGCGAAGCTGGAATACTAGAGGGGCAGGTCTACAGGGGAGCCCTGCCTCGTCTCTGCTCTCTGCTTTCCTCTTTCTTGCATGTCGTACACTGGAGTGTTACGTTGGTTTGCCTGTCTATTGTCCCTTCTAAATTCTGAGTTCCTTGAAGGCAATGATCAGTGACTCTAATGTCTGACCTAGTACTGAGTAGGCCCTCAGTAAATGTTTGTGGACTACATGGATGCTGAACAGGGACTCTGGGAAGTAAGATGCCAGCCGGCCGGAGGCAGGTAAAGCCAGGAGGTCTCTACAGAACTGATGACAACAGCTGGTGGAGGCCTCAAGGAAGCCCCAAGGAAAAATGAAATCTGCAGTGAGATGCATGTTGGTTGAGGGCTAGGAGGGAGTCAGTGGCAGCAGCAATGCTGAGGAGAGCTCTGGCCAGAGCTCAGGGAAGTACGAGGCTCCTGTCGTGGCCTCTGGGGTTGACGTCAGCACTGAGAGGACTAACGACCTCAGGAAGCCACAGTGGTGAGAAGCCAGGGGCCAGCAGGCAATGCAGCAATACAGGTTGGAGACAGCCAAGATTCACTGGAATTATCCCTGCAGGAATGAACAGAACTCATGTTGCCCAGAAACTGATAACATTCAGAAGGAAAGAATGTCAACTGAATGATAAATTTACACTAACAGAAATAATGCAATGTAAACTGATAGAAATTTAGAGTATGTTCAATATAATAAAATTACTATCTTCTCTATATGAATGTAACTTTTCTTTTAAATCCCACTGGCCAATGGGTGACAGAGACTATGTTCTTTGACATGAACTCCTACGAGGAACCCTGAGACCACTACTTACCGGTCATTGAGAGTATGTGGTCTTTGTCATCCAGAAGATGCCACTTCAGGTTCTCCAAAGCTGAGAGGCAAAGCATCGTTCTCAGAGAAAGAGACATCCACTTTCTGCTCCAACTGCTGGATCGGTGTAGGCATGTGTTGTCGTGAAAGCAACATTGAACATAGAGTCATATGTTCTGGATTGAAAGCCCACTCCTGACACTCCCTAGTTGTGTGCTCCAGCAAGTTTCTGGGCTTCAGTTCATTTGTATAATGAGTATAATAATACAGTTTAAGGCTTAAACTCCTTACTCAGTCTTTTATGCTAATAACATCAGCTACAGACCTTTTCATTCATGCTGTATTTGCTCTTTTAGCAGAGAACAAAAAGAAAATACTGTAGCTTAAAAACTGAAATAGACATCCCCGTTGTTCATTTCAAAATTTTTTGAGCATCTACTACTGTAGGAAGGTTGGTTGCTTAGAGTAATAACAAGACATTAGCTTCTGTCTTCAAAGAGCTTACATGTAAACAACTACATCAGAATTAAATGCTTGCTAAGTAGAACTACAAATAATATGGCCATGGCAGCTCAGGAAAACAGTTTATCCTAACAGCACTCTGAGAGTTGGGGCGTAATAATGACTCTCATTTTAGTGGAACCTTGAACATTGAAGTATGAGAAAGATTTCAAGGGTTAGAGACTTGAGAATAAATGATTACCACTGCCTTAGCAGAAGGCCTTTTGCTCCTCTTTGGGCTGTATTCTCAGTGGATAAAGCATCAGACTCAAGCCAGATTACCTGCATCCCCGTCCTGGCTTCTGCCCCTTACCTTGAGCAAGTCACTGATCTCTTTATACTTCAGTTTTCTTATCTGCAAAATGAAGACAATGATGGTTCCTACCTTTTCATGGTTGTTATGAAGAACAAAATCTATCAATATACGCAAAAAGTATTTGAAAGATTGCCTGACAAATACTGTTATGTAAAGCTTAGCTCCTGTTATATTCAGTGCCTCTTAATTTCCTTGTGTCTAAAAGAGAGATAACAATACCGACCTCACCGAATTGCTCTCAGGATTAAATGAGATAGTTTAAGTTAAGTACCTGGCACATAGTAAACATTAGACATCTGTTTCCTTCCTGCTTTCTTCAGAGAAAATTTATTTCCTCAGTTTAAAACAGACGCTAATGTGCACACAGAAAAGTGTTAGGTTAAGTGTTGCCTTTTTGGAAACTGCCACCGTGAAACCTTAGAAATTCGTGAACATACCAATAAAAGTATTGGCTCACTTTGGCTGGACAATGGATTATTTATGCCCAAGTTCCAAAGTTTATCTAGTCTCAAAATTGATATGGCAATTTCCATGACAGAGACTCAGTGAAGCCTTTAAAGAGGCTTATTTATGTCATCATTTCAGAATAAAGTAATCCTACTGATATCTGTAAAGCTTTGCAACACTCATTTCTTCCACCCACACTAATGCTTTAAAGTCTGAAAGCTTGTCAAGAAACTGTTGTTTTCATTTCACTTTGGAACTCTCCAAGCTGATGAATGAGAAGGCCTGCATTAAAGGACATGTATAATAACAGTAATACAGCATCATACATTTGGAGATAAACCAGCTTTAAAACTGAATTTTGGCTGTAAATTTATTCTTTCACATTAGCATATATTTTGAACAGGGGCCCCCACAAAGGCATGCAAATGTTTGAGTGTGGGCAGTAGTATTTTTTAATAGACTTTATTTTCTAAAGCAGTTTTAATTGCCCAGCAAAATTAAACAGAAGGCACAGAGTTTTCTCCTATAACCCCTTCCCAAACACATACATAACCTCCCCAGTTGTTAACATCCCCCACCACAGCGGTACATTTATTACCGGTGAGCTGACATTGACACATCATGAGCACCCGAAGTCGTGGTTTACATCAGGACTCACTTTGGTGTTGTTCATTGCATGGATCTGGACAAATTTGTAATGACATGTAGCCACCTTATACTATCAACAAAGTAGTTTCATTGCTCTAAACATATTCTGTACTCGGCCTATGCATTCCTCCCCTGACCCAACCTCTGGCAACCACTGATCTTGTTACCATCTCCATACTTTTGCCTTGATAAAATTCGGACAAGTGACATTAACATGGATATAATCAAACGGCAGGTTTGTGGGAGGAGGTAGAGCTTATGGGAGGCGTTCTTGCACTCTATGTCATGTCGAGAACCCTACAGAATAAATCTGTTTGCAACACAGCTGGATGGTTGGAACAGCCCCTCCCCTTAACTTCCTCTTCCTGCTGTAAGTTCCTCCTAAGTCTTGGTCCATTTCAGAGTGTGTGCCTGTGGATCACCATGTCTGCACTCACAGGACTGCAATCTTTTTTTTTTTCCTTTTGGGTGACATAATACCTACCTAACTGATTTTGTTTTCTAGTTGACAGTCTTTTCTAGAATGTCATATACATGGAATCATATGGTATGTAGCCTTTATATACTGGTTTCTTTCACTTAACAGTGTGCATTTAAGAATCTTCTGGGTCTTTTCATGCTTGATAGCTCATTTATTCTTAGCACTGAGTATTACACTGTCTGGATGGACCACTAGTTATCCATTCACCTACTGAAGGACATCCTGGTTGCTTCCAAGTTTGGGCAATTCTGAAGAAAGCTGCTATAAACATCCATATACAGGTTTCTGTGTTGGACATGTTTTCACCTACTTGGGTAAATAACAGGGAACACAATTGTTCAATCATATGATTAAAGTATATTTACTTTTATAAGAAGCTGCCAAACTGCCCTCCGAAGTGGCAGTACCATTTTGCATTCCCACCAGCAATGAATGAGAGTTGCTGTTGTTCCACATCCCTGACAGCATTTGGTGTCATCAGTGTTCTGGATTTTGGCCATTCCAGTAGACATCTCATTTTTGTTTTAATTTGCATTTCCCTGATGACATGTGATGTGCAGCAACATTTTATATTCGTATTTGCCATTTGTATTTCTTTTTGGTAAGGTGTTTGTTAAAGTCTTTGGCCCAACTTTTTAATCAGGTTTTTTGTTTTCTTGTTGAGTTTTAAGTATTCTTTGTATATGTTATCATATGTGTGTTTTGCAAATATTTTCTCCTGGTCTGTGGCTTGACTTTTCATTCTCTTGACAGTGTCTTTTGTAGAGCAGAAGTTTTTGTTTGTTTGTTTGTTTAATTTTAATTAAGTCCAGCTTATTAATTCTTTCTTTCATAAATTATGACTTTGGTGTATCTAAAAAGTCATTGACTGGGGGGTGGGAGATGAGGGTAAGGGGGATCAAATATATGGTGATGGAAGGAGAACTGACTCTGGGTGGTGAACACACAATGGGATTTATAGATGATGTAATACAGAATTCTACACCTGAAATCTATGTAATTTTACTAACAATTGTCACCCCAATAAATTAAAAAAAAAAAAAGTCATTGACAATCCCCAGATCGTCTAGATTTTTTGTACATTATCTTCCAGGAATTTTGGGGTTTTTTTGTTTTAAATTTAGTTCTGTGATCGATTTTGAGTAAATTTTTGTGAAGGGTGTAAGTAAGGTCTGTGTCTAGATTCATTTTTGTACATGTAGATGTTCAGTTGTTTCAGCACCATTTGTTGAAAAGACGGTCTTTGTTCCATGGTATTGCATTTGCTCTTTTGTCAAAGAGCAATTGGCTTTACTTATGTATTCTCTAGTTTGTTCCATTGATCTGTTTTTCTGTTCTTTTGCCAATATCACACAGTCTCGATTATTATGCCTTTATAGTAAGCCTTAAAGTCAGGTAGTGTCAGTACTCCAACTTTGTTCTTCTTCAATACTGTGTTGACTATTTTGGATCTTTTACCTCTCCATATAAACTTCAGAATCAGTTTGTCAGCATCCATAAAACAATTTGCTGGGATTTTGGTTAAGTTTGTGTTGAATCTATAGATCAAATTGGGAAGAACTGACATCCTAACAATATTGAATATTGTTACAATAATGAACAATAATGAACAAAATACCTCTCCATTATTTAGTTCTTTTTGATTTCTTTCATCAGAGTTTTATGGTTTTCTTCATACATATCTTGTACATATTTTTTAAATTATTTTTTTAATTTATTGGGGTGACAATTGTTAGTAAAATTACATAGATTTCAGGTGTACAATTCTGTATCACATCATCTATAAATTACATTATGTGTTCACCACCCAGAGTCAGTTCTCCTTCCATCACCATATATTTGATCCCCCTTACCCTCATCTCCCACTCCCCAACCCCCTTACCCTCTGGTAACCACTAAAATACGTTCCCCAGATTAATTTTCAAACCCCGTGGCTCTTGTGGTTACTGATTGTTTTCTAATCCCCTCACCTTCCCCCTTACCCCCACCCCCCTCGCCCATCTAGCAACCCTCAGTTTTTCCTCTTTGTCTCCAAAACTGTTTCTGATTAGTTCATTCACTTATTCTTTTCTTTAGATTCCTCATATAAGTGAGATTATATGGTACTTATCTTTCTCTGTCTGACTTATTTCACTTAACATAATGTTCTCTAGGTCCATCCATGTTGTTGCAAATGGTAAGATTTCTTTCTTCTTTATGGCTGCGTAATACTCCATTGTATAAATGTACCACAGTTTCTTAATCCAGTCGTCTACCGATGGGCATTTTGGTTGTTTCCATGTCTTAGCTATTGTGTATAGTGCTGCAATAAACATAGGAGTGCATAAAGATTTTTGAATTGGAGTTTTGGATTTCTCCGGATAGATACCTAGGAATGGAATTACTGGATCATAGGGTAGTTCTATTTTCAGATTTTTGAGATACCTCCATACTGTTTTCCATAGTGGCTGCACCAATCTGCAATCCCACCAACAGTGCACAAGCGTTCGCTTTTCTCCACATCCGCTCCAGCACTTGTTGTTTGTTGATTTATTGATGATAGCCATTTTGACTGGGGTGAGGTGGTATCTCATTGTGGTTTTTATTTGCATTTCTCTGATGGTTAGTGAGGCTGAGCATTTCTTCATATGTCTGTTTGCCATCTGTATGTCCTTTTTAGAAAAATGTCTCTTCAAGTCCTCTGCCCATTTTTTAATTGGGTCGTTTGTTTTTTTGGAGTTGAGTTGAGTGAGTTTCTTATAGATTTGTGATATTAATCCCTTATCAGATATATCATTGGCAAATATCTTTTCCCATTCAGTAGGATCCCTTTTTGTTTTATTGATGGTTTCCTTTGCTGTGAAAAAACTTTTTAGTTTGATATAATCCCACATGTTTATTTTTTCTCTTACTTCCCTCACGCGAGGGGATATATCAGTAAAAATCTTACTCCGGGTAATGTCTGTGAAGTTTCTTCCTATATTTTCTTCTAGGTATTTTATGGTTTCAGATCTTACATTTAAGTCTTTAAGTCATTTTGAATTTATTTTTGTATATGGTGTAAGGAGGTGGTCCAGCTTCATTTTTTTGCATGTGTCTGTCCAGGTTTCCCAGCACCATTTATTGAATAGATTGTCTTTACCCCATCGTACATTCTTGCTTCCATTGTCGTAGATTAAATGGCCATATAGGCGTGGATTTATTTCTGGACTCTCTATTCTGTTCCATTGATCTATGTGTCTGTTTTTATGCCAATACCATGCTGTTTTGATTACTGTAGCCTTGTAGTATAATTTGAAGTCAGGTATCGTTATACCTCCCACTTTGTTCTTATTTCTCAAGATTGCTGAGGCTGTACGGGGTCTTTTATGGTCCCATATAAAATTTTAGGATTATATGTTCTCTTTCTGTGAAAAACGTCATTGGTAGTTTGATAGGAATTGCGTTGAATATGTATATTGCCTTAGGCAGTATGGACATTTTAACTATATTAATTCTTCCTATCCATGAACATGATATGTGTTTCCATCTATTTATATCTTCTTTCATTCCTTTCTTCAGTGTCTTATAATTTTCTGAGTACAGATCTTTTACTTCTTTGGTTAAATTTATTCCCAGGTATTTTATAGTCTTTGGAGCAATTGTAAATGGGATTGTTTTTTAAATTTCTCCTTCTGATGTTTTATTATTGGTATATACAAATGCAACTGATTTCTGAATATTAATTTTGTATCCTTCTACTTTACTAAATTCATCTATCAGCTCTAATAGCTTCTTGGTGGAGTCTTTAGGGTTCTCTACATATAGTATCATATCATCTGCATACAATGATAATTTTACTTCCTCCTTACCAATCTGGATGCCTTTTATTTCTTTTTCTTGTCTGATTGCTGTGGCTAGAACTTCCAGAACTATGTTGAATAGAAGCGGAGATAGTGGGCAACCTTGCCTTGTTCCTGATCTTAGGGGGAATGGTGTTAGCTTTTCCCCAGTGAGTATGATGTTAGCTGTGGGTTTGTCATATATGGCCTTTATTATGTTGAGATATGATCCCTCTATTCCCACTTTCTTAAGGGTTTTTATCATAAATGGCTGTTGGATTTTATCAAATGCTTTTTCTGCATCTATTGATATGATCATGTGATTTTTATTTTTCATTTTGTTAATGTGGTATATCACATTAATTGATTTGCGGATGTTGAACCACCCTTGCATACCAGGGATGAATCCCACTTGATCATGGTGTATGATCTTTTTAATGTATTGCTGAATTCTGTTCGCTAATATTTTGTTGAGGATTTTTGCATCTATGTTCATTAGAGATATCGGCCTGTAGTTTTCTTTTTTTTGTGGTGTCTTTGTCTGATTTTGGGATCAGGGTGATAGTGGCCTCATAAAAAGTGTTTGGGAGCCTTCCCTCCTTCTGGATCTTTTGGAAGAGCTTGAAGAGAATAAGTGATAATTCGTTTTTGAACGTTTTGTAAAATTCACCTGTAAAGCCATCTGGTCCAGGACTTTTGTTTGTTGGGAGATTGTTGATTACTGATTCAATTTCCCTGGTGGTAATCAGACTATTCAGGTTTTCTGTTTCTTCTTGAGTTAGCCTTGGAAGGTTGTACGCCCCTAGAAAATTGTCCATTTCTTCCAGATTGTCAAATTTGTTGGCATATAGTTGCTCATAGTAATTTCTTAAAACTTTTTGTATTTCTACGGTGTCCGTTGTCACTTCTCCTCTTTCATTTCTGATTTTATTAATTTGGGTCCTCTCTCTCTTTTTTTTAATGAGTCTGGCTAAAGGTTTGTCAAGTTTGTGTATCTTCTCTAAGAACCAACTCTTGGATTCATTGATCTTTTGTATTGTTTTCCTGGTTTCTATTTCATGTACTTCTGCTCTGATCTTCATTATCTCCTTCCTTGTGCTCCCTTTGGGCTTATTTTGCTGTTCTTTTTCCAGATCTCTTAAGTGTGAAGATAAACTGTTGATTAGTATGTTTCTTGTTTCTTTAGGTAGGCCTGCAAAGCTATGAATTTCCCTCATAGGACTGCTTTTGCAGCATCCCATAGATTTTGGGTCGTCGTGTTTTCATTTTCGTTTGTCTCGAGATATCTTTTGATTTCTTCCTTGATCTCCTGCTTGACCCATTCATTATTTAGTAATAAGTTATTCAGCCTCCATGAATTGGTGTGTCTTCCAGTTTTTTTCCTGTAGTTCATTTCTAATTTCATAGCATTGTGATCAGAGAAGACAATTGGTATGATTTCAATTTTCTTAAATTTATCAAGACTTGTTTTGTGGCCTAACATATGGTCTATCTTGGAAAATGTTCCATGTGCGCTTGAGAAAAACGTGTATTTTGCAGCATTGGGGTGAAATGTTCTGAAAATATCGATTAGAACCAAGTGGTCCAATGTATCATTTAAGGTTGTTGTTTCCATATTGATTTTCTGTCTGGAAGACCTGTCCTTTGTTGTCAGAGGTGTGTTGAAGTCCCCTACTATAATAGTGTTACTGTTGATCTCTGTCTTTATGTCAATCAGTACCTGTTTTATATATTTCGGTGCTCCTATGTTGGGTGCATAGATGTTTACTAGGGTTATGTCCTCTTGTCGGATCGAGCCCTTTATTATTATATAGTGCCCATCTTTATCTTTTAATATGTTCTTCATTTTAAAGTCTATTTTGTCAGATATAAGTATTGCAACTCCAGCTTTTTTCTCATTTCCATTTGCATGAAATATCTTACTCCAACCCTTCACTTTCAGCCTGTGTGTGTCTTTTGTTCTGAGGTGAGTCTCTTATATACAGCATATACAAGGGTCTTGCTTTCTTATCCAGTCAGCTACCCTGTGTCTCTTGATTGGAGCATTTAATCCGTTTACATTTAAAGTGATTATTGATAGGTACATAGTTATTGCCATTTTTAAATTTGTAGTTAGGTTGTTTTGATCTTTCTTCTATTTACAGAAGTCCTTTTAGTATTTCTTGCAATGCTGGCTTGGTGGTAATAAATTCCTTTAGCTTATTTTTTTCTGGAAAGCTCTTTACCTCTCCATCAACTTTAAATGATAGCCTTGCTGGATAAAGCAATCTAGGTTGTAGGCCTTTGTTTTCCATCACTTTGAGTATCTCCTGCCACTCCCTCCTGGCCTTCAATGTTTCTGTAGAAAAGTCATTTGATAGTCTTATGGGAGTTCCCTTGTATGTAACCCTCCGTCTTTCTCTTGCTGCTTTTAGGATTCTCTCTTTGTCTTTAAGCTTTGCCATTTTAACTATAATGTGTCTTGGTGTGGACCTGTTTGGGTTTATCCTGGTTGGAACTCTCTGCACTTCCTGGGCTTGTATGTTGGTTTCCTTCATCAGGTTGGGGAAGTTTTCGGACATTATTACTTCAAATATGTTCTCAATCCCTTACTTCCTCTCTTCACCTTCTGGTATTCCTATGATGCGCATGTTGTTGCGCTTGATGTTATCCCAGAGGTCTCTTAAGCCATCCTCATTGTTTTTTATTCTTTTTTCTTTCTGTTGTTCCGTTTGGGTGATCTCTGCTACCTTGTCTTCTAAGTCGCTGATTCGATCCTCTGCTTCATCTAACCTGCTGGTAATTTCTTCAAGTGAGTTCTTAATTTCGGTAATTGTGTTCTTTAGTTCTAACTGGTTGTTCATTATGATTTCTACATCCTTCTTTATGTCTTCTCTAAGCTCCTTAAACATTCTTATCACCAGTGTTCTGAACTCTGTCTCTGAAAGGTTGGTTACCTCTGCTTCATTTGGTTCCAGTTGTGGAGGTTTCTTCTGTTCTTTTATTTCGGACGTGTATCTTTGTTTCCCATTCTGGCTGACTCTCTGCGTTTGCTTTGATGTGTTAGGTAGATCCCCTAGAGTTCTTAGTTCTTGCTAGGTTATCTTATGTAATATGTGTCCTTTATATTTGACTTGAACTACATCGTTCTTCTCCTCTGCATGTGCTCCAAAGGTGACTCTTGTGTTGTGTATATTGTTCTGTTCAAGAAGATCTTTAATTGCTTTTTGCTTGTGAGTAGGTGGGGTTAACTCCTAGGCTGACTCGTTGTGAGACTTGGCTCTGCCCACCGCAGGGCGTTCTGCTGCATGAGGGTTGACCACTTAAATGTGGTTTGGCCTATTTGGGCTCTAGTGCCTGCAGAGAATTCCCTCTGGGTGTATGAATTGTAGGTCAAACCTAGTAGTACTCTGGTTTGGTCTGGAGTTGGCCTCTGGATCTTGTGCCTTTTAAGCTGGGCCCTGGTAGGGCAGTTTCAGAACAAAGCAAATCACCAAACACAACAGCAACAACAAGAACAAAGAAAAAAATCAAATACATTCACATGTAAAAACACCCGAGAACCCCCACTCGACACAGGCAAAGATATCAAAGATATAAAGACAAAGCAAAACAAAGCAAAACAAAAAGCATTGACAGTCTTGGCTTAAGCCCACCAAGTAATGTCCAGGTTGTCCTCTGCTGTACCAAAGAGCCCCCTGCTTATTGTGCAGGCAGAGCCGGTCACCTGGTGCCCAGAATGACTGTGGGACTGTAGATTTAAATGCGTGGGCCTGAGGGGTCTGGATGATAGTTTTTACAAAGTCAGTGCAGTTTCTGCCCTTGCCTGCACATATGCACACTGAGAGTAGCACCACCAGCCCCGTGTCCAGTACTCCTGAGTCTTAGGGCACTTCTTCAGTGTGTGTGTGTATGGGGGGGTGCGGGCGGGAGATTTCTGAGCTGCTGAAAGCCCAGAGCTGTGTCTGCCTTACTGCTGATCCCTGGGAGTGTCTCTGCAGTTGCACTTGCCCCGCCCTAGGCAGGCCAGAAAGCGGGGGGCAGGGGATGGAGGGGTCTTCTCTCTCCCAGCCCAGCCGCGCGTCACCCTCTTCCTGCAGGCCAGAAAAGGTGGTGGCTGGGGGTGAAGGAGTCTCTTCTCTCCTAGCCCAGCCAAAATCACACTCTTCCCAGCCTCTTCCCTGGGTCAGGGCTGCCTGTCAGTCTTCCCAGAGCCTGAGCACTACTACGGCTCCTCTGTAATCTGACACTACTCCTCAGTTCAGGGGCCAGTTTTTAAGTCTCTGGAAGGGCGGGGGTAGGATTGGAAGAGCGGGGGGAGGGGCCCAGGTATGGAGTCTGTGTTCTTTGTCCACCCTAGGGCCCACTAGCCGCCCTCCGGGTGGGAGAAATCAGCCGTGGGACGCAGGGAAAGAGCCCACCTCCTGGTCTCTGTGCTCTCCGTTCCTCCCTGGGATCCCGTGCGTGCCTGGAACTGCGGATGCCACCGCGGTTTTCACTGCTGCTGTCGCCGCGGCTGGCCGGGACCCCGCCACGGCCCGCACGTTTTCACTCCGCTCCCTTCCTTCCTTCCCCTACTCGCCCAATTAGTGCACCTTCAAGTAATCTTTCCACGAGTCTCTTAGCTGTTCTGTGTGATGAGCAAAGAGTTGTTTGATGGGTTATAGGTCCTGTTTGTAATAAGATCCGGAGGAGAACTCAGAAAGTGCGCCCCGCTGCTGCCATTCCTATGACGTCATATCTCTTGTACATATTTTGTTAGATTTATACCTGAGTATTTAATTTTGGGGGGTGCTAATGTAAATGATATTGCATTTAATTTAAAATTCCACTTGTTTATTGCTGTTATATAGGAAAGTGACTGACTTTTGTATATTAACCTTGTGTCTTCCAACCTTGCTGTAGTCACTATTTAGTTCCAGGAGGGTTTTTTGTTTGTTTATTTTTGTTGTTGTTTTTCAGTTCTTTTTGATTTTGTTAATAAATGATCATGTCCTCTGTGAACAAATATAGTTTTATTTCTTTCTTCCCAATCTGGATACCTTTTATTTCCTTTTCTTGTCTTACTGTATGAGCTATGACATCCAGCACAATGTTGAAAAAAAGTGGTGAGTGAATTATCATAACCTTGTTCCTGATCTTAATGGAAAAGCTTCAAATTTCTAGCTGTAGTTTTTTTTATAGATTTTTTTTTTTATCCAATTGAGGAAATTCTCCTCTGTTCTTAATTCACTGACAACTTTTGTTATGAATGCATGTGGGATTTTGTCAAATGCTTTTCCTGCATCTATTGATATGATTATGTGACTTTTTTGCCTGTTGATGTGATTGATTACATAAATCAATTTTAGAATGTTGAACCAGCCTTGCATATCAGGTGGTAAATCCTACTTGGTTGTAGGTACTCTTTTTTATACCTTATTGGAGTTAATTTGCTAATATTTTGTTGAGAATTTTTACATTTACGCTTATGAGAGATATTGGTCTGTAGTTTTCACAAATTTTAATAAGTTGTTTTCACTTTCATTTTGTTCAAAATACTTTAAATTTTTTGTTGAGATTTCTTCTTTGCCCCTGTGCTATCTAGAGGTATATTGTTTAAGCTCATTTATTTTTAGTGTTTTCAGCAGTCTTTCCATTATTGATTTTTATTTTAATTCTGTGATCTGAGAGCCGACATTGTATGATTCCTAGTCTTTTAAATTTGTTAAGGTGTTTTATGACCCAAAATGTAGTATATCTTGGTGAATGTTCCATGTAAGCTTCAGAAGAATATGTATTCTGCTGTTGTTTGGTAAAGTAGTCCATAGATATCAAAAATATTCAGTTGATTGATGATGTTGTTGAATTCAATCAACTATGTCCTTACTGATTTTCTACCTGCTATTTCTGTTCATTTCTGATAGAGGGTGTTAAAGTCTCCATCTGTGATGGTGATTTATCTGTTTATTTTTGCAATTCTGTCCATTTTTGCCACATATATTTTGATGTTCTGTTGTTAGGCATATATACTTGAAGGCTTATGTCTTTTTGAAGAATTGACCTCTTTATCATTATGAAATGGCTCTCTTTATCACTGATGCCTCTCCTTGGTCTTAAGTCTGTTCTGTCTAAAATTAATGTAGCTATTTCTTTTGATTAATGTTAGCATGGTATATCTTCCTGTTCATTTATGTTTAATCTATATGTGTCTTTATATTAATGTGGGTTTCTTATAACCAACATATACTTGAGTGTTGTTTTGGGGGATGTACTCTGACAATTTCTATCTTTTATTTGGTGTCTTTAGATCATTGATGTTCAAAGTGATTATTAATTTAGTTAGATTAATATCTACTATGTTTATTACTGCTTTCTATTTTCTGCCCTTGTTCTTTGTTCCTATTTTTATCTCCCTCTCTTTTTCTGCTATTTGGGGTTGTAATTGAATATTTTATATGATTCTATTTTCTCTTCTTATTATGTCAGTTATACTTCTTAGTTTACTTCTTTTTTAGTGGTTGACCTTGGGTTTGCTATATACAGTTGCCCCTACAACAATGCAGGGGTAAGGGGTCTTGATCACCACCTGTGCAGTCAAAAATACAGATATAACTTTGACTCCCCAAAACTTAGCTACTAATAGCCTACTGTTGACTGAAAGTCTTACCAATAATATAAACAGGTGATTAACAATATTTTGCATGTTATATGTACTATATGCTATATTCTTATAATAAAGTAAGCTAGAGAAAAGAAAATTTTAAGATAATCATAAAGAAGAGAAAATACTTTTACAGTATTGTACTGTATTTATCAATACTACAGGTTTACATTGTCTGTTTATAAGATGAATCTTCTGTCAGTTCCTACATTAACATTGTCTTACATGACACAAAACACAGTAGATGCTGTCTGTATTACTAACACTAGACATCAAAAATGAAAAGATAATGTGAAAAATAAATTCATATTTATTTACAGGTATAATGTTTCATGCATAGATAATAAACAAAAATACGATTGGTTTATGGTCGACTAGTGTGAACGATATGATTACTTCACGGTAGTCTAGCCTGTACAGTAGTGAAGTGGAAGGGGAGGCAGGAGTAGAAGGCACACACAATTTGTGGAAATACATTATAATTTCTGTCTGCCCTTTTTGTTTTTTCATTT
Source organism: Rhinolophus ferrumequinum (assembly GCF_004115265.2). Taxonomy (NCBI): domain Eukaryota; kingdom Metazoa; phylum Chordata; class Mammalia; order Chiroptera; family Rhinolophidae; genus Rhinolophus; species Rhinolophus ferrumequinum. Next base: position 64,016,729 of record NC_046285.1, read on the forward strand.
CTCTAAAAATGTTTCTGTATGGTACAAATCCTTCTTCCACTGTTTGTTTTCATTTGGGTGCCAGTATTATAGAAGGGTCCAGGTAGTAAAAGAAGTCTAAAGCAATCCTGAATAATCAGAACTATCTAACTGCCAGATAGTCTAATGTCAGTGTGCTTTCTGGCACTGCTTCTTCTATGTCTTTTTCCTCATCATCTGGCACAGTTCAGAAGGACTCATCTCCATCAAGTCATCTGTAATTCCTCTGGTCTAGTACCTATTAGCTCTGCGTAAGTTCTGATAAATTTTAACTTTTTAATAATAGATTTGTCTATATTTTATGGTAGTAAATTATGAAATAGACTAATATCTACATGGATTGTATGCACTCATGACATACCTAACTTTTTCTTAATTTTTTTTTTTTGATATTTCTAGGCTACTCAGTTCATCTGTGAGGTTTCTCAAATTGTCACAAGTCTCCAAAAAATTTTTCAGTATACTTGTTGAAAAAAATCTGTGTACAAGTGGACCAGCATAATTCAAACCTGTGTTGTTCAAGGGTCAAATGTACGTTTATAACTAATTCAACTCCACTTTCAAATAACACTATGCCAGTTCACTGGTAGTGCAAATACCTTATAATAACAATATAATCCTAATTCCTCCTTCCTGTCCCTTGTCATTTCAGTCATTCACTTCAGTTATGCATAAGTAGATATGCATACATAAGCATAAATAATCAAGTACATTGTTGCTGTTATTATTTGTACAGTTATCTATTACATCAATTAAGAATAAGAAAAATAAGTTTTTATTTTACCTTCACTTATTCCTTATCCAGTGCTCTTCCTTTCTTTATATAGATCAAAGTTTCTAACCTATATTATTTTCCTTCTTTCTAAGTAACTTTAAAATATTACTTGTAAGGCAGCTCTACTGGCAACAAATTCCCTTGGGTTCTGTTTGTTTGAGAAAGTCTCTTTCTCCTTCACTTTTGAAGGATAATTTCAAAGGGTACAGAATTCTAGGTTGTTGGCTTTTTTATTTTAATTTCAGTACTTTAAATATTCCACTTCACGCTCTACTTCCTTGCATGGTTTCTGAGGACAAATCACATGTAATATATCTTTTTGCTCCTCTATAGATAAGGTGTCCACTCCCTCCCCCCACCCCGCCCCAGCTTATTTCAGGATGCTTTCTTTATCTTTGGTTTTCTGCATTTTAAATACAATATGCCTAAGTGTGGAAGCTTTTTGTTTTGTTTTTGGCATTTATCCTGCCTGGTGCTCTCTGATCTTCCTGGATCTGTGGATTGGTGTCTCGTATTAATGTAAGGAAATTCTCAGTCATTAATACTTCACATATTGCTGCAATGCCTTTCTCTCTTTCTTCTCCTTCTGATATTCTCATTATGCATATGTTACATTTTTGTTTCTCTTTGCCTTTCAGTTTTGCAGGTTTCTATTGAAATATCATCAAGCTCAAAGATTCTTTCCTCAGTGCTGTCCAGTCTCCTAACAAGCCCATCAAAAGCATTCTTTATTTCTATTACAGTGTTTTTTGGTCTCTAGAGTTTCTTTTTAATTCCTTCTGAGAATGTCTATCTCTCTACTTACATTGCCCATTTATTCTTGCATGTTGTCCACTTTATTCATTAGAGTTCTTAGCATATTAATCATAGTTGTTTTAAATTTTCAGTGTGATAACTCCAACATGCCCTCCATATCAGTGTCTGATTCTGATGCTTACTCTGTCTCTTCAAACTATGTTTTCTGTCTGTTAGTATGCCTCATAATTTTGTCTTGATATCCAGACATGACGTAATGGGTGAAAGGAGCTACTGTAGCTAGGCCCTTAGTAATGTGGTTGTCAGGTGTAGGGGAGAACTGTTCTTTAGTCCTATAATTAGGTTTCAGTCTTTTAGTGGGCCTATGCTTCTACACTGAATTTCACAAATGATGTTCAGTCTCCCCCTCCCCCTTAGATGGGACAGTATGTTTAGATGGGGCTGGAGTTGAGTATTTCCCTCCTCCCAGGTCGGTTAGGCTCACCACATTCCCTTTGAGAGAGGATAGAAGCTCCCTTTAAAGAAATATCTTCATAATCTGCCCCTTCTCTAAGCTCTTGACTCCTCTATAGTATCCTTGTAGAGTCATTTTCTTTGAAAATCTGTGTTTCTGCCTAGTACTGTGTTTCTTTAGAATGGCCTAAGTGCTAAATTGTGGTACTATAGTTGTAATTCCAGTTCAACATCTTGTCACACACCCAAGGGAATCCTCTCCAATATTGGAAAGTGCTAATAATCCAAAGTACTTCCTTTCAAATTACAAAAATTCTCCTTGATGTGGCTAGGAGGTTCAGGGTCACATGAAACAAGGTTAATTCCTCTTCTACTTGGTAGCCCTTTGTGATAAGCTGAATAATGTCCCCACACACACTATGCCCCAAAAGAGGTATCTACATCCTAATCCTAAGAAGTCGTGAATGTTACTTTATATGGCAAAGGTGACTGTGCAGATCTGATTAAGTTTAGAACCTTCAGATGGTGAGATTACCCTAGATTATTCAAATCGGCGATAAATACAATCACACATATTCATAAGAGAGAGACAAGAGATTTGCCTACAGAAGAGAAGGTAATGTGATGAGGACCCCAGAGATTGGAGTTCTTAGAAGATGGGGCAAGGGGTCACCATGCAAGTAATGCAGGTACCACTAGAAACTGGAAATGGCAAAGTAATGGAATCTCCCTCTAGAGCATTCTGAAGGAACCTACCATGCCAACATTTTGCCTTTAGCCCAGTGAATCTGATCTCATATTTCTGATCTCCAGAATTCTAAGAGAATAAATTTGTGCTGTTTTAAACCATTAAATTTATGGTAAGTTTTTACAGCAGCAATAGGAAACTAATACATCCTTCAAATACTTGAAAAGCATTATAGCTTCTTGAGACCCTCCGTGAAGAAGTCACATTGCCCAGAAAGATTGGGGCTCCTGTTTAAAGATATTTAAGCAAAAAGCAGTGACCCTTCTTGGTGGCTCAGTGTTATCCAACTTAAGTAAACATCACTGTTATAAAATGATTCATTATGACTTTTTTTGTGTTTTTTTTTAAAGGCCTACCAGTTCATTTTTATCAAGTCAAATTTCTACCCTGCCTGGTCTTTGGGGCCTTCTCCAATTCTGAGAAAATGAAAATAAAGGAAAACAAAAATACAGATAGCACCAGTACATGGTTTTACTGCTGTAGACAGTTCTGAAGGTTCCTTTAGCTGAAACTTACTTCTTTTGTTCTAAGAAGTTCAACAGACTGCATTACTGCCTTCTGCTGAAGAGCTTTAAATAATCCCTGCCCCACACTATTTTTGGTATTCAGGACAATAGATTATTATAGGCAAAAGAAAAAATTCAGGGCAGTCCTCCAAAAATAGGCCATCTCATTTTGAAATGAATTATTTCTTACTTGCTCCCAGGGTATCTTGCAGGGACAAAAAAATTCCCCAGGGGAGCAAAGCAAGGACCTTGACGACATTTTGGTGCAGCAAGTTTGGGTTGATTCTATTTTGTTCATTCTTTAAGTTTCATCAGCTTCCTGGATTCATTTGCATAACTCTACATTTTACCACATTCCCCCCAAAACTGGACACTCTGGCAATTGCGACTTAACACTCTTTATATAGCTCTTATTTTCTTAGCAAATTTCAGCATGCTAAGGAAATCTAAGCTGCAGCATCTATGTTCTCTGCTTTGCTATTGCAATTATATAATTTACGTTTTAATAGATGTATGAATTTATATACATATTATTATATCATTTGCAAACAAAGATACAGCAGCAACATAACAACTCCACAATAATTGATGCTAGGCTAAACACTTTTGTTGGTATCTCTAATCATTCTATATATAGGTAAGTTGTATTTCATTCACTATTCAGCTTCTCTCAGATGAGCAAATTCAATTTAATTTGCAGCCTGGAGCACATACAGTTTATTCCTGGACAACATGCTGGACAGTGGTTAAAAAAGTGACATGCACATGCTCCCCTTCTTAAGGAGTTCACAGGCAGGAAAGTGATACATGCATGCAAAAGAAACCCTTTCCAAAACATGCATATAATGTAAGTGGAGATGCAAAGAGGACACAGATGAGAAAATTTTTTGTTTTTTAATAAAAGATTCAACACGTCCTTATCAAAATTCCAATGGCATTTTTCACAGATATGGAAAAAATCTATCATAAAATTTATATGGAACCACAAAGACCTTAAAGAACCAAAGCAATCCTAAGAAAGAACAGCAAAGCTGGAGGCATCACACTTCCTGATTTCAACATGTATTACAAAGCAGTAGCAATTTAAACAGTATGATACTCACACAAAAACAGACACATAGACTAGTGGAACAGAATAGACAGCCTAGTTATAAATCCATGCATATATGGTCAACTAATTTTTAACAAGGGTGCCAGGAACACACAATGGGAAAAGAACAGTTTCTTCAATAAATGGTGATGGGAAAACTGGATATCTATATGCAAAAGAAATAAACGGGACTCCTATCTTGCATGATCACAAATATAACTTAAAATGGATCAACAACTTAAGTGTAAGTCCTGAAACTGTAAAACTCCTAGTTGAAAATATAGAAGAAAAAATAATTGACATTGGTCGTGGCAGTGATTTCTTGGATAAAAAACTGAAAGCACAGACAACAAAAGGAAAAATAAACAAGTGGGACTACATCAAACTAAGGAGCTTCTGCACAGCAAAAGAAACAATCAAATATAATAAAAAAAAAGAAACAATCAATCATTTGAAAAGGCAACCTACAGAATGGGAGAAAATATATTTTAGTCTTAAAAATATTATAATGAAAAATATAATATATTTGGACTACATGAAAGAAGAAATCTGATTTTCATGCTGTGTTTCTTAAACATCTTCCTAATCCTTGGTAGTCTCCCTTTTTACCAAAGAAAGGTCAAACTCATACGTAAATCTTTCTTTCATCAGGAAAATTTATCTAGCTAATACTTTTTTTATAAGATAGCTCTTCTTATTTTCACAGTTATCTTCTATCTATGGCAACTAATTCTGGTTTTCTACACATGGCAGTGACACGTAATTTCCTTTTATAACACATTTATTTGAATAAAATAAAAGTGAGTCAATTTAAAAAAATATTAAGCAAATTATAGCTCTCAGGGTACTCAGATATGGCAAAAATCATTAAGATGTTCTCAAATGGCTGACGTTTGTGAAATTGTGGTCTATTCCAACCTCTCAATTTATAAATGAGAGTCTAAAGTGAAGGGCTAGTTGTGGGCAAAAGGTTGAACTAGACCCCTATCTTCTGTCTTTGTTGTCTCAATATACCAACCTTGCTCCCCAAGTTCTGAAAGTCATTTCCTGCTTCCCATTCTTTTCTCTCTACTGCTTTCTCTTCTAGTGGCCAGTTGTTTCTTTTACTGAAATTTAGGTGACACTTGTTTCTACCGTATCCAATTCACAATGTTGGCAGGTACATCTTAACTGGGTTGTCAGGGTTTTCTATCACTTAAATCACGTAAAGATCTACAGTCAACTGAAATCTACATGTTCATAACAAAAGATATTTTTATTTTTATTAATAAATATTATAAAAGTTTATAATATTATTTTTATCAACAAGTTCAAAACAGCCCTTATCCTTGATTTTAAGAGATCAACTTAGTTGGGAAGATTTATTATCAAACATCAAGAATGGTGTCAGCCTGAGATAAATGCTGTGAACGTAAATGAAGTTTAATTCAATTAATGTTTATTAAATGCCAACTATTTGCCTGTCACTGTGCTCAGCATGGAGGATACAAGATACATTTAATATCGTTATAGCTATCGTTTACATATTTAATTTGTTATACCATTTACTTTTTACAGCAATCCTCCCAGATAGAAGATTGTTATCCTTATTTTATAAATGGAGGAAGAGGGTTTCATAGAGTGTAGGTAACTTATCCAGTGGTACACAGCTAGCAGGTGCCAGGATCAGAGTTTCAATCTGTTAGAGACTAATCCTCATATTCTTTATATTATACTATTTTATCTCTCAAGAGTCCAAAACTCCAGTAGCTTATAATTTACCAAGATATATACATGTGATTTCTACCCTCAAAAAACTAAATCTATTTGGAAAGGTAAAAAGCTGAAATATAAAAATGAAGAATAACAATTTGGAATGTTCCAAATGCCAGATAAATGTAGTATTCATATACCTGGCCAGTGTTCAAAACTGCATTGAGGGTGAACACATTGGAGGAGCTCTCTTGCCTCGACTGGAAAGGAAGTCTAAGGTTCACAGAAGTAAAGATGATGTGTTTAAGGTGTTTAAGGCAGATAAATGGGAATTTGCAAAGGAATGGATTAGGAGAAGGAAGCCAAGGGCCGGGATTCCGGGGCCAGGTCATGTAGAGCTTGAATGCCAGGCTTTAGGCCTTATTCTAGAGGTGAGGTCCACTGAAGGTCCTTGAGCAGGAGAAATGTGTAAGAATTGTGATTTAAGAAGATCCATCTAGAAGAATATGCAGGTAAAGTCAGAAAGGGAGAGGAATGAGGAGTCTGCAGCCTTGGGACTATAATAGCTTGATGATGACAAAGGCTTGGACTGAGTGGCAGCCATGCAACCAAAAAGATAAGGCACGTCTTTGTGCTCAGTTACCACCCAGAGATTACACATCCAGGATCTCTTCCTGGTTCTGGATTGCTATGTCTCCTTTATAGGAAAAGGCCATGATAAGGAGATTGGGGAGGAGATGAGCAAAAGAGAACCTCACCAAGGCAGGGACACTAGAGGAAAGAAACTAAAAAGATCGTAAGATGATGTATTTCGGGGCTAAATGAGACACCAAAGCAGGTAACGTTAAGACAGGTGTTTCAGGGAAGTAGTAGGGGCGCTGGTGAGCATCCTTGCAGTCAGACAAACCCATATAGGTATGAACTACACAAAGAGGAATATATATACGGCAAACAATGATAATTCTGGAACTTTCTGAAGAACTTGGTGAAACCAAGACTAAGGAGAAACATTTCCGATCTTTGGAGGTCTGCCTCAACGAGGTATTATCTGGAGTGTGTTTGCTGCATATTGGCAGGAAAGTATTGTGTGGTTTGAAATGGCTGCCTGTTCTGACATGTGACTGCTGTGTAGTAATTTGCAGTCATGTGTATTTTGTATTTGCCTTGTTATATGACTGTCCATTTATGAGGCGTAATTAGGACCTAATAAGCTATAAATAAGGTAGAGTTTACTTTCTGGCAAATTCTTTAATGTGACTGATTACCCTTGGCACAAAAGCTACAGTTGCATGAGCTTCTTAAATAAAAACTGTATAATGATCTTTCCATCTGTCAAAATTGCATAATTAAAGGCATCAGCAGTGCATAGAATTAGCACTTCAGGTTTTGTTCGCAGGTTTGGACAGCATCCATCATGAGTTTGACAGATGGAATTGTTTCTTTCTTCATTTCTCCATTTTCTCTTGTTTCTTCAGCTATATCAATCCCTGTTGAGGACCCCCTGGAAGACTAAGAAACAGGGATCTGGGATAATTGACTGTAGGCAGGATATGTTAGCTTGCTTCATTATTTATCACCAGACGTAAGCTGAGACTCTAACTGCACCATTAGAGAGGGGATCAATCTGCGCTGTTATCCCCTGACAAAGGAGAAAGCTATTATAAGGGCACAGGAGGACATCTGGCATTCTCTAAGATGGAAACAGGAAAAGATGACTTCTTTGCATTTTCTGAGCACCTGTTATATATGTGGCTGTTGGAGTTACGACAAGAATTACAGATGAGTCATCACTTTCACGTGCATATTCTAGCTCTCGTTTTCACGTTAAATAATAATTATTATTACTGTATTATTATTATCAACTTTATTGAATGACATATTACAGGCACAGTCCTCAAGCATTTTCTCATTTTATAGATGAAGAAAGAGCCACAGAGGGCTAAAATCTTGCCCAAAGTCAAAATTTAGTAGCACAACCAAAATTTGACTCTGTACTCAAATAGTCTACATAAATAGAAGAATGTGGCTAAGTAGTTGGCAGAGTGATTTCTTTCTATACACAGGAGAATGTTCACAAGAAAAACAGAAGACAATTAATAAATGCATTATTCAACTCAAGGTAGAAATACAGGCAATCTTCTAAAAATATGTTTGTGAATTAACTGTTTGGCATTTATTCATGAAATGATATGAAGTCTGAGATTTGTCTCCAAATAATGTGGAGGTTAAGGATGAAATAAGATAGGTCATGAGTTGGTAATTGTTGAAACTGAGTGATGGGTACATGCAGTGTTATAATACTATTTTCTCTGCATTGTGTATTTTAAATTTTCCATAATAAAGAAAAAAGAAATGATGAAAACCTTGTAGCTTCACTATGGAGAAATGTACAGATGCATGTATGAAAAATGAATATTTGGTGCATTCCTCATAAAATTCCCAAGAACTGTTGTTGCGGTGGCAAATACTGCCTTTATACAGTCTGTCTCAAACTGTAAGATGGCTCATTCACTCAGATGGGTATCAGATTGTAAGAATTGGTTTGAGGAGTAAAATAGTTTCTAAGTTCCCTTTCATCTCTAAGAGTCCATGAATATCTGCTAGGTCAGAGAAACAGAAGGAATATTTTATTTATTAAATATTTGTGTGCTATATAATAATAATAATAATAATAGATAGATAGATAGATAGATAGATAGATAGATAGATAGATAGATAGATAGACAGATAGATAGATGATACAAAAGATTTATTTTAAGGAATTGGCTTATGCAATTATGGAGGCTGAGGAGTCCCATGATCTGTAGTCAGCAAGCTGGCTGCAGTCCAAGTCCAAGCCTGAAGGCAGAAGACTGAATTCCCAGCGCCAACAATTAGAGAGAGCAAATTCTCTCTTACTCCACCTTTTGTTCTATTTACTCCTCAGTGGATTGGCTGGTGCCCACCACATTGGGGAGGGCAATCTGCTTTACTCAGTCTACCAATTCAAATGTTAATCTCACCCAGAAACAGCTTCACAGACACACCCAGAACAACGGTTTAACCAAATATCTGGGCATCCGATAGTCCAGTCAAGTTGACACATAAAATTAACCATCACAGTACTTAATAACTTATAATACATCCAGGGGTGAAAAAACCAGGAAGAACCAGGCAAACCAATTACATAATGAAACTCCAGGCCCTTCAATTAATTCATGATCACAAGGCATTTAATAGACTTGCTGGTACTCATATCCACAGACTCCAAGATAAAAACTCAAGAATGGAAAGTTGCCTGCTCACCACCCACATCAGCTGCATCTGAGATGTCTTTATGGTAGGTAATTCGTTTTCCTTACAGTCGCATCTACTTCCCCTCCCTGGTGCCATCCCTCCCTTTCTTCCTTTCTTCCTTCTTTGCTCCTTTTCTTCCTTTTTTACTTCCTCTTTTTCCTCCTTCCAGAAAAATGTATTGATCAAATGTTACATACCAGGTATAGTGCTAGGTACTAGGAATACAGCAGTGAATCACAGACATTGTCCCAGTGAGAACCAGTTTTATAATTTCTATACAAAAGAGTCTTAAAAGTAAAAACTGGTTGAAAGGAGGGCTGAAAACTTGTCTAGAATCATGGTTTTCATAAACTTGACATAGCTCTACTAAAATGCCAGTTGTCCATATCAAATAAATGCAGGGGGATATCACAGGAGGGATAACCACCTTCCCACCTCTTGATGCTGCCATTGGCCCCGCCCTCCACACCAGATCTTCAAACCTAGTAAGGAAGACAGACAATAAACGAATAAATATATCACTGCCAATTGTGTGTGGTAAATGCTATGAAGAAAATACAATACATTCAAAATATAATAATGAAGTTTAATTTAGATTGGGTGGTTGTTTTCTTTTTGAGAAAAAGACACTTAAGTTGCGTCTTAAATGAAGCTATATTAATTTGCTGCAAAATACTACAGACTGGATGGCTTAAAGAACAGAAATTTATTTTCTCACAGCTCTGGAGGCTAGAAGTCCACAATCAAGGTGTCAGTAGGTTAGGTTTCTCCTGAGGCTTGTCTCCTTGGCTTGCAGTTGGTTGCCTTATCTCTCTGTGCTCTTAGTCTGCCCCTTAGTCTGTGTCCTAATCTCCTCTTCTTAAAAGGACATCATTCTTATTGGATTAGGGCCTACCCATACGATCTCATTTTACCTAATTACCTCTTTAAAGGCTCTATCTCCAAATACAGTCTCATTCTAGGTACTGGCAGTTAGGACTTCAATATGTGAGTTTTGGGAGGACACAATTCAGCCCCTAACAGAGCCTATCCAGGAAAAAGGGGGTGGGAGTGTAATAAGAAATTACATCGTAGACTTGGTGACAAAGTATAAGGAAACTCCTACCTGATAACTTCTGTCTTCTGCAGGACGTCTCAGGCAATTTTCTCAGGCAGAAAAGGGCAATGGTGGGAGGAGAGGAGGGGAGTCAGAGAAGAATGAAGACGGTATGAACCAATATTTACTAGGGATGGAAGGTCAGGCCTCTGGGAAGAACAGATTTCTGGGCAGTGTCAAGAACTCAGCTGAGGCCAGTAAACAACACAAGTCTGCCGGAGGTTATATTTTTTTTCTCTGTCATCTACTTAACTGTTGGTGAAGACTCAGCAAAGATGGGCGACAGGTTCATTTGGGTTAGGGTTTTGTTGGGGTGATGTGATTGGAGAGGGTCAAGGGACCAGTTGTGATATTGGGCTGTGAAATGCAAGCTAGACAATTATGGAGGTGAAGAAAGGTCAGGAATGATGGATAGACATGAACTAGAGAAGAATTTGAATTAGGGGTAGGGAATCTAGTGATACTGTATTTCCTAGGCAATTAGACACCCAGAAACACCCGCTTTATTCAAAGACAATAAGCTCTAACAGACCCTGGTGCCATCACTGTTGTAGAACTGGACATATCCCCTCTTATAAAAAGCTATTCCACTCCAAACCCCTTAATCCAGAGGCTGCCAACATCCCCATCATTTCCCCAAATAGAGAAAAATGCAAACCTTTTTGTTGTGTTGGTGAGCATGCTGGTGACTCCTGGACCTGACTTCCTACCTCCAGCCTCCTCTTCGTGCCCCGTTGCTTATCAGTTAAACTAGCATCCAAAATAGTTCTGAAAGACTACCTTTCGTTATCACAGACTTGGGGAAAAGGAGGTTGGTGCTGAGGAATCTTGTTCATGATAAATAGGACTATGGATCTAAATGTCAAATGCTGACAGAAATTCACCAAAGGGTCTGCTTTTTAAAAAATGGTGGAATTCATTATTTTCAGAATTTTAATGACTCATTATTTAAATTTTCTGACTTCTCTCTACATTGTTAACACATGCAAAATTTATTCTGCGTAAGTGTGTCAAGTAATGCTTTCTGACCAAACCAAACAGACTTCTTGATTTAATGACTATAGGGATGGGTTCAGTCACAATTGCATTAATTGGGAAAATATTTATGACCCATAGTATCATAATGTATGTGCAAATGTAAGTGGGATGTTGGGTGACCCAGATACCACTGAGAGTGTTTTGTCTGGCATTGGATTAATTCCTCTAGACACCATTTTTTGATACTATTTAGTGCTGAGGACAACTGGACAGAAACTCCAGGAAGGGGCCAAGAAAGGAAAAACTGGGAAAATCCCCTTAAGGCTGTGTTTGTAAAATCAGCACTGAGCAGCTCACCTGATCTCAATTGGTGACTTACCTACTAGGTGTCAGGTTGTTTTACGTTTATCATTCTATTAATCTTAAGAACAACACTGCAGGATAGGTGCTTGCTGATTAGAAAGGGTCAGTGACTTGCCCAAAGCCATATGCCCAGTAAGTGGCAAGCCATGATTTTAACTTAGGTTTGTCAGGTTCTTGAATCTCTTCCCCCCACACTTACCTGTCCCCATCCTGTGCTTCTGCAAGAATAGCCCTTTCCCTACTTTCGTACCTGTTCTTCTGTCTGCCCCTTGATAACCTGCATCTCTTTCAAGGATGTTCATAGTATTTCTTATACCTGTTTTCACCTGAATAAAGATGCAGGAGACAGAAAATGTTCAGAATTATCCATGTGGCCTCCAGTGTCTCTCTTGAGAAAATGGCGTCTTGGAGTAGATCGTATTCAATTCATTGATTTTATTAATGATGGCTCTACCAGTTCTACTGCAAAGAAAGAAAGAAGCAGGGAGGGAGAGAGGGACGGACAGACGGAGGGTGGCAGGAAGGAAGAAAGGAAGGAAGGAAAAGACACAAGGAACTGACAGATTGGCTAATAATCCTGAATATTAATTTGTTTGAGTCTCATTTATTTTATTATAACAATAAATCCAAAATTTTTTATTCATTGTGATCATTTAAAAAAAATTAAGAATGAATAAGATAATACACATTCAAAACTGTGGAGCGTTTGCAGGGAAAATAGTGAACAAAATCGGTAGTAGATCAACCAACAACATCCAACCTCTGCTACCGGTAGGTATTACAAAGCTTCCTACTAAAAGTATGACAGCCTCCATATCCCTGGGTTCTCATGAGCCTCTTGAATCAGAATCTGCGTTTAACAAGATTCATAGCTTATTTCCACGTACATGAAGTTCGAGAAACACTGTTCTAACATATTTACTTTTAATAGCCAACACACAAGTATACATGGAATCGTTCTTGCTGGAGTCATTTTTGAAATGTTAGAAACAGTAAGAGTTTAGGTGTCAGACAGACTGACAGACTGGTGTCAATACTTACTAGTTTTGTGACTTTGGGCAAGTTATGTAAACCTCTATAAGTTGAGAGTCTTTACCTATAAAGACGAGAAAAGGTTCAAATCGGGCAGAGTGGAAGCCAAGAAGACCAGCAAGGCAAAAAGATGACAGGTAGGAAAACTAGATTCTCATATAGGGTTCTGCTAGAATGAAGAGGAGGAGAACAGATTTTGAAGAATACTTCTTCACCTGTCACTGGAAATATACACTTGTAAAATTTTGACATTTAGGAACTAGATGAAATACAGTTTTACTTTGGTTTCACTGTGCATTTTTTGCTTTTAAGACGTTTGGATAAATAGTCATATATGATAGGAAAGCAACATAGATGGTGAGACAGAGGTGACTTAAGAATAGACGATCAATTTAATGGAAAACTTCTTATAAGCAAAACAAAAAATGTCTTCCAAAATACATCTGCATAATGTATCTCTCACAATTACTCTTGTAGTCAATGAGTTGAGATTTTTTTCTATATCAAAATCTATAATGTTTTTTAAAATCCAGTTTGCTAAATTCTAGTGAGTTTTTAAAAAATTACTAGGAATATAATCTTTTTTTCAGGCAGGATAATGGTTTAATTAAAACATCTCTAATTTCTTTGATCTATTGATATGATTCCAAAACTGAGGAAATAAAACAGAATTTCATCTATTTAGCATTGTTTAGATAGAACAAAGTGTAAAAAAAAATGATTACATTGGAGATACTGTTAGAATAGTTTCCCAAACATTTTTTTTCATAATTCCCTTGCTAAAATATGGGTGCTGTGTTTCTTTCAATGATAGCACTGCAACAAATATTCTTAAGGCATTGTTTGTTTGTTTTAATATGAGAAACCAACACTCATATTAGTAAACTATAAAATGCTCTTCTCACTGTATCTGAAATTGTCTTTGCCCCCTTTTTTATTGGAACATTTTTGTACAAATTCATTACCTGGAGTTCCAGGCATAGGTAAACAGACGATTCCAAACTGGCATGAAAAAGAAAAAGCTTTACCATTATTTGGTATTTCTTGGGATAAAAAAATGTAATAATATGCCATATTTTTTTTTCTTTCTTTTTTTTTTAATTTATTTTTAATTTATTGGGGTGACAATTGTTAGTAAAATTACATAGATTTCAGGTGTGCAATTCTGTATCACATCATCCATAAATCACATTGTGTGTTCACCACCCAGAGTCAGCTCCCCTTCCATCACCATACATTTGATCCCCCTCACCCTCATCCCCCACCCCCCAACCCCTTTACCTTCTGGAAACCACCAAATTACGTTCCCCAGATTAATTTTCAAGCCCGTGGCCATCCTATGGTCACCGATTGCCCTCCAATCCCCTCACCATCCCCCCCACCCCCCATCCCTCCCGCCCATCTAGCAACCCTCAGTTTTTCCTCATTGTCTCCCAAACTGTTTCTGATTAGTTCATTCACTTATTCTTTTCTTTAGAATCCGCAAATAAGTGAGATCATATGGTACTTATCTTTCTCTGTCTGACTTATTTCACTTAACATAATGTTCTCTAGATCCATCCATGTTGTTGCAAATGGTAAGATTTCTTTCTTCTTTATGGCTGCATATTTTTAATGGAGGAATTTACTTGGGTCAGCCTGGATATTGGCATGGGGATTGTTGTTTTTCTGACCAAAAGACTCCAATAAAATGAAACCTAATATATTTGAGCAGAGCCATGACAATGCTGTGCACAAAAATTTAAAAATAAAATGTCATTGCACAGTACTGGCACTTACACACATAAAGAAAAACAACTTTGTGTGGCTTAAGGCATTTTGAGATTTTAAAAAAGCTTTATTCTAATTTTAGCAAACCATCATACTTGTTTATTCTCTGGAGAAAGTTAGAACAGAAAATTTTTCAAATAAAAATGTTATATCAAAAACTAGAGGAATCAGAGCAAGATTTATAGCACATATTTCAAAGAAAGTAAGGAGATTGTAGACATCTAAAGCAATGCATAATTCATGGTAAATCTTGGATATTTAAAATGTCCTTGAATATTAATTAGATACCCAGATAGAACAAGTCTGTGTAAATTCTGTCCTGTGATGAACCTTTGGAGCACTTTTTATATTTGTGTAATAATTCAGAAGTGCCTTTGCAAAGAGAAAGCTGTTGGTGGGGCTTTCTATTAGTAATGTAAAGTATATGCTCCTACTACTGAAAGGCTGAGTTGAAAAAGTTGGGAGTACCTCATAAGAATGACTTGCGAATCACAGGTACATTTTTTATAATTGAGAAAAAGGGGAAAGGTTATATTTCAACAATTGCAAAAATTGTTGATATGGGGTTTAAAGCTGCCTTAACAACAAATGCCATCATTTATGATTCAAAGATTTCCACAACATAAGTGCACCAGTCATATTACCCCACCAAATCTGTGAACAAAAAGTAATGTCTCTTGGAAGGCTAACCCAGTGTTCAAATCTTGATGTGCTCACCAAGTGTTTTGAGATGGTGGAGTTGCACCATAGCCCCCTGACAGACATATGAAGGTTAAACTCTACAGGCAAGCAGTAATTAACTATCCAACTTATGCAAATGACACTGCAGCCAAAAAGTTGCAAATGGCAAGTAAGAATATTTACTTTCAGAAAGGGAAGGTATTTGAAAATATAACTTGAGCAATGATCAACCACATATCTTTTGGGAATTATATAACATTATAGGTCTGTTAATATCTAAGTAGCATATGTTCAGAAATGGTTCAGAGGAAAGTGATTATTTGGCAGACAACAGAACAAAATGTAGACACTTGTGTGGGTTTAAGATTATATTGCCTAAGACAGAATAATTGTTAATAATGCTTAATAGATATTGCTGTTTTCCTTTCCAATAATAAAGAAACCTTTGTTATAACAGTTAACGCATTCATATGTCAAAGTAAATAAAATTCTCTCCAAAATAAAATGTCTAAGTACGAAGACTGAGATCAAATAGTCATCTTCTGCATCTTCACAGACCTGTGCCACATCGCTCAGGATTCTGGCTGTGTCAGTGTCCCAGGGCTGCCGTGACAAAGTATCACAAACTGGTGGCTTAAAACAACAGAAATGTATTCTCTCACAGGCTAGAAGTCTGAAATCAAGGTGTCAGCAGAGCCGTCATTTCTCTGAAGGCTCTAAGGGAGAGGATCCTTCTTTGACTTTTCTTGCTTCTGGAGGTTGCTGGCAATTGTAGGCTTGTCAGTGCATCACTCCAATCTCTGCCTCTGTCTTCACATGGTCTTCTCCTCTCTGTTTCTGAATCCAAATTTCCCCCTTCCTGTAAAACTAACAGTCATTAGATTAGGGCCCAACCTAATCCAGTATGATCTTAACTTGATTATAACTACAAAGACCTTATTTCCAAATAAGGTCATATTTTGAGGTCCCTGGCTAGGACTTCAGCATATCTTTTTAGGGGACACAGTTCAACCCATAACACCAGCCTACTGTTAAGTAGTCTTAAATGAATAGTCATTCATTCATTCATTCATTTATAAATATTTATCGAGTGTCTATTATGTCAGGCATTATGAACAAAATAGACTAAGTCTTTACTCTTAAGGAGCTTATGGTCTACATTCAAACCATATCCTATAGCTGTACATATTTTATAATTTAAAATTATATGTAGCTTATAATTTAGCAAAATCTTTTAATCTACATTTTTGTGATCACTCTTCAGAATATCTTGCCATGTATGTTAAGTATTAGTAGCTACATTTTTTTGTATGGGGAAACTGAGTCTTAGAGAGGTTGGTACTTGTCCAAAGCTGCCCATTGGTAAAAGCAAAGTTGGAATCAGAACTGAGGTCAAAACATGATAGCATATAAAATGCTGGATGGGATCCATTTGCCATTTATAATTAATGACAAGTAGCATTACTGCATATTTGTACACTTAACAACTTATTATATAGAAATATGATTAAAAAGTAAAGAACACTAGCTCACAAAACAATTTTTTTATTTGGATGAATTTATTTTTAAGTATTCATTATATTCCAGCAAATATTCTGTGGTATATATATATATTTTTAACGGCTATATTAGCCAAAGCAATATATAGATTTAATGTAATCCCCATCAAAATCCCAATGGCATTATTTCAAGAAAAAGAACAAAAATATCATCAGATTTGCATGGAAACACAAAAGATCCTGAACAGCCAAAGCAATCCTGAGAAAAATGAACAGGCAGGAGGTCTCCCACTCCCTGACTTCAATTGATACTACAAAGTGACAATAATCAAAACAGAATTGGAATTGGCAGAAAAACAGATATACAGACCAATGGGAATGGAGAACCCAGAAATAACCCCACATATATATAGGCTGATAATTTTCAACAAAGGAGCTAAAAACATACAATGGAAACCAGAAATCCTCTTCAATAAATGGTGCTGGGAAAATTGGAAAGCCACGTGCAAAAGAATGAAACTAGACTGCTGTCTGTCATTATGTACCCAAATTAACTCAAAATGGATCAAAGACCTAAATATAAGACCTGAAATAATAAACCGCATACCTTGTTTCCCCGAAAATAAGGCCTGGCTGGACAATCAGCTCTAATGCGTCTTTTGGAGAAAATATTAATATAAGACCCAGTATTATATTATATTATATTATATTATATTATATTATATTATATTATATTATATTATATTATATTATATTATATTATATTATATTATATTATATCTGGTCTTATATTATAGTAAAATAAGACTGGGTCTTGTATTAATTTTTGCTCCAAAAGACTCATTAGAGCTGGTTGTCCAGCTAGATCTTATTTTCGAGGAAACACGGTAGAATAAAGCATAGGCACTAAACTGATGGACGTTGGATTTAAAGAGGATTTTATGAATTTGACCTCAAAGCCAACAGAAGTAAAAGCAAAAATAAATGATTGGGACTATATCAAACTGAAAAGCTTCTGCAGAGTAAGAGACCATCAAAAAAACAGAGGCACCCAAATGAATGGGAGAAGATATTTGCAAACAACACCTCCGATAGGGAGCTAATATCCAAAATATATAAGGAACTCATACAGCTCAACAACAACAAAAACAATCCAATTAAAAAATGGGCAGAGGCAGTCAAAATGGCTATCATCAATAAATCAACAAACAACAAGTGCTGGCGTGGATGTGGAGAAAAGGGAACGCTTGTGCACTGTTGGTGGGATTGCAGATTGGTGCAGCCGCTATGGAAAACAGTATGGAGGTATCTCAAAAATCTGAAAATGGAACTACCTTATGATCCAGTAATTCCACTCCTAAGTATCTATCCGGAAAAATCCAAAACTTCAATTCAAAAATCTTTATGCACTCCTATGTTTATTGCAGCACTATACACAATAGCTAAGACATGGAAACAACCAAAATGCCCATCGGTAGATGACTGGATCAAGAAACTGTGGTACATTTATACAATGGAGTATTATGCAGCCATAAAGAAGAAAGAAATCTTACCATTTGCAACAACATGGATGGATCTAGAGAACATTATGTTAAGTGAAATAAGTCAGACAGAGAAAGATAAGTACCATATGATCTCACTTATTTGCGGATTCTAAAGAAAAGAATAAGTGAATGAACTAATCAGAAACAGTTTGGGAGACAATGAGGAAAAACTGAGGGTTGCTAGATGGACAGGAGGGGTGGGGGCTGCGGGGGAGGGTGAGGGGATTGGAGGGCAATCGGTGACCATAGGATGGCCACGGGCTTGAAAATTAATCTGGGGAATGTAATTTGGTGGTTACCAGAAGGTAAAGGGGTTGGGGGATGGGGGATGAGGGTGAGGGGGATCAAATGTATGGTGATGGAAGGGGAGCTGACTCTGGGTGGTGAACACACAATGTGATTTATGGATGATGTGATACAGAATTGCACACCTGAAATCTATGTAATTTTACTAACAATTGTCACCCCAATAAATTAAAAAAAAATAATAAAAATAAAAAATAAAAAAAATAAAAAAATAAAAAATGGGCAGAGGACATGAACAGACAATTCTCCCAAGAAAACATATAAACAGCCAACAGACAAATGCAAAAAATGCTCAATTTCACTAACTATTAGGGAAATGCAAATCAATACCACTCTGAGGTACCACCTCACACATGTTAGAATTGCTGTTATCAGCAAGACAAGTAATAATAGTTGTTGGAGAGGTTGTGGGGGAAAAGAAACCCTCATATAGTGCTGGTGAGAATTGAAATTGGTATGGAAAACAGTATGGAGGTTCCTCAAAAATAAAAATAGAATTACCATATGACCCAGCAATCCCTCCTCTGGGTATCTACCCCAAAAATCTGAAAACATTTATCTATAAAGATATATGTTCATTGCAGCATTATTCATGGTGACCAAGTCATGGAAACAACCAAAGTATCCTTTGATAGATGATTGGATAAAGAAGATGTGGTACATATATACAATGGAATATTACTCAGCCATTAGAAAAAATGAAATACTGCCATTATCAACAACACAGATGGACCTTGAGATTATCATGCTGAGAGAAATAAGCTGGAGAGAAAAAGTCAAGAACCATATGATTTCACTCATATGTGGGATACAAAACTGAAAGCAACAAATGAATAAGACAAACAAAGAAACAAAAACTCACAGACACAGACAACAGTTAAGTGGTTACCAGAGAGTATGGGGGTCGGGGGGATGGTAGAAGACGGTAAAGGGGGTCAAATATATGGTGATGGAAGGAGAACTGACTCTGGGTGGTGAACACACAATGTGATATATAGATAGTATAGTATAGAATTATACATTGGAAAACTATATAATTTTACTAACTAATGTCAGCCCAATAAATTTAATTTGTAAAAAATTATATTGAACAGTAACACCTTAAGAGTGGCAAGAGGTTATTATAGTTTTTTACTGAAGAATAAAGTGAAGCTAGATTTTAATGTGAATTTATAGAATGGAATATTTGGGAAACAAAGAGGAAAAACAAACAAATGGGACTACATCAAACTAAAAAGCTTCTGCACAGCAAAAGAAACCTTCAACAAAACAAAAAGACAACCTACTCAATGGGAGAATATACTCACAAGTAATATATCCAATGAAGAGTTGATATCTAAAATATATAAATAACTCATAACAACTCAATAACAAAAAAATAAACAATCTGACTGAAAAATGGGCAGAGGAAACGAAAAGACATTTCTCCAAAGAAGACATATAGATGGCCAACAGACATATGAAAATATGCTCACCATCATTTATCATAAGGGAAGTGCAAATCCAAACCACAATGAGATACCACATCACACCAGTCAGAATGGCTATTATCGAAAAGTCAACAAATACTGTGTTGGCGAGGATGTGGAGAAAAGAGAACCCTTCTGCACTGTTGGTGGGACTGCAAACTGGTGCAACCCCTATGGAAAACAGTATGGAGATTCCTCAAAAAATTAAAAATAGAACTACGTTATGACCCAGCAATTCCATTTCTGGGTATTTATCCAAAGAAAATGAGAACACTAATTAGAAAAGATATATGTATGCCTAAGCTCAGTGCACATTATTTACAATAGCCAAGATATGGGCGCAACCTAGGTGTCCATCAATGGATGAATGGATAAAGAAGATGTGGTATATGTGCATACACACACAATAGAATATTATGCAACAATAAAAAAGAATTAAATCTTGCCATTTGCGATGACATGGATGGATGTAGAGGGTATTATAATAAGTGAAATAAGCCAAGCATAGAAAGACAAATACCATATGGTTTCGCTTATATGTGGAATCTAAAAACAAAACACAACAAACAAACAAAACAAACACAGACTCATAGAAACAGACACCAAAGGGATGGTTACCAGAAGGGAGGGAGTGGAGGAATAGGTGACAAGTGGAAGGGGAATATAATCAATGATATTGTGCTACATCTCCATGGTACCAGATGATTACTACAATTAGTGGGGTGATCACATTGTAAGGTGTAAAAATGTCGAATCAATATTATACACCTAAAACTAATATAACCAATATAAGATTGTATACCGACTATACTTAAATTAAAAAATAAATTTAAAAAGTTTTTTTAACAGCCAAACAAGGCCTATGATAAATAGAAGCACATACTCAATAAGCCTCTGCATTACATAGCAAAAATAATGTCATCTTAGTGAATCAATAACAGGGGTGGGAGAGGAGAATGAATAAGCAGGAGAGAGAACTAGAAAGAAACAAAATTATGGGAAGGTACACTGCTTCTCATGGGCAAACAGAGCACATTCTGATTAATTTAAAGAAAAAAAAAGTTACATGTTTTAATGACAGTGGATCTTTGGGTTTCCTGTATACACAATTGGGAACATTTCTTCTTATTCTCCCAATACTGAAAGATCTCCTTATGAGCAAATTAGCTACTTTGGGAATATGCATCCATATCTTGCAATATGGATTATGTTTGCATTCTCTTAAAAACAACCAGAGCAGTGTTTTCTTATGAATAACTCGTCATCTACTTTGGTCTCTGGGGTCATTTTTAGTTACACATGCAGAGAACCAGCCCTTCCCCATCCCTCAGTTGTGTGTCTTCAGCTAGACGCTTTCATTTCTCATTCATGCTCAGAGCTGTAGAAAAGACCTCATGCTTCCATTCCTCACATGCATAGATCCCTTAGCCTGACTCTTCTGTGTGTTTTCCTCCATAATTCATTTCCCCTTTTTCTGATAACAGCCTTGAGCAGTTTCCTTAAATTTTTTGCTCCTCTCCCATTCATTCTCAGGAAGACGTGCTAGAGATGGGAAAATGAGACAAACGTCTGTCACAGCCCTCAGATCTCCTGGAACCAGCAATTCCTCACTGGGGGACATGGCTGGAAGTAGGCCAAAGAGAAATGGCTCTGGGACTTCTGCTAGAATTTAGGGGAATGAAAGCTTTCTTTCTCCTGGGGTTCCCAGCCCAAAAGGATATGAGCTTGGGGTTGCCAGTGCCATTTTCATGCCTGAAAATAAGCCCAGCTAAGTTAATGTATAAGCACCCAGATTCAGCTGTGCCTGAAAAAGACATCTCCCCTGGACTTTCCAATTACTTTGGATGATAAATTCCCATCATGCTTAAGCCAGATTAAGTTCAATTTCTCTTGCTTTCAGCCAAAAGATTTCTGAATACTCAAGCATTTGGGTCCCAGCACAATTAGCTTCAAGTTCTGTAATCCTTGGTTTTAAAACTATGTACTCTGCTGTTACCTTTTCTCAGCTCCCAGTCCTACCATGCTCTCCCTGTTGGAATCATATTGATCTGGGAAAATGGAAAGTATTTTTTGTGAAAAATAATGTATTAAAAACATATTTCATGCTTGTCCTAAAAATATCAATCAAAATAATAGTGTATGAGCAAAAAGTACAGGACATCTGTTCACCTCCCGCCCCACTTCACTTCATCCCTAATCACAACTTACCCTGTGGATATATCCAGACATTTTTAAGTTCAAATATAAATACATGTATGTGCGAGTGTGTGTGTGTGTGTGTGTGTGTATGTGTATTGGGTGGTGGGCAAGGAATATACATTTAAAAGCACAAAAGAGCAATTAAACAGAGGAGGTACTTCCACATTTACTAGTGTCCTCAAAATACAGAATTTTAAAAATAAACACATTTCATATAAATAGTGTGATCCTGCTTTAATTAAGAATTGTCACAAAGCAACCTCTTCCATAAGCCCTGGCACTTCTCAGTGATAATTTGAGATATTTTCTCTTCTTCTGCAGTTCTTTACTTATTTATTTATTTCATCTTGCTTTTCATTGCAGATAGCTGTCTACACATATTAGACACTTCTCTGGGCGGTAAGAACTTTGAAGGCAAAGAATGAGTCTGATTCACTTTTGTCTTCCCAGGATTTAGTTCAGTGGTTAATTTATGTTTTTAAGTGAATTAATGAATGAGTGAATGATTGATAAGTGATAAGAGATCTCACTGATAAGTATTCTGTTAGGTTGAATTTAAAAATGTCTGTGCAGACATTCTCCTGTATTTTAATTTAACTTCATTCTCTCTGAGTTCTTCTTATATTAGCAGAAACCAGGCAAGTGATGTAGCAGGCTTTTCGTCCCAAGTCTTTTGGGAGAGCAAATACTCATCTGAGTTCATCCTGTCCTTAATCACTACAGAATGACAGGAAGGGAAAAAAAGAACAGCTAAGATGCCATTATGGTATCACCTGGAATTCCTATTATGGACTTCAGTTAGGTAACTAGATCTTTCAACCTGGACCCTGGGGCTTTCTACCCTTGATTCTGTGCTCCAGCTAATACAGAGCTCTTGGCTTATTTTGCGACTGAATCTCTATTTAGTAGTTTATATTTTTTTGCCCTTCGTTCCTTCTTAAGTCCTCTAAGGTTTGGAATTGGAACTGAGTTTCAGATTGAATGGTGGGGACATTTTACAGGCCACAGATTTTTACCCACTTACTTCGACTTCCAAATATTGCTGGTTCCTGGATCCCCATAACCCTGGCTGTATCAGTTCTTATTTAATCTCCTCATTCTTACTGCTATTTTGTGCTGCCAACTACTCCTGTTTGCCTCCTACCTTAGGAGGAAGGCCCTAGAGCAAAATGGTTAAACAGTCAATGTTAAAATGAAGCCTACATCCAAATTCCAGTTCTGCTACATGACAGCTGTGATCTTGGGTGCATTACTTCACTTCTCTGTACTTATATTTCCTGTAAAGTGGGATTTATAATCCCATGTGATTTATAGATAATGTAAGTTTTTTTGTCTTATTTTTAGTGCTGCCTTTCATCTGCATTTTTTTTCTCCTCATGCCAATGATTTGCTCTCAGCATTGTCTTCTTATTTCTGTACTCTTCCGAATATGATAGTTAGCAAGAAGTCTACAAACTTTCTAGACTTTCTTGCCAACCATCTTTTAGTTACATTGTGCAAAAGGAGGCTCTGCTGGCTCAGTGAAGGGCTGAGAAGCTGGGAGGAAGAGAGACGCAATTATTTTTCTGCTTCTGGTGGTGCATCCACAGCAGCAGCTGTCACCTCTGGGTTACAGGAGTCTCTGTGGCTGCTTCAGGAGTGTTCAGCAGGACTGCAAGCTCAGCAGATGGTGCTTGGTCCCAAAAACAGCAGCAATGGCCACGCCTCCAGTGTATTTGTTACCATTTCCCAAAAGTTAAGCACATGACCCTCAAGCAAATATAGAATGAACAATGTCAAATAGTTTATTCAATTTAGTAATTACTAAGTGAACCAGCAAGATGGTAAGGCTGGTGCAAAAGAGAGAATTTGAAAATGGAGAGTATATAGTCAGTCAACAAAAGGATGATGAAATGGATTTGCTAATGGTTATAAAATGCCTACAAGGCAATAAACTATAACCCTTAGTGTTATATTTTCAACTGGACAGAAATCATTTGCATTTATACCAGACAAAAATCTACAAATTAACATGTAACTTGTATTTTTGCTAAGTCTGGAAAAAGTACATTACTATCCTTGGATGAATCTGTTAAATAGACTCCTCATAAAATAGGGAGAATATATATATATAAAAAATACCAATTTTTTTGCCTGATTTACAATTTTTGGATAATACTTTTGAAAAAAAATAGGAAAAGCGGTGTCCTTGTTATGCAAATGAATCTTCAGGACAAATCCACAACCCCCTAAATCCAACAGATGGTTAATCTACAACCAGATTGTTATCCAGAAAGTTCTTCAACTAGTTAATCTTGAGCCATCACTGTTTAAATGAGATATGGTGTATTAGTGCATGTTTAGTTTGTGGATAATAATAAGTGAGAGTAATAGTAGTTGCCACTATTAGTTTTTATTGTACATGAATAATCAATTCAAATATAATCTACAGCTGTTTCTTCCTTCTCTGCCTCACTTTCATAATTAACTTTAATTTTAGGGCTGGTCCCTCTTAGTCTGCCCAGTTCATTCTAGTTAGTCAGGCCATGTTCTGGAATAGCACATGGATGAGTACATAAGTAGCTGGTGACTTTTCTTAAGTAATTAGATTAGCACAGCAAGATTCATTGCCTCATTCATTTTGTCATTTTGCTGCGTCTTTAGGAAATGCAACTGTAAAACCAGTACAGATGGAGGAGTTAGGCTATGATTGTGCTGTACAGTTGCCCAGAGACAACTGTGTTTCCAGTTGGCCAGCGAAATGCTGCCATGCTGCTCCATCTTCTCACCACATTTGTATGGCTCTGGATCTAGCTCCATAATTCTTAGCAAAGTTTGGGTATAGACAGGATAGCATCTGGAACACATTTTTGTTTGTCTAATAAGAAAGGGTAATTTACTTTGCATTGGAAAGATTCAAAAAACTTTTGAAAACTCTTGACCCATACTTCTATATTTAATTCAGCAGGACTGACTCAATATGGACATGAGGAAATGTATTAAGTGATAAGAAACCACTCGACTCTCTGAATTGAAGTAGAGAGTGTTGGTGATTCTCTAACAATTTATTTCAGGACATTTGAATCATCAGCACTTTACTTTTAGTCTGATTCTACTAGTCTTTTAGAGCCTTTGTCTCTGATCCGTCTACCCCAAGGCTGAGTACACGTCATCATCTGAGGCTCTGTGTGCCAGTGTGTGTGACCTCCCCTCCTGGATTTGACCGTTCCCATTTCTAATCAGGCATATTATTCAATGAACTCGAGAGGTCCAGATGGGGAACTCAGCATCAGATTTGCCTCTGACATATAACAGCTTTTCCAGAACACACAGCAATACCAGCAACTAAACCTCAGCTTTGGTTGCCTGCTTGATTCCTCATCTCCACAAGGATGACAGACCCCTGCCCTGTTTCTCAGAATTAGAGATCCCCCTCACCTCAGGCCTGTTGCTAGTTCCCTTTGTGTTCAGACAGACTTTCTGGAATTCAGCTGTTTCCCTGGATCTGGAATAATGTCTGCTGCTAGATAACTGGTTACTCTTCACCTGCCTACTGTGAAAAATACCCTGTAGTTCCTCCCTGCTTACTTTTTGGACCCATTCTTATTTGAAGCTTTCTAATAACTATCCTTTGATTGCCAAATGGATTTCCTCCATGCTTGTTTCTTTCACTAAACCTGAAGCCTCTCTGTGATGATTCACTGCTTCTGACCCCTTTTTTATTCTCCTGCAATAGCTCCATTTAGACGTTGATGATTTCCATAGGGAGAATAAAAGTAATAGTGATGGTTTGTACATGGTTTATAGTGTATAGAGTCCTTAAAAATGGGTTGCCTAAGTGACATAAAGAATGATTCGAGGTGGATGAGGAGTCGAGGACCAAAGTGCTGTGCAACTCTGGTGACCATCCTTTACTTAGAATCCACGTGGATGGCATGTCCTCGAGTCATGCGGAGTTGTGGTCCTGACGGGGACTCGGACGCGTATGCCACACATGACTGTTGCCAATTCCCTTTGTCAAGAAACTCAGGAATTTATTTTAATCTCACAATTTTTTAAATGTTAGCAATTTATTCAAAATGTTTACAATACCGTGCTAGCTAAAGAAAATATGTCAATCATTAGGATTTGGCCCATAGGCCATCAATGTGTGAGTCAGCTCACACACTGACTCTCTAGAGCTAAAGAATATGGGAGAAGAGGCAAGTTGTGTTCTTCAAATCTTCCCCTTTTGTCATGTTGGAAAATTGAAAACATGTTTTAATATTCTCTGATATTTTCCTTGAGTAAGATTTTTCTATCTTGTTGCATTTTCATACTCATCAACATTTTTGTTCAGAGAAAAATCTTTTTATTTGTTAATTAGTCATTCAACGTAGGTAGTTATCCTTAAAATTTGCTCTATTAGGCTTATGCAGTATCATGTCAACCATCATTATAGTTTGGCTACCATATTTTAACAAAAACCCTTTGTATGTGGGTGTATTGTGATAGGACCATTACTGAATTCTGACTGGTTCAATTTGTTTCAGTTTAATTTCTTTGTCAAGTCTGATACTCTTGTACATTTATAAGAGTACAGGTTACATTAACCATGCTTACAGAGAAGTAATAGTGTATAATTTTATTAATATATATTATGTAATCTGAAATTTTAAAACTTTGGACCTAATACTGTTTCTTAAGGTCCACTAGAAGATCCTTAGCCTAACAATGTCTTTACACTTGGGGCCCTAGGGTAGTTCTCGATTTTTCCTCCAAAGTACCTCTAAATGTCATGAGTCTGGGAGTTCAACACATAGCTGCTCACCTCAAGCTTAAATACCTGCCATTTCATGTTTTATCTATACAAATAAAACGAATTTTGCTTTAAAATCCATAATACATCTATTTATAGTCAGATAACCATGGATAAAATAGATTAACTCAAAATTTAGGAAATCCAAATTGAATTTAGGTGTGGGAGTTTTCCTCAGACAAAAAGGATGTGCTCACTGTCTATCATACTGAAAAGGTTACTAGAGCATGAAGTAGGGAGACAGATATTAAATAAAGTAAAACTCTGTCCCCTTTCTGAGGCAGGGAACAACTGCACTCAGAACTCAAAGCTATCCTTAGATGGGACACCTCAGATGAGTTAGCACATTGCTTCTGGGAATCAGTGGTGACAGATGCTTAATCCAGTTTCCTTGTCACTATGATATCTCTCAACATGCAAAATTTTGTGAGGAGAACCAAATTGAATAAGGAGGTGGGTAAAAATGGGGCAGGGATTAAGAAGTACAAACTGGTTGTTACAAAGTAGTCATGGGGATGTAGGTTATAGCATAAGGAATATAGTCAATAATATTTTAATAATTATGTGTGGTGTCAGATGGGTACTAGATTTATTGGAGTGATAGATGGAAGAGAGTTGGGGGCAGGGTGACAAAGATGAAGAGATTAAGAAGTACAAATTGGTAGTTACAAAATAGTCATGAGGATGTAAAGCATAGGGAATATAGTCAATAATATGGTAATAACTAAGTATAGTGCTAGGTGGGTACTAGACGAGTTGGGGGATCACTTCTTACATAAATATCTAACTACTATGCTGTATGCCTGAAATTAATATAAAACAATATTGAATGTCAATTGTAATTGAAAAAATAAAAAGTGGGGAGAAAAGGTGAAGGGGACTAAGAGGTCCAAATTTCCAGATATAAAACAGGTAAGTCATGGGGATGGGATGTACTGCATGGGGAATACAGTCAATAATACTGTGATAGCGTGGTACAGTGTCAGATGGCTGCTGGACTTATCCTGCTGATCACTTTTTGAAGTATATGAATGTTATATAGCTATTTTGTACACCTGAAACTAATATAATATTGTATGTTAGATATATTTTAATAAAAATCTTAAAATATATATATATCATAACAAATAATTTTAGAATGTCAACTGCTATGAGTTATTTTTATCAATATATACAGCACATGACTTGGATAAGAAATTTGATTCATTTGGAGAAATCTTGTCCAATCAAAACATTATTCACAGGGAGCCTTTCTGCAAAATCAGTTTCTGTAAAAGATACAACCTCTGTCTGAAAACAGTTTGTGTCAGAGACAATTTGCAAAAATCACTGGATACTGCTAATAGCAATCTTGGATGCTATGGGAGTCATTTTATGTAAATACATTGTAAATAAGTGATGAGAAGGAATAGAGAGAGGTCTTTCCAGAAGAAAAAGATAGACGTGGTCCAACAGAAAACAGAAGTATTAAGAATTATAGTATGGCAAACGAGATGCACGAGGTGAAGGCTTGCTCTGACTGCTATGAGCAGCAGAAGGCATGAGGAATGCTATGGTGAGAATCCTGGTCTATACTACTCCATCCCTTTCAGGCCAGAAAATGTTCACACATCTTTGATTCTCCCCCCTCTTTTACTGATACCTCTGAGATATTAGTAAGCCCTTTTTTTCCCTTCCAAATGCTTCTCAGACCATCTGTTGCCACTATTTTACCACATGGCTCCCTGCCATCCCCTTCACAGACCCCCAGGGGTCCACTTTATCTCATTGTGAGATCTGAAGCCAATCCTGCCATGAGACTGGGAGGTTTATACAGGCAGGAGCCAAATAGTCTGATGTTTCATTCTCAGTTGAGCCTGCACTGGTTCTAAATCCTTGAGGAATTGGAGGAACGAGCTGGAATCAAAGAACAAGCACGGAACAAAGGAAAATAATATAGGACAGGACTTCCTCACTCAAACCCTCCAGGTCATGGAATCCAAACTCCCATACCAGTCTCCATGACTGGTCTCCTACCACCTGATTTTTGCTTTATTAAAATCAAAAAATAATAATAATAAATGTCACATCACTGCTTATTGAGCAGTATTTTTGTGCTACATGTGGTACAAAGCACTTTACATACATTATCTCATTTAATTCTGACAATAACTCTCATGGCCAATTGTATTCTTATCCCCATTTGAAGTTGGAAAAAAACTAAGACTAAAATATATATTACTTGCCTGAAGTCTCACAACTAGAAAGAGGTCAAGTCAGAATTTGAGCCCAAGTTTACCAAACTCCAAAACCCAACTCCAGGTATTGAATCTTTCTCATTTAGTTCCACTTTTGAGTTTGTTCTCTCCTCACCTCATGTCCGGATACCTGCAAGCAGCCTGATAACGGAGGTCCTTGCTTAGTTCGGTCCTCTCCCCACTCCAAGCTATGCCACTGGTCCCCAGAAGTGCTTGTAGCCTCCTCCTAGCCTCCTGTCTGAGCACAGATCAATAAGGAAAGGATTAAAATCAATACAGGGACTTGATGTTAGCATGTACTCCATTGCTTCATTCTTCAGTGTTAGACTTTGTTCAGGAGCCCCAACCAGAGCTTCTGCAGCTCTCAGCTATGTTTTATATAGAACAGACGAGGGACAAATGACAATCTTATAAAATGATAAATCGTTTCCCCCATACAATGTATTCTTTATGAGGTCATTCATTTTTATCACTTTGATGTTTGCAGCAGTTTCTTGTGCGGTTAATTTACCAATAGTGAGCATGGGTAGGCAAAGCATGCTGATGCCAAATTTTGAGTGGAAATGACACAACAGAATCTGAGACCCACCATAGCAGAAGGTTCAGGACCAACAATCAGTATTGCTTTTTCAAAATTACAAGAAAACATGCAGCCTCAAACAGTGAGCAACTATGCTGACTCTTTTTCATGGCCAATTAAGGGCATAATCTTATTTTTGGTAAACAGTCCCAAGAAGCTTTTGAAAGAGTAGCAGTACCTAAAGAATAGCCATAGAGGTAATTGTGACTTTTGCTTCCATTACAAAACAAACAACAATAACAATAAAAAACTTCTTAATGTAATCACATTAATATGTTCTAAATTACAGTAGAGAAAAAAATCACCCATAATTCTACTCCCTAATACAACTACGATGAATATTTGTATGTTTTTTTTCATCATTTCATTATTTTTTTCTGGTTGAAATAATAATGTCCATAAAGATGCAAGCAAGCAGTTCATAGAAAAAATATAAGTAGACAATAAGCATGCTTCACTGGTAATCAGGAAAATTGAAATTGAAACAATGATTATATTCCTCAAACTGCCTTTCATATCCCCGTGGCAATATTGTGGCTAACAATTTGTCCTTTTTAATCCCCTCACCTTCTCCCTCATCCCCACTCCCCTCCCATCTAGCAACCATCAGGTTTTCCTCTATATCTCTGAGACTATTTCTGTTTAGTTTGCTTATGTATTGTGTTCTTTAGATTCCACATATAAGTGAGATCATATGGTATTTGTCTTTCTCCGTCGGACTCATTTCACTTAGCGTAATGTCCTGTAGGTCCATCATATCATTGCAAATGGTAAGATTTCATTCTTCTTTATAGCCTAGTAATACTCCATTGTACCACAGTTTCTTAATCCAGTCGTTAACCAATGGGCACTTTGGTTGTTTCCATGTCTTGACTGTTGTGAATAGTGCTGCAGTAAACATAGGGGTGCATATAGTTTTTGAATTAGTGTTTTGGATTTCTCTGGATAGATACCTAAAAGTGGAATTGCTAGGTCATAGGGTTTTTTTCCTGTCACAGTTTTTTGAGATACCTCCATACTGATTTCCATAGTGGCTGCACCAGTCCGCAATCCCATCAACAGTGCACAAGGGTTCCCTTTTCTCCACATCCTCGCCAGCACTTGTTGTTTGTTGATTTATTGATGATAGCCATTCTGACTGGAGCGAGGTGGTATTTCATTGTGCTTTTTATTTGCGTTTCTCTAATGATTAGTGAGGTAGAGCATTTTTTCACATGTCTGTTGGCCATCTGTATGTCCTCTTTAGAGAAATGTCTCTTCATGTCCTTTGTCCATTTTTTAATTGGGTTGTTTGTTTTTTTGGCATTGAGTTGAGTAGACTGGGGAAGGGGGGGGTTATCATTTTGTGAGGGGTGTAAATGTCTAACTAGTATATTGTTTTGTACACCTGAAGCTAATAAAACACACACACACACACACACACACACACACACACACACACACACAAAGAAATTAAAACAATGAGACATTTATTGGCAAAAATTCAAAAGATTAAAAATATTCACGTTTGGTTACGGGCACACCTATATTCCATGTGTGGGCATAAATAATGCAAAACTGTTATGGGGGGACAAATTGGCAAAATCTATTCTATTTTGTGGTATCATCCTACAGAAATATTCACATAACTACACAAAGATATATTTGCAACAATGCTCATTGAATCATTGTTTCTAAAGTTAAAAAAACCAGAAAGCATCTAAATTGGCATCAGTAGACGAATGGTTAAATAAATTACAACATGTTCATACTGGCAAATTCAATATATGTTTAAAAATATGTTATGTTAATAATAGTAATGTCAGTTATGGGAAAGGTTTCCACACATATGATTAAGTGATATAGAAAATAGATTTAACATAATCTCATTATGAAAAAAATGACACATGGAAATGTATAGAAGGTGAGAAAGAAGGGAAATGTACCATGGTATTAACAATGATTACATTTGGAAACAAAAGTAAAATTAAAGAGAATCATAGGGAGGGGTTATTACTTTTTTGAGTTTTGGGTTTTTTTAATTTTAGCAATGACATTATATACATGTATTTGAATTTTTATAATGCAATTATATACTGTATTTGTTGTATATTTTTTGAATGTTGGAACAAAAGAATTATAATAAAATTTTAGATTATAATCAGTTTCATTCAGCAGTATGCCCAAGCATCATTTCCCCTGCTTTTAATAACCAATATTTTAATAACATAATATTCCATCCAGCAAATGTGCCTCTTTACATAGTAATTGCCCTATTGCTGGATCTTTACACTGTTACACTGTTATCAACTTTTCATTATAGATAATGTCTCTCTCTCTCTCTCTCTCCATATATATATATATATGTATATATATGTATATATATATATATACACATATATACATGTACATATATATATATATATATACATATATGATAGGATTTTTAATTTTCTTCATTTTCAAATAAATTTCTATAGAGTCCCGGGATGGAATTACTTGGTGGAAGGCTGAGAATCCTATTGAACTGAAGACTCCTATTGACACTAAGAACAAGACCTTATTGCTCTTTTTTTTTAAATTAGTTTCAGGTGTATAAAACAATGTAATAGTTAGACATTTATTGTTTATATCCCTCACAAAGTGATAACCCCTCTCCCCCAATCTACTACCCCTCTGACATCGCATACAGCCATTATATTTCCACTGTCTCTATTCCTAATGCTGTACTCCACTTCTTGTGTGTGTGTGTGTGTATATATATATACAATATACAATTATATATATATATAATTGTAGTTGACATTCGTTATTGTTCAGCTTCAGCTTCAGGTGTACAGTGCAGTGATCAGGCATCTACATCATCGCTGAGGTGGTCTCCCTAATAAGACAAGTGTCCATTGCATACCCTACGAAATCTTTACAACATTATTGATTACATTCCCCAAATTGTCTTTCTCGATAACCACAAGATTGCCACGGGGAGACCCTATTGCTCTTGACGCCCCTGCCCAGATATCTTACTGCACAGTCTCCTGTGCAAATAGCAAGGGGTCTGTTCATATTTGATCATTTTCCCCTTTGTATCTTTAGCTAAGTGACTTTGATCTTAAATTGTAAGCACTTCAGGTTTCTGCAATCTCTCATTTTGTGGCTGAGCACAGCTCCCACACAGTCAAGTGAAGCAAGGTGGCAGGAAGGTGGCTTGTTTTTTATCATAATGTGTCAGCACGGACACTCAAACGTCAATAACTACTTGCTATTCCAGAAAGCATTTTCCGGCTGGTCAGGACAGTGCTATAGAACATCTTTTCCCAGGAGGCAATGGAGTTGCTCAGCCAGAGCAGACGTTTGTGGAAGAAAAACCTGATAAAGATTGAGTAGCCACAGGAAAGCTGGGCTTTGTTTGGGTGACCAGGTGTGTCTTGAATTATATGAACTCAGTCTTGTTGAAACACAACTGCATTCATGCTGCCCAAGACAAACATATTCAGCTTGTCTCGTGGCCATCCTCCTTGTAGTTATCATTGCTGCTTTCTCCTGAGTACCTCATCCTGCAGTTTTCTTCACACAGACCCATTTAGGAATTTCTCTACTGTTACCTAGCCACCATCCCTTCTCTCACTCTCTTTTTTTTTAATTAAAGTTTATTGGGGTGACAATTGTCAGTAAAGTTACATAGATTTCAGGTGTATAATACTGTATTACATCATCTATATATCACATTGTGTGTTCATCACCCAGAGTCAGTTCTCTTTGTTCTGGGCCCTCAGCCACTTTCCAGGAACAATATCCAGTTTTTCCTTGAACCCTCTGGAGAAAACCCCAGGGAACTTTTAGAGTAAGTGCTTTAATTAAGTCACTCACAAAATAATACTAATGAAATTAGAAAGGGTATAGACCCATAAATACGTAACAGTTACATACAGGTCATTTACACGGTCCCTCATCAAAAGGCGGAATCTATTCTGCTCTGCTTGAAATTGAGAATGGCCTTTGTGGCTGCCTAGATGAACAAATGCGACAGAGGTGAAGCTGCATGACATCCAGAGCTATGTCACAGAACTCGGCCACCATGTTGTGAGGAAGCACATCATTTGGAGAGACCACCTGTGGGTGTTCCAGCTTACACGTGAGTCTCTGCCAAGACCTCAGTCCATGGCCAGCGTCACCTACCCCAGGTGCAAGCAAGCAAGCCTTCACATCGGTTCTCAACTGTGGGCAACATTAGACAATTTTTGGAGACATTTTTTGGTTGCTACATCTAGTGAAGGAATGCTACTGGCATCTAGTGGGTAGAGAACCAGAATACTGCTGAACACCCTATAATTCACTGTCCCCCACAAAAGAATATGCAATCTAAAATGTTAATAGTGCTGAGGTTGAGAAGCCCTGCTTCTGATGACTCCAGCCTCCTGTCTTTGAGCTGATTTCAAGTGGAGCAGAGACAAGCTGTCACTGCGAAAACCTGCCCAAAGCACACTTCCGGGAGGTGGTTTGTTTTGCAAAAATAAATAATAGGAATGTTACCATAGGCAGAAAGAACAGGGACACGGGGAGAGAGCGGGGAGGAAGGGAAGGAGGATGTGAGGGAGACAAAGGAAAGAGAGGAGATGAGATCATTCTTAAGATGCAGCTACAGCTAATTGTAATAGGATATAATACTATTAGCGTTGCAGGCAGGAACTGTGTCGCCATGATAGTTCAGGCCAAGTGAAAACAAGGGAATCCCACCTCCCCACAGGAAGGAGTGGTCAGCAAAGACTCACCCTGACAATGCCTGTAATGCCACCCCTAAATATTTCATGGCCGTATTCGAATATAATCCTAAATTCCTCTGTTCTTCAGTGTAATTGCCCTTCTCCCTGGCCTGCCCATGCCCATTATTGGGGGAATGTATTTTTTTTCTTTACTTTAATAAATCCTCTGCTTGTTTGGCTTTGTTCATGTGGCTTTGTATGTCCTGGAATGTCTTCCTGTGACAATACAAGAAGCCCCGTTCTTCAGTAACAGGAACACCATGAAATAAGTGGAAGAACTGAGTCCTATCTTCAGGTCTCTGTGACTCTGAAGCTCAAGCACCTTCTAATGCTGCTTTGAAGGGATACAACAAAGAAAGAATAACAAAGCAGCTTTAGCCAGACTGTGACTGACACCTGGGCACGGGAAAAGGAAAGATGACTGTTATCAAGAGGAGAGCAAAGGAGTATTTCTCATGGGGTAACTGTCCTTCATGCTCCTGATCTCAAACTCAACACTACTCCTCTCTTTTCTGGAAACCTGGGAGGAGAACTCTGTTTCCTGTTCACAAATCCCTTGTGAATATGGTTTTGAGGGTTTGTTTCTATCTGAAGGCCCCAAATACTCCTCCAATAACTTCTAACATCTGAGACGCCCTAAAGACGCCCAACCTTCCCCTTGTAAACTGTGAAAAGATTGTTTACACAGCTACGTTCTCCCTAGAAGGAAATTATCATTCAGGATCTTTTTTCAAAATATATCACACCTAACTTTGTTCATTAAAAATTCTTTAAATACTCAACTGGTTTCCTAAGTCCCTCATCACTTCAAAGTGGGGCAGTATCCCAGTAATTCCACTCTGGTATCTGTGCTAAGAAAATAATCTGAAATGTACACAAGGATTTATGAGCAAAACTATTCACTGCAAGACTATTTGTAAGAGTTAAAAACTGGGCAAAAAAGCTTTAAGCTCTGACAATAAGGTAGTGAAAACGTATATGTATGGTATAAGTCTACAGCAGAATATCACGAAACCTTAAATGAATTGTTCTATTCTGGGCCCTGCTTCTAGTCTTGCTTTGCTTACCTTCCCTATGCAGTTCATCTACTTTTGTGGCTATGATGACCATTCCTGTACCTCAAGACTAGACCTTGCTCCCAAGTGCAGGCCCACATATTTAAATGCCTACTGGACACCTCTGCACTGATAGTGTCATCAATGTGTTTAGAGCCCATGATCTTTCTCCAAAATTTCCTGTCCTACATTCTCTATCAAAGTGACTGACAACACCGGCTATCAGATCCCAAGCAAGAAACATGGGCAACATCTGTGATTAATCCATCTCTTTCCTGCATGTCCCATATCCAGTTAATCCTAGATTATTTTATTCTATTAAGTCTCTTCTAAATTTCTGTGGAATCCATCTCAGCTCTCTAACTCAATTGCCACTATTCTACCATCACCTCTTACCTGAATTCGTACAGTAGGTTCTGACTAGATCACACGGCTTCTTTCTAGTCTATTCTTCAGGCTACAGCCAGAGTGATCCTTCTAAAACACAGAAACGATCAGCACCCCCTTGCTTAAAGCCCTTCGTTACTCACCATTGTTTTAGAATAAAGCTCAAACTCCCTACTGGTTCATTTGTTTTTCCTTGCTGGGCTTTGGAAGGCCATTCATAACTTGGCTCCTGCTTATCTCTGCAGCCTTATCCCAGAGCACTCAACCTCTTCAAATCTCTTTGTGCTTTATAGTCCAAACACCTATACCATCTGCAGTTTTGTGAATGTACGACATTAACACTTTTGGACCCTGCACACACACTCTACCTCTAACTATATCCCTTTTCATCCCATGCCTAATCCCAGTTGATACTAACATAGCTAAGGCCTACTTTTCCCTTCTTTCGATTTCTGGAAATTGCCAAGCTCTTTTACCTCTGAGTCTTTTCATATGTTGTTTCTTGTTCATGGAATTCCTCCTCAACACAAATGGACACACACACACACACACACACACACACACACACACACACACACACCATATCAACCTAGTATGGTGGCCATGGAAAGTGCCTCTCAGATCTCCTAGTGTGGAAAACCAAATTGATTGATAGCCATGGCTTCTTTGCTCTGAATCCAGTACTGCTTCCACACCAAGGCCACAGACAGCTCCAAGTCAATGGCAGGCCCATTCCTGGGAGACATGTGTCTCTGACAGGTGACTTCAGCTCAAGGACTCCCCATCAGCCCTGCCAAACTGTCTTAGAATTGTGCTCCATTCTGAGACCTTTCTTCCTTCCTTCCCTGTCTCCTTTAAAGAAATCATATCTGCTTCATGGTCTGATGACTCTCTTAGCCTCCTGAAATCCCTCCCTATTATCCCTCATAGGCATTCCCCCAGTAAATGTCTTGTATGTCTGACTTGTCTTAGTGCCTATTTCTCAGAGGTTGTACCGAGAGTGGTCCAAGAAAACAGATGGGGATTTGGGACTGGTTCCCTCTGTACCTAATGGGCATAGAGGACAATATCCTATTTAGTAGGTGGAACATGCATACATCCTCATGGATAACCTCTAGCAAAAGATGACAGCTCAATAGATAAATATTTTGCTAGTGGTAGCTTGGTAAAATGTCTTGGGAGAGGGAAGTTGTTGCAACAGTTCACTGGCTTTGAGGAACTTTCCTTGGAAACGGGCTATGTCATGTTGGCAAGGACCACAGGAAACATGGCAAGCTCACTGCAAGGGTAGCCGTCAGACATCGGGAAAAAGCGATGGCCAGTGTCCCGTGACACCAAAATGCCAGAGTTGTCCTGGCAAGTGACAGAGAAAGGAATAAAGAGGCTAAAGGAAGCGGGCATGTTGCAATATATATAAAAGATCAGAAGACAGACAACAGACTATGTTCTAAAGAAGGGTGCTGAGGACCCACCATTCACCAAGCCCATTAGGAATCTGCCACTGACAGGGCCACCAGCTTCACTAAGGACCCAGTGGTAAATGTCTTCTACAGGGCAGTGCTGACAGTAAAAAAAAAGAAAAGAAAAGAAAATCACAGTGTTGGACACTGTAACAGCCATGATGATGATGGTTCCCCAAAGTAATAGAGGCCAAGTGGCCGCCATTAGCCAGTTAATGAGCAGAGCAGATGAAGACTGCTGGTAACCCGTGAGCCCTTTGAATCTGGAGATTTAGATCTTCAGTACGAGGACATTTTTCTTCATACAGTATTTGCTAATTTACTCCTTCCTATCACATCTGTGGTCTTTTTCTTGAACTTGTTAATTCTGTGTTTTTTCTTCCTGGACTGATCCTCAAAAAAATGTTTTTAAGTACTTTTATCCATTCCACTTCTGGGTTTGTGTGTGTGTGTGTGTGTGTGTGTTGTACTGTTGTACTTTTTGTAATTCTTCCTTAACTTTATCTTCTAACCCTTTTATTGTTTTGTTGTTGTTTTCTGATTCTCATTTTATAATTTCTAAACGTTCTTTCTTGGTCTGGTTGTTCTTTTTATATATCATCCTGTTATTACTTTATGATTGCATTATCTTCTTTTATCTTTATGAGGATATAAAGTATGGGGGCTTTTCAACCTTTTTTTTTTTTTGTCTTTTTTCCCTCTGAGGATTTTGTTTAATTTCTTTTTCCTTTGGCCTCTCTATTTCAAGTTGGATATTTTGCTTAATTTTCTAGGAACTCTTTGTGTACCACGCATATTTAAGAGAAAGTTTTCAAAAATGGGGTTGGAGCTTTTCTAGGGGTAGGGGGTGGTATGCTTTTAAACAGATAAGCTTCATTTTAGAGTGATCCAGAAGGAAGACAGCTTTTTAATAGTGGAGTCCAAATGTAACTGACATTGGGGCTCCTTCTCAATTTCCCAAGAAAATAATCCTCTTTTCTTTAGCCTGGGGTAGATAAAGGAATGGCTGTTGTTATGGGAAAAGTATTGGAGGAGACCCATGATTCAGGTTACAGACATCACTCAGTGCTTCTTTTCAACTTTATCCACCATCTGCTGTGTCTGGACTTCATTTCAGTGTCTCTCTCTGCCAGCAATGAGGTTACAGCTTCCTTCCTTTGCTGAGTCTGTTACTGTTCCTCCATCTTCTCTCAGTCTTCCCAAAACTTATCATCTGTCATCTGCTTTTGTCTTCTCTCCTGATCCATGTGTACTTGTAGTTCTATGCTTTTTAAAAAATCTTTTTACTGATATTTTAGAGAAGATATAGGGAGAAGAGATAAACACATCTCCTCAGTCATACTCCCATCCTTTTCTCCCTGGTTTAAATGCTGCTTTCCTCATACACTAAAATTGACACATACTTGGTAATATTTTGAGGCATTCTAATCTATTCTGTGCTATCTAATTATGTAAGAGTGCCAGGCTTCTAATTATAATGACTTTAAAATAAATTTTCATATCTGGCAGTATAATCTCTAATCATAATTCTTTCTTTTTTTTTTAATTTCAAAATTGTCCTTGGCTGTTCTCATATATTTTAGATTAACTTTAAAATCAAATTGTATCAAATTTATAAATCAATTTGAGAAAATTTATTTGTTTCTATTAATGTCTCCACATTCAAGAATTTCATATGAGTCCATTTATTCAGTAAAGTTTTATGTTTTATTTCATATCAATACTGATTAATTCTTAAATCTATTCTTACGTATTTCATGTTTGCATTTTATTTTGAAAAGAAAGTTTTTTTAATTATATTTTCGAATGTGTTTTTGCTGATACAATGAGAAACTTGATTTTTTTAAAAACAAGCTCATTTCATAATTTGAATTTACAGGTTGCTAATTTTTTCTAACAGGTTTCCTCAGGTCACTTAGGTTTACTAGGTACAGACTCATATCATCTACAAATAATGACAATGGTAGTCTGGTATCCAAGAATTACTTTTAATTTTCCTCATCATTACCCTAGTACCATTTGAAATATAATATGTATTAATAATGGTAATTATGGTATGGTATGGTATGGTATGGTATTAATGGTATTAATAATGATAATAATTATTATCTTGTTATAGAGTTTCGTAGGAATGTTTCTGGTGTTTTATTAAGAATAAATTTGTCAGTTTCAAAGAAATAACTTACCACTTTAAGAACATGATAACACAATTAATGAAAGCTTTTTGCAAATCCTCCCAGCACTATCCAACTCGCTCTTGACCTGCCTCTTTCCCAAATTCAGTCATCACCAAGACTTCACAAATCTACCTCCAAAACAACTCTTAAATCTGTCCTGCCTTTCCTCTTCTATTGTCACTACCTTAGTCCCTGATGCCATCCCTTCTCTCCTATTATTAAATGAACTTTTAACTATCTACCACCAACACTAAGTCCCTCCAATTCATTCTCATACTGCTGCTCAAAATGAACGTTCTGAAATGTGAAACTATGTATGTCACGCCCCTGCTTAAAGTCTTTCAGTGGCTCTCTGTTGCTCTTATAATAAAATGCAAACTGCTTAATATGACTTACAACGAACTGAATATTCTCGCCCTACTTGTCTCCCCAGCTTCACCTCTAGCCACCAGCCAAATCTACCTCTGCACTCCAGCCATATTGTATTTTCTCTCAACTTGCCGTCTTTGTCCATATTAGTTCTTCTGCCCCAAACACCTTTTTTCCTTATGTGCTGGCTAACTTCTATTCTTCCTTCAGCAGGACTTCCCAGACACATCAGGCTGGGAAAGATACCGTTTATATATGGCACTGTTAGCACCTGTAATTCCTTACCATGGCCTTCTTCACTCTGTATTACTATTACTTGGTTACTACTCCATTTTCCCCACTGTAATGTAAACTACCTGAAACAAGGGACAGTGCCCATCTTTTTCACTATTTTATGTCCAATGCTGGTAGAATACCTGGAATTAGTGTTCAATAAATATTTGTTAAATAAACTAATATTCAATGAGGAAACAGATATTGGACAGACCATTGTATATTTTTTCTTTGAACTACTCACTCATAATATTAATATACTTTTTAATGTTGCATCATCCTTATGTCTAAAATAAAATCTAATTGACTTTGATATAATTGTTTCCTAATACACTGCAAAATTTAATTACCTATTATTTAATAGGTTATTTTGCACCTTCAGATTATTCTGGTTATTTTGTTATATTTTTATCTTTGCCAGATTTTAATTTATGAATGTAAATATTATAACTTGATTTTATCATTATTTTTCTAGACTTTAAACTCAGAAAAAACTGTCATTCAATACTGTAGCCCTAGAATCTAATAAAGCAGGTACCAAATAAATATTTGTTAAATGAATGAAGAAATTGACTTGGAAAATTTTCCTTATTTTTTTATGTGAGTTACAACTAAGTATATAATTTGAAAATTAAAATAACCAATTTCCAACACACACTGACTTGAGATTTTCATGGGGCAGGAAGAATTAGAGGAGGAATTTTATGAGTTCCTCTAATTTTCTCTGGTTTTTCCTCTCTTCATATTTTCTTGTTTCTCTTATTCAATTTGTATTTGTTTACCATCCAGAAAAATCATCCATTTAATCAAAATTTGTAGGTTGTATTCCTCTATCATAAACTATATTTTCTTTGAAAAATATCAAAGACACAACAAAGTGAAAATCACTGATGATCCATACAGATGATATAGATAGATAGATATAGATATAGACAATATAGATATAGATATAGATGATATAGATATAGATGATATAGATACTTCATTCAATCCCAGCTCCCAGAAATAATCACATTTGTTGCTAATTCATTACTGATTATATACATTTTTTTATCTACTTGCTCAAACATTCATACACTTGTTAACAATCTTTTACTTTGTGGCTTGCTGAGAAAAGTTTCCCTATATCAAAGCTACAAAAATATTCTCTTCATATTTTGTTCTAATACTTTCAAAGTTCAAAAAAGTATTTGGCTATTCAATTCCTCTCTAGTTTATTTTTATCTATTAGGTTGGTGCAGAAGTAATTGCGGTTTAAAAGGTTAAAAATAATTGCAAAAATTTTGCACCAACCTATAGTACAAGGTAGGGCCCTAACTTGACTACCTTTTGTCAGTTGTCCAATGCCATTTATTGACTAAATCCCTCCTTTATTTGGCTGGAATTAAATGCCACTTTTATCACTTTGTTAGCTATGTAGTTACTTGTTTACTTGTTTTATTGCATTAGTTAGTAGTGTGTTGTTACAGTAATGTTGGTAATCTAACAATAACAGAATATCTCTCTTAGAACTAACATTGATGGAAATGTCCTGTTTCTGCTTTAATCCTCTGGGTCCAGATTACTTGGATTTGAATCAGTGGTGTGCTGAAGCCAGTTCCAGCAGGCTTGTAAGAGAAAATTGCCTGCATCTCCTTCTAGTTCCACTCACAGTATGGATTTGTTGGTAGCTTATAATTTATTATGGTGGAAGTACTTGCAAACACTAGGAATCAGGATTTTTTTGGAAGGAGGGGACAGGGAAAGTGGGAGGAGAGCTCTTTGTCAAATATTGCGAAGCATTTACCAGCTCACTACTAGTTTGAATCCTTGCTCTGTTTACTAGATGACTCTGGGCAAGTTATCTATTTCTACCTCAATTTCCTCATCAGAAAATTAGGATAATAATAGTGACTCTCTTGTAGTTTGTTATGAGGAGTAAAGGAGGTAAAGCATATAAGGCATTTAAAATAGTGTCAGATACATTACAACTATTATAATTTTCTTTTTTTCTAATTTATAATATTTTTATTGTATC
The DNA here is from genome assembly GCF_004115265.2 of Rhinolophus ferrumequinum. Classification (NCBI taxonomy): domain Eukaryota; kingdom Metazoa; phylum Chordata; class Mammalia; order Chiroptera; family Rhinolophidae; genus Rhinolophus; species Rhinolophus ferrumequinum. The sequence goes on from NC_046285.1 coordinate 64,059,051, forward strand.
CTTATTGTGCCCTTCTTTCTGGTCTCTTTAGTCATGTTTTTTTTAACTTGTATTGAATCATTTGTATTCATTTATTTTAATTTGCTATTCAATAATAGTCTTTGAGAATATTAATTTATCTCTGAATTCATTTCGACCACATTCTATACGTTCCTTAACATAATTTTCCCCATTGTCATTTTATTTTACATAGCCTTTAATTACAGCGTATTTTTTTAACATATTACATTTTTTGACATGTAATTGACATGCAATATACTATTAGTTTCAGGTGTACATCATAGTGATATGATATTTATATACATTATAAAATGATCTCCACAATAACTCTAGTTACCATCTGTCACCATACAAAGTTTTTTAAATATTATGAGTCGCAAACTTTTTTTCAGAGTAATATAAGCACAGGGTTAAATATTAGTGTTCTGAAGGACTATAAAGAAAATTAACTGACTATGCCCTATCCATCTCACTGAAGTGCCACTGACTAGTGATAGCCATTTTAACCAATTTTAATACCTCTAGTAATAATCTATTTCTCTCTAAATAGGATCACTAAATTTCTACTTCAAGAATCACGTAATTTAAATATCATCTACTGACTTCTTGTTTTGATAGATATTTAACACACTTTTTCACTCTCCCTTCCTTCTCCTTATTTTCTCACCAGAATTATACGACTATTTTCAGTTCCTATTTACAGCAACATTCTTAAACCACCACTACTTTTCCCGATAACAATGCACAGGTTTAACTACTCTCTTTGTGTAAGAACATTATCATTATCTATTTCTCCTTGACTTTCCAAATCTCAACTGGTGTTGGCTTTACTTAGTTTTCCATTGTCATTTTTATGACATTTTTATATTCTTCTGTTATCTTAGTTCCTCCACAATTTGCCTATAAGATCCTACAAGTTGAAAACCAAGAGTAGTGATTACATTGGAAACGAGTAGGTAAAATTTTCAGCTTTTTTTTTTTTTAACTGTTTTAATGTCAGGTCACCTATGCCGGCAAAGGAGAATATTCTTGGGCCAAGACTTTATTCCTTTAAATTTATTCCTTTTTTTGCACTCTACTGCAAGACCCAACTCATGCCACAATTTACATAGCTTCCTCTGGATCAAGCCTTTCTCGTGCACCTTTCTTTTGTTTGTTTTGCTTTTATGGAATCTGATTGCATTTGTCTGTGTGCTTGTATCATTCAAAGTATTCCCTAGCTATCCATCATAGTATATGTTTTATCACATACTGAGTTGTTTTGTTTTGATTTGTTTTTCCCCAGAGCCCTTTGTCCTCCCACCTCCAATCCATAGGTAGAACTGCATTTCCCCTCATTGTTTCCTGACCTCCCATTTTAGTCCATGCTCTTATGTCAACAGAATACATCCTCTTAAAAAACAAATCCTAAAAAAGAGAGTACCTGAGTCCTTGCATGTTTTGAAATATGTTTTAACTTGTTGATAATATGACTGGGAAAAGGAGTTTAGTTTGAAAATTGCTTTTCCTCAGGTATTTTAAGGCATTTGCTCCATTGTCTCATAGCACCCAGCACTTCTGAGAAATATGATTTCAATTGGATTCTCATTGTTTTATAGATTATCTTTTGCTTTCTTTCGAAGTTTTAGGAAATTCTCTTTATGCTTGATTTTCTAATACTTCACATGTCAATTTTAATTTTTTTTATTCATCCATCTTGTGCAACACTTGAACATTTTCCCTTAAGTTTTAGGAAATTATAATTTTATAATTGTAACTTTTTATACTTATAATTTAATAACATTCTTTCCAGTTCTTCTCTGGCTTTCTTTTTTGATGGTTTAGTAATTAGATATTAGACTACTAGAACTGAAGCCTTACGTCTCTTATTCTTTTCCATATATCTTTTATGGTTCATTTTATTCCACATTCTGTGTAAATTCTTTAACTTTGAAATCTTACATTGTGTATAGCAATCATATATTTAATTTTTGAGAGTTTTATCTTGTGTGACTTTACCTTTCCCATAGAAGACAGTACTAGTTTTATGCATGCAATTTAGTCTTGAATTTCCTTGAAAGTAATAATTAGACTTTTCTTTTTTTTGAAATTCTCTTCTTTTCACTAATTTATTTCTGTTTTCTCTAGAGACAGTTTTTCCATTTTATTCTCTTGGTTTTTCTCTCATGGCTGCAGGCTTTCCTCAAGTCTCTGGTGATTCTTGTGTTTTCATTTATATTTAAAAACCTATTAATGTAATTTGGATTTCCTCAGTGATACAAAATTATTTGAATATTTTTTAATTGAAAGAGTTCTTTCTGTTGATATTCTTTTGTTATGTTGGGTTAAACTTTTCTTACTAAATTACTATTTGATTCCATGGATGTCAGGGGGCTGTGACCTGTATAATTTTTCCCCTGGGACATAAATTAAGTCACAATTTGTGTTTTTTGTGATCAATTTTAATAAATATTTCATGAATATTATAATATGCACACAAATATATTCAGCTTTAATAATATTCAAAATATTTAAATTATATTTAGTTTTTGTCACCTTGGGAGATCATTCCCTAAATTCTCCCTCCACAGCATTGCTAACAATGTTTTTGTTTATTATCCATATATTCTATTTTTAATTGGTAAAATGTTAATGAAAGATCAAGGGTAATATTTCAAAACCCACATACACATCACCCAATATCGTGCTGGGCCGCCTGTGGGGTCTCTGCTCCCGCTTCCCACATAAGAACGCAGGATGTGGCTAGGTCAAAAAGGAATACCCACGGAGCCATAGGTAGGGGAGTCATACCACTATAGTCTCACTGGAGGCTGGATTCACATGACTTGCGACCTGCTGTCTGCTTTTCTGCCAATCAACTGACCAATCAACACAGCCCCGTAGTTATATCAGTAGCCAATTAGCTAACCGGTTACAGCTGATGGCCAACCAATCACAGTTGATGGTCATTCACCACCGGAACCAGCACCTCCCCACGTGAGGCCGAGAGCCTGGGAACTGCTCTCTGGGACTCTGTCCCCACACCCAGAATGAACATAAAATATTTATTTTATTTATTGCATTAAAAAATAAAATAAAAACAGTGTTTTATTTAGTTAGTTAATCTATTTGAATAAAATAAATTTGAATTCCATTTGATCCTCAACCAAGCCCATTCTCCATTCTCTCTGCAAAGACAGCAATGATGAATTTGTTGTGTATTCCTTCAGTCCATGTATCTATTCATTTACTACATAAATATGCAAATATGCATAGATAGGTGTACTATATAATATTTCTTTGCATTTTAAATTTATGTTATACCTGTGGCTCTTTCTACAACTTTTAAATAAATTCAACATTGAATTCAAATATCTAAGTGTGCCACTTAAAAATATTAAATACCTAAATTTTGTTTTGCTTTTCTTAAACATAAGGATCTGTCTTTTAGTTTATTCCATGTGCATTTATTTTACACATACATCTGTGCTTGTTTCTACCACACTATTTTGTTTTCAATTTACCACATTTTTTATTTCCTACATTTACTAAATAAACTGTTTATTATTCCTTTTACTCCCAAACGTGGCTGGCTTAAAATTACATCTGTATATAGTTCCTGCAGTTAAATGTTTATGAGTGGCAAAGTTTCTTAGTTTTTGAAAAAAAGATCCATCTTTCCTCGCTCTTGAATACTTGATCTTACAGGTATTCTCTGCACTTTGAAAATGTTATTCCATTGTTGTCAGACATTTACTGTTGCTCCCAAAAGGTCTGTTATTAGTCTACTTGTTGCTCCTTGAAAGAGAATTTGTCTTTTCTGATTTTCTCTATATATTTGATACTCACCACAATGAGCCTAGCTGAAGATTTGGGGGGCGGGGGGGTTGTCTTGTTTTCTGTTTTTTTTTTTTAAGTAAATTTTTAAATTGAGGTATAATTGACATATAACATTGTATTATTTTTAGGTGTACAACATTGTGATTTGATATATGGATATATTGTGAAATGATCATCACAATAAATTTAGTTAACATCTGGCATTACAAGCAGTTAGATTTTTTTCTTATTCTGAGAACTTTTATGATCTACTCTCTTAGCGTCTTTTAAATATACAATACACTATTGTTATCTATTGTCCTAATGCTGTACATTATAGTCCCAGGACTTATAACTGCAAGTTTGTACCTTGACCAACTTTATCCATTATTCTGGCCTCGTACTGACTGTATGTCTTCAGTATTAGGACTTATACCTCTCTTTGCTAATATCTCTGTCAATATTGCCTCTCCTACATTTTCTTCTTCTAAAACTCTTATTATTATATATAAAACCATTTCGTCTTACCCACCATGACTTCTAACTTATTTTGGTATTTTCTGTTTCTTATATTCTTTCCAGTGAGTCACCTCTGTCTAATTTTGTATATGATCTTTACAAGCAGAAATCCTTAATTTTGATATAACCAATTAATCACTTTTAATTAATAGCTTAAGAAAATAATAGCTTATTCTTCTGAATTTTATTTTAGAACTACTTCCCTGCCTCTATGCTGAAATAATATTATTTCTTATTATCTTCTATTAATATGATACCTTTACATTTCACATTTAGATTTTTAATTGACCTGGCCTTACTCTTCATGTTTGGTGTTAAGGTGATATGTTTATCAATTCTTCTTTGATTTACTGCTGTCAATTTTTCTACATCTTAGACCTATTTTAATAATTTGTAGTTTTCTAGAACTTATTAATCTTACAGAACAAAGCATTATACCCATTTAACAACATTTTCCCTTCTGTCTGACCCCTGGTTACTACCATTCTATTTAATTAGTTTAGATTCCTTATGTGAGTTGAATAATATAGTATTTGTTTTTCTGAGACTAGCTTATTTCACCTAGCATCATGTGCCCGGCTTCATCTATGTTGTCACAGATGGAAGGATTTCCTTCTTTTTTAAGGCTAAATAGTACTCCATTGTGTGTGTGTGTGTGTGTGTGTGTGTGTGTGTGTGTGTGTGTGTGTGACATTTTCTTTATCCACTCATCTGTCAATGCACATTTGAGTTGTTTCCATATCTTGGCTATTGTGAATAATACTACAATGAATAGAGGAGTGCAGATATCTCTTTAAGATCCTGATTGCAATATTTTGGGGGATATATAGTCAGAGGTGGAATTGCTGGATCATATGGCAGTTTTAGTTTTAATTTTTTAAGGAACCTCTCTACTGTTTTCCATACTGTTTTCCATAGTGGCTGAACCATTTTACATTCCCATGAGCATTGTCCAAGCATTCCAATTTCTTCACATCCTCACCAACACTTGTGATGGTTTATTTTTTTGATAGTAGCCATCCTAAAAGGCATGAAATGATATTTCATTGTAGTTTTGATTTGTATTTTCTTGTTGCTCGGTGATATTGAGCATCTTTTCATTAATTTTTAGTTAAATTGTAGTTTTTTTCCTTTTCTCCATCTCTTTGAGATTTTCAACTCAATTCATATGTAAATGTATATAACTATTTCTATAATTTTAATTACCTTTTTACCCATTTTATATGTCCTTGCCACTTATAATTTCTGTTTGTTTTCTTTTTTTTAAATTAGATTTGTGAGAGAAATTGCCAATTTTTTTATTGCTCTCTTTTGTTTTTGCTTTCCAGAGGTCTGATTCTTAAGTTGATTTTTCAGTTTGACTCTTTCAATTTCAAAATTTTTATAGCTATGATTTATAGTTCTGTTTTATAATTCATTTATTTCTTGTTATATGTTTTTTATTTATTTTGTACGGGTTTGTTCTGAATTTTTCTTAACTAATTAAGTAGACTATTTGGCTTAATAATTTATTTATTTATTTTTTAACCCTGAAAATATTTAGAGGTATGGATTTACCTCTAAATAAAATTTTAGACTGTGTCTAATAATTTTTTTAAATATTAGGTTCTTATTTCCATTTCTTATAAAACAGTCTTCAGCCTTTGAATAGATGAATATTTGAGCAGTGTGTCTAAATTTCACTCCTGAAAGATCCCCTGAGGGACCTACAGATCATAAAACTTATGAATAACTAATATCAATGACAGAAACCTAGATGAAAAAGAATTATTTACAGGAAACTTTGAGAAATAATTTTATGATAGTGTATAGGCAAATCAAAGTAAATGAAAGCTGATTCTAACTCATGAGTTGTCTGATGAATTTTGTGAATTTCAGAAGTAATTAAAGAATCCTATAAGAGCAAAAGTAACAAATTGCAGGATGTTGCCAGTAGTTTCTTTCTCCTGCTGGAGATGTATGTTTGAATTTGTCATTGGAAGCTGGAGTTCTCTGGTTTTGGGACCAGTACACTTTTGGAATGGGGATGTTGAGAAAAACGAAAAGCTAACTTCTATGTTTATGTACATACTAATATGAAAGATTGTCTTCATTAAGTTCAGGGTTGCTTCTGTGTGGGGGTGGTGGGGATATATATTCGTTTTTGTTTTGTTTGTTTTTTCTTCTTTCTGAAACTGAGACAGATCTGGAGGCCTAGATTTAAAGTGTAGGGCCAGTGGTAATCACACTGTATATGCATATTAAATCATCATATTGCACCCATTAAATATATACAATTTTATTTTTCAATTGTATCTCCATAAAGCTGGGGGAAAATAAAACTAAAATAAAGCAGTGGAGACATAACTCAGAGCATTTCAATCCTTGGGAGATAAGCCGATTCATGCTATATGGGACTTAGTAGAGTCTAAAGAAAAAAACCACAAAGTAAACAATAATAACTATCATCTATAGTATTTTTTTAATGTGCTGAGTAATGTTCTGTTATCTCCTGAGTGCTGCCTTAGCCAGTGAATTACACAGCAATACTCAAATTTGCTAACCATTTTTAGTTTATCTTCATCACACTTTAGAAAAAACAAAGCACTTATTTAATAAACATTCATATAGCACTTATTAAGTGCCAGGCAGCGGGCTAAGTCATGTAATCATAATAAAGGTGTTATTATTTTTCTGACTTTAAAACTGAGAAAACAGGCAGAACAGGATTAAGTAACTTGCCCAAGGTCACAAACTAGTACATGGTAGAGACAAAATTCTAACCCAGGCAGTCTGGTTACAGAGGACACACTTTTAACCAGTGTACTATGCTACATGTTAATTTTTCACACAATAACCCTTCTGTTAAATACTATAGACAGGTATTACTTATTCTTTGAAGATGTAAAAGAATAACATCGGTACAGACTTTGAGAAAAAATATGAAGAGAAAGCTACACTAGCATGGACAAAGCAAGAGAGACACCTAAGGACAACATGGCAAGTTTCCTATCACTTTATCCAAGATACAGGGCTTATGTTTTTAGCTTTTACCCTTTCCCCATTGTAGTAAATCTTCACCTATGTCTTAGAGACAACAAGTTTCGCTTCCCTTCTCCAACAGGCTGAAGGCATTTGTTCTCTAGATATATAGGTCCCAGTAGTTTTTGCTTTCTCATGGGGTGGGGTGGGGGGTAGAGGGAGGGAGGGCATTCCATCTTTCCAGACCTGAACTGCCAAGGGGCTTTCTCTGTTCTCCTACTCAGTCTTTCTCGTAGGTACCCCTCAGAGGCATGTGAGAAGATCCTGTGAGGAGGTGAAAATCCCCTTGTATCTGAGGTCTCTGGAGGGTTTATATTCTCACACAAGCTCATATTTGACCTTTAGCAAAATGTAAAAAAATTTAGCTGAATTCTTGTCTGCTTGAATCGTACCTGGTATCTCTTCCTCCTGTGCTCTCCTGAAGAAGAACCGGTGTCCATGCCCCATCTCCTTGGAGGAGCCATGTCCTTAGATTTCAGTCTAATGGATTGACGTGAAGTGTCATTTTTCTGACAAGCTCAAGGAAAGTTACGATTTTATCCTTTATTTGGCTTTTATTGTTGTTAAAGTGAGAAAAGCACTCCAGTTTCCTATGCAGAAGCAGAATGACATTTTCTTACTGTTCTCTGTGGTTCTTCTGTTTTAATATTTTCTTGCTATTTCCTTTATCACATATTCCTTGATATTTATATTGTTTTCTTTCCTTTTTTGATTTGATGTTTTAATAAATATGTATTTTGTTTTATTCTTTCAGTGTACTGGTCCTCAGTAGAGATGTACCACCCTTAGGGAGGGCATTGTGAAAATTCTTGGGGGCAATTTTGTTAGTCACAATTACTCAAAAGAGCTGTTGTTCTTTAGTGGGTAGGTAAATGAATACTAGATGCTAGACATCCTGCAATGTGAAGGAAAGTTCCACATATTGAAGAATTTTCTCATGCCCACATGATTTTAAACATCCCACTAAATAGCCATGTACGTAAAAACTGTAGCAGTTTTACAACATAGATTTATTTCATATAGAGACACAATTTTAATAAATACTAAATTTTATAGAATATGCTTTCTTTTGTTTAGAACTTGACCAAATTCTGGCCGGTATTTTGTAAATAACTTTTCCAGTGGCAATGTTGATTGTAAAGTTTGAGTCACCAGTGCAACATACCTTTATTAGTCTATCTTTCCAACTTCGGCACTCATTTCATCGATGTAAAGTTGTGGACATCTAACCATTTCATTCACGTCTTTTGCTATTGTCACGCATGAGCTTTTACCTGCTCAAGTAATTATTTTTTGTAAGCCACTGAAATTCTTAGGTCATTTCTTACACAACATAACCTAGCAAAGCTGGAACATGCAGCTTAATCCCCTATCACAATTTATGTTTCTGAGAGAAAAGTTATGAGTCAACCCTCTGTCTCTATCCATCCCGTCCCAGCTATATTCTATTAATAGAACATTGCTGATGCTTCTTGAACGTCAATGACACCATTCCTCATTTCCAGAACTGCTACAGGTGATCTCTGGTCTTTTACTATGGCCTGGGTTATTCCCATGGGAATCTTCAGGGTTGGGAGTATCTTATGCTATCTTTCCTGACTTAACGCGGAGGCCTCCATATTCTAGGGATACTAGTTACCTTGGTTCACTCTGATTCAATCCCAGACTCCTCTGCGTAAAAACTCATGACAACAAGAAGGCAAGTAATAGAGATCTAGAATAATTTCCATTTCCTATGAATATAGGAAGAATAAAGAGATGGAAACAAGAGATAAAGAAAGGCTCCCCTGAAAAGACAAAATTGGCACGTTACGAGACCTTGCTGGTTTATTCATCACAAACCCATTTTTCAAATGTAGCTTGTTACTGAAGATAGAGCCCCATTCAAAGAGGCTGAAAAAAATTCACACACTCTGGGGAGCCAGATGGTCTTTTATTCATAAAATTCTATCGTTTCAGGATATTATAAAAGTTTTAAACAAATAGAGGCCATAAAATGTATTGCATTTCAACCGGAAAGAAGATATTTTTAAAATGTCAATACATAAACTGTTATGCATAATAGTCGATGAATATGGATAAGTTGTTTTGACTTTAAACTGCTATAAAGAGGACATTAGTTATTTTTCCACTTTAAGGTATTCCTTTTTTTCTTTAGTGGCAAGACAAAAAGATTTTCCATATCTTGGAGATCCAATTATTGGTCAATGAAATATGGGAGACAGATAACTTGTCTCTTTAGCTTATAGCTCTTCAGCTAGAAGAATTGTACTCAAAGAACTAGAAGCAAAGAACCACACCTTAGAAACCTTATCTCCACCTGGATCTGATATAGATTATGACATCCTAATGGTATAATGGAAAGAGACTTTTTGGGTCTTGGGAGGGGGTAAGTGTGTTTTTGCATGTGGAGGAAATAGACAAATAATTTATGACAAGAATGAAGACTGTAATAAAGATGTAATACAGTAATAAAGATGAAAGTAAATTCTTTGACACCCTTCCTATTGAGAGGTAGCAGATGGAAGGGTATCTATAGCTACTTACTTCCCTTGAATCTGGACTGGGCTGTGACTGCTTTGACCAATAAAGTGTAGAAGTAATGCTATGTCACCTCCAGTTTTACACTTTATGACATCTGGCACTTTCTTTTTTTTTCCTTTTTTTTTTTTTTTTTTTACTTCTGAGCCACTATGCAAAAAATCTAGTTACTCTGAGGGGACCATGGTGTGAGGAGCCCTTGCTAGCCATGTGGAGAAGTGGTGTCAAGAGTGAAAGAGAGATGCCTGGCCAACCCCCACTAATTTCTGTTCCCTGCCCCATCAAATCATGACATATAACATTTTTAATTTGTTGGTTAAAGCCATTAAACTTAGGGGGTAGTTTCTTATGTAGTAATAGATAACTGGAACACTAGGCAAAAGCATCTTTTTTTGCTTGTATTCTGCCTTCTTCCTGTCTAATGTGAATACAAGACTTAAAAATCTAAGAGAACATTTGTGGTTGTGAGACCAATAAAACCAAACAAACAAACAAGTAAATGCCTACGTATTAAGGATGTCAGAGTGGAAAGACATAAAGAGCTTGGGTCCTTGCTGACGTTGTTGAGCCATCCATACCAGCCAGCTCTAGACTGTCTCCTCTGGAGATAAATAAAGCCTTATCTTTTTAAGCCGGGGTTATTTTGGCATTGTGTTACTTGCCATTGAATACATTCACAGCTTATACAACTACCAGTAAATATTTGTTGATTGACTGAATTAGTTTCACGGAAGCCTTTGTTACCCAGCCTCATATTTTCTAAAAGTTTACTTTAAACAATATAGTCTCTTTGGGATTTATGGGTATTACCTAAAGAGCACAGTTCCATGGTTGTACTTTTCTCAGAGATACTCAACTGTAGTCAGTCTCAATTCATCCAGTTTTGCCAGCCTGTATTAGAAAAGTGTTTTGTTCTGGTTTGTTTCTAAGCATCCATTTGAATCTTCAGTCCTAAGTGCGTGACTCTAAGATGCTGGGTCATTTTACATTAATATGTCTTTCTTTTTTTGCCTTATTTTTAAGTTAGAATGAGATCCCTCTGAATAAGTGGGACTTTTAGCACAGTCAGAAGGTCTCATTGCTCTTACTCTGTGGCTTTTAAGCTTTTAAATGTTTTTTCTTAGCAAAGTATGAACAAAAATTCATAAAGAACAAAATAAAGATTCTATATGTGGTCATCCCTCCTAGTTTTCAGACACTGATGTCTATGAGACAGTAATTAGGAAAAAGGATGTGGCAATCACACAAATCACTCCAGAGAACATCTCAGTACTGACTTTTCCCCATTCCAGTCCTAGATAGCGGGTGTTAGCAGAAGGTTATTAAAAATGTTCTAGTTTCTTTTGCCTATAATTTTAATCCCTCGCAGTATCAAGGGAAAGGGTGCCTTGAGGTGTGGGGCAGAGCATAAGAATTGGAGTTGGTTAGGGCTGGGTTCAAATTTCTGGCTTTGTCTCTCTTGGTAGCCTGTATAATCATGAGAACGTTCTGTCAATGATCATGATCCAGTCTTAGATGGAGTTGAAGATAAATTTATTGAGTGGTAAAATGAAATAAAGATGCAAACCAAAAATTATAGTACCTCAACAAATAAAACATGATTGAGTAATCGTTGTAACTTCCTCAATTTCTCCAGTATACTGTCTCTAAATATTTGTACTTTTAGAAAATACTTTATGAAATGCATCACATCCGCTTGAACTGCACTATTCCATGGAATACAGTCAACTGTAGACTGTACATTTAATAACAGCTTACAACAGACCCTCTAAGAAGACCTTTTGTCCCACAACTTAATATTTATTTGGAACTGTTCATGCATATTGTAAGCTAAAGATTTTCTACCTAGTTCAGAGAAAATTCTAGTTAGTTCACAGAAATTACCTTTACAAAGATAGCCCATTTGTGTTAAATGATATTGTGTGACCTAGTGATTTGCTTCAGAACTTAAGTCTGCATTACACTATTACAGTTGGAACATGTGCTTCCTATAATGAGAAAATTTGCTGATGTTTTTGCCTTTTGGAAAAGGGGATTTGGATGGGGGAAGAGAGAAAACTTCATTCCTTCATGTTTTCCAGAACTAGAAAAATCAGCACTGAATAGGACACTTTCAAGATAATTATCTTTTTTCATTAGTTTAAAGTGACTTTTTGAGAGATTATCTTTAGAAATAACAGTTGGCAAGAGGCACAATAATTTGCACACATTAGACATGCAATCTATAAAATTTTCCCTTTTGGAAGAAAGTCTTTTACGTATGAAAAGCCAGGCAAAAATGTACTTAAAATATAATAGTTTACTGATTGATGCCTCCTTTTATTTTATTAGGGTGAAAGGTTTTACTTAGCTACATTATTCATCAAGTAAGTGATTTTTAATGGACAATCAGTTTCAGAAAACAGGGTTCAAGAGTAATCTTTTAGTGGGGCAAGAACATCTTTGTGCCAGCCCTATTTGAAATCATTAAAGTACACAATTACAGGAACCCAAATGTAACAAAACATCCGACAGAAACTCAGAGGAAAAATACCACCAAAATTAACTACAGCTTTTGGATCCTTCATTTACATAACAGTCAAGGGAAAGAGAGCTAGCTTTTGTTCCTTTATAGAAGTCCTCAGCCATCAAACCTCACTT